>NW_024543063.1:21492500-22180000 GCF_018167655.1 Microtus oregoni
GAACAAATTCTCTACTCCTCTCTCACCCAGGTCCCTTACTATGTATGTAACATTATTCATATTATAGCCACATGTCAAAAGCTTAAAAAGTTAATATCCACATAATGAGAGAAAATACGATGTTTGTCTTCTGAGGTTTTCTCATTAAAGATGATATTTCTCTAGTTTCATCCATTTACTTTGAAATTTCACAATTTCATTTTCTTAACAGCTGAATAATATTCCATTGTATAAGTGTATCACATTTTCATTATCTATTCATCAAATGATAGATATCTAGGCAATTTCCAGTTTCTGACAACTATGAATAGAGCAGCAACAAATATGGATGAACAGTATCTCTGTAAGAGGATATAGAATCCTTTGAGTATGTGCCCAAGAGTAGCATAGCTGAGTCCTGAGATAGATTTATTCCCAGCTTCCTAGGGGACCACCACATTGATTTACATAGTGGCTGTACCAATATGCACTCCCACTAACAATGAATAAGTGTCCCCCTTTCCTGGATCTTTGCCAGAATGTACTGTCAACTGTTTTATTCATCTTGGCCATTCTGACTGGAATGAAATGAAATTTCAAAGTAGTTTTAATTTTCATTTCCTGATGGCTAAGGATGTTGAACATTTCTTTGTTTCTCAGTCATTTGTGCATTATCTTTTGAGAATATCTGTTTCAATCTGTACCCCATTTTTAATTGAGTCATTTGAGATTTTGATGTTTAGTTATTTGGTTCTTTATATATGCTACATACTAACTCTCTGTCAAATATATAATTTACAAAGTTTTTTTCCCATTCTGTAGGAATGCTGTTTTCCTGGATTGATGGTGTTCTATACTATATAGAAACTTCTTGACTTCATGGGTTCCCATTTACTAATGGTTGATGTTGGTGCCTGTGCTAACATTGTTCTCTTCAGAAAGCATTTTTCTGTGCCAATAAGTACAAAGTTATTACCCACTTTCTACTCTTTTGATTGAGTGTATCTGGCCTTATGGTAAGGTGCGTGATCCATCTGGAGCTGAGTATTGTCCAATAGATAAGGATCTATCTTCGCTCTTCTTCATGCAACCATACATTTTGAACAGTGCCATTTGTTGAAGATGTTGGTTTTTTGTTTTGTTTTTGTTTTCCTGTGTGTATTTTTTACTTCTTTGTCAAGAATAATGTGTGCAAAGGTAAACAGAATCATGTCTGGCTCTTGAATTCTATCCCATTGATAAACATGTCTGGTTTATGCTTATACCATGCTGTTTTTATTTCTATAACTTGATAAAAACAACTTGAAATTGGAATGGTGGGACCTCCAGCTGCTCTTTCATTATTTAGAATCCTGTTGTTTCTGTGTTCCCTCATGAAGTTGATTATTTATTCAATTTCTGTGAGGAATTATGTTGGAATCGTGGAGGATTGCATTGAATATATAGATTACCTTTGGTAGGATTTCCATTTGCACAACATTAATCATATCCTATTGATCTATAAGCATGGGAGTTCTTTCCATATTCTGGTATCTTCTTCTATGTCTTTCTTTAATGTCTTGAGGTTTTTATTTTACTTGCTTTGCTAGAGTTATCACAAATTCTTTTGTTGTTTTGTTTTGTTTTGTTTTTAAGGCTATTTTTAAAGGTAATGTTTTTCTGGTTTCCTTTTCAGTATATTTGTGATTTGTATATAGGAAGGTTACAGAGTTTTGTATGTTAATCTTGTATCCTGACCTTTTACCTTTTCATAGTAGCCCAGATTTCCAGGATACTTTGTGCTTGGGATTTTTGAGATATCCCATTTTCTTTGACTGAGCTATTCATTTCTTCTTCCTTGTCTTCACAACCTGAGAATCTCCCTTCCATGCCTTGTAGCACATTGGGGAGGCCTGCCTGGGTAGCTTTTGTTCAACATCCTAAGTTTTTCATTTCAAGTTTTATTTCAGTTTGGAATTTCTTTAGTAATTCTGTTTCTTTGTTAAATTCAACTTGCATGTCTTGAGATGTTTTCATTATTGCATTTAACTGTTTTTGTTTTCATATATTTTCTATTGTATCTTCTGTTGGACAGATGAGACCTTGCACACTATGGTGGGCAATCTATTTCACCCCAAATCCTCTTTTGTCTTGTTGTTCCTATTGCCATTTCCTTTTGCTTTGTTTTCCAAGTCAACTGATTTAAATGCTATCCTATCTCAAAATTACCTTCACTGGAACATCCAGAATAATGTTTGGTAGAAAATCTAAGTAGTTGTATATCAATGTGGCCTAGTCAAGTCGGCACACAGAATTTCTATTGCAATGTTCTTCTCCCCCTTTGTCTGATATTCTGGAGACCTTGCTCAGTGTCCCACCTTCCCCTCATTGGGCTTGTGGTCATAAACAATAGTTCTCAACTCCTAACAAATTTTTTGCTGTCCCTTCTGTGTAAACAACTGACATCTTACAGAAGCAAGAGATGTTAGATACTCTCTCCTGTATAGGACAACTCCCAGCAGCATGCCATCTCTAGTATAGAATGTCCCACCCCCCACCCCCACGAACATGCCATCAGCATCCCTGCATTGAAGAAATCATGTTCTAAATGGCCAGTTCACTTCTGGGCTCTCTAACCCCGCTCCTTATTGCTTCATTATCTCTGGCCTCTGTTCCAGTCACAGAAGAGGCCAATTTCTTCTCTCCCAAGGGCCTCTGCAGTTGTCATTCCCACTGCCTAAAAATACTCCACTCCTTTAATGGCTGGCTCCTTATTATCATCAGGTTTTATCTAGAAGCCCTGCCCATATCTGCACTTAATCCCACTCCATTCAATTAACCTAGTTATTTCTTTATCGCCACTGGGCATTTGCTGTATTACCTCACATGTGAGAGGTCTTGCACTCTTAAAGGTCAAAGAGGATGGGTGTCAGTCACCATAGCCCAGAGACAAGTGAGAAGCCTGGAACAGCAACAAGCGCCCAACGGATACTTGTTCAAGGAAGGAAAACATGTCTTATGTATTGTCACTAATTCCAAATATCTGCAGGCGCTTGTTTCAGACAGTGCTCCCTACCAACTCGGATGTGCCTGTAGAAGACCTGTTCCCAAAGCAACACCATGACAATAGCTCCCATCTGCTCACCCTGCCCCCAGAACACTGAGTTGTTTTCTGTTGAGCATAGATCATAAATCCAGACCTTTTTCTGGTGTCACCTAATGTACAAGGTGCAGTTTGGTGCCCATGACAAGCTTCATCTGAGTTCTATCCGATAAATCCTCAAACATGCCAAGGTTCATCTTGGATCCAAAAGGAAGGCAATGCAGATAGAGTCAGTATCTGTCAAAGTCTACAAGATGAACTTTCCCCCAGAAAAGGATTGGCATAAGAAAACTAAGCAGATCTCAGCAAAGCAACTCACTTTACAAATACGATCTGTGTAGTCCTTGCAAACATGGTTCCCTCTTGATAGAAATGGGGCCAAGATCATCTAGGCTGAAACATGTAGCAGGTCGTGTCCATATGAATCCTCTCCCCAGTCAGAATCCTCTTCTGGACCCCCGGCCATGGTCTTAGGGTGCCAGACATGGACTTGCCAATGCCTCTGGTGTGGCTCAGTGTTTGGCCACTACTGGTAATTATTAGTCTTTTGTGCTGCACTTTTCCCCCCATAAATGTTTGTAATTGCCATGTTTTGGGGGAACATCTTTCCTGCTTCAACACTTCAGATGGGGTCTCCCCATTCTTGATTCTGACTACATGGCTTTTGTGTATGGAAGCCCATGATAGAACTCACCCATCTCTACCATCTGCCTTCTGGACAAACCATTTCCCCCTAGGACTAATGGAGCTTTTGAGAGAAGGCCACCAGGAAGGTTGCCCACAACTGCCAGCCCTCTTCTTCCCCTTCTGATTCATCCCTTCACTTTGACTAAGCTCTTTACCACTCTGAGTGCTTCAGTTAGGAACCTAGAGTTGCCACCACCACCTTCCTTGGCTCCCCAGATAATCCAGTGGGTAGTCAAATGACTCGCAGTGAGAAAATGAGGATAGTTTTGGAAATTCTTTAAAATACACAAACCATGTGAAGCACATGAAAGTGAATTAACTACTATATAACAAGCAATCTTCAAGCTATAGTAGCTCAACACAATAGAGAGGTTTCTCTCCCTCCCCCTCAGTGTGTGTGTGTGTGTGTGTGTGTGTGTGTGTGTGTTTTACTGCTCATCTAACACATCAACATAGGTGTTTGTCTGGTGCCTTCTACCATGTGAACCAGGAACCTAGGGTCTCTCCTTTTCAGAGGCATGAAGTCTTCACTGGATTCCCTACAAGCAATAGTCAGGGTAAAGGGACAGTGAAGGAAGGCACTTGATACACCGTAGCCTGTGTCGTTTCCACAGGTATTAGTCCTGTGCCATCATATTCTCACACCTAATTACAAGTGCGACTCCTCACAAAATCTGATAGCATGCTCAAAAGTAAAGGGAAATGAGGGACAAGTGAACTAATAGATGTTGCCAAGATTCAAGATCCTCCTTCCCTTTCCTGGTTAAAAGGAACCTGCTGAAGAATAAACCACAGCACAGTCAATCTGGGCAATCAGGTCAGTCAGTCCTGATACCATGCCAACTCCTGTACAAGGCTGTTGAAGAAAAGCACTCCTGTGTTTACAGAGGACATTGGACAGAATAGTAATGGAACAGGATGACAGATAAGAGAACAGATTTTCACAGAGATCTGGAGAGAAGAATGTTTATGCATAGTAAAGATACTACTTTCTATTATTTGAAGAGGCCTATTCTGACTAGACTCACATAGGTGCCAGTTGACAGGGCCTCATCTTGGCCCAAAGCCAAAAGCTTCTCTTTTGTATTGGGGGTTTCTCTGAAACCATAAGACAATTCTTCTGCAAAAACTGTTTGGCCATCACAGAGAGGAATCAGAAAGGCCCTATGCAACAGGAGCCATTTAGAACCACAGCCTTGTAGGAGTCAACAGGGAAATAGTTCGCTGCCTTCTGAGCAGACCATTCTGAGACATTTGCAAGAGCTTTGATGAATAGTTCCCAGGATTCTCTTCCCTCTCTCTTGAACACCTCCCCTGCTGTCCCAGGTTTCCTATGCTTTGGTTTCAGTTGCTAGCTGAAAGGCTCTCTACAGTGAGCACCAGGTGTCCGCAGCAGAGGCTGAAGGGCTCACAAATGCTTGTGTCATTTATGTCTTTGTCTTCCTTTTCTTCTTTTTCACTTTTTCCTCTTCTTCTTTTTACTCTTCTTCTTTTTCCTCTTCTTCTTCTTCCTCTTCTTTTTCTATTCCTCCTCTTCCTCCTTCTCCTCCTTCCTCTTTTTCTTTCTCCCCAGCCAGATCACAATTTATTATTAAATGCAACAAATAATTGTTTTTTTTTTAAAAAAACTCTTGCCATTAGGTTAATAGTGGATTCACTGAGGGAAAAAAAAAAAACCTTAAGTTTGAACTTTTGTAAATGATGTTTTAAATAACCTCAATATTTTAAATGTATACTTTATTTAATTGGTACAAAATAGAACATTCTATTTTAACTTCCAAATCTCTGTAATAGACCACTGAACTTTTTTTTTTCTTTTCTTTGATGGCTTCCCCACACCCACCCCTTTCTGATTTAAAATTCTGAAGAAAATTCTCCAGGGACAGTGAGTCAGTAAACCAAAACTACATTGACTCCCATGGTTGAAACAGTATTGAAGCCCTGAGACTTCCAAAATAGATGCACATCTTGTGGGAAAATCACCACCAAGCCTGCATTCCCCTACATTAAGATGCTAAAGCATTTTGTGCTTTGTCTTCCCCTCCTTCCGGCTCTCACACAACTCAGTTTCAAGCCAAGGCAGAAGTCACAGAATGCTCAAGAACGATAATTGGAGGTCAGCACCTCTGAGATCCGGGCACGTAGTGAAGGACAGAATCTTCATAAGCTCTGTCATCTTTCCATTTGTCGATGATTAGTATCCATGCTATCCATCCAAATCAAAACACGGGTATATTCCCCATGAGTCCCCAATAGTAGGGGCTTCTCATAATCTCTCATGCCTGCTCTTCTATTCATGCAGACTTGGAGTTTTGATCTGTGTGACATGGGATGGATTTATTGTCATTGTTGAGTTCCACTATCTAGTAAGAGAAGACTGTAACTCCATACCTGATCTTTTATGCTTATACAGCATTTTATCCATTTTAGTTTCACAAGACTCCAATAGACAGGGATAATCATCCATACTTTACATGGAAATAAAGCAATGGACCCACTACCTCCCAAAGGTGGCAGTCAGAGCCATACACCTAATTTCAAAGTTGGAACTCTTTAAACTTACACACACTTGGCTTATATGAAAAATAAGCAGAGATTTGGAAGGTTAAATGATGTGTCTAGCAATGTCCACATCATATGATAAATTTCCCCCAAATGATTGCATTAGGATAGCTATTATTACTACTACTACTACTACTGTTATTATCACTATATAAAGATTAACTCTTCACATCTAATATCCACTATTTTGATTGGCTCTGGTGTGACTGGGGAGATGCCTAGAACTGTAGAGGGCCTTTGTTCAAGCATGAGGACTTAAGTTCATAGAAAGCATGGTGGTTGCATTCTCCTGCAGCCCTGGCACTGACGGAGAGTGGATATGGGAAACCCCTGAGACTCATCGGCCAGGCAACCTAGCAGAATTAATTAGCTTCAAATTCAGTGAGAGACCCCCTATCTCAACAAATAAGCCGAAGGGGGGAGTTGGGGAAGACACTCACCATTAACTTTGGCCTCTATTTACACACAAATGCTCTCACCTCCAGTAACAAGTACATTTAGAGAGAGAGAGACATGGAGAAAGAGAGAAACCCACTCATGGAATTAAAAATTCTAAATATAATAGTATATGACAGAAACCAACAGCAAAATGTAAAAAATATAAGAATCTAACAAGCCAATAAACTCAATATATAAAAGCAGAATAAGTAACTTAAACAACAACTATTTTGAAAAGACTCAGCGCTGTGAAGTTTGATCTATGCCTCCCAGACAGATCTAGATCAGAAGTACATTTCCAATCATTGAACAGGAAATCTTATAGCTGCACACGCAGGTGGCTAGGCTATAGTGAGGGCAAGCTGGTAATGAGTTTTAAACTATACAGAACTAGAATTTCTCAATGTTCAAATCAAACAGACAGAGGTTGAAAGGGAAGCTGTTAAATACTGTTAAACACTTATTCTGGAAAGCTTTGCTGTTTTCCCTTTCTACTAATTTCCAACTTGTAGTCTGTACTCTAAAAATAAGCCAGCCAATTTGTATCTGCCGGTCAGGAGGCCCTTTCCCAGTTCTGTGGTGCACGTTTGAGCCTTGAGGCAGTAAGCTGGAGTTCAGTGCGAGCACAGTGACCTGAACTGGGACAGGGCCTGGGATCCCAACCCCTCTCCCTGCACAGCAGAACAGCCTGTGCCCCACACTGCAGGCCTGGAAGCAATGACAGTCCCCTTTCACCTCTTCCCAGATAGGCAGGAAGTCAGAAGACAGACCCACTGGGCCTGTGACGCCATCCACAGTGACTCTGGCAGGGGAAAGGTCAGACAGATGACAAAAGGCTTAATAGGACGTGGCAATATGCGTAACCAAAAAAGGCTCTTCCCCTGGAAATCCTGACTGTCTTCTTGCTCTGTGAGATGCCCTATCCCCAGGCTCTGAGACTTCCAATTGGCTCAGATGCTGATGCAAGTTCTCTTCTCATTCTATACAAACACATTCTCCAGGTTTGTTTCCCTGAGACTCTAAGTTGGTCACTATAGTATGGGACAAGCCTGGGTTCAGGTATGGACCACGCCCTGACCTTAGCACTCTATTAGCCACTGGCTAGGTCCTGACATATCCAGTTCCTCTGCAAAACTCTCCCTGGGATGCTATGAAGAGAGCTGTGCTATCCTGCTGTGGCCAAAGAGACAAGCTGCACCCAAGCCAAGTCCCTACTTACCTGAGATTTCAGGCTTTAGGCACAGTGTTAGAAAATAAAAGGGAGAAAGTGGCATTCTGGGAAAGCTGTCAGAAATTAATTAGTCTATGCTGTGTTTATTCAATAAGTATTACTGCATACCATTTTAGGAGCTAGGCATTCAGAAGCAAATGCTCCAGACAAAGTTCCCTACCCTTCCCAATGACATTGCCACGGTTGGGAGAGGGATATAATTTTTTCCCTTTCTTCCCCTCTCCCAATAGCGACATCTTTTTAAGTTCATGTTATGTTTTTTTTAATTTTATGTACATACATACATACATAGAGAGAGAGAGGGACAGACAGACAGACAGACAGACAGACAGACGTGGCCAAGTAATAAGAACTGTAAAGAAACAGAAGAAGGGAGGGGAGAAAAGTGAGGTTGTAATTGTAAAAAGCCCTTCCTGAGAAAATGACATTTGAGAGAAAACTTGTAGGCAAAGAGAAGCCTTGAGGCTATGAAGACAGAAGGGAGCAAAAGCAGAGACCTGCAGAGGCCTTTGTTGGGGTAGACCTAGCAAGATGATGGAGGATAAGCAAAGAGACCAATGTGCAGAAGTGCAAGAAATGAAAAAGGAAGAAGGAAAACAAAGGTGATGATGGGATTAAAAAGTCCAGGTCCCTGTTATACTGAAAACCATTACTTTGCATACTACCTTAAAAAATTAATTGGAAAAAATAGTAACCTGAACTTAAAACATAAAGCTTGTGGTCCATTTGCAAATAGAGATCAGGCAGAGAATCCAGTAGCTACGCAGGACTGAACCGCTCAGCTTTAGAGTCTTTGGTGGTTAGAAGGCATATTAATTTTCTGTCACTAATAACAGATTCCCGCAGATGGGTCAGCTTAAACAGTAGCTGCTGACCGCCGCACAGTGTAACAAGTCCAGCACTGCATGGCTGGCTTCTGCTTCAGTTATCACATGCAAACATCAAAGCGTTTGGTGGAGCTACTGACTCGAGGGAAGAGGGCCAAGCAAAGAGTCACTGGTCTTCTTCCAAGATCACCAGTTGGGAGCTGAGTTCTCAGTGACCAAAAGACTGAAATCCCATTTTCATGCTGGCCACCAGGCAAGTGTTACTCTCAGCTCCTAGGTGTCCATAGTCCCCTGTTGTATTGTTTTTGCTACAGTATGGCTATCTTCTCCCTCAAGGCTAGCCAGAGAATTTCTTTATCACAGAATCCTCCCCCTTAGCAAAAACCCAGTCCCTCTTTTAAGCACTGGGCCAATTAGATCAAACCAATCAAGTGTCCCTTTTGAATAACTCATGGTCAGGTATTGAGTGAACAGAGTTGACATCCCATACATACATGTGCCCCCCTCCCAGGGACTTACATAGAGGGCCAGGAGTCCTGTCTGCATCTTAGAATTTCATACACTATAGAAATTACCTAAAACCTTTAGATGAGATTACCAAATTAAAAGTAGCTGGAACTGAAAATTAATCTCTTCCTCCAGAGAACCCTATAGCTTCCTGGTCCTGATCCTTTTCCGAGCCTGTTTTCCAGACTTACCTTGCATTCTGAGAATTGCCCAAATCCTTCTGTTTAGAGGAGAAAGGGAAAATCCCTCTTGCTTCTAACCAATCAAGATCCCCACCTCACACACCCCACCTGCAATAGTTTAACTCACACCAAAGTCAGAAGAACCTTTGTTTGGACCATCAAGGGAACTTGGAGAGGCAAATCAAAGAAAATGTGCAATTTGTACCTATAATTATGAATCAAGATTTATTTAGATTTTGGGTGAGGTTCTTCTCTAAAGAGTTCTGTTGCTATCTACTGCATAGTAAAACTGAAGTCTCTGATAGCATGGTAGGAGTTTCTTATCCTTCTGACACACAATAACCAGCATCTCTTTTAGTGGTTTCCATTGTTTTGTGCTTAATATGGCTACCAGAGAAGCAAAGGAAGGTGCTAGGGAGAAACCTCAGTTGATAAAATGCCTGCCACACAAGCATGAGGATCTGAGTTTGGGTCCCAGCACCCACATAAAATCCTGGTGCGTCTGTAATCCCAGCTGTGAGGAGACAAAGAGAAAAAAAAATCTCTAGGGGTCACTGGCACATCAGTCTAGTCAGTCCGTGAACCTCAGGTTCAGTGGAAGCCCAACCTCAAAACAGGATGCTGGGATGGAAAACAAGCAAGACAGCTGATCTAAACTGCTGCCCTCCATAGACACGTGCACACCATACACAAGGGTGACAGGAACGGAGGGTGGGGAGAATATGGCACTGGGGCCCCAAGCTCATCCTCACCCTCTCAATATCACATGCTTTAAAAGATGCTGTGTCGGAGCTGGAGAGATGGCTCAGAGGTTAAGAACGCTTACGGCTCCTGCAGAAGACCTGGATCTTCTCCTGCTTCTGCACACAAACATGTACACCGAGGAACACACACATCATACACATTAAAATAATTGAATGAATTTTTTTAAATGTTGGCTAGATTAACAAAAGCCCTTGCTTTATGGAGGGACAAATCTGTGCTTTAATTGAGACCCTGTCATTCACAGACAGTGCAGCTTTGAGCTCATTGTCCGTTTCATTTATCTATTCCTCTCTCCCCATCAAGTACGATAATATCACCTTCCTCCCTGGGTTACTGAAAGGATTAAAGCAAGGTAGTAGTTATAAATGTGTTTATATTTTGCCCACTAAAGTAAGTATGTGGCTACTGTGCCCATGATTTCCTTTGAAGCAGAAACTGAGGATGACCTCTGACCTCTGTTTGTCTCAACCTTGCCAAACACACAGAGACCAGAAGCCTTGATGAAGAAACATTGTACATCGCAAGAGGTGGCAGCTCAACTTGCTCATGCCCTTTGCCCTAATAATGATTTGTTAATATCCACTCTTCCTCCAAGTTTCACTTTGGACCAGACAGAGGGGTTCGGGAGACACCCCAGCTGAGCTACAGTGTGCAAATGTGCAAAGGTGTAATCGGGTGTAAACCACAGAGTCCAAGAGAAGGAAAGGCAAACAAAGACGTCGAAACCACTTCCTGAGTGGATGCAAATTCAGAATGATTGCACCGTGTATGGCCCTGCTCCAGGTACCAACACGCCCTGAAAGGAAACTGCGAAATAGCACTTAGAATGTGCATATGAAGGTGTCTGGTCCCTTCAATACTTTCTCCGGCACACACACACATCCAGCATGAGAATGGAATACCCTGTGCTTCAACTTTGTGGATGTCATTCCTCACTTAGCAACCCTCCAACACTGTATCTCGCTTAAAAGCTTCTCCTTCTGATGCCTTCTACATATTAACAATTTAAGTCTGTGTCAAATCCAACTATTAGGGTTTTTTTCCCCCTCATCAACTCTCAGTTCTGTTAGTGAAATTATGCGGGTGCGTCCCCCACTATGTGGTTTGTTTTCATCTTCCTGGCATCCAAGTATCATTTTCACCTGAAAAAAGAAAGCCAGCACCAGCTCGTTACAACAGACAAGACAGGGGGCTGGAGAGATGGCTCGGGAGTTAAGAGTGTATACTGTGCTGGCAGAGGATCAGAATTTGGGTTCCAGAACCCATGTTGGGTGGCTCACAACCCTTGTCACACCAGCTCCAAGAGATCCAAAGCTCTCTCTTCCTAGCTTCCATGGGTACCTGCACTCAAATGCAAGGAACCCCCAACACACACACATGCCCATACACATGTACACAAATATCCCTAGGCAAATCCACGTATAAAAAATAAATTATAAAAAATGTCCTTATTCACTCTTAGCTCATGTCAGTTAGGATGAAGCATGCCTGAGCTATAGTGTCATCTCATTTCTTGGGAATGACTCAAGATGGAATGATTCATTAAATTCGCCACTGCAAAGAATTCATTCACTCCCGTTGCCTTTGAAGCAAATACAGAAACTGACTCCAGAGGGTGATGGGTGTTCATAACTCAAAACCAACAGGAAGCCTAGTGAGTAAGAAAGAAATGGGAGTGGACAAGGAAGCCAGTTAGGGGCCAAAAAATAAAGCCCTTTTCAGGGAATGAGAAACCTAAAACCCACAGATTGATAAGGAAGGCCAGAAGCTGCCTGCCCAGAGAGATGTCAATAAAGAAAAGTGATTGTGAATTTAGAGGAAGCACCCCCTAGGCTGGAAAAGGCGGGGAATATGAGGACCAGCCCGGGGTGGATGGGGTGGCCTGGAAGTCGGAGCTCCCCAGTCAGCCTTAGATTTGATATTACAAACTGCAGGGCTCTGGTCTATCCATTGCCTCTCCCTGAATCATGTGTGCCTCGTCTATACAATGACGATAACACGTAACTCCAGAGAATTATTGTGAGGCTCTGATGGCATCAGTAGTAGCTGCTGTCACAAAGCAGAAAGTGACTCTCCAATGTAGCTCTCTGTTATCAGCTCCTGGACCTGAAACGGGCTTTATGATCTTGGTCTAAAGACACAAGAATCTCTTCATCCGTGTAGTATCAGCTGAAAGGTTTCAAGGGAATTCTCAGTGAAAGGGCTTTTATCCCTGATCAAGAAGAAAGAGTAATCCTAGCTCCTTTACACTCAGAGAGCTGGCTCTCAAGTGTGATTTGAAATAAGAAAAGTTTATTTCTGGTGTTTTGGGTACCTGATGTGGGATTCCCCTCTGTATGCTGTGAATACCATTGGTTAATAAACTGGCTTGGCCTGATAGGGTAGAACAGAGCTATGTGGGGAAAACTAAACTGAATTCTGGGAATAGAAGGAAGGCAAAGTGAGGAGAAACCTCTGGAGACAGATGCCAGAACTTTACCCAGTAAGCCACAGCCTCGTGGCAGTACACAGATTAGTAGAAATTAAGATGTAAGAGTTAGCCAAAAAAGAAGTTAGAGCTAATGGCCAAGCAGTGATTTAATTAATACAGTTTCTTTGTGGTTATTTCAAGGCTGAGCAGCCAGGAACAAGGGGCCTCATACAACAGGTACCTGTCTCAGACTCTTAGCTTTTCCATTTCTTTATCTGAGAAATATTTTCATTTTCCTCTTTTCTTTGCTCTGTTTATTCTCCTCTACTCACAACCCGATTACACAAAAGAATTCTAATAAATACATTCTATGAGATTAACAATGAGAGTTTGCTTAGCATACAGAGGCCCTGGGTTGATCCCCAGCCCTGCAGGAAAAATGAAATGAACTCAGCATCTTTGGTACTTAGGTTTCTTGATCCAAGTGTTTTCAGCAACAAAGAGTGTGCATGGCTGGCATATCTAGGCATCCTGATAAGGGTTAGATAACATGGTGACTGGAAGATGTCAAGAAACACTCAGGCTCAATTCCCTTCTCGCCTGTCAAACACAACTTCTGTTTTCCCATGAGATTACAGAATGGTTGTCTACATCAGTGAGGGCCCTCTGTCTCTTGTTCATGCTTTAAGAAGTGATGTGATGAGGTGAAAAGGCCTAGGGAAGTGTGGGAAAGTTTTTCTGTAGTAAACCATGGGATAAAGCCCTTCCTTCTATGGCCTGGGCCATCATACAGCATCCATTCCTGTGATAAACTATGCACACCATCCTCTAAGATTCTCCATCGGGATGCTGATGACATCAATCCACAGACATTTGTCAGGATTCCCCTCTCTTTGCTGAGGCTGAGTTGATTCACCAGCCCGCAGTACTGCATGCACAGAGGAATATAGGAGAAATTCCCGTGGAGTTAAATACGGTGATACTATTTTACTTTGTCTTCTCAAATATGAACATTACTAATGAAAGAATTTTTATCTTGCTTCTCCCAACAAGTTCTACATTTTTTAAAATGAGGACACCAGACAGGATTGAATCGTTGAAATTTTAGGTTCCAGAGGTCTCTTTGGGAAAAACACACAATTTCATAATATAGTAGATAATATAAGATATCTGAGTCATATGATTATGTACACACACACACATATAATGTACCACTAGCACCCTATAATGTCATATCCTAGAGATAACGGACATGACACTGGGGAGTCCAGGACATCTTTTCAAGGTTCTCGTAAGAGAAGGTTGCATCCTGGAGTATAGGCCAATACGGGAGGACTGAACCATAAGAATGTCAATCAAGCAGACCCAGTCTAGAAGGAGAGATGCGAACTTGGATTAGGGCTTGGAAAGAAGAAGCCCAAAGACTGAAGATTCAAAGTGAAAACAAGATAAATGTTGATGTTGATCAAGTGTAGAAACTGAAGGTCATCCAGTGAGGTCAGAGAGTCTGGGAGCTAATGGAAAAGAGCTGAAGGGAGCCCGAAGGTTACAACTTATTCGCAGAGGAGCCATTGAGACATGCCTTGGTCAACTAAGATATATTTATAACTTCCAAGTGAGAAAGGTGAGGGTAAGTCACTCTCTGAATTAATTTGTGAGTAAGTATACTCACAAACAGAATAGACTACCTCTGCCTCGAAGAAAGCCTGTATAGATATAGTGCCCATCTGAAGTAGAAATCATGTGTAAATAGAGTCTGAAATTCTTCAGGAGGGGGGTGCTGGGGAGGTAGCTTAGATGGTAAACTATCTGCTCTTCAAGTGTACAGACCTAAGTTCAGATTTCCAGCGCCCACGGAGAAAGTCAGGTGTGGTGCAACCCTGTATCCTGGCACTGGGGAGGTAGAAACAGAAGGAATCTTTGGAGCTCACTCATCAGTTAGTCTTGACAAGTCTGTGATCTCCAGATTTAGTGAGAGACCGTGTCTCAAAAACCAAAGTGGAGTGCAAGCAAGGAAGACACCCAGTGTCAACCAATGGTGTCCATATGCATGTGCACACACATGTGCATTCATCCACACACCCACTCACCCACAGTTGAAGGCATACAGCCATATACCAAGCACATACACAATATTTTAATTCTTTGGTCATGTTTTTGGTAAATATTCCTAATGAATTAGCAAGTCTAGCTTCTGAACTGTAGGCCCCCACCTTAGCAAAGTGGGCTCCTCCTTTGGAGGGATCTATAAATACTGCACTTAGGATCTCTAGTCAAACTAAGTTTGCTCTTGGAGCTGCCTAGAAAAGCACGGAATTCTTTGTACTCACCATGACTCCGGGTTTCAAATGATGGAAATAACTCAAACTAGGTCTTGAGCAAACAACAGTCTCATATTTTGGAGATGTCTTGAATAATCACTGGATTTGGGAATAGCAGGTACCTGGATACAAATGTCTTCAGAATTCAGTTTTGTCTTTCCTCAACTTTGTTCTAGGTGGAGTTCATTTTTTTATGTCATTTCAAGATGATCTCTGGTGACAGATATCTATGGCCTGTCAATGTAGCACGCCCAACATAAATAAGTAAGTAAGCAAATAAATAACCCGAGTTAAAAGTTTAGGATAGTTGGTAATAGAATCAAGTTGGCCCATGTGCCCATTTGTCAGCATGACACTGAGAGGCCAAATTTTCCACCCACCGTTCTACCCATTTACCCATTTTATGTGACTTAGTCCTCACTCTGTGGCTTCAGGAAAGGTAACCGAAATAGGCTAGTGTGGTGTGGGACAATTGTCTGTATTCTATCAATTATATTTTAAATAAATGCTGATTGGTCAGTAACCAAGCAGGAAGTATAGGTGAGACCACCAGACAGGTAGTAGAGGCAGGTCGATGAGAACAGAATTCTGGGAAGAAGAAAGCCCATTCCTCCACAGTCCTGGCCCAGCCACAGAAGAAGCAAGCTGTGACTGCCTCACTGAAAAAGATACTGAGCCATGTGGCTAACACAAATAAGAATAATGGGCTAATATAAGTTGTAAGAGTTAATAAGAAGCCTGAGATACTAGGCCAATCAGTTTATAACTAATGTAGACTTCTGTGTGATTCTTTGGGACTTGACTGTGGGAACCAGGCAGGACAGACACCACAACAACACTAGTGGGCCTCACCCTTAGCCGTGCTATAAGATATGACCATGGCAATTCCCATCCATTGACATCAGAGTAAGATTTAGAAATCACCTAATAGATAATTTCAGAGTTTGGTGGATTTACTATTAAAAACTGTTTCAGAATAAACATGACAGAGGAGACCAAGAATACATCTGTGATGAAAGTGTTTACTAACTTCCAGCAAAGTCTGGCCTAATTAGATGGTAATCACAGTTAGCTGGTACACAGTGTTCACATGAAAAACAAGCACAAGATGTGTTTGATCCGAAGGCTGATAATCCTGGCCGGCTTCTTGTAGACACGTAAGTCTTCAAAGGAGGCAACTTTTGCCTAAATATTTTCTGTTCCTTTATGATTAGCTTTGAAGGATTAAAAAAATATTCCACCACATTTTACATAAGCGAAGATGTGCTCCAGCTTGCCTCGGTGTCTTTTAAATAATTCTCCTTTAAAACTCTGCTTGCAGCACTCTGACAAGAGAGCAGAGCCCAAAGAGGTGAGGCAATATCTGTTTTATGGACAAATTTTATTGCTATCTGTTACCCTGCTGTGGGTTCTGTTTGTAGTTTATCTTAGGGCAATTAGAGATATTGCTCCTTAGACACCTACCTCAACGGCTTATTTGAAAGTCATTTTGCTAATTAGGAATTACTACATTAATATGTGTAATTCTTTTTAACTATCATACTTACCCAAATGCCAACTTTGTATTAGCATTTCAAACCTAAAATATCTTTAGACCCAAACTCTTTAAAGATACTTCACATGTAAGGAATCCACATAGCCACGAACACCAGTTATTCACCTTTCGTTAAGAAAGAAACTGCTTGTTGATATGCATCAGTGACTTACTCATAAAATATACTTCATGAAAATGGGTGCAAAATTAGGCGAAACCCGAAGAACCCCACTTGCCTTCGGAGGCTGTAAGATTCAAAACCAGTCATGTTAATAAAATTATTATACTTCCAAAAACTAAGCCAAGGCTTTTCTTCTTCCTTCAGCAAAGGAGTGTTATAATTCCCCTGAATGAGGCTAGCCCCAAGCCAGAAAGAAAACAAGAAGCAAATTGTACACTTTAGGAGGTTGCAACTAGCAGCCTCTGGTGTAACTGTCTGTGCCTCTGGAGTCACCTGCCCTTGCTTCTCTGAGCACGAGTTTGCTACTGAGTTCAGTCTGGCCCTTTCCCTATCTGTGCATGTTGGCTGGTAAATTAAGCAGGCTTCTCCAAGTGGGTGGCCTTTTTTGCAGATGCACCGCCTTTGTGGCCCAGTGACAAATGCCTGGTGCTGTCATCAGTGTCCCTGGAGATACAGGAAGACTCACTGTGTCTTGAGTAACAAGAAGAGAAGAGAGGCATGCGCCCTTGGTTCTTGTCTGCTGCTTGCTTTCATGATTCTTGTCTTTCACACTGGTGTATACCTGGTGGGGGAGACAGTAAGGGTGACAGTTCTTCATCTGGTGGAGGGAAATTTCCAGTGGGACAAATATATCTGGTTCTTACCTGTTTTTGAGTACAGGACCTCACTCCTCCACAACAGCAAACAACATCACTAGAAAAGTCATGCTTCATGCTGGCTATGGCAGCACACCTTTTTAAACCTAGAACTTGGGAAGCAGAGGTAGAAGGAGATCTGTAAGTTCAGGGCCAGCCTGGTCTACAAAGAGAGTGCCAGGCTAGCCAAGGTTGCATAATGAGACCCCGCCTCAAGAAAAAAAAATTATGAAAGTATGTGCCGTGCCTTCTATGGGGACACATGAAAGATCCTTGAGTTTAAGACCAGCCTGGTCTGTATAACAAGTCCAAGCCAGTCAGAGCTGCACAGAGAAAGACCCCATCGCGTTTTTTAAATGAAGAGGAAGTTCTAGCTTTTGGATTGTTTCTTGGAATTCAGGGACTATTTCTCCACTACCTAGACTACTACTGGCAAACAAATGTTGGCTTTATGAATGATAAACAGTATTTCCCAGAAGCACTCATTTCTTCACAGGGCCTTGATTTATGTCTGTCTTTATCAATCCTCTTCCCCCTACAGTGGTAACCTTTCAAAGAAGAAAGTTTTGATGCGTGCATCCCATATGAAAGAAGTCCACGTGGTGGTCTCGCCACCCTCAGGTTGTAGACTATGCTATAGGTGACTTTAAAAGGATTGGAATTGCAGCTGGGTTGTTTATCTCAGGAGCAAACAGTGGAAGAAGGAACTTCAGGCGGGGTTAAGAGGAAGAGGGGGAAAGCTGCTGAGAGGACCTGCTGGAGAAGAGAGCAGGGAGCAGAGCCAAATCCTAGAGTGTCTTAAAAACCAAAATAATTACTCTTTTGTGTTCTGCTCCTCCACATTGACTGTCAGGTCATTCGTGTGTATGAGATGACCCACCACAGTGCCAGGAAATAACACAATGACAGGATTCCCTGTTCAGTCTCTTCCCCCTAGCTGGGACACTGGGACTTGAGGATCCTAAGAGGCTCCGCACAGCTGGTAGGCATTTGGAGCCAGGTGCCTGCTGCTAATCCTCTAAGGGCTTCCGCTGAATCAGTCCTCATTCTGTGCTCCTCCTAAGAGGACTGCGCAGTAATTCATACATTTCAAAGAAGAGACGCTTAGAGTTGTCTAGGGACACAACACGGAGGTTTTAAGAAGTATCCTGAGTGACTCCATGTTTCAAAGTCGGCTTTGAATCTTACTTTAATAAAAATGGCAGATTGAGAACACTGCTTCCAAATCATAAGAGGACTCTGCCCAGACTCAGCATTAACACAAGACAACGAACAACCAATAGACTCTTTCAAAACTTTCCCCTTAATAAGGAAATAAACAGTTTTGGCCCCACAACCAGATCCCTAAGGTCTTATTGATTTGGAATTTCTAGGGAATGTAGGGAGATGGGCAGTAGAAGGCAAAGGCTGTTTAACAGCTATGGTGCAAGTATTAGGTTACATTACAGGAAATCACTAATATTTAATCATTTAGGGCTTTTAAAAGTCACTTTCTACAGTGTTACTTGGTAGCTAATAGTTTCAGTACCCTGCTAACCATAGCAGTGTATGCATATGAGAAATCAAATATAGTTTCTCCCCACAAATGGCACGGTTTAGCTCTCTAGTTACTTGTATCCTGCTTATAGATATTACTTGTCAGGGATGTGGCTTACCTACTCATGCAGAAGACCAGAAACTTAAAATCATTAGTAGAAGTTGTTAGGATTGGTACTTAACCAATAGAACACCTTTCCCTGAATCTTCTTCAAAACTAATAATAGCAGTCAAGCATTTTCTAGGTTACCAATATTTTTTAAAGACCTAGAGTCTCATATAGCTTCCTATAGTATGGACTGACATCTACTCATTTTATCAATGAAAAAGCCTGGAAAAAAGAAACACACCCTAGTCTAAAGCCACAGGCAGGTGGTCGCCAGCACTGGTTTTACACTCAAACTGTCTGTCTTTCCAGCCTGTACACCTACAAGTCAGGGTTCTCCAAAGACACTGAGCCAATAGGCTACATCTAGAAAGACCAAAGGATAGTTACCATGAAACACTGACTCAGATGATGACAGAGGCTGAGAAGGTCCACAATCTCTTGTTTACAGTTTGGAAAGCTAATGGTGTCATTCTGGTTCAAACTGGAAGTCCCCCACGCCAATAAGAAGCAGTAGGATCGTGTTTGTTAGGAGCCTGCAGTCCAAGGAAGAGTAGAGTCAATGTCCAAGAGCAGAATAAGATGGAGATCCCAAACACACGGAAATTTGGCCTCTGTCCACTTTATCGATTTGTTCGATAAGATTGGCTGGCACTCACCCACAAGGGGAGGGTGATCCATGCTCAGCCAATAGGCACAAAGGTTGCTCTCTTCCTGAGACACTGCCACAGACCCACCTAGAAATAGTATAGTCAGCTGTCAGTCTACCCCTCGCCATAACCCAGGTGTCATATGGACCGCCATTATCCCAGCATCAGCTTAAAAGTCTTAGGGATGTGCTGGCAGATCAACATAAGAAGCACAACACAAGAACACGAGACGTTTGGAGATCTTCATGGCAGCCATTTGGAACACATGGCTCAGTTCCATCCTGAAGTTCCATCTCCTCTAAAGAGGGTGGGTTTTCCATTTTGTCCCCAGCACCACCAGACCACGGCAAGTATCCCTGTGGACACCAACTGTCCTTGAAAGATGGACCGCAGGCTGGAGCAGTGCCTGCGTAGGTAGGCTTCACAGAAAGAAGAGTCCTCAAGAGGCTAAGCTGGGCTGAGCTTCTCTCCAACATCGCTGGTAGAGCCTGGAGAGAAGTAAAGAAACTAAGACTAGACTTTGTTAGCAAGAAGTCCCATGAGAGACCTCAAGGGCTGTGAAATTGAACAGTGGAAAAAAAATGCTTTTTTATTGCCACTAACCTCGATCTGACCTGCTCACCCCTAGGTAAGATTTACATCCAGTTATGAAAGCAGACAATAAGCCAGGCAGGATTGTGATTGTTGACAACAGAAGCCTCAGAAATTGTTATGCCTCCTTAGAATTATGAAAATGTCTGGAATCTCACAAGTATGCTTTGATATCTGAAAATGGGGGAAGTACAAATGCATGCTATTTTTCAGGGCAATAGTAATACATGCCATTGCAAACTTACATTTTTTGAGGGTCTTGCCAATGGCTTCTCAATAAAATTAATTTTCTCAGAAATCCTATGTATTGCAAGCATTTAAAAACATGATTTAGAGAAGAAGTTTGTAAGCATCTCCAGTATTTGAAAGAAACTCTAAAAGCATAAGTGCCTTTGTACACTGGACCAGTGGGAATGGAATCCTCCTTCCCACTGCCCCACCCTAAAATGTTTTCCATGTCACTACATTAGCCACTGTCTTTAGTTGGGTATCTCCCTCCTGTCCGCTAGTCTAGGCGTATCTCTCCATCAGATGTCTTGACAATACAGGCTGCTCAGTGGGAATACTTTATTAGACCTGTAAGTTTGGGTTTGTGCATGTGTTTCTACCTTTAACTGTAAAATGTTTGAACTATGAAAAAGCATGAAATGTATGTTGTACATTTGTACTTTGTATTGTTCTAAAAAACACTTTGGGGTTATTAAAATGATGCCTTGTGGGATCCTCAAACTGTATTAGTATCGATTTCAGGGATTAACTATTCACCCATTTATAACTGCCCATGTCCTTATCTCACCTTCTCAATCAAGCTCCACCTTCAGTTCAAAAACAGATGCAAGGCAAATAGTGTCTCCCAGAAAGACAGGAAAGAAACCATGTCTGCCAACAGTGGGGATGCTTCACCTTTGAGATGAAAAACAGACTGCCATGCTTGCTTTAGACACCACTCTCATGATTACACAAAGAAGATTCTCTCCAAATTAATTTGGATTTTGTGTCCGATCTTAAGGACAGCCACCTTGTGGAAGTCTTGGTAGGGCTCAAATAAAACTTTTCCCCAAGTATAAGGCAGAGCAGTGTTTGTGGTTTCTTCCTGTTAGGTTAATTTCTCATTATCTCAAGAGGACCATTAATGGCTGCTGAGAGGGAGAGAGTCACTTTTGGAGGTGGCAGGGGGGACAGCAATGGTGATGACTCCATATCCATCAGAACATGGACAGCACTGGCTGGGCTCATGGGCTTATAAAGAAAAGACATGAAATGGGGAAGGAGATGTGTTGTGGGAGGGAGTTAGAAAAAGGATGCACAAGAAGGGAAGACAACCAAGAAGCACTGTATACATGTGTAAGATTTTCAAAAGTGAAAATAAAAAAGAGGAATTGAGGGAGAAGAAAGACTTGATGATTTGATGCTGACACAGGGTTAAATATTCACATAGACAATATTAGTCTACTAGACCTAGGGGAAGGGGTCTCTACACATCCCTTGCCTTTTTAGCTTTACTTTCTCCATTTGAATAGGTCCTAGTATTTGTTCCTAAGATTCAAGTCTTTATCCTCTTTCAGTCAACATGACATATAATTTACTTAGCTATTTATGCAGCTATCTTGAGAACCTGAATTTGATTATTCTTGTGATGGATATCTGATTTGAGGGCAAAGAGGAAAGCATTGCACAAGAATGGTCTTCCTCCCTTCTCTGACAACCAGAAGCTCTGAGCACATGACCACTAGTTAACGTAAAGGGTTGAGTTGGGGTCACATAGATCCACCCAGACTGAAATAACCTTATCTAGCACACACTCCAGGAGGGAAACCGTTTATTCGCTCATTCTCCTTGAAGCATTGGAATCTCACGAACTTACTAGTGGATCCAAATTGCTACAGACAGACATATACTTGAACAGTTTGATTAACCCAAGATTTTATAAGGAATTCACTAAGAATGACAAAATATGAAATAATAAGATATGTAACTAATATAATCATGCTTACACACACACACACACACACACACACACACGCACACAATGTAGTGCTACCATACCCAGCAAACAAACCACAAATCCAGCACAATGAAGATGTAGTATTTACATCCTAGGAGACCTTTCTTACAGAAACTCTTAGCCAAGTGGACTTCTGCTCTCAGACACTAGTTCTGCCACTTTCTGGAAATTTCATAAAATCCTCTATCTTGGAGTTCTATCGAGGGGAAATTGATCACATTGTGACCCTCCGAGACAGGGATGGAGTCAACCACTAGATCAGAATCGGCCACAAAGATTTTGGAGGACACGGGATATAATATGAAAGAGAGGCACAGGAAGCAGTAGGCAGGGGTTTAGAAAGACTCAAGGGCCCTATTGGTCTGGGAAGCATGTGGAGAGAGTGTCAGCTCCTCCTCTGCTTTCTTGATTTATCAGGTTTGTACCCCAACATCTGACTCTTGAGTTTTTACTAATAATAAAATAATCTAGATAACACTTCAGTTGTCTGCACTAGTGGCCTGCTCCTCTGTGGCCACATGTCCAATACTAACTGCAGTGAGACTCAGAGTGGGTGCTCTGAGGGACTATTTGAAGCACTCGGGTTTACCCACACCATTGCTACCAATGCTGCTTTCACTCAGTGAAAAGAAAGGGTTGCTAGACACTCGTTGACAGAGTCATGATGACTATGTGGCAAAGCCTACAGTTTTACCTTGTTTATCAGCCTTCTTGAAGGGGTGGCAGTGTTTGAGAAAGTTTTCATGCAAATAGCTTTAAATCTATGATTGTATCTAACAGAAAGCGTTTTTCCTGGCGGGTGCGCTCATGAAGAGCTTCCCTTCCTTCCTTCCTTCCTTCCTTCCTTCCTTCTTCCTTCCTTCCTTCCTTCCTTCCTTTCTTCTTTCTTTTCTCTTTTCATAATTGTGACTATCAATGAATCACAATAATGAAGACAGGTGACCTGTGACATAGCTATGCCCCAACCCTTAGTAACACTGTAATACTCTCTGGGGCATCCTTTTAAACATGTTCCCTGCAGGTCATGTTCACAGTCTTAAATATGAGTTGCTTTATCCTTATTACTATGTAGGAAACACAAGACAGTCTCCAGTTATGGCTTTGTAGCACCGTGTGTATTAGTCACACATTGGAAAGTAATTTGTAACTTAAATTAGAAAGCGATAGACTCCTTCGATGCATTTGAGCCAGTCCCAAATGACTTTCATATCACTGTCACCTGCATTCATCCTTCAGGAGAAGAGAGCTGTGCACATCTGTTCTGTGAGTTCCTAATAATGATAAGAATTGTTATTGCCATTGGCTCCTCCCATGTCCATTGTTTCAATAAATCTGAGCATGACCTGTAAGTTTGAGTGGGATCAAAAAAAAAAAAAGATAGACGCTATCCCAGAGCTTCAGGCAGATTTCTAACTTGTGATGGACCGAATTCCTCCTTGGTTTGTGCAGAGGTAACTCAGCACTTTAATGTCAGGCTGTGGGGTGCTCCCTCAAGTCAGGAAAGTGAAAACATGCCCCAAAGCAGGCAGGCAGGTGTGCACCCAATCTGGGCTTCCTAACAGGTTCCTTTTGTTAGCTAACTGGTTAGCTCTTTAGGGCTGCGAGGCTGGGAGGCATGAAGTCTACCGTCAGGTGCTGGTTGGGGGGTGGACCTCATATTCCTTTGGTAGCTTCAGTGTTTCCAGGCCAGTTCTTTCAGGGAGACTAGAGCCATCCTAAGGATTTGGCCTTGAGCTCTTACAGATTATGTTAGCTTTTATTCTAATCTTCATAGGTTAAGGTCGAAACCTCACCGACGCAAGGCCTTATACCAGCTGGCTAGAGTCTGGTGAGGGAGAGAATCTTTTCTATAACTGTGAATATCAATGGATCATAGTAATAAAAGGGATGGAGAAAGCGTAAGTGCCTGAATCATTATTGATCACTTTTTTCAATCACCCCAGGCAACTTAGATCTATAAATGTAACCATAAGAAATTGCAAACATTTGACTGTTTCTGACCCACAAAACACAGCAATTTCGTACACTGTAACTTAATATAATGTGCCTTGCATTAAAAACCCCTGGGGAATCAACTGACAAAAATCAATCCAGCTACTAGATGGGTCTGCCAGCAAGAGATGGCGGTGGCCCCCGTGGTTTTATTTTCTTTCTTTCTGTTTTTAATGAAGAAGAACCCAATGACATCGAGTGTGATAAATGCATCTATGTTTTCACCTGTATGTCTAACCATGCACCTCAGAACAAATTTTAACCTCCACCCTGGGTCCCTCATCACCACAGAAAGGTTCATCCACAGAGCTTAGAACAGTGGGTTTAGGGGTGGAGAACATGGCTCAGTGGTAAAAACTGCCTCCTGCATATAACAAAAAGGACCTGAGTTTGAATCCCCAGAGCTCATGTAAAAAGATAATTTTAATTTACACATGATCTCAATTATTTTCATCACAAGGAGGGTATGAACTAAATACTTGATAAGCTTCCCATGATAATTATGTCAATTTGGGAAGTTGTATTTCCTTCATATATCTGCCTCTATATATGGGCCTAGATCCTCCTCCATTGCCAAGGTCAGAACAATCTACTATTTCAAAACCAAGGTATGACCACGAGTCATTTAAATATCAGCAGTCCTCAACTTTATTTCTGAACTGTAATGTAGCAGAAATGCTTTGGTGCCTCCGATCTTGCCTTTTAACTAAGTCTTAAATGGATGCATTGGGTAAATTCCTTAACCGTTGTTTCAGGCCAATTAAGGACAGAGAGTGGACAGGGTGATGTCATCCATCACCTGTTGACATCTGCAAAGGGCCATTATCTTTAATAAAGGAGGAAGAGGACAGGGGCTTCAGAAATTGCTCAGCTGGCTGGGAGAATGCGCTGGCCGTATAGAGGACCTGAGTTGAGCTTGCAGTGCCCACATCAGGAAGTTCAAACCTCCTCTAACTACACTTCTAGGGCTCTAATGCCTCTAATACCTGACTTTGATGGGCACCTGCACTCATATGCTCATCCACTCACACATACAAATAATTAAAAATAAAATAAGTCTTTTTTTTTCTTCTACAGAAGGAAACCAATAGGGAGAGGAATAAACAAGCACCCTTGGATGGACTTTGGTTACTATAGCATTACTATGTTGTGGTTATTTTCCACACAGTGGTGGCAATGAAGATTATGTTAGTCTGCCCAAGCTGCTATAACAAAACACGGCACACCAAGTCATTTAAACAACACACATTTATTCTCCCGAAGTTTGGGAGACTGGGAGTAAGACATAAAGGCGTTGGAATACTTGCCTTCTTCCTGTATCCGTTCATGGAGGAAGGGGAGGAGGAAGGGGAGAAAGAAAAAAAGAGGGAAAGGCAGACCAGAGAGAAATAGAAATAAACAGATTTGTAAGGCCATTAATTCCCAGCATGAAAATCCAAACCTCACAACCCCCTGGTTTCCAAGGCAACCTTCTGCAAACATCAAATGCTGTAGCTAGGGTCTAAAAACAATTTTGGAGAGTGAACACAATTTAATCCGAAAGAGCAGCTAAACAATAAAATAAAAATCACAGATAGCAGAACCCACCACAGAAAGATCTCCGGGTTATATTTTTTTTTTCAGTTACATGGGTTGAGGGGAGGGGGCAGATAGAGAAGAACACAGAGACTTTCCATTGTAAGTATGTTAGTCAAGGTTCTTCAGGAAAAAATAGAACTGATAAACTGAAGAGATTCTACAAGAGGATTATTAGACTGACTTACTTGCCAAGATTGGCAATGGTATGTCACACCATGAAGACCCAGAAACCTGCTAGTGCTCAGTCTATGAGGCTGTGTCTTAGCTGTCTCAATCTGGTGCCAAAGCCTGAAAGATTCCCAAAGAGCTATTGGTCTTCAGTCCATGTTTGAAGTCTAGAGAAGCTAATGTCAGCAAAAGAAGCAGCAGTGACAGCAGGGACAGAGTAGATGACCTCATCAACAAGAGGAAAGGTCAGCTAAGCAAAATGGTGTCGTCTTCCTTCTCCCGTGTCCTTGTAGCTGAATTGCTGCCAGAAGATGTCACCTACGATCAAGGTGGGCCTTCCCACATCAGTTAAGGCAATGAAGACAATCCCCCACAGACACGCTCAGAGCAACCAAATGAAGACAATCCCCCACCGACATGCTCAGAGGCCAACTTAATGAAGATAATCCTTCAGTGAGATTCCTCAGGAGATTCCAGGTCAGGTTAAGTTGACAATTTCAGCTAACCATCAAAATAAGCAGCCATTCTACCATTAGCACACACTAGCCCTGTATATCTTAATCAAACAGATGAGAAATTGGAGCAGTGGGACATCATATTCCAGCTTTTTGTTTTGTTTTGTGAGACAGAGTTACTCTGTGTAACAGCCCTTGCTGTGCTGGAACTCACTTTGTCGACAAGGCTGACCTTGAACTCTCGGAGATCTGTCTGCCTCTGCCTCCCAAGTGCTGGGATTAAAGGAATGCGCCACCACTGCCTGGCTGAGCTATTTTAATTAACAAATGGCAAAATGTATCAGAAAAGAAAGCTGAAGAGATGGAGAGATGGCTTAGCAGTTAAAAGCACTGACTGCTCGTGTAAAGGACACAAGTTCAGTTCCCAGCACTGATTCGGCAGTTCACAACTATCTGTAACTCTAGTTACAGGGGAGTCCCATACCCTCTCCTGGCCCCAAGGGCCCCAGGAACACAAGTCGTGCACATATGCAGGCATTCATACACACAAAATAAAAGAAAATAAACTCTCTTAAAGATACAGAAAAAGACATTATATTCCTTTCTTTGCTATATGTGCCAATCTGTGTGTGTGTGTGTGTGTGTGTGTGTGTGTGTGTGTGTGTGTCACAGAGGAAGACCTCAGGTATCATTTTCCAGTCTCTGTCCGCCTTGCTTTCTTCTAGACAGGATCTCTCATTGGCCTGGAACTGACAAAGTAAGCTAGGCTGGCTGGTCTTTGAGCACAGGGCATTATATGCATTCAATTGGTCTGTGAGCCTTGAGGATCTGCCTACCTCAGCAAGGGCATTACAGGTACTAGAATCCCACCACCACCACCCTGTCCTGCTTTATTTTAAATGTGAATGCTGAAGCTCAAACTTGGGTCCTTATGCCTACAGATCAAGAACTTTAACACTCAAGATATCTCCCTAGCCCCAGTGTAAGCACTGTAAATTAACTATGTTGTTCTGAACTACCATGTTGCTTTAATCGACTCTTATTACACATCAAAGGGTCAACTTCTTGTTGTTTGAGCATTTCTGTTTCCTGGCCTTCCTATTCTTCTCCCAGCTCAGGTTTCTTTATTTGAATAACAATTTGACTTAGGTGCTAAAAATGTCCTTCATGCACTGTTGGTCGTTTTTTATTTTTAATTTCCCTACTACGCTGAGCCCCAACTTTTGAGGTGAGACCAGAAGAGGCTGGTGTGTGGGCGGTAAGCACATTTGCTTGAAGCTGCTGTGGGATGCTGCAAACATAGCTGTGAAGCCACAGTTCTGGTGATTTCTGCAGTCCCATTCCTCAATCACACACTCTTCCGGAATTTATTTCTGCCCATGCAGAATCCACGTATTAAAAGCTTCGAGTTGCTCTCCTCAGACAGTCTCTATTTTTAGTAACAAACTGTCACTCAGAGGTGCGTACAGCTGCTCATTCACACGGAAGCCTTTTTCCACAAAGCTCACATTATTCTCCTTTCTTTTTTAAGGCCCAAAGGGCCTCTGAGGAAACACACAAACAGCATAGGTTATATTTAGTTTTTTATTCCACTATCATGAAGTTCTAAATCTAGAGGAAGTTATAAATATACTACAAGGATTTTCAATAGTATTGTAACACCACGCAGAACTATAGCAAAAAAGGGGGGGGGGCACTGTGAGGGATAAAGGAGCTTGAATTACAATAAGAAGACACATGAATTGGAACTTTGGAAGGCATTGCCCAGTATGGGGAACTAATATCACACTTAGTAGCACTAAGAAATGCACAAGACATATCCGAAGCTCTTTTAATATTCATAGAAAGCAGAAGGAATAGCAAAAGACAGCAGATACTCCAAGTCGAACGACTATCGTGTTATATAATTACACTCGGAGAGCGTTCACTGAAGCGTACACATGGGGTAGGTGAGGGATGCAACCCCACAAACTGCCTAGCACATTCCCAGCAACGCTGCCAGGTCGGCCTTTGCATGTTATCTCAAGTGCTTCCCTTTCACTAACACGGAAACCAAGGGAAGTGTTTCGTGCGCTTGGAACTCCCAGCCTGCGAAACCCCAGCCAGCCTGTTGCCCTGAGACCAATCCTATCTCACTCCTCACTAAGGAACTCATTTCCAAACCTCTCTGCTTGGAGTACCCGTAACCTATCCAACACCTCTTCAACACCTCTTCTCACCCTTCTCAGAAGGATGCAAAGAGTCCTGACACGCATCTCTTGGTCTTTACCAGCTTCTCAACTTAGCATACATAGTATTACAGTACAGGGTCGTGGGTCCTCTGCAAGGTAGACAGTTTATGTGAATCTATAGGCTTCTGTTTTCACCTACAGGGAGTGGATATAGACCTGGAGGTCTCTTTTCTATTCACACCCTTCCTCAAGATACTTCCTCAAGATAGAAAATAGCACTCCAACATTGTCACCGGTAAAAGAACCCAGCACCCAGAAATCATTTATAATGTAAGGGTGGCTACCTCGTCAAGACAGTGCCATTTTTCAACAGAGAAAAATATTTGGGCAGACAATGATCATCACTCTTTCTCCAGGAACATTTCCAGCCTTCATTTATTTTCCTTTTCTTTCCTTTTCATTCCTCTTTTTTTTTCTTGTTTCATACAAGGACCCTGTTTTTCAAGAACAAGCCTTGATTTTATAATTGACATTGCTGCCTCATGAGCGATAAATGGAACCACCTAAACTTTGAAAGCCCCCTGACCCGAGTTCACTGAAACCAATGTTCCAACAAAGACATCTTCATTTCGCCACATGGCTCTTTAGCATCCCAATGTAAGCTCATGAAAGTCAGAGCCCAGCTCTTCTGATTTGGTGCCTTGTTGCCTCAGAAAGATGAAAAGGCACAGGTTCAAACTTCTCTCTTACACAATTCAGCAAGCAAGGAACAAGGAGGGAGTCAACCTTTGTTCTAATGCACATGTTAACAGGGCATGTTGGGCAAGACCTACAAACTAGTTCTCACATTCTCCCTAAGTGAAACAGGGATTATGAATGTACAGCCAAGGTCATGTCACAGGGCGGGGGATAAAGCTTCCCCAGTTTCCTGTGTGGCATCTATGGAACTTGCAAAAATGTCTCTTGGCATTGCCAAGAACTTTAGTTCATGGACCATCTGCTCAGGAAAAGGAAGCAGATGACAATACTATGTCTTTTGAAGATAGGGCAAATCTTCCACACGAAGTACCTCAGTCCAAGAGCACCAAATATTCTCCTGACTTCTTCACGCCCCCTCATAATTTGCCAATTTCTACCTTCTTAAATACATCTGTTAAATTAATATTTTGGCAAGTGCTTAACTAAATGTGTGGTGAGCTGCCTTCCGTCTAACTTGGCCCTATGCTTCTCAAGAAAAAAAAATTTAATGTTAAGAAAATCAAAGTGTCTTCCTTTAATTGTTTTTATAACCTTTTGGAAAACCACTGTTTACCTCTGGAAGCGCAAGTGTACTTAACTAAGTCAGCCAAATCTGATGTGCCACCATTGGACGCCGCAGAGGCCATTGTCTGTTTCTTTCTCAGGCCTCATGGTCTCATTCGCTGCCCACACTACAGTTTGGAAGTGGATGAATGAATTCACAAGCATCGCTGTTTGCACTTTCACACACTGTTAAAAGGCAGGAGGATCAGATTTCAGAGTACTGTGAAGAAGCTGGCAAGGACTTCAAAGCGATTTTGAAGTATCTATTACTTTATTAAGCAAGGGTTATAATGATGTACAAAGCACCAGCTACTCATGTTTTCCTGTTCGTCTGCATTTCCTTGCAAATACTGCAATTTCAATTTTCCTGCGTAAATACTGGTTTGTACGCTGCTTTTAAAATTATAGATCAGACAGCAGTCACAGACAAAGAGCCCAAGCCACCAACCTAAACCACTTGCAGCACTACGGGAGCTACGGTGGGCCAAAAAGTCTGCCTCTTGTCCTTGTGCCTGTGGCAGTGTCTGCTTTCTTCTGTCTCCTTCCTTTCCTCCTTCACATTTCCGCCAACATTGTGAAATCCAGTGTTAGCCCACCACAGACAGCAAGCGCCTGTAGCAATCTAGCAGACATTTATGTGAGTAGTTAAAATTGTCTCAATACGTGCTTACTCAAGCACGAACACTTCGTTTTTAAATTCAGTGTGACCTAGACAGGTCTATGCCATGTGACACGGCAATGACATTAGATTCATTGTAAAGTTGGAGAAGGGAATGCTCCCTGGTCCATCAGCTCCTCTAGTGCTGTAGGACTTAACTTTAAGGCGGACCATGTAAGCAGCTCCATTATGCCTTATGGGCTGTCAGAGAGGTAGAGGGTAAGTGCTGAGGTGTCAACTGAACTGCCATTCCTAAAACTTGACCTTGACTCTTTGAACAAGGCCCATTCTTACTAAGTAATCCCTTGGACTTGAGACATATTCGTCAGGCCCCAATAAAATGCTACCCCAGTTGATATCACCCGTCTCTCACAGTCCACACTGGGTTACAGGCATGGAGGTGGATGTCATCCAAATCTCACAGTGATGAGGCCTGTGTTTTAAAATAATGGATAGGTTTGTATTTTGTCCTATAGGATCTTCATGTTTCTATCATGAAAACATACTTCATGGATTCTAAATTTGAAATCTATTATTGCTCGTCCTAGTCATAAGTAAAGTAGAAAACCCTTAGGAATTCGAATCTTTCTCCCACTCAAAAATAAGCTAAAATGAAAGTGGCAAGGAACTTGGAAACAGCATGAAGCCAAGGAAGGAGAGTCGAAGTTTAGAGGTCTGCAGATGTAACCAATCTCCTGCATACTGAGGACTCAAGCCAAAGTTTATCTGAGAACGGTTGGGTCTGGTAGATCCCACTGGCAAAGGAAGAGTGGCCACTGAATGTTCCCAGATTTCCTATTCTCATGACAATGCCACTCACTACCCACTTCACTATGACTAACGTTAAAGTCAAAAGTAAATGCCTCCTTTGACCATACCAACAACGCTCATAAAATATTCAGTGTCTAGCAAAACCAAGGTCTATCTGGGTGGTGGTGACACACACGTTTAATCCCAGCACTTGGAGGCAAAGGCAGGTGGATCACTGTGAGTTCAAGAGTAGCCTAGTCTACAGAACTAGTTCCAAGACAGTCACAGCTGTTACACAGAGAAACCATGTCTCGAAAAGTCAATAAAATAAGAAAGAAAGAAAGAAAGAAAGAAAGAAAGAAAGAAAGAAAGAAAGAAAGAAACCAAGGTCTATTATGAAAATAAATTTCCTGGAATTGCAATGTTAAATCTGATTATCAGTTTTCTCATTCATACATAGGATTGAAATGATTTTAAATCCCTTTAAACCACCAATTTGGAGATGTCATCATCTTAGTGCATGAAACATACTGAAAAATCTTGCCCATTCATTTAAATAGCATACTACAGTTGAATCCCACATGGTGGCTAACATGATTCGTTACTTTATTAGCTCAGCTCAACCTCAAACTATCATTGGCTTTTTGCATCATACCATATATGACAAATATAAAGACATCTCAGCCTCTGAATATAAGTCCCAAATGGCCATCTCAAAATGACTGGATGGCAGATAGCACGGTTAGAGTTGGTGCATTCAAAGCTGGTCTATTTCCAAGAGACCTTTCTTGCTAATTCCCAAAGTCTATTTCCCTCTATAGCCAGTATCTTTCCTAGTGCCACAGCTTTACACGTCAGTATTAACCCCCAGTCTAGCTTCCACCATCACCCTTCCCAACGGACTTTTTTTTCTTTTCTATCTTTCTCTTAAATCCAAAATCAAATCCTATATTTTGGAGAAAATCTTTCCTGATCAAACAGCCGAACATTAAATTCATTGCCAAAGTTGCTTAGTCATTTGCTACAGAGTAATGTTTGTGAATTCCCCAGAAACATTCTAAAACCCTAACCCACTATAGGTCCTGCATGAAAGTGATTAATGTCCTCGTAAAAGAGATATGGAAGGACTCTCTTGACTTCTCTTTCCACATGAGACAAGAAGCCCATAATGTGCAACCCCAAAGATGGCCTTCATCAGCCCCAGCCATTCTGACACTGTGATCTTGAACTTCCAGTTCTGGTCCTGTGAGTATTACATATCCATTGTGTAGAAATTCCTTGATTGCTAACGTTCACAAGTCATAGATACATAGTTTTGTGCAAATGATAAAGCATGGAAGAGAATAGGGGATGGGCCTGGGCAGAAGGTACAGCTTAAAACAAGATGAATGTGGAGGATGCCAAGCAGGAAGGAAGTGCTTAAGGAAAAAAAGTCTATCAAATCATGAAAAACAAGAGGGAGAATTGAAAGGCTCAATGGAATACGACCTGGAACTCCTTAGCCCCCTGCACTTACATATGCCTAAGTATGAATCCCAGTGTAAGGCTTCTGTTTGTTCCATCTGTCTTCCTCAAGACAGTGTGAATTATTTGAAGCAGAAATTGCCTTTTATCAATCTATACCTTAGAGCATTCACCAAAGTTCCTGCCCAAGAGTAAGAAGTCAATAAACTTTTGCTGAATATTGAATTCATCTTCATTCAGCTAAATAATTTATCTCATCTAAATTCAGAAAATAGCTTATACTAATCGAGTCAAATGATGTGTGTGTAGCTATACTTAATTCTTAAAATATAAACAGTTGGCAAATTTCCTCTGAAGTAAACAATTAAATGCCTTATTAAAACTTCCAGCGGCAGACCCCCATTGCCTCTTTTGGCACTTCTGTCTGGGTCATGGAGAACTCACCAAATATGGATTTGAAACTGGGTAGCATTTTCCCATAAGGGAGGAACAGTCAGTACTAGCAGAGATGGCACACATTCCTGGATAAAAGTTTTCAGCTAGCACACACCGTGCTAGTTTGGCTCTAGAGTTATTAACATGGAGAAAGGGTAGAATTCGAGTCACCCACATGCCCATAGATGAATGAGATCACTCCACCATCTCCCTGAGTAACCGTGGTGTAGAGGTGGAACTTCCCTGCCTGTTTTAAGTTATAGGCAGGAATGTGGAGAATGTCGGTTTCTTCCAACACCAATCATAGTAGAGAAGCTTCTTTTTCTCTTATCCTCACTTCTCTCCCTTTGACTTCTAGAGACCTGAGCTAGAGAAGCCAGCTATTATCCAGAATGGCTAGAGAAAAGACACCTGACCACTGGAGATCCTAAAAGGATACCAATTCCCCTGTTGTTGAGACTCCTGGCAGCAAAGGATCTAAGGAAATTTCTTCTAATCCATGATATCTATTATAATTACATTATGTGCAGCATGCCAAGACCACTCATGTAGAATCACTCAAAACCTAACTGTGGTTTTTTTCAAAGTTTTTCTAAGAGCTTAGGAGGGGCCAGAGTAGCTTAGGGTCTGTTTTGCGTGCTCCGTGACCAGGAGCTCTAAGGGAAGGGAAGACCAGCTTGATATTAATAGTGTTATCATGGCATTTAACAGCTGTTGTTCTTAATGGTGACCCTTGTCAATTGCAGGAGAATAAAATGCCTATAAAGATCTGTTATACTCATCCACCTTGCTCTTTCTCCCTCCCATCACTAATCCATTTTGCACATCTTGTTCCATCCTGTCAAGTGGACATGACTTTGTTGAATCAGTAAGGAGACATGGGTAGGGGGATCAAAAGCTAAAAAGGGAACTATATCTACTTGGAAGAACTATGTATTCTAATTTTATTTCTATTAATATGCTAAAACATGCTGACCAAAAACAACATTAAGAGATAAAGGGATCATTAATTTTAGATCACAGTCCTTTGAGGAAGCTTAAAGCAGGAACTTGAAGGCAAGACAACTTGTTTTTCCACACACAGCTTCACTTCCCAGTCAAAGAATCAGATCAAGAACCATGAAGAATGCTGCTTTCCAGCTGACACCTTTCTTAGACGGTTGAGGATCATGTGTGTAGGCAGTGGTGCCACCCACAAGGGGTCGAGTCTACAGAGACAGTCAAGACAATCCCCCACAGGCATGGCTACAGGCCAACCTGATCTAGGCAATCCCTCAACTGGGGCTCTTTTCTCAGATGACTCTAGGCTGTGGCAAATAGACATTTAAAATTAACCAGCACAGGGAATGGTAGGTGGGAGGGGCTGGAGGAAGGGAACATGAGGGATCAGAATGGTTGCGTTGGTGACTGGATGAAGGGGGAGAGTAATGAAAGAGATATATCTTGATAAAGGGGACCAGTATGGAGTCAGGGAGAAATCTGGTGCCAGGGAGACTCCACAAGGATGACCCCAGCTAGGACTCCTAGCAATAGTGGAGAGGGTGCCTGTAATCTAATCTAATTAGTGATTACCCTAATTGTCATCATAGAATCTTCACCCAGTAACTGATGGAAGCAGATGCAGGGTTCCACAGCCAAGCACTGGGCCGAGCTCCAGGAGTCCAGTTGAAGAGAGGGATTATATGAGAAATGGGGGGGGGGTGTCAAGATCATCACAGGGAAACCCACAAAGACAGCTAACCTTAGGCTGTGAGAACTCAAAGGCTCTAGATGACAGCTAGGGAGTCGGCAAGGGACCGAACTAGGCCCTCCACATGTGGGTGACAGTTGTGTAGCTTGGTCTTTTGTGAGGCCCCTAGCAGTAGGACCAGGACCTGTCCCTGATGCATGAGCTGGCTCTTTGAAACCTAATCACTATGGTGGGATGCCTTCCTCACCCTTGATGCAAAGGGGAAGAACTTAGTCCTGCCTCAACTTGATATGCCATGCTGTGTTGACTACCATGGGAGGCCTTACCCCTTCTGAATGGAGGCGGAGGAGGAGTGAATGGGGGGAGTGGGGGTAGGAGGTAGGTGGGGGAGAGGGAATGGGAGGTCATGAGGGAGGGGAATCTGTGATTGGTGTATAAAATAAATATTACTTAATTAATTAAAAACACAGAAAAATTAACTACCACAGAGAACTTATCCCCCCAAAAAATAATAGAATGTATTTATTGGCTAAATGAATAAACCCTCTTAGGGTTGACTGTAGGTGCCAGCATTAAAAGCCACTGATTTAACTGTTCCCTAGAAACTCCGATTACAAAGCTGTTTTGCTTAAGTTATTTCAGCAAAACCATGGTTTGCTCGTTTTTTAATTGATGATTGTCAATGACCCAAATGTAGAGCTTATTCTCTTTTGTAATATCCACTTAGTCTTCTTGAAGCTGGAAAGCAATTTCATCAAAGACCATAAAACATTGGCATTATTTGACTGGGTACCTATACTGTTAGGAAATCAAAATTTAGAGCAAATGATTTATAAATATGCTGGAAATGCACATGGCAATAAAACCTATTAAAATTGCCCATTACTAAGGAGTGATTAAGTCGATTAAAACACATTCTCAAAGAAAGGCAAATTTTTACTCTACAGCAGAATATGTGTTGCCTGAGCTGTCTAAGCTGCATACACAGCAGGCAGCGAAAACAAAAGGTGTCTCTGCCATATAAGAGTTTATACAATTAAAAACATATTCTCTTGACATTTATCAGTTTTAGTTAATAAGAACATAGAAGAATTCTAAGGGATAAAATTATATAACCTGCTTCATGTGGCTACAGAAAAATTACTGAAAGTCAAAATCTAGTAGAAATCATCTGGGTGTTGAAATTGAGTCTCTCTCTCTTTCTCCTTTTTTTGCTTGTATTTCTCCATATCACTATAATTTTTAATTGTATTTAATAAACCATTTAAAAAAAAACAAATGTGTATGGGTATATGCTACAACGTCTGGAGGTCAGAGGACCACTTGCAGGGTTGGGTTCTGTCTTTTCACTGTGTGGATCCCTGGGATGAACACAGGTTGTCATGCTCCATGGGAAGCACACTCACCTCCTGAACCACCTCACAGGCCCCAATAAACAATGTGTACACTCAGAAAAACAAGCAACAGAGTAAACAGGACAGACAGCAAGTGCTGCCCACATGGGAGCTGCAAGAACACTTGACTGTTCTGACTATGCACAGTCTGTGCTCCTGTCAAAGTTGGGGCTTTGCAGTGTCTGAAGCCCCTTTCAGCCTTGCTTATCCAGCAGCCAAGAACAGCAAGCAAATCCAGCTGCTGCTCAGTGTCAAGTATGCGTGGGATGATAAGTTAATGAGCTGATGGGAAGTGTAAACTGTGTGTTGAGATATTACATATTGTAATATCCAGGAAATTTTGTATATAATGTTACTTGTATACAAAATAGTTTGAGCATTTGTAAATACAATGTGTGTGTGTGTGTATGCATGCACACACACAGGATAATTGTATAATATATTGAACATTTTCTACAACATTTTTACTGGCAATACTAGCAATGCTTCAACTAAATATTGTATTATTTATTTTTTTAAGCAAATATATACTTAAATTCCAGGGAGAAAAATATCATGCCATGTATCCTGATGTTTGTTTGAAAATCAAGTGTGTGTGTGTGTATGTGTGTTGATAGATAAGAATTTCATGAAGTAATCTCAATAGAAAGTCTTACTTTTAAAAACCTGAAATGGATTATGAAATGAATGGTCACATCTAATTATTTTGTTGTTGTTTGCCTACATGTGTATGTATTTTAAACATGTATACAAAAACTAACCCAAAGCCGGGTAGTAGTGGTAGTCCAAGAGCTCAGGAGACAGAGGCAGGCAGATTTCTGTGAGTTCAAGGCCAGCCTGGGATACAAGAGCTAGATCCAGGACAAGCTCCAAAGCTACAGAGAAACTCTGTCTTGATGAAGAAAAAAAAAAAAAGCAGTGGTCAGAATAAGCAGTAGCAACAGTGTATATATGAAACATAACATCACCTTTGTTACTAGGTTTGGGAGAGACAGGATACAGAGTAGAAAGAAAATTGGGTATTGTCTTTTCTTTAGGATGGATTAATCAATATGTTGAAGAGAAAAATAAATCTCAGGTGTTTTATTAATATGCAAAGCAGACTATATTCAACATTGTCTAACAGGAGCATTGGCTTTCAGGGCAGGGTCTATGTCTACAGGAAAGGGAAAGTTGGTGTGTGTCATTGCTTACTACAGTCTGGATCACAGCCCACACAAATGTCCAATATGCTGTTACAACTTACTGCTGCCCTCTCAACGAGGGGCCTCACAGAGAGAGGTCATTCTGGACAGACAGGAAGGAAATAGAAACCAGTGTTCCAAGTTTGTTCTAAACCGAACACTAAAAGGAAAGCAACCTTGTTCAGCCTCAAGGCCCTACAAGTTTGCAGACATGTGAACAAGGCAGGCCGAGGGAAGCATTGTGGAGTCAGAGGGTCTGAATCGAGGAGACAGCTGGCGGGAAGGAGACTGCCCTCCCAGATTTACAGGCTCCATTCCCTGAATAGCTTGACCCGCGCCATGCAAGGAGTACCGGACAGAGGGAAAGACTCAGCACTAGGGTTGTTTCCACAGCAAGTGGTGATCATTTATTGTAGTAATAAATAGGCATTTTTTTTCCTGTGAAACAATACAAATTGCTTTGTTGTGTTTCTTAACACAACATCAGTACCTACTAAAATATACTTATTGTGAAGATCAGACACAGAGTTAAAAATGATTGTTGCCTCAAATCTCATATATACTAATCTTTAATGTTCTGGTGTGTGTCTATGCAGTGAGCTCTTTTCACAATACATTACTCTTTTTTTGAGATCATTATGAAGGCTTTTTTCAGACTTGCTCCTTTTTTTATTGATATTTATTGAGCTCTACATTTTTTCTTTGCTCCCCTCCCTGCCGCTCCTCTCCCCCTTCAGTCCTCCCCCAAGGTCCCCATGCTCCCAATTTACTTAAAAATTATACTTTTTACTTCCCATGTAGATTAGATCTATGTAAGTCTCTCTTAGTGTCCTCATTGTTGTCTAAGTTCTCTGGGATTGTGATTTGTAGGCTGGCTTTCTTTGTTTTATGCTTAAAAACCACCTATGAGTGAGTAAATGCGAAAATTATCTTTCTGTGTCTGGGTTACCTCACTGGTTTCTTAAATTTATGATAATGTAATGATTTGGCAATTTTATTTTAAAAAATTTAAAACATGATTTTTGTTTTACCTACTTTTTGAGACCAGATCTCAGGGGTAAGCTTACTGGCCATGCAGAAGAGGGTTGGCTAACAGTTCCTCAAATCTGTGAGTGTTACTTTATACAACATCAGAGACTTTGTAAGTATAATGTAATTAAGAATGTTTAGATGGGCAGATTGTCCTGGATTGTCTAGGTGGGACAGAAGTGTAATCACAAATATCCTGTACGTGGGCAAGGGGTATTGATTGTAGCAGTATGACATGAAGACCAGGCTACAGTAGTAGGACGTGCCTGTTTTGAAGATGAGGGAGTATCCAAAATAAAGAATTTCTAGGTTCTTCCCTAGAAAACTGAAAGGAACGTGACCTGTTTTGACACTCTGATTTTGGCTAGTGACCTTTGGAACTGTTAAAGGTTAAGCATATGTTGCATTATGTCATGAAGTCTGTGTCATCAACTACAGAAAAGCAAGATCTATGTCTATTCATACCTATTTATCAATAATAACAACAGTTCATTCCAAATTGTTTAGTACCTTTTAAAACAAAGTGGCCATAGTTGGCCAATCAAATGCCACTGTCGATGCGTTGGCTTGGAAGTGGGCATCAACGCAAGGCAGTATCAGCAGAACCCATAAATCTCAACACTTAGAAGATCTCCTTTTCACTCAGAAGCGGTAATGAGTTGAAACATTACAGCATAGCCCATCTTTGTACTGGATTGCACATCCTTAGATCACCTATTGCCTGTCTTGCATCCTTAGGTAAATACGGAGAAGACAAAATGAGATTGTAGACCATAGAAAGCACAGTGTAAAACTCTACCCATTCATTTGTCAGTAGGAGGGCAGGACAGCCAAATCAGGGACAAGATTAACCACTGGGACTCCATTCCTATTGGGGGGATCTAGCTTGCTTTGAGCTAGACTTTGAGAAAATTCTTCAAGATATTTAACACATGGTGCTTGGCCACATCCCAGGCATTATTGGTCTCTTGCTGGATTGCTGATTGGTAGATAATACGTTAGTTTTAGGAATCTATTTACTGATTGCCTTGCCTGCTCTGTCAAAATACTCAGACATTAATGCTTAATGTATACCTTAGAAATGGTGTTGTCGTATTGGACTATATATGCGATTAAAAAAAGTTTGGTGAACAAAATGTGTAGACTGTTTACCATTTAAATTCTAAATCCGAGACACTATTTTTAAAGAGAGTAATTTTTTAAAAAGCAACCAGAAAAATGTCTGCTGCTATGGTACCTGTCACATTTATAATAGTTAATGTCTTCTGTTTCACCAAATGTTTAAATGGGGATCGCCCTTCTTTTAAAGTCTCTCACTAAGTTCTAAGTAGAAATACGTGCCTGCTTTGTTGACTCTTTCACCGAACCTTAATGAATCATATAAAGATTTTTTAGAAACTATTGAGATATACTTTTGTAAGCAGCTCCCAGACAAAACTGGCAACATCTCTAAAGACCGAGACACTGCAGAAAACGCTGATTGCTGCCTGTGAACAGAATTAATGAATTCAGTCCACAGGTGAGAAAGAACTTACAGTGAATATTCAATGCCGTCCTAAACCTGCACAGAAAAAAAAATGTGTTCGCAGCCCATCAAGCTGTTAACTTTGTGTGATTTGCACTGCAAGAGCTTCCTTCCTTTTTCTCCTTCATCTTCAAGGAGGAAAGTGTTTGACTTCAGAATGCCAGAGTGGAGAGTTAGATCCTCTGTGTACAAAACGTTCTGGTCCGGAAGACTGGAAACCCAAGAGGGTCTATGGGTTTGCCCGAGGTTTCCTTTCTGATTGCTGAACATCTTGCCTTCCTTCCTGTAGAGCATCATGTCTTACCCTAATTTTGACTGTCCCAAATAAACTGCCTGGAGTTGTAGGACTCAACAGCCTGCAGAAGAGGTCTGCCCGAAACTGTCCACAGCATCCAGCAGGAAACCACAAATAAGCCACTTATTTCCCTAAACCTGTGCTGGAACTTTACAAAATGGGGGGCTCAAATGCCTCTCCTCAGCCCTATCTATTCTCTTTCAACCTCACCAATGGCTGTTTTGGCCTCAGCAAAACCAAAGAGAAAGGGAAAGGGAATAACTAGAAGGAAAGTTCCCAAAGACACGCTGCCACTGAAGCATGAAGGTGCTTGCTGGGGCTAAGGGAGTTTCTAAACTCTTTTCCTGTCTCATCTATGCTTCAGTGAGGGGAAAATCTTCAAGACCTACTTGCTGGCACACCCTGAAGATGAGTCTTCAGGCATGGAGCCTCCTATATTTGGTAGCTTCTGTTCCAGAACCTCCCAGGTTTGCTTAGACCTGTATACCACACTTGGCCAATATGCTAACTTCTGGGGGAAACACAGTCCCCCAACAAGTCCAGCTGTGAAGAAGTAGGGACTTTTGGTAAAGCTTCCCACAACATCTTCCAGATGGATCACCCTGTAACTTCCTTCTTGCATCTAATGGGGAGTTTCAGACATGCAGACAAACCATTCATAAATATAAATGAGTCTAAAGTGACATGAGTACTTATTATGTCTGGATACCACATTAAAATGTCCAGCTCAGCATTTAGACCCAGCTCATCATTTGTTGAAAGGGAGGGAGAGACATAGCTAGAGAAAGCTATAGTAAGATGCCCAAGCTCCTATAAATAGATTCTCACCTTTGCTCCAGTGAACAACCCTAGTGAAACTCATTGGGACAGACACACACACAGAGACAGAGAGACAGACACAGAGACGGGTCGTGTGATGTTTTTTACTCTTTGGACTCTGCGGGAAACTACTGCCCATCTCCCAAATGAATCACACGCGGAGGCTTATTCTTAGTTATAAACGTCCAGCCTTAGCTTGGCTTGTTTCTTGACAGCTTTACTTAACTTATATTACCCGGTCTACCCTTTGTCTCTGGGCTTTTTCTGTTCTCTTCTGTAAATCTCACTCTTTCTCTGTGGTTTGCTGTGTAGCTGAATGACTGGCCCCCATGCCCTCCTCCTTCTCGGACTACTACTCTGAACCCCTTCTCCCAGATTTTTCTTATATATTCTCCCTACCTACCAGCCCTGCCTATCCTTTCTCCTGCCTAGCTGTTGGCCATCCAGGTTTTTATTAGACCATCAGGTGTTCTAGACAGGCAAGGTATCATAGCTTCACAGAGTGAAACAAATGCAACATAAACAAAAGCAACACACCTTAAAATAATATTCCCAACAGAGAGAGACAGAGAGGTGAAGTTAGAAGCAGGGCTAGTTGAGAAGAAGAGGATTTAGCAGAGAAGGAGAGGACAAGAAGAGGTTTGGAGGGAAGTATGAATATGACTGAAATATCATGTGAATGTATGACATGTACGAAAATGATGAAGCCATTATTATATATAATTAATTATGCTAATAAGATCCATTTTAAAGGTAAAAAAGGCCCCATCTTGACATTCTTGTTGCATAAGTAGATCAATTATACTCTTGTAACTAAACTGCAGTAAGAGAATATCTATACCAGCAAAGAAAAATGCTGTGTGCACTTTAAAATAATTATTAAAATATTCATTTTCATATGTACTGCAAATCTTTCTTTGGTATTAGATGAGATCCTCATTGTCCTTATTAGGAAATGAATTATTGACTTGCCATTTTAATCTAAAAACAATAAATATAAAACACTACTTCTTTAAAAAGTCATTTGTGCTATTCCAATTCTTAATAATCTTTCAGGAAAAATCTTTATAATCACATATTATGTATATTATTGGATAATATGCAAAAAGTAAATATGGGAAAATATGCATAAAGTGCCAGCCATGGAAAATATAGATCTGTGAGGATAGCAGAATATCATTAGGGGTCATTGCATTGTTATGTTCCTTTAGCAAAGAAGCAGTATTGGTTTTCCCCTAGACCCTTGACTTTTCTAGTCTCAGGTTCCTGGACACACAAACAGCATTGGACATAGGTTCCATCTCATGGAGTGAGTCTTCACTCAAATCTGATCTTGGTTGGTTACCCCCACAAGCTGTGTACCGCTATTGCACACTCTTGTAGATTGAAGGGTTTGTAGCTAAGTTGGCGTTTACTTTTCTCCTTTGGTAGCATGCAGAATACCTTCCACTATTAGTGAATACTAGTCTGTAGGGATGAAAGGTTGTAGGAAAGCATCAGCTCAACTTCCCCATTTTCTTGGGTTTTCAACCCACCAGTAGCTGAGAGCATGAAGCTGAAACTTAGGCACTAAGGGATGACTGCACACACTAATTAGATTTCCCTTGTTATTTGTGCTATATAAACATTCTACTTCCTATGTTACTTTTTATTACCTAGTTATACTGTGAACTAAGAGAACACATGAGAATCTCTGCCAAAAACCATATTCCACCCATGTATTGTTACATTAAATGTTTTTCTGTATACATGAAGATATTCTGTTCTTAGGCACACATATCTCCACACTGTTAAAATCCTCATTCTGAATCACATTCTTCCTAATATTAAAGGATTCATAGAATTATTAAGATTCCCACTTGATAGGACCTATTATAACTCTGTTTCCTTGCAATTCAATTTTAGTTTATAATATCTGATATTACACTTTAAATATACTTTTAATTCCATGGACTGAGTTATCAGCTATAAATGATACAATTCACCTTTTAACCCAAGAGATCAAAGAGGTACCACTCAGTTCTGTAACACTGTTTTTCATCTAAACAGACTCCATCCTCTATCCTCTAGCTGTCCTTTCAAGGTATTTCCAGCCTCCTTTCATGGGTTTTGTTGCTTAGAAATGAGGACACCTTTGTCATCCTGTGAGAATACCAGATAGAGCCCAGGACTGAGAATGGAAAGGAATGTAGCCAGTTTGGAACACATCTGGGGATGGAGCCCAGGTCCATCCTTCAGTTAGTGGGTGGCCTTGGAAAAGTACCAACTCATGAAAGCCTCCATTTTTTGTTTTGTTCTCTCTCTCTCTCAGAATTGGTTTCAGAATTCCCAAGAATATGCACAAAACAGTGCTGGGTAGATAGTAAAAAGAAAGCAGCCAGTATCATTATTTGGATTGTTGCTAGCAATGTTATTTTAGTTATTTGTTATATCCTCTAATTATTTATCCACTTGTTTGGCAGATATGTCTTGATTTCAAGTTATAGACCAGGCAGCAAGGACCACACTGAAAGAAGCACAGGGAGCTTCGGGTATACAGAGGGCAAGGGGATAAGCAAACAAGCAGAGACCGATAACCGCAGATGAAAATGATGCTGTAGAGAAACTGAAAACAAGATGCACAGGGGAGAGTGACAGGAGGGACAAAGATGAGGAACAGCCACTCCTGACAGGAGCATTTGAACTGAGAACAGGCTAAGAAGGGAATACCTGTGTGGGGCTCTGAAGCCAATGGGGTGCTCCACCCGGACAGAACCCAACTCACCGGATGAACAACAGAGTGGGGTTTTATTCCCACTGGACCTGGGGATCTCTGCGAAAGCATGGCTCCTTGGTGTGCTAAGCCTTGCATCTGCCATGGTGTCTGCCTCCCACAGAGAGGTCGCCCAGCAGCTGGTACTCAGGGATTCCGTGTAAAGCAGAGGTGGAAGGCGAAGGGGAAAGGAAAGGAAAAGAAAGGAAAGGGAAAGAGGAAATATCAGAGGAGACATCCAGACAGATGGATTTCATGGTTTTCAGGGACGGGAGTTCACAAAGAGATTGGCAATGGAGGAGGGGACCCCCCCCCCCCTTGTGAGCATTAGCTGCCATACTGATCTCTTTCCTGGGGTGGACCCAGATGGTGGTGGGGCCTGGGAAACCAGGAGGTCTTGCTCATCAGTATCTCTGGCACTTGTCACTGGCAGTTCTGTGTCTCAGGTCGCAGATAACAACTGTCAGATGGTCTTAGTGTGAAGCAATATGCTCTCCTCTAAACAAGGAGGCAAGCCAAGCCCTAGAGAGGCCGAAGTCTGGACAAAACACACAGGCCTGGAAAGACTTAAGAGTTCATGTGTAATTGAATGAACAGAGCACTTCGGGTAAATGTAACGAGTTAAAGTGAAGCACACAATGTCCCTGGTGCCCCTGATCACACAAGCAAGAGAGGCATCACACATCTTTGGAAAGAAAAAAACAAAATACAAAAAAAAAAAAAAAAAAAACAAGGAAAGAAAAAAGTGACTGTTACCATATGAGAAGTTAAAAAAAAATAATGCTTAAAAGGTTGGTTCAGCCCAAGAATGGATAGAAAGAGGGCTGAGAAGCAATAGGAGCAGGTAACACTCAGGACAAAGACTAAGAACTGCTCAGCACAACATTTTTCCAGGCCTCCAACTCCTTGTGGTCCAGGAAGCATTACGTCTATCCAGGCAGGACAATGGAGTCTGGTTTGGCAAGGTCCCTCTCGACACTCTCTACTCTTTAAATGAACAACTTCAAACAATTGCTTGCACTTCTGAACAAAACAGCAGCCTTAGATGACGTTTGAAGGTGCTAGACTTGGGGAGCATAACTGCATCCTACATGAGGGTAAAGGAATGGGATTCCACTGGAGTTTTTGCTACCAGCTGATCCTGAGGAAGAAAAGCAGCAGCTGGAATGAGAAGGAGAGCTGGCTTTGTCACTGCTCACATGCACTTTCTTCATGGACTCAGGTGGGGGTGGGAGGGCCAGCAGATCAAGAAGTCTCAGGAATGTATTCTAGAAAGCAACACAATCACAAGATCCCAACTTCGGCTTAATTCTAAAGCCTTCAGCACACAACTTTATTTTACCAGGAAGCAAAGGCAGGAAGGGCAGGGGAGGACTTAAGGTGGGAAATTGTTCCTCCTATAATGCCTTTTAACGTCACCATTTGTCATGGGACAGGAGACTGTAGGCATCTTCATAAAGGTATTTAGAATGGAGTTCCATGGTTAGACATATAATGTGTAAGCCTAGGAGGAAGTCCTGCCTATGCCTAAGGAGCGTCCAACTGCACAGTGATCAACAGCATCCTCAGTTACTGAGAGGAAGACTGTGGCTCTCGGAACTTAAATTGTTTTCCCATGCTCTCGGCTTATCGGGAATCTCTAGATTGGCCCAGGGCTATTTGATTTCAATGCCAGAGTCATTTTCTCAAATAAAAAATTCATCTTCTTGTGGCCCATCAAAAAAGCTTTAGGGAGGCTTTGGGATGACACCCCAGTTGGCAAAATGTTCACCTTGCAAACATGAGGACTTATATTTGTGTAATCTCACCACAGGGGAAGTAGAAGCAGGTGGATTCCTTGAGTTCCTTGTTCATCCATCCTAGCCTGCTTAGCAAATTACAGACCAGTGAGAGACCCTTGTCTGAAAAAGGAAAATCAATAAAAGGTATAAAAGGTTGAGGTGTCTGAGAAATGACACCTGAGGCTATCCTTTGGTCTCCACTCATATATGCAAGTAGATGTATAGTTGCTCATACATGCACAAATGTGTGCATGTGCAAACACAAAACTTAAGCAGCAGATCTTTAACTCATCGTCATCTCTGAAGAAAATCTTCAGTTGTTGGTTGCATTTACATGCTCCTAACATGTGCACACCGAGATCAGAGCTCCTACCAGAAACACAGTCCTGTAGTTTCTTAGAGAATGTCTATGAAGAGTTGTACACATTTCCATAGTTTTGACTGAGCTCATCTTTGGGAGCTGCTGGAAATCAGCACCAGACCAAGGACAGGGAAGATGAAAATACAGACTTCCTATTAGCAGCAGCAAATAGGACCTGCTGGGTGGCAGAGAAAATTCTTTTCCTGATTTAGTTCTTTTCAGGCCACCGGAAGTATGAGAGGCTACCTCAGTAAGTGAGAGCCAAGGCTGTGTGCCAGTGGGAAGCAGTCATCCATGGAGCTGGAGCTGGGAGAGGGGTGAGTCACAGTGTGCAGGGTACCACCAGGCCATTAGTCACCTTCACAATTTCCTGCCCCAGATTTCGAAGGGGGAAAAAAATCTCAGATATGTTTATCCAGAATTAAAATATTCAGAAAAAATACCTAGAAAAACTGTTTTATTTAGTAAATGCACAAATTAGATGCCATTTAAAAGGTAAAGGTTTTTTTTCTCATATTATACACATGGGAAAAGGATGACCTCTGCATGATTTTTGGAGCTTGTTCCTAGATCTGGTTTTAGATAGGGTCAGATTCTGATCTCCGAGGTGCCACTAATAGCAACCATTCCCTTTGCCAAATGCATTCCTTCCTTGGGGAAACTTTTCTTTGTTGAGGCGAATGTCTCACGAATTCAGACTTTAACTTCACAGACCTTTCCAAAAAGCAAATCATCATGCTTCCTCCTTTCTAGGAAGACCCAAGTTTATGGATGCATCAGATAGAATGGCAACCCTTGACCAACTCCTAGTCATGAGTGGAGAAATAGGTTCAACTGTCTGTCGTGTTTTGTCCTAGGCCTGTGTCTGAGTCTATAAAACAAGCAAGAGGGGTGAAATCATGTGGCTAGACGGTTTGTAAATGTGCTCATGTGTGTGCAGGCCAGCGGTCAACACTGGGTGCCTTTCTCTCCTTCTCTTCACTTTAGGTTTTCAGTCATGGTCTCTCCCTAAACGTGAAGCCCTGACCAGCTGGTCAGAGATCCCTGGGTATCCTCCTGTCTCTGCCTGAAATGACAGGCTAGTGCCACCACATCCGGTGTGCACTGGGGATTCCCAACTCAGGTCCTCATGCTTGCAAGGCGAGCACTTCACCCATGCCGAGCAATCCACTGGCTCTAGGGATTATTCTAAGGGACCATTTCTTCGCCATCGCAGGACCTTTAGTGGATTCCATAATAAATTATAAATCTTTTACCTGGGAATAGAAAACACACACAGCCACACCACCATGATACAAACACAGTGCCTTTGATTTGGGGGTGTTGATATCAGAGTCACAGTTGAAAAGAGCTAATGCTCCCCTCCTGTCAACGAATAGTTGGGGGGCCAGAGAGAACTTTGCTTAAGTTTCTTACAGGGCCAAGATGAGAACAGAAGTAGTCACGTGGTCAGGAAAAGAAATCAGGCTCACAGCTGTCAGACATTCCTGCAAAAAAAAAAAAAAAAATAGGAAGATTGCTAGACTTGGAAAAAAAAAGTTTGTCTAGCTCGGCCAAACCGATTCTGTTTTTCAACAGATGAAGTAAACCAGACTTAGACTTTTTTTTTTTTTTTTTTAACATCTGGGGCACGGAATCCTGCAGATCGGAAGCAATGCCCTGTTGTGGAGATAATAAAAGGATTTAAAATTAAGTAAAGAATTTAAATTTAAAGCAGAACATGCTAAGGTTGGGTTTTTAAAACACGCCACTGTTTCCTCCTAGAATCATGTATACGTGTGGGAAGGGTGGCTGTTGGGCAAGGTAGGATGGGAGTGGGTGATCAGATGAGGGATTTGAGTGTGCATGTATGGAAAGAGTTGGGGTATGTGTATATCTGCATATATTTGATAGGGAAAGCTGCATTTACCTCTGTGGGGAAACCCCCAAAGATTTGAGCTTAAGAGGCAGAGAGACTAACATTCTGACTTTACCACAAAAGGACTAGAGAAGGGAGCTGGACGCTGGCAAGATACCTCAGGCTGGATCTGAATTATGGAATTGTCCAGATGTTATTAATGTTCATCAGGATTTCAACGATATGGCTTTTTATTTCAGTTCCCATGTCTTTCGATTAGTCATGGATCTGAGTTGGAATCCCATTTGTCAACTATGGATCCTTACAGTGGTGTCATAACTTCTACATACATTGAGATGAAGGGTTATTTGAAAAAACCTTTGAACATGTTATTGCCGGCAACAGGAGCATGACAAAGATTTGGGTGGGGGGGACATGAGTTGTGAGTGCTACCTGGGTGTGCTCACAATATCTGATCTAGAAAGGTTTTCTTTTTTTTTTTTTTTTTTTTTTTTTGTTTTTCGAGGCAGGGTTTCTCTGTAGCTTTGGAGCCTGTCCTGGCACTAGCTCCTGTAGACCAGGCTGGCCTAGAACTCACAGAGATCCGCCTGTCTCTGCCTCCCGAGTGCTGGGATTAAAGGCGTGCGCCACCACCACCCAGCTAGAAAGGTTTTCTAAACACAGGAACAAAAGTGGTCACCTCTGCCTCTTGTTGTAACGTGAGAGTAAGAACTTAAACCTGCTGACAAACGGAAGAATTTTTCCAACAGAAGGTGCATGAGTGCCTTCAATGATGTGAACCCTGGAAACAGCCCCTGCAGAAGGTCCCGTCCTGCCTGCTCTTCTGCATTTCAGCCCTTGGCTCCTTTAGTGGAGTCTGTCTTCTCCAGATCTGGTTGGCTATCTAACTGACTCTGGCAACTTCCTAGAAGCTGACTTCTTAAATCTCTGTGTTGGTTTTATATTGGGCCCAGGCAGGATCCCCAAACTGACTGAGACAAGGGCATTAAGGCACTTTTTGAGATATATTTTAACCAACCTGATATCAATATGACTTTAAAATAAAGTCACAGAGCATTTTCTCTGTGGTACAAATCTCATGCCTCACCCACGGCAGTTCCTCCGCAACACTGAGTGAATATCGAAGTTTGGGGATAAAACACTGAGGAGTTTCCCTTCCTGTTTCATCTAAGACCAGAATAGAACACTGGTTTGTTTGTTTTAGAATTTAGTAATCCTCACATATTTTGTCTTAGTCCTCTAGGCAGACAAATATCTCCCTGGCCAGATGGATACACCTGTCCTCTGTTCTGTAGTTGGTGGCAAGTTAGCAAACAATAATAGAAAAGAAATTCCTGCTGCTTATCCCTAATCTTTATTGAGGTCTTCCAATTCTGGATGCCATGGTCACCTTGAAATTTCCCTGATATTTAAGGAAACCCAAGCTCTGTTTGAAAAGGAAAACCCTTAACTGATTTCTACCATTACAAGAATTATTCTATAAATATTGAGGCAGCAACCAAAAGCACCTTCTTGGCCCTACTTCATTCAGAGCTGTTTGCCAAACTATAAAGTAGCATTTTAGTTTATACCCAAAGTGGCTTGAAAGAATATTCAACTGTCAAAGGCATGGAGATGCATCAAGGACTGTGAACCCCAACCAACAGCATAGTCACTGTGGTAACTCTGGCAACAGAGGTCCCCTATCTACTCTGTGTAGCAGGTCCTGGAGAATCTCAGAAGCCCAGGGCCGGGGTACTGTTTCACAGTACTCCCTTTTGAGAAACACCAGGCAGGTAGTAAGCACTGTACTTCATAGGCCGTTGAGACTCTGATAGCACTCAGCTGTGCTGCTGAACTGCACAGGCATTGTGTGACTGGAGTAGCAGTTACATCCCAATGAAACTTTGGTGATAAAAACATGAAGCCCACTGGATTTGAAGCTTCCAGTCATAGGTGGCCAACCTTTGGTTACTAAACCATGGGGTGCTATGACTGTGGGGATTCACTAATAAGATGCTCATCCAACATCCTTTATATTCTGCTGGTCTCTTTCTCATTACAAAATTGAGATCTAATCTTTGCAAAACTTTATAGAAAACCCATACAAGCCAGGTGGTGGTGGTGTGTGCCTTTAATCCCAGCACTTGCGAGGCAGAGGCAAGAGGATCTCTGAGAGTTTGAGGCCAGCCTGGTTTAGATAACAAGTTCCAAATTCCTGGACAGGCTCCAAAGCTACACAGAGAAATCCTGTCTTGAAACACTTCACTAAAATACAAAAAACAAACAACAACAAACAAACATACAAATAAAAACATACAAAAAGCTATGAGACATATTCATTCTTAGTATTTTAGAAAACAGTCTTCCATGTGTGGGGGAGGAGGTGGGCACATGTGTAAGGATGTCTGTGTGTATGTGATGTGGGATTCCACTCTGTATGCTGTGAATATTATTGGTAAATAAAGGAACTGCTATGGGCCTATAGCAGAGCTATAGGGAAACAAAGCTAGGCTGGGAAAACTAAACAGAATACTGGGAGAAAGGGGGCAGAGTCAAGGAGAAGTCATGGAGCCACTGTTGGAGACAGATATGCTGAAACTTTGCTGATAGGCTACGACCTCGTGGTGATGCACAGATTAATGGAGATGAATTAAATTAAGATGTAAGAGTTAGCCAATAAGAAGCTAGAGCTAATGGGCCAAAAACTGATTTAAGTAAGACAGTTTCTGTGTGGTTATTTTGGTTCTGGGTGGCCAGGATGAAAAAGCAGCCCCCTGCAACAAATTGGCACCACATGGCCATCTAAAATCCACTTAAAACCTGAGAAAGCTTAAAAAGGGATCCTAGACACAAGACAGAGTCAAGCATGGTTTGGTAGCAACATTTTCTTGGGTGGGCTCTGTTTGCTAGAATCAAGCAGAGGCATGGCTCCCTTAAGAGAGGTTTTCCTGATTCAGTAGTAGCAGAAAAAAAAATCTGAGGCCATTTTGAAATGCCAGCCTTCTGGGCTGACCTGCCAGGTTGACCTCTGGCTCTTTTAGGAGACCAAGCATTTGAATGGGGTTTTTGAGCAATGTGTTAAGGCTTGCTTGGTGGCAACATGGACCAGGTGGGTGCCTATAGAAGGGGCACTGTGCATAGCTCTCAGAGGCAGCTGGACTGGGCGAAGCAAGCAGGAAATACCATATTTCCCCTAGCTATGGTGCCACTTATGTTTTTAAAAAGCACTTGGTATTTTAAGAAGCAGTCCTGGTCAGAAAAGAATTATAGATATACAATAGGACAGATTCAGATATAAAAGATGTCTAAATGAGTCACAGTGTTGGATAAATGTACATAGGCTTGAGAGAGAGAAGAAAATGAGTATAGAGAGTTATAAAAAGAAGTAAATAGTTTACAAAAAATGAAACAAAGTCTTTAAAGAGACAGAGTATAGACAGTCATAAATTAAAAGGAGTAAAGAAAAATAAGCCATGTAAAGATGGAAAATTCACAGAGAGTCTGGAATATGTATATTATTGTGTTTTCATCGAATTTTTTGACTGTGAAGGAGCCAAATACAGAGAGACATTTTATTGTGTTGGCTGCTAAGCTAAGCCAGCATGTATATTATAAAGGTGTCTTGATGTCAGAATTTAGGTGTAAGGATATGTTGCTTTGAAAAAGAAATTCTTCTTTTCTGTCCACAGAAGATGAGAACCTGTGGATTGCTTCCAGACTAATGTGGTTTAATGGACCAAGACCCCCCCCTTAAAGGTAGCTTTGAACACCCCTCAAAAATTATTTCATCCAATAAACAGCAGGAAGAAGTTTGGATAGAACTATGCTCATATTCCCAAATATTGTTCATAAATGTTTGTTTACATTTAAAGGGGGAATATACTATAGAGATTTGCATTGGCATAGATCTTGGTTTATTGATACAAATTTAAGGTCAATATTGTTATATGTATATTTCAGCTCTTGATTAAGGTATTGTGATTGTATAGTTCATTTAGAAAATGTAATATATAATTAAGAAATACAAGTTAATAGATAATCATCTATAATAGTCAAGCTTGTAGTCATGTCAGTTAAATTTTCTAGATGTACAGAGATGTATTTCAGATAGATAGGTATTCTTCAAACCTTTCAAAGACTACAAAATATGGCCTTTAAAATGTTTTAAGAAGTTAGGACTTTTCATGACAGAGACATGTCTGCTCCTGGCAGCACCAATTACTTCAAGAGGAAGATGGGCATTGAAGAAGCTCCTTATGGAGTTGGTTAGCCATTTGGGCAAGAAATTGCTCTTGCCTGGACTGCTTGATGAACTGGACATACAGTACCTGCAGAGAAATGACTGCTGAACTTGCCTAAAGGTGAGACAATTTTTCTGGGTTCCTGCTTCATGAAAGAGTCTGCCAGAAATTCTACAGGACACAGAAGAAAATTACTGACAATCTGCCAATAGAGGCAAAACAATCTTTCAAATTTCCTGCTTCATGGAAAAGTCTGCCAGATACTATGAGCCTGTAGGCTGAAGATGGATGTCCTAACGGAACAGAAGAATTTTGGGTGACTGTCCAGGCAGCGAGAAGTCTATGCCAATTCTAAAGTTTTTGAAGTTGCTTACAGTGAACTTATTTTTTACTTAGGTAATATTATATCCTTCTGGAGTCTTTAATGGAGTTGAAGAATAGATAGATAGTTATAATTATAGTTTTCCTTAGTTGCAAAAAAATAAAGTAGATATAAATATTGTAACTGTAATTCTTGCTTGATATCTGTTTTGTTGTATATAATTTCACTATTTTAAAATTAAAAATTGTTTTTTTCTTTAAACAGAAAAGGGGAGGTGATGTGGGATTTCCCTCTGTATGCTGTGATTATCATTAATGAATGAAATTGCTTTGAGCCTATAACAGAGTAGGGTGGGGCAAAGCAGAGCTAGTCAGGGAGGACTGGACTGAATAATGCTGGGAGAAAGAAGAGCAGACTCAGAGAGAAGCCATGTAGCCCCATGAGAGCCAGACAGAACTTTACCCAGTAAGCCACAGCCACATGGCAATGCACAGATTAATAGAAATGGGTTAAATTAATATGTAAGAGATAGCCAATAAGAAGCTAGAGCTAATGGGCCAAGCAGTGATTTAATTAATATAGTTTCTGTGTGATTATTTCAGGTCTGAGCTGTTGAGCAGCCAGGAACAAAACAAGCAGGTCCTCCTACTACATGTATGTGTATGTGCCTCTGCATGTTTTAAACTGCTGTGATGCAGTGTAATGAAATACATGGAGATTTTCTAGATACCTTTATTTTTAATGACTCTCTCCATAAATTTAGGCCAGTTGTATTGATTTCTGTCTTAAGAGGCTGTTTTCTTACCAGGGCAGTGAAGAACTTTATTTTCATTTCTTTTCTCACTTTACAATTGGGAGACGTTGGTCTTTGAGATTTGGGGCAGCTTACATGCAAGGCAAACAGAAAGGATATTGTCTAATGAACTCTAGTAGGTATGGGTGCTAGGAAATCTCTTTGATATTCACAGAGTTTCCTGTGGCCTTGTTAAATCTGTATAATAATTCTGGGAAGCCCATTATAGCTGCTCTCAGACCCGTCCTTGAGCTTCACTGGACATCTCTCAGAGAGGAGAGATTTCTGAACTGTGATGAGCATCAACCATCTGTTCCCAAGTGATGAGGGCTCATCCTCCAACCCAGATGACTCTGGCATCTGCCTCCCCACTTTTCCTGTTGTCAGCATCAGTTATTTCTCTATTTATCAGTTTCCTTATCAGACAATATCAAAAGTTCTAATTTAGGACTGTTCAGTGGAGATAGTGTGTAAAAGCTAATGCCCACAAAACACAGTTTGAACTGCATGCAGCTTTGACAATTAACTCACTGTCATTTTGTCTTCCTAAAATAAAGCCAGATGTTGTAGTTTGCTGCTGCTGCTGCAAAAAAAAAAAAAGGTATACCTTGTGAGAGAAGTAAGAGAAGCAAGCAACTACAATAGACATCAATGGACTAAACTAGACATAAAGAACACGACCTTATTAGCTTGTATCTTGCAGGCCATAGCTGGACAGAGTCACATTCAACTTCACGTGCAATCACATTAGTTCTGCAAAGTCATTAACACAAGGCAGTTAGAGGAATGCTGAGGTGTGTGTGTGTGTGTGTGTGTGTGTGTGTGTGTGTTTGTGTGGGTGCATGTGTGTGCATTTTGCTGTGGATCAAACCCAGAGCCTCTTGCATACTAGGTAAGCACTCTATCACTGAACAGCAGCCTATTTCGGTAGTGTTTTCAATATCTGAAACATAGTTTTGAAGCACCTGTGAAGGGGAAGCTTACTAGGCTCTCAATGAGAACACAAAGCTTGCCTGCAAACAATGCTCAGTGAAAAGCCAGTTGTCCAGCCTCTCAAGAATCTGCAATCAGACACACACCTTGTCTCCCTTTGCGTTGTCAAAAACCAGATAATTTATGCAAATCCTGGTGTATAATAAACACCTATACTGATTTTAATAGTACCACTGAGCTCATTACAAATTCTCCTTGGCTGTTACTTCTCAAAGCCCTTCGTCAGCAACACTTTACTTGCTACACTCTGTCTCTTTACGTGTGTAAAGGTAAGACCACAATTCGGCTATAAATTACACCATTGATGCATTCCAACTAGACTTTCCTCTAATTAATGCTAATTAGTGATGTTCCAATGTGATTTCAATAGGAGATAAAGCGTTATTTACTCTGCAGTTCCACTACAAGGGAACTGTTTTGCCTTTTTTGTTTAATATAAATGGAAGGAAGCAATACAAAATAAAGATCAACCACAACTTAAAGCATGTATTAAGTCAATTTTGTGTGCTGCTTTTAAACAATGAAAATATCAATTATCCTGTCAGGCAGCTCTCTCTAGCCTTTGTACCAAATAAGTGAGTCTTTGGAGTCTCATGGTCATAAAAACTTAACATTTTAAAACTTAACCTTGAATCTGTTTCCAAAATGTCAGTCAGTAGCTTGAATTAGCCCTGACAAACAAGCTATAAAAGTCATCTTCTCCCTTAAGTTTTCAAGCAAGAAAACTCAAAAAAGCAAGGGAAAAGACTTGGCTGCTCTGATGCTGGCAACCCAGACAATTATCTCCCAACGTTCTAGATTTGTGTTTGTGGTGGTTTGAATGAGAATGTCTCTGTAGGCTTAGACATTTGAATGCTTGGTCCTGAATTGGTGGTGCTATTTGGAGAGGCTTGGGCGTTTTGGTCTTGTTGGAGAAACTATGTCACTAGGGGCAGGCTTTGAGGTTTAAAAGCCTCAAGCCATCCCCAGTGTGCTCTCTCTCTTCTTACTTGTAGTTTAACATGTGACCCCTCAGCTCACTGCTCCAGCCAGTATGTCTGCCAACTACCATCATAATGGTAATGGACACTTTTCCCTCTGGAACTATAAGCCCAAGCAAAGAACTCTTCCTTCTGTAACTTGCCTTGGTCAAGACATTTTAGCCCAGCAATAGAAAAGTAACTAATACAGTGCTGGTGGCAAAACCAATCCAAAATTTCCATCTGTATAGAAATCAGGATTTCCCAAATGTGTTTATCAGAAAAGCCACATAGTAGGCGAAAAAATAAAAAGTAGACATTTCTGGAGCAGCCCAGCACTCCAGGAGGTATTTCTAATAAGCGGTTCTAATGAGCAGACACATTTGGGCAACATGTTCCAGCAGAGATTCTCACTCTGACCTCTGACCTCTGGCTAGACTCTTCCAGGGAACATTGAAAGCAACAACTGATGCCCAGACCCCACTTGAAGGCCAGCTGGACCATTGTTCTAGCCACGGCTATTTTTTGGAATTTGCACAAACAACATGGAGCCAGGGCTGAGAGGTATCCTTGCCCCCACTTCTCAGTTTCATCTGTCCACTGGAACTGGCAACTCAGATCCCAGGACCATGACCTATGTTTGGACAGAGGGACTTGAGCATGCGCAGGCTCAAGGCTGACAAGTGTCCCAGTGACCAGAAATGAAACACAGTTCTTTCCACCAAGAAAACGCTTCCTTTTCTCTCCACGTGTTTCTCCTTTGGTACCACTGACCATCATGCAGCTAAAAATCTTTATAGAGCTTTTTATTTTTTTTTCTTAATACGCTCATCCACTGAATGCAGCCCAAGAAGGGAACAGAAAACTACCTGTCCCAGATAGCAGTTTTAGAAGTATGTTCACAGTGGAAACTGCCCATACCCAACCAATGACCCACACCTGGTCCAGATCCCACATGGAAAGACAACAAGAAAACCACTATGCACATCTCTGGGTTCATTTAGACAGTTTTCTTTAATTAACGATGAAGACACTACAATTCTAAGTACCAGACAGAATTGGGGGTAAAAAGAATTGAAGACAAGCATAACATTATAAAGAAAGCTTGGAAAAGTGAAACACTGCTAAAGAAAAAATATAAACCTGGCCTGGTACCCATTACATATATACATAATACGGTATCCACATATATACAGTAAATGTTTTGGTAGCAACAGAGACCATGTGTTGGTCTTTTGTACACAGATGAAGTAGCACCATCAATAGCACCACCATCTTCGGATGATAAACCAAACCACACACAGTAAATGGAAAGCTAGATGGCATTTGTTTGGCCCACCCTGTAGCCAAGAGGTATAAGGAAAGTAACTACACAAGAAAGATTCTTCTGGAAACTCTATTCTTAGGCCAGTGGCAAAGTTCTAAAATGAATTTTTTTAAAAAAAACACTAGCACTACAAATGGATATGCAAACAGACACATTTTCCTGGGTAGTGAATTTGTTCTACGATATGGCATAATGGCTAACACTGGAAAGACAGCATGAACAAAGAGAGGTTTAAATAGTGGGTGAATGGCAAAGGGATAACACACCCATCTCTTGGTGCAGACATCACAAATGCCAAGTCATTGATAAGCTAGGGAAGGGAGATAACACCTTACCCAAGTCATACATTTAAAAATCATATTTACTACTTATAGGCTCCTAATTAAGAGTAGGGCCAAACACCTCCAGCACCTCTCAGTCTTCTTCCAACATCTATTCGGTGCCCTAATTGTGAGTAGTGAGTGACAGATACCCAGCATGTCATCTGAGCCAAACTTTCTACAGGTGTGTAAGGGGAACTGATGAACAGAGCTCCACTGGAACCTTCTTAGGCTTGGCTCAGGGACGAGCAGGCCCAGTGTTTAACCCTCAGTTCTACTAACTACAAGGAAGGTTGTCTCTGCTTTCCATAGTTAAGCTCATGGTCCAGCCTGGAAGTCCTTCCATTAGTACTGCCAACGTTGGGCCTGCTCACAGCCTGTTTCCTACAAGTTTCTCAGAAGCAGCCCATACATATGAGTGTTGCATCACCTCCTGCTAACATGCACACTGTCTTGGCAGCACTAACCCTCCTGTCTTGTCACTGCAAAGAAACCATTTCTTATTTGCTTTCCCCAATTGTCTTCCATGGACCTTCCCAAGAAGCCCCTTCTCTCCAGAGTGGGTGTGAATGCCTGGCATCTTCCTAGACCTCATTGTATGACCACCTCAAGTACAGATCCCAGCCAAGGCATCATGAGGTAAATTTGGGATCGGTATCACCAACAGCCACAGCAACTCATGGCTGTACTATCCCTCATGTTCCTTGCTGTCATCGTGTGGTGGTGAGCAGCCTTTCTCTATCTTTGAGTAGCCTGTTTCAAAGGTGTTCCCAACTACATGGTATATTGCATTCAGGATGTACCATTGAATTAAAAATACTGTTTCCTACAGTACAGCAAAATTGTTTCTTAACACTTTGTCTCACATATAAAAGACAGAAGACAAAAGCTAAGAGAAGACAGGTTAAAATTCTCTATTTCTGCTAGATGGTTCTTGAGTAGATCCACTTTTGTAGTCGCTAGATTAGTCGAGAGTGGCCCTGACCTTTGAAAGTTAGCAAGAAATAGTCATACACGTAGCAGCAGTACTGATTTGTCATTATTGACCCAGGTGGTTGATCATTAATGGAATCCCCTCATTTCCAGCTGGTTCTAGAGCTAAGCTTTTGCCCCAAAACACAGGTAACATCAGAGCCAGGGAATATACTTGTTCTTTTCACAAAGGAGAATTTTAAAACTCTGTCTTAACACGTCTCTAAGAAAGAATGCTGAGAAAGGTTGGTCTCGTAAAGAGAAAGCCACTAACTTCCACATGAGCCAGGGGCCACTAGAAGCCCCATTAATGTAAGGCCCTGGTTGGCCTGCAAATACCTGGAAAGAGATAAAAGCCAACCTTTAACAGGAATTGAACACAAAAACATAGCAGCTGATGTGTTTTGAAGTAAACCCTTCAAAGAGCCAGAGCATGGGAATTCAGCCTGGGTACCAGCGACTTCCAGTTCCAGGTCAGCTATGTTTGATTGGAAGCTTTCATCCCACCCAGCTCAGGTGACTCTAGAGGAAGCTGAAGGAAGAATGTCTACCTTTGCAATATTGACTCCATAAAAAGCAAGAAACTAGGAGATGCCTATCCACGCTCTTCTTTTCCACTGTCACCCCAAATGTCAATAACCCCATATACAGAAGCATGATAGTCACAGATATCTGAAGCCTGGGCTCTGTGAGCTATCACAGCCAGCTTTCTAGGCAAACAGTTGGGGCTGACTTTGTTCACTGCTCTCCCTTCCATTACTCGGGTCCTGGGGGGAGGGGTGGGGAGCAAGCAGCTTGCTTTCTTCTTATATTAGCAAGCATTTGAGTCAGAATACTTAAAGAATGAAAAGTTACTTTGACAATGAGAGTCTTTGCTTACACATTTGTAAAAACAAAAAGAAAAAACAAAAAAACAACTTTCACATCAGATTTTTCAAAGCCAGTGGGGTTTTCTACTGACAGCAAATGATGTCACTTGGCAGAGTTCCTTGAAAACAATGTATACTTATGACTAGAGACCTATTTACCTTAGAAACTGATGAGCATGCAAATGATTAAAATCTGCAACAATGAACATTGTACAACAGTCTGTGAGGTATGTGTCTTCTGGCTGACTGAGTGCTAACACTGGCCTCAGCAGTCGGGGGTCAATTTATCCCTCTAAATAGAGCAAGGGGTCCCTAATCAGTTGATCAGGGCAATGGTCAAGGCAGTGCCTTTGCCCTAGCTCCTTCCTTGCAGCCCCACCCAGGCAGCTCAATCCTTCCCAGAGGCAGAGAGTTGCTCCTCCTCCCAGCAGCATTGCCTTCCTAGGGACTCAGAGGGAGCCCGGCACTGCATCAATTCTCTATACTTTTCAGAAGTTTCGTGGCAATAATTTACAATTCTGGAGGAAACATCCTCAGGTATATTCATTGCCATTGCTATTTAATACATGAAAAAATCCAAGACGTGGACTTTCCAAATAAGGAAAGGATTAACATGTTTACTGCTGGCTAGATGCCTCAGGGGCAGGTCACTATGTTTTTCTGTGCTCTCTGTAAACCACGTTTATTAGATAACCGCTAAAAGGCCAGCAAACACCAGGGCAAATGAGCCAACCGCATTCATCTAAACACACACAACACTGGAAGCTCTCAGAACACAAGAGATAGGTGTCTTAGAGAACATGACATGGAGCCCTGGAAGGAAGGAAGGAAGGAAGGAAGGAAGGAAGGGGGGAGGGAAGGAGGAAAGAAGGAAGGAAGAATCTGGAATTTTAATTTCCAGTTAGCAAGAACACACTTCTCCTAACAGCCTTTTCAAGACAATGTATGAAATGAAACATGATGTGTACACAGACAGAGAGGGGGTGGGAGCGAGAAGCTTATAGAGGTGGGGAAGGGGATCAACAGTGTCTAGTTTATTATGAACAGAAAGACATTTCCAGAATTTATAAACACCCACATTCTTCATTCCAAAGAGAGCTTTTGACTTGAAGGGATCGCTCATGCCTCCTTCTCTCTACACAGTATATACAATGAAAGTCTGTGGTTTTCTTTTCTTGCAATTTTGCTTCCATTCAGTTACCAACTCTAAGCTGACAACTGAAAGCACCCCAGTAGAATACATCCTCCTTCTGTTTGGAAAAAAAAACCAAAAATCAAAACTAGAATGAATTTTTAAAAGGAACTCAGCTCAACATCAAGTTTATATTACAGGAGACAGTATCAGCGAGTATAACTGTACAGTACAGAACTTTCTATGGCACTATGATTCTTATTATATTATTTTTCTGAATTAGAATCTCAAAACAAGGATCATACCCTAAACTACTCTTCTTCGCCTCGTTTTAAGCATTTGCTCCACTCTTTACAACAGAACATCAAATACCTCAGTTCCACATCCAAAAAAAGATGTGCGGTAAGGAAAGTTACATTTTCATTAAAAAATTACACATATAAATCAAAACCTATGTTAAATATTTAATACTCTCTCCACCCAACGTGAACAGTTCCGTATGAAATAATTTAGAGTGGTGCTTCATGGGACACGGTTTCAGAGTAGATGAAACATACGCTTGTAGATGCGACGAGAATAAACCCATTCTCTTGCGGCATGGTGATGGGCACACCAGCTCACTGTGGCCAGCGAAGTCCTTAAGGTTCAAGATGAAGTTTACGCAGACTCATTGTCCTGGGGTCACAGTGCTTTCTTTTTGCTTGGCACAATATTGAACGTGCAGTTCAGTCATGAACTCCTGAGGATTGTACAGAGTAAACAAACTGTAATGGATGCATCGTACCATCTACGGCAGAGGGAGACGTGAGGTCCTGCTTGTGAGTTGTGAAATAGTTTGAGTCTGGATACCCATGAGTTAAAGGAGGATTTTCTGAGGTCATTTAGGTCTTCATTCTGGAAAGAAAACGGAAAAAAAAAAATGTTACCATAGGCATCTGGAAATGTATACTCAAGCAAACTATGAGAAGCTCCCTCCTTACAGAAGGATCTATCTGAGATCAACTGAAGTTATAGGCATAAGTAGTAGTAGTAGTAGTACCTACTATGTACCTACATAACACCAACACACTATATTTAAGTTTTCTTTCAAAATACAAGTGTTTATAGCAGTCCCAAGCTAAAGTAGTGAATACTACAGCAAACAGATCAATGTGATCCATACATTTCAGAGTTTTGGCAATAAATAAACACAAAATTCTTTGGGGTTATGTTTGCAGCAATAATGTTCATTCTAGCTCTCATTTAAAATATTGTAAAACACAACACACAGTTATAGCCTACACTCAAACTTCCAATTTAGGTGTAATTTCTTTCCTCCAATTCAAGAAAGCTCACCTCAGTGGGAAATTATCTGTAACTCCCCTTCAGAAAGGAGACCCTTTATGAACCCCAGAAAACAACTCTTGCTCTCCAGTTTTACATAGACAGTACTTCAGAGGTACCTATTTTTCATGTACTCAGAATTGAGTCTCTCTATATGAATATGTATAGAATGCCCAGAACAGTCTGCGTCAAGCAGATTGTCATAAATAACTCGGTGAATGAGAAAATGGCTACGTTAAGTGCCATGGAGTCGCCGAAGTTCAATTCCGCTGAAGTTGGCCTCCTACCAGTTTCCAAAAGAAAGGCGAGTTTCATTATTAATAGAACGTGAAGCCAACAGGTGAATTTCACAACAGGTGCACCCAAGAAGAATTCTAGATTCACAAAGGTGGGGAAGAGGGCTTCTAGCTAAGAACATTAGTTAAATGCCTCACTGACACATTTGGCTGCCTTTGGAAGAAAAGGGATAATCCGGGGATGTGGAAACAAGGATTGTCACCCCAGTGTTTGTACAAGGCTTGCCACATCGCAGGCATTTGATAAATACGAGCTGAACAAAGGGCAGGCATGCCACAGACTTGCCATTGAAGACATGATAGAACAAGGCTCGGGACAGGAAGGGACCAGCAGTGGGTAGGCCATAAGAAGGATGCCGCTTCATAGAACTGCCAAAGGCCACAAGGGACGCGTGGAGTTAAATATAGAGATCGAGGGCAGGTACGTGGCGAAACCTCTGTGGACAGTCCAGGAGGCCTTTATCTAACTACGGGGATAACAGATAAGGACAAGGACCACAGGAGACACAGGAGGACGAGCATAAATGCTGACCGGCACAACTTGTTTGTCCTCTCTCTTGCTGTTCTCCCTAGTGCTGTTTCTGAGACCGGGACTTGCTGTGTGGCCCAGGATGTCCTTGAACTCATGGTCCTCCCGCCTCAGCCTTTCCAGTGCTGGGATTATAGGGGCTTACTGCCAAGCCTAGCCTCTGTCTCCCTTTGAAGGGAGTGATTGTGACACTGAGCCACCAGCATTTCCTATTTACACACTGGCTTTCAGATAAGTCAAAGTTTACCAAAGAAGACTCATTTTATGAGATTTTTATTTATTGTAAAATATTAACTCTGCCTCTAAAAGACAGGCTACCTTTTACTTACTAATAAAGACTCAGTATAGAGATGCCAAAGCAAAAACAAACAAATAAAAGTGGCCGGGGTTTCTCCCTTTAACTGCAGTGAGACAGAGTTTACTCCATATGGAGAAAGGGCTAGGCCATTCTTCCAATAGCCTCAGCTCAGCTACGATACTCACGGCCAAGTTTTGGGGTTGTCATTTACTTTTAAGTTTCTCCTGAATTCCTATCAGAATATCAGGATATAGCTAGATAGAGATTCACAGCTCTGGGCCTAAAATTAGGTGGGCCACACTCTATTCAACGACCTGTGACAAGAAGCTGCCACCTATACAGTGCAAACAGAGTGGGGAATGAAGGGCACACAGCATGTTTTTCATTTCATATCTGGCTCTCCTCCAGGAGAGCTGGATGAATAGCTTAGTTTGGGAACAAACTGTACCCAGGTTTATCACCACATGTGCCAAGCTGCACGGGTGTACAGGGCAAGGACTAGGGGACCCTGGAAGGGGAGACAGACAGACAGCCTCTCTGTCTGCTTAAATACATGGCTTCGCACTACCAGGTACCACTTTCGTAATTTTACATAAGCATGTTCGAAAGTAGAAAAAAAATAAAAACATATCCCTTCATCAAATAGCTCCCTCCAAAAGTCATAGCCCTCTGCTTTAAAAAAGGCTTTCACGTAAAATCTACCAAGACACAATTCAGGCACAAATATCACCCATTGGTGTCACCAATTTAGGAACTTAAGAAAAAACAAAAACTGGAGTTCATGTGGGGGAGGGTGGAACACAAGGCCACAGAGGAAGTCTGAAGAGCACATCTGCCTGGTTTTGTACAACGGTGTGAACCTGGGACTGCACATGAAGGCAAGAAGCTGCCAGGTAGTGAGGCAGACCACCCCGGTGAGAACTGTCCTTCAGCGGGGCCCTTTGGGAGGCAGGGTACTCGTTCGGATCACAGAGCCATAGTCTGCAGCCCTGCTTGTGGAATGCCTTCTCAAGTTTCCACTTCTTTTGGCAACTGCCTTCTCAATCTCAGGCACAGTCTTCCCTATCTCAGGCACAGTCTTCCCTGTGGTCTCTAGAGCAGCCAGTCTTAGCTCTTGGAAGGCACATTTGATCTTTGGAGACTGCCAAAAAGGTTTTCTAGCCAAATTCAGTGAATAAAGGGGTTGATAGTTCCCAGGGACCTAATTACCTAAAGCCAGAGAGTTTCAGGACTGAAGCTACAAAGGCTTTAGTCTTCTTGTACACCAGGGAGAGAGACCATAGTCTTCACAGACAGACCTCTCTGAGGCTTTATTGGACTTACGCTCATCTTCCTATATCCTTAGCACTACACTCTTGCACCCTAGACAGGCTGAGCCTGGAACACCCAATGTGGCGGAAGAAAAGGCTATACTCTAGGTGCATAGGTTTTTGCAATTTAGGAATATGTTTCCAAAAAGGATAACCACACTGCGTTCTCACAGTCGTGAAATTCAATACATGTCTTTTACAAACACAAATGCAATGGCATATACCGTAATCAGCAACAGAGATGACACGGCCATATGTACATGCAATGTCCTTAGCTTCTACAGCCTCCATCAGCAGACCTCAGGTGCCCATACCAAACGTGGCCATGCTACTTTCCAAATTTAAGAGCTCACTGGTCCTGTGCATAAAATGGAAACCAAATGCAACCCATTTCCTCAGCAGAAGACTCAGCGCAAACATCAAGCTCTCTAGTTACATCCCTGGGGAATTACTTCTGAACCCAGAAATGTGATGCGCCTGTCATGAGAGTTAGCAGCAGGAAGTTACACTTGGACAAAATTTCATCACACCAGTATCTACTGTACCCCCTCTTTGTGTATCTTCTTGTCCGATAAAACCCACCTAATCCTGCTGCCAGAAAGTGAAAAAAGTCCTTTTTAAAGCATTATCAGATAAGTCAACACTTGAGCGATGCCACTTGAGTCCGACAGATTATTGCATTATGGCATCCAGAAAGAATTTACATCTTCCGGAACTGTACCCACTTAAACTATGCCTACTTGAGCTGAAAAACAAACACAGCTTTTGCTTCCTTTCACATTGTTTTGGCGGAAGGATCAGTTTTGGCTGTGAAAGTTGAAAAACAGCAGGCAGCTGAAAAAGAGGTTCCGGGAAGGGTCTGTACCCTTCCAAGAAGCCACTTTTAGTCAGAGCCATTGGTCAGGGACCATCTTGAGCATCTTGGTTTTGAAACTTGTTGCCATTCTGTGGAGTCAAGTGCAACATAGTAATAAGTGTTTGACCAGGGTTACTATTCTTGATTCTTGGAAAATAGGAGTAAAAAATAGTTCTAAAATATGGCCACAAAGTAGCCCTGCCTCATCTAATGGTATTTTTAAAAGGTCTGCAAGGCTCAGTTTCCTTCCGAGGAGATTACTGTTTGAAATCTCACTGTGGATTTAGCAAGACAATTTCCTATTAATTAAATCCTATACTTAAAGAAGTGTGTCAAGGTCTGAGAATGTTGCTTAGAATGATACTTGCTTCTTTTGACATGTACAAGGCCCTGGGTTCAATCCACTGCAGAATGAAAATAGTGTCAAAACAGCCACATTGCATTTTCACTTAACATAAATGTGTATGCGGGAAAGTTATAACACAGAACACTTATAAAATACAAGAAGATCTAAATTTCCATAATATGTTTATAATGCCTGGCACCCAAGGGTAACTGTTAATTCAGTTATTCCAATTTCACAATTTATATGCAAAGTTTTGAGGTCTTGTAATCCTGCATTCATTCTTAAATGTGTTTTTTAAAAAGGGGAAACTAACATTCAAATCATCCTTCCATACTTTCTCATTCTCACAAACATGTGAAGCGAGTCATGTGAAATTGGTGGCTCGATTTTGATGTTACCGTAGTATCCTATCCTTTGTCTCATCTTCCTAATTCACTGTCTGGAATTGGAAGTGGGGTGAGCTGCCGCATTCCCGGCTTTGCTCTCCCACCTGGGAAATGGAGAGGGAAGAAGTGGAAGTTTGGGAGCTCAAACATTCCTGTTGGGCACTGCTCTGTCCTCCAAGATGGCAGCTGTGATGCTAGCGCTAGCCTCTGGAATCCCCTTCCATGACTTCTCACCTTAATATATTTAAGGCTGGGTCTTTCCCTAAATATGAAGCTCACAAATTCAGTCAGACTCGTTGCCCAGCAAACTTGAGGAATCCTCTTGTCTATGCCTCTCAGGAGTAGATTTACTTGTACAAACCACCATGCCCAGCTTTTTAAAGGGGGAGTTCTGAGGATTGAACTCAGATCCTCATGACTGCACAGCAAGCCCTTTATCAATGGAGACATCTCCAGGGGTTGGCAAGTCTACTGTTTTCCTCCTCCTCCTCCTCCTCCTCCTCCTCCTCCTTCTCCTCCTCTTCCTCCTCCTTTTTCTCCTCCTCCTCTTCTTCTTCCCCTCACCCCTCTCCTCTTTTTTTTATTTTTTGTTTTTTCAAGACAGGGTTTCTCTGAGTAGCCCTAGCTCTTCTGAACTCACTCTGCAGACCAGGCTGGCCTCAGAGTCAGAGATCCCCCTGCCTCTGCCTCTTGGGTGCTGGGATTAAAGGGGTGTGCCACCACCACCTGGCTGTTTTCTTATTTCACATATACATTCAAGTGCATGCCACTGCCATTCATTCTTCCAGCTTTCTCCCTGGTGTTGCTACTGCAATAACTCCTGGTAATACTAATGCAAAAATCACATCTTCTAGAATGTCGATATATTAATAACATACTCCAGGATGACTTTTTAAAAAACATCCTTCAGTCTAGTAGCTGAACCTAGAAAATGAGAGAATGGCAAAACCAAAATCAAATACGCCAGTTGCAAATCTTGTCGCATGGCAGTAAACAGAGATGCCTTAATGATAACATTTGTTATCACACAACCATAGCTGAAGAAATGGGAGCACCAATCTCCTTGGTAGATTGTGAAACACTAACAGGATCCTGTGATTGACAGGCAGTGCTCCAACATCCGAATCAGATGGCAGCACCCAAGAACCAAACAGCGCTCTAGAGAGGCATCTCTGCCAAGCTCACCAACTGTCCACTTAAGGAAAAGGGAGCTTCAAAGGTTGGGCACAGGAGAATCTGTCTGGTCTCTAGAAGGTGGAGCTAAGAAGTAGGATGACAGGCTGAAGCTTTGGAAGAAGGCGACACTAGGGAGTGAGAACGTACTGTCTCTATTCTAATGCCTTCCAGTAATCACTTCGAAATAATTAGTCACAAGTTAGAGGTAAGGACTTTGATAGCCGCTGCCTGGCATTGAAACATAGAAAGGCGTTTAAGCTAAAGAAAGAAAATTTCTTTTCAAACTAGCCAAGATTGCGTTGGCAAGACTGGGTTTCATGGTCTGAAATGGCAAAGGGTAACCAAGCAGACCAAACCAATGCTTTAATGGAGCTGCTTAAATAGCACTCGTGCCCAGTGCCAGTCACATGGGGAGAGCTGGGGAAAATAACAACGTTGCTGGCCAGACCTTCAGGAGCACAGGGTTGCCAGGGAGAAAATCCAGGATGACGTGCCAACATGTGAGAGGCCATCTCGCTCCAGTTCCTCCTTTGTCGCGCAAAAGACCTTCTAGTGGGGCTGGTGACTTCAGGAGACCACCAATGAAGACAGGCAAGCTTTATTACAGAAAGAGAAATTACCATCTACCAAGGAGGCAATGGAGCCGTTTGGTTCCTCTGTGGCCTACTGGAGTGAATACTGTCCCCCACCCCCACCCCCACCCCCGTGGGTTCCTCTTTTCCTGGCTTCCACTGTGCTCTGGAAACTTCTCAAAATGATTAGGGATGGGAAAAGAAATGTAAACAAAGATGTTCAGTTCTCAATAAGTAAAGGTGTGCTGTCGATAAACCATTCAAATAAAATTCTAAAATATTTGAAACTGAGGCCAGAGAGATGGCTCAGAGTTAAGAGCACCAGGTGTTCTTCCAGAAGGAGCCAGTTCGAGTCCTGGCACCCACATGGCAGTTCACAACCATCTGTAACTCCAGTTCCAGGGCACCCAGCACCCTCTCTGGGCCTCTGTAGGCACCAGGAACGCATGTCGTGTACAAGCACACATACAGGTAGAACGCGCACAGTCGTAAAATTAATTTTAAAAAATCCTTTTAACGAAATTAATTTTGCATTCCTTTAACTAATTAAAGAGGAGCTCAGTAATAAAGCAAATTGTATCAGAGGCATAACAGTGTCCCTGGAAACGGGTAAATCAAAATGCCTTCAATGTTGCCATCAATAACACGCCACTAGGAATAATAATTTTTGTCAACTTTACAGATATAAAAATCACCCAGGGGACAAACCTCACACATGCATGTGGCTGAAGGGGTTTCTAGACTACAGTTAACGGAGGCAGGAAGACCCACTCTAAATGTGAATGAAAAGATAGAATGGGCCCAGCAACAGTAGCCACCCTTCTCTGCCCACTGATTGGGGCCGTCACGTGACCAGCTGCCTTGCGTTCCTGTGGCTGGAACTTCCCAGCCCTGATAGACAGCATCTCTGAATCATAACCTTAAACAAATCCTTCTGTCCCTACACTGCTTTTGCCACAGCAATGAAAGAAGTAATATGTACGGCCACATATATAACAGAATCAAAGCAGAAAGATTTAGAGAAATTCTTCTACAATACGGGTCCGACCATAAGTGCCACGGGGGCAGGAAGTCTTTTACTCTCATGGGGACTGTTTCGACAGCATCTTCTCTCTTACTGGAATTACATTCTAGTTAGTTCTGAGGTTTATACTGTAACATCACGTCACTTTCGGGTTTGGGGTTTTATTTTGTTTATAATGGTCAGAAAACAGGACACAGAATTTAGAAGTCTGGCTTGAATACAAACCAGTGGGCTTAAATCACATCCTGGCTTCCTTTACAATGCTGTGAAGAGAGGGTTAAGAGGGTTTGCAACACAGTTTCTGTAGTCAGACCAAAGGGAGGGAGGCAGGTCTACCACAGCAACTTTTCTTTGGCTCTCAACACTAAGTGGGATTCTCATGCTGTCCCTCGAGTCTGATTGCTCCAAGACAGCAGGCCCCTGACTGCATGTGCGAAAGTGTCCGGATACTCAGTTGTTCCCAGCCATCATCAGTTTTTCCATAACAGCATGTAAACAGGGCCCAGAACAGACGCTCACTCAGACAGCCCTGGATCTGCAGGGAACTGAGGTAACAATCATTACCACAATTGACATCACTTTTGGCAGCTGGAAAAACCTGTGTTTAATCTATTTCCTTATTGCCACAAATGTGAGCCGGAGTCCCCAGTATTACGGCTGTGGTTGACTTTATGGAAGATTTTTGGTAATGCAAGAAAAGTCTATGGAACCAAACAAGAGACTTTTAGAGAAACCACAGGATACCTCAGTAGTGTAGCCTGATTCCCCTCACTGTAGGTGGTTTAAACAGGTCTACCAGAGGAAAACACCACTCCTAACAGCTCCTGGGAGTTCAGGGTCAGGAAGAGACATTCTTTACCCGAAACTACACACTTCTATCTACTGAACACCTCCAGGAAACCGATGTCAAATCACAAGGAAAAAGTTTGTTTATTTGGCCCTGTCTCCCTTCTTTGAGGAGAGACTGCCGGGGCGGGAAAGGGCATGTAATAATGAATTTGATCTTTGTTTGAAATTAAGGGAACTGTTCCCAAAAAGGGGGGGAGTAGGAACTAACTAATAATAGAACACTTTCTCTCTGAAACTAATTGAAAATACATAAGACTATGGCATTATTTCCAAATGCATTAAACCATGGTTCTCCCTGCTCTCAACTTAAGAATCTTTTTCAAAATAATTGTGCTTATTTATTTATTATGTATCAATTCCAGTTCCCCTCCCTCCTCTCCTTCCACTACTCCAACTTAAGAATCTTAAGGAAATACAGTTCAACAAAAGCTTGTGGCATATGAAGCTAAATTTTAAACATAATCTTATCACTCCCTGGCCTTTTAGCTAAAATCAAGTGTAAAGGAAATAAGGAAAGTTAGAAAACCATGCCACCCACGTTCAAAAACACAAGTCCAAAGCGAAGAGTCGTGTGGAATGGGTGGTGCTAAAGATGAGCGACAGATATTTCTCAGAATAAATCAGTGACATGTACTTTGTCCGGTGTTCTATTTTCATTTCTATTGCTGCAATAAAACACCAAGAAGCAAGTTAGAGGAGAAAGGGCCTTATTTAGCTGACAATTCCAGGCAACAGTCCGTTGCTGAGGGGAAGTGAAGGCAGACACTTGAAACAAGTGCTAAAAAGAAAGAAAGGAAGGAAGGAAGAGGAAGGAAGAAAAAAAGAAAAGAAACAAAGGCTCACATCCTTGCTTGCCTGTGCTTGCTCTCAGCTGGTTTTTCCCTTTCTCATACTGTTTAGGACCCCTTGCCTAGGGAATGAATGGTACTGACCACAATGGGCTGGGTCTTCTTGATATCAATTAACAATTAGATCAATACCCAGAGATACGGCCACAGGCCAATTGGATGTAGAGAATTTATCAAGACTCTCTCTCTCTACCCACGTGACTCTAGGTTGTTCAAGTTCACAGTTAACATTAACGAGTCCACCCTGGATTGCCCATCCAGTGCTAAATGAGTAACCTATATAGAAATGAATTTTACAATGTATGCTTGGGAAAGACAACTTCCAAAAGGCTACTTTGAGAATGAAAAGAGAGCTTTGATGCCTGTGAAAAACTGATCATTTTGTCTAACTCCAAAGTTATTCACAAAGTGAAATGTGAATGGAAGCTAAGATGACTTCTAGCACCTCTTTTGTTTTTCTATATTCTGGGCTTTCAGGCAAGTCACTCGCTCTCCTGTTGTTTAATTTTTCATTTACAACATGGAATAACAATAGTGATTGCGTAGGGTTGTCATGGAGATCTCTTATTATGCACGACACAGAAGCCCTTGATTTGTGGTTCTTTTGTGACTGCTCTGGTTAAGAACGAGAAATCCTTGGCATTCAGATATACTTGTAACGACTGAAGAAAGCTTACCAGCTGAAAATAGTTTACGGAACTAGCACGCACAAACGGCTCCATAGACCATAGCCACAGGCTAGAGTTGAAGGCAGAATGGAACACAGTTTCGGAAGGAAGATACAGTTACTAAGAAGAGGAGATGGCATGGGAAATGGCAGAATGGAAAAGAAAGGGATACGTCAGTATAGAAGCTGCCACTATGCCTTGTGGTCTGATTATTATTTATGAACAGGGCACAGCAGCAGTTACAATAGCAAGACAGTGGCACTCATCTGAAGTCTTAAAGCCATCTACAAAAGGTCACTTCTGATGGTTGAAGAAATTAGAAGCTGGGAGCCCCTTGCCCTTTCTACGCCTGATAATAAAAACTTTTACAAAGAAACTACGCGAACGAGCTGAGAGGGGTGCTCACTGAGGGGTTTTAAGGCACTGTCTCTAGTTTCTAAAGCATGTTTACCACTGTGGGAGAAGAACTGGGTGGCTTAGGTTTCTAAATTCCTTCCTCCCAATCTCTCTGATCTGAAGGAAACGAACAGGACAGTGCCCTGACCAGTCAGGGCTGCCTGAGCAACTTAAAAAGCTGAAGTCGATGCCAGATGCAATGAAGTCAAACCATCGGCAGCTGGAAGAGTGGGGGGAGGGGACAGAAGGGAGACTGAAAGATTATCCGCAGAGTTGATAATGTGCACATGGCTGTCTGCAGCTCCCAGGTCTTGGAAGGAGACGCTGGTATAGATTCCTGACCAACTGTGAACAGCTCCTTATTGTCTCACACAAAGAAGCAAAATTCTCTCTGCAGGCAAAGTGGGGTGACCTTTCACCTGTTGACCCCAAAGGTCCTGCGCCTTTGCTTTCATCTTTCAAGTCTCACTTCCGTTTGGCTCTAGAGAAACACCCTCCCCCAAGAGTGAGTGAGTGAGTGTGTGTGTGTGTGTGTGTGTGTGTGTGTGTGTGTGTTTGCTTGCATATGTACACCAGAGATCAACTTTTGTGTCATTCCTTGGGTAGGCCGCTCAACTTGTTTCCTTGAGAGAGGGTATCTCAGTGGCCTGAGGTTCGCCAAACAGGCTAGGCTAGAAGGTCAGTGAGCGCCAGGGACCCACCTATCTCTGCCTTCCCAGCAGGGGATGGTAGGTGTGTGTGACTCAGGCCCAGCATTTTCACATTGACTCTGGGGACTGAAGAGGTTCTGATGCTTTTAAAGGCACCTTACTAACCTAGCTGTTTCCCGGGGCCCCTGTTCCCTCTAACTTGGAAAAGGCCTTGGCTTGGAAGTTACTTTGGCTACATCTGAAGTTGTACCATGTTGTAGTGATGAGCTGATGGTCTGGCTGAGCCAAAAGATGCCTGAGGACTGTTAGGCCCAATTCTTAATAAGTAGACGGTGACAACCCTTAAGGCATTGTTATAGAGCTATATCAGTGTTACAGACAAATTCTGGCTTCCTTTGTATTCTTCATGCACTAGTATTAGGGACCTTAGGATTTTCACTAAATCATAAATGCAGAGGAAGAACGGTACCTATATAAGACATGAGAGTTTGTTATCTATTGTGGCTTATGAGGCCACCAACAAACCAGGAAGAAGGCCTTGCAAGACAAGAGATCAGCATTATCTTGGATCTTGGCTTCCCTGGTCTCCAATTGTGAGAACTAGGTATGTCTTGTCTAGCCACCACCATGGTTTGAATAGAAAATGCTCTCTTGGGTTCATATGTTTGAACACTTGGTCTCAAGGTGGCGACATTATTTGGGGGATGTTATGGAAAATTAGGAGGAAGGGCTATCCAGAAGAAGCCCGTCAATGGGAGGAGAGTTTTTGGAGTGTTAGTCTGAACTTCCTCTCACTTGAGTCTTTCTGTTTCTGGACTACCAACCCATTCTAACCACTGATGCAAACCACCAGCCACCCATCACTGCCCACTACCACGATCATAAGCAACTTCTGCCACCATGCCTACTTCACCATGACTGGCTATGGAGCCATAAACCAGATTAATTCTTCTTCCCTTACTTCTTCAGGTGTTCTGTCATAGTGATCGGATGAATACCTATTCTACAGCCACCCGCTCTATTTTGTGACCTCAGCAAGAACAAAGACAGCAACTCTGAGGAGCTGGCAGAAATGAGGAAGAGAAGTGTGGACCACTGACATCCAAAACCAGGACCTGAAACATGCACTTGAGGCTGACGTCATCTCTGCGTGGTTACCTTCTTGTCTCCCAGCCTTTCACTCAGTTTCTAGACTAATGTTCTCAGACAGGGTAGGTGGGGAAAATGTATCTCATGGAGGACCTTGATAATGTTTGCAGACATTTCTGGCTGTCTCAGCTGAAATCAGGTATAGTAGGGGGAGTGAGTGCTATTAGTTTCTCATGGGTAGAGGACACAACCACTGCTAAATGCCCCCACCATAGACGGAACCGTCAGGTCGGCTGCAGCACAGAGTTATCTGGCTTCAAAATGTCAAGACTGCCTGAGAAATCCTGCCTTGGGGCTGCTGCCTCCAGCTGAAAAAGTCAGGGATGGGGGAGGGGGGTGTTCCAAATGTGGCTTGTTCACTGCTCCTGGGGTTTGATAAGGCCTCAGTAAGCCTGTGAGGGCTTCGTCTTGACAATTTTTGATCCGAGGACTTTCTACATTTAGAGCCCCCCACTGGCAGGCTGCTTCAGAGTCCCAATATGCCCCTCCTCATATCCAGACCCTTTCAAAATGACGATGCTTGCTTACAGCTTAATTTGTGCTGTGTCCTGTTTCCTCGGTAACCGTTTTGCTAGAAGACAGCTAGGTAATGCAATCAGTCCACTGTTCCTTTCTTTTCCTCAGAGAAACTTCGGGAAGCAGTATCATAGCAGAGCACTAACTCCAGAGGAGAGATCCACACAGTCTCGGGAAGAAGAGCAAGATGAAGTACTGGTCTGCCAGTCCTGACCAAGAAAAAACAGGAGGACCCCACTAAGAGATACACTTGGTCCTCCCAGGTCTTAGTTCATCCAGTTTAACCTGTATTGAACCACCAATCTTGAACAGGGCCTCTATTTGCTTCCACAATAAAGGAGAGAAAATATCTATCCCCACAATCAGTTGCAAAGGCAGGGAGATACAACAAGAAAAGGATACTGGGAACAAAGAGATGGTTTATTTCAGTCACCTGTGGCTCTTAGTACTAGGTTTTGTTCTCAAGTGTCTAGGAGTGAAAACAAAATTATGAATTGGATTTTCACTGTTCCAGAATCAGTTGACTTTTTAGAATCAATGGCCATTCTGAATCTTAGAGAGAGTACATCTAAATCAGAGTGCTGCTTCCTAGATGTTTTTTTTCACACTCCATGAAACAAGTATCTTCCTTGAAAGATGATCTACTACTAAAGACAAAACAAAACAAAAAGGCAAACAAGCAAACATGAGGTAAGACTGAGGCCTGAATTCTTGTCGCTCTATTACACATCTGCCTGGGAAGGCACTTCCAGGTCTGTTTTCTTTCAATTTCTATTAAAGAGAAATAAGAAAAAGGAGCAAGTGGCTGAGATTTCAGGCAGCATCGCTGATGAGCCGAGGAAGGCCTCAGAACTCTAGACACACAAACACAAAAACAATAAACACAAAGAATAAATTGATTTGTAGATGATTAAACAGTAAGATATTCAGGCTGATCCCTAAGGTAATAACAGTAATGACAGATCCTGCTAAAATACAGCCTCAGGAGCCTTCGTGGTCCCAGCACACAACAAGGAAATGACAGCTTCCATTCTTTCCAGACTGTAGCCCAGAATGCTGACAAAATGTCACACAATTGTGCCTTATTATCAAGCACTAATGGATTGTAATGAATAATTTATGAAGAACCCAAAAGTAGGCTCTCCCTCATTCTGCTTAAAAAAAAAATCACCTGAGGCTTCTGCCCTAAGCCCCTGCCACTAGTGGAACTGGCCTTCCTGGTCATTTAATCTCTTGGTGTTTTCCTCCCATAAAGAGAAGACAGTTTTGTGACTGGTCAATCTCCATGACCAGCTGGTTCTTTCCAGATGATCCTCATCCTCGCCCCTCCCCTATGAGCAATGCCCTTCAGGAGACCTCACCACAGTTCCTGGGATCTCTGGAGATTTCCCAACATACAGGATCCCCTTCCCAAAGGCGCCTGCCTCAGAGCCTCAGATGCAGTCAGTACCAACTTGAGGGCCATGTGACCCTAGCGTCCAAGCTGAGACACTTCCTCATGGCCTCTCCACTCTGCTTTTGATCACCTAGTGGTGATCACCTAGTGGTGTACTAGCACTTCCTACAGGGGGAGAGCCAAAAGATAAATGGGAAACTCAATAGAATTCAACTTTGTATTTTTTCCATTTGAAAATGCTGTAAAAAATGGTTTTTAAAAGGTGTGTGTGTATGTGTGTATATACAATGACTAAAATAATCTAGATGACTCTGAGTCCAACTTTCATTTTAAATGTCTCCCTCTTATTTCTATAAATGACCTCATCACCATATTAAGAGCTCATGGGCTGAAAGGAAGAGAATAACCAGATCAGTCCCATTAGGGACCATTGTACAGAGTTAGAATCATTGCGTGAGTTGCTCAAGTTCACAGAACTGGTTGGCAGCTAATACTGGGTAAGACTAGGTGGGAGTCCAGTTGCACTTTCTAGCCATACAATCAGGAACTGAAATCTTTCCAGTCTGGCTGGATACAGAGAAAAGTAAAGCAGCCTTGATAGAGGAAGCAAGGCAGTGCGATTGTCACAGGAAGTGCGGAGGAGATTCCAAGCCATTAAATCAACCAACTCCAAAATGGGGATTATCATGAAGGTGAATTTACAGCAGAAAGAGGAGAAATAACACTACAGAGGAAGACTGTTCACAGGCACTGGGCACAATGCTTTAATACTAGTGGCATTAAATGAGCAGAGATTTAGGACATATACATACTTTATCAAACGTATTTCCACTATACTTGGTGCTTTCTAAGCTAGTGTTAGGATGTCACGATTAGCCTGGGTCTTTGTTTCCAAGTTGAAATGGAGAAAAATAAGTCATGAAGATAGAGGTAAATATGCTTCTTGTACTTGAACGTAATATAAAGTTCATTAGAGTTCCCAAACCCCACCCCTACTCCCACCTACACCCCAGGAATTTGTTAGGACAGAGAGATTCTGCTGACCAGGTCTGAGGCAGTGTTTAAATTTCCACATCTCTAACCAGTGTCCAGCAGGAGCCAGGGGCACTGGTCCTGAGGACCAGTGGCAAGGGAGGGAAGGGCCTGCAAGGAGGAAGAAACCCCCTTTGCAAAGTATGAAAGAACAAGAAGGCCCAGCTGAAGGACTGGTAAGAGGGGTAAATCACTTCCATGTTCCCTTCCTCCAACGGGAAAATGGGCCTCAGTAGAAGAGAGTGTTCATCTGAGATATAAATAACAATAAAAATATCCAAGAAGGTTCTAGAAGTGTTGACTAGAAAAGAATGAGAAAATCCTTGTTCCTGGGAACTCCTGAACAACCCAGACTTAGATGACGTCAGAAGTCTTCAGGACAGACTAGCTTGATTCCTCCCAACCCTCACTGTCTACTCTTCTCTATTTCTCCCTCTCCCTTCTTCCCACGTCAGGCTGCCCAAGCCTATCTCTAAGGAGTTACTTCTTCAGTGTCTTATCTCCATTAAGAATCGTATAATGAACCTTCTAGTTGGTTTTCTGACTCAGATACTAGCAGACGTGATAGGTTAGAAATGATTCAGCTCTCAAATCTTAGTTTTCTCTGTGGCTGTGACCCTGATTTCCTGTTTGAATACATACTAACACTCTTCACCTGATGCCCAGGAAGAAGCTCTTTCCTATGTGCATGTCATAAGCATTCCATCAGCCAGTCCTTCCCCATCTCTCCTTTCTTCTATGGCAATAAATTTAGATAAGTAAAAGGACTTCACATAGACTGTTTAAAATAAACAAGTAAATCTGTGTAGGGTTCGGACTAATACATAAGGCATAAGGTTAAAGAAACTGGAAGAGGGAAAAGCAGTGAAATGGTAACTGTGGTGGTGGTGGTGGGAATAAAAACAGTCCCCAAAGAGAGTGGCACTACTAGGAGGTGTGGCCTTGTAGCTGTGGCTTTGATGAAGGATATGCCACTGGAGGTGAGCTTTGAGATCTCAGATGCTCAAACTAGGCTCAGTGTCACTCTCTCTTCCTGCTGTTTGCCCGTGTGGATGTAGGACTCCCAGCTACCGCTCCAGCACCTTGTCTGCCTGTGTGCACCTTGCTTCCTGCCATGATGGCAATCTACTAAATCTCTGAACTGTAAGCCAGCCTCCACTAAATGCTTTCCTTCATAAGAGTTGTTGTGGTCATTGTGTCTCTTCAAAGAAATAGAAACCCTAACTAAGACAGTAATTCAACACATTTCTGTCTTCACAGAATGAATGAGAATTGCGTTAGACTCAGACGGTCTAATCCGAGAGACGCTGAGGACCATCTTATGCATGCGCTGCTGGGTAAAAGAAGCAAAAATAAACAGATACTGCTCACAACTCAGTGAGACACACACAATCTGCACCGTAGTCATCTATAACCAAATAAACCAAAGGATGTGGCACACTTTGATAATTCAAGGAGACTAGCAGGTCATAAGAGACAAGAGTCAGGGTTTATTCAAAATGTAAGCAGAACTGAAATAACAAACGAGCAGTTCCTTTAGCTTCTGTTTTGTTTTTTTTTATTATTTTGTTTGCTTGATTGGTTTCTGTGTTCCTAGGACTTGAACCCAAGGCTTGATATTCTAAATAAATTTTAACAACCGCAACCTACCCTCAGCCTATGGGATAATAATCAAACGTCTACAATCTTCAATTCTCAAACCTTAAAGGTGTGGATATCAAAACAGGCTCCCATCTTCCCTAAACAACAGTCAACATCTTTTTAAGGGCAAAGACAATTTAACATGCAGGTGCCTAGGACCCAGAACCTCTAGAAGCAGCATTTTTTTTTTTTAAACTGGGGGAAGCAATAATACCATGATGATGCAAAGGTGCCAAAAACTAAAAACTAAAACAAACAGGCAAGATTTGCTAACAACTCCATACCCATCAACAGAGCATAGCAAACTGGTCCCAGCTTCTATAGGAAAGCAGGAAGGCCTGCCCTCCAGTCCTAGCTCTTAAGATGTTGGCCATAAGAGTCTATCTTCCAGACAGGGAGGTTTTACGGCAGTGGGCAGGGGCTCATGGTTTCATGGCAATTTCCCCCGCAAGGCTTGTGTCTGTTTTCTCATTTGAAGTGCAGCTTTGTTAGAAAAGTCTCGGCAAGGCAAACTCACATGCTGAAAGATTTTAGGACATGGTTAAGAAGTGACAGTGTAAGGAGCGACTCCCAAACCAACCTGGCATGTCGAGCAATTCACATGCATTATTTTCCTAACAAGTTGGGGCAGAGTGAGAATGCTTTTTACCCAAGACTGTGGATACAACAGGAATGTCAGCCTCCTGCAAGACACTTTCCGCATGAGCCACAGCCCCTGACTGCCCCGCTGGAAGACCCTGGCTCCACTAACTAGTGTGATTTCAGGCAGCAGATTCGTCTCAATAAACTATGATTTCCTAGTAAAACGGGGATAAAAGTGTGGAGTGGAGGGAATAGTGACTGTAGACCGGGAAGCAGGAAGCTTGACAATTTAGCAATTACAGCACAAGTAATTTCTTAGCATGAGGCTAGACACCATCAGCAAGGGAAGGGAAGGGATAGTGGAAGGGGAAAGGAGACAGGAAGGGACATTTCTTTGCAGTTTCCCCTATTTGCAGAGTGGAGAACCTCTAAAACAATTACACACGCCATATGATAACAGATGTTATTTTAATAGATCGTCTTATCACTTGGTAAGAAGGTCCTGTCTTGCTTTGAGCCAATCACGTATTATCGATAGACCATTATTTGGATTGCACTACCCTTAAACTAAAAGAGACATTCAAAAGCACCTGTGTTTGTAGAGCTAATATTTTTCTACTTCATTCATGCAGAAGACAAAAGCAGGCCCAGGCACTGTAGATTCAAACTACATTCCAACTATGTCATGAACTGTAGCTCTCTAAAGCCAGAAATAAGCTCGCAGCAGATGAATGCCCTTGTTGGTCTGTTCTTTATGGTTTTTTTTTTATATATATATCTAACCTTTTAACTGTGATTGCTGTCTAAATAAGAATATATAGGCAAATCTTTAGGTACATTTATTCTAAAGTCCATGCCGCTTGGTTAAGGTTATTTCAACTAAAGCACAGATAACAGGCTTCACATTTGGGGAAACAGATTCCCACAGCTGGCAGTAACTGAAGACAGGGATTAGCTTGGGGTATGTATGGCTAAGGGATAACTATTTGACTAGCCTATGAGAGCGCTTGATTCTCATCAGTGCCCCCGCCCCCACTGATGTCGTTTGAATTTAACAATATTCTTAAAGGCTCAGTCTGCTTTTTAGTACTACAGACCATGAATCCTGATTATTTAATAAAGTAATTTTAATACTGATGATAATTGTTTTCAGTATATATTTGTAACCTCATTCCTCCCATTCTGGAAGGGGGGAATCAAGTAGAATCCAGTCTTGCCCATAAACACATACAAAGTAATTTAGAGTCTCCAGCAACATTACAAGCTGTACAAGTTACACACCAAGATACACAGAAGGTCTCCATGGCCATTACTTCATTCAGTCTTACAACAACACTGAGATTATACCATCGGTCTTGTCCTTTATACTACTTGTTCTTCACTGCAACAAGTAAAAGAAGGGCTAGAAAGGGTGAGTGAGAATCCGCAAGCTCTCACAGCTAGGACGCAGAGCGGCTGGGATGCAAATCCATGCTTTCAGCCACAAACTCATAGGCACGGCTATAAATAGCATGGGTGGAAGCATCGCTAAACCTTTCATCTAAATAGAGTCCACTGCAATATACAAAGTTATTTTTATAAAAGGAAACCGAGGGTACGCTTCGTGTTTACAGAGGGTAATGAGAAATTACATGCTGAAAGGCCACACTGATAAACAGCGACTAGAACAACAGTCCACCGCACAGGCACCTACATATCAGAAATGCCTTCCCTGCTGGAAAGCAGCTACAAGCGAGATTGCCATCAGCCAAAGCATGCTTTTATCCCTTCTGACGTGTTCTCTATGGGGCTGGGGGAAGCGCTGAAAATGCAACCCCCTTGCTTCTGCTAGTCTAGACAGTGGCAGACACAAGAATTGAGTGTGACTAATAGATCCCAACAAACAAACAAAAAGAAAGCCAATGGCAAAGACGGAGGCCTGCCAGTTATGGACCCTATAAGATAGAATCCTTTCTTTCCCTGTAAGGGACCCAACTACGCTTCCCCACTGCTTCTGGTTAAGACCCAGTGACCATGGGTATATTTTTGTCCAGTAGTTTTCCTTCAACTCTTCTCTCCTTTATTTAGAAAGCCAAAATAAAAAGCAGAAAAACTATACTTAAATAGTCATGAGCCATACACTATAATAGGTAAACAAGTCCTTCGTCATTAGAGGCCACAAAAGAACATAAGATTAAAAAGCAAACTATAAACAGCTGCATCTCCCGTACAATTGTTTACATTCTTAGACATCCAGTTTTTAAAAATATTCCCTGTGTAGATCAAAACATGCTGTGCTTGGCGAAGAAGAAAACAGTGACGTTAGCTTTAAACTACTACCCGGTTTATATATAAACAGGGCTAAGTTTATGCAGAATATTCTAGTTGGCAGCAACTGAACTGAACGGTCAAATGCAGACCTATAATGTTAAGTGTGCTAATTATCTCTTACAGGAAAATAAAAAGAAATAGCTATGACACTGTTAAAATAATGTCTGAGCATAAGTTCTATCCACCTACCTAGATAAAAAAAAAAAAGGCTTTTTCAAGTTATTGGGTGCTGTGTTCTCAGATCTGAGTGAGGGCTGGGTATGTGTGCCTCAGTTGACCTATCATGCATGAAGTCCTGGGTTTGAACCTATGGGACATGGTAGTGTATGCCTGTAATCTTAGCAGTTGACTGGAAACGGAGAATTAGAAATTCAAGGTCATTCTCAGCAAAAGAAACTTGAGGCCAGCCTGCCTGGGAAGCCTATGCAGAGGTGGACTGGCCTGGGTGAAGCTAGGTAGGATTATACATTACCTGGCACATTGCCTTTTTGTCCTCTACTTCCTTCCCACCTCTTCCTTCCCCTCAACTTTTCTTTTTCATTCCAATTTTTTAAATACATTCCTTCAACTGGTACCTGGTACCGTTCATAAATAGGGTCAGCTCATTTCAGATGATCAGGTTTAGAAAACTGGGTGGCCCCATACCAACCACGTTCATTGTTGTTGCTGCTAACATTCTTGCCTTCAAGCACTAGAACTCTAATCTAATGAAAAGCTGCCCGTGGGAGCCAGGGAAATGACTCAACACAGAAAAGGGCTTGCTACACAAGCAGGAAAGTCGGAAGTTCGGAGCTCCAAGGCCCGGTTTAAAAAAAAAAAAAAAAAAAAAAAAAAAAAGATAGGCTCAGAGCACAAACAAATGTTACAACTGGCTAGGTTGTGGTTTGGAAAGACAATTGTAATGCTTATATATGTAACTGAGAAACAACTGCTAGCTAGGCTTTTGCAGAGTTATACTGGTCAATGGAAAAGCACTTTCTGCAAACGAAATGTAAAGAGAAAACTTTTACAGGGATTTTTTTTTTCAGCAAACAAATTTCTAAACATAGCACTTGGGTTTAATAAAAGGACACATACATACTGACTTCTGGAACCTAAAACTTCAAGGGCTTTGGGCAGCTGGCAACTGTCCTGAGACATCAACCACCCAACAGCTGCTGAATCAAGGAACATTCCAAAACCTACTATTTCCTATAGCATGGTAAATGCTGGCATGTGAGAAAACACATGTCCTCACAAAAGCCAGAGGAAGCAAACAGGAGCTTTCGTGATCAAACCAGATACATCATTCCCAAGATAATTTTTAAATGAATATAGAATAAGGTACGAATTTGTGTCAAAGTTCTTATGAAGACAATATAATAAAAAACTTTGGGGGGATACAATTTAAAAACCTGTTTCCTCCTTCATAGAAAACTCAGGGGTGTTAAAAGTCACAAGAGAAGTCAAATAGACAGTAGTTAACAAAGCTATGAAAATACATCAGGAACTCTCTCCTCCTAAGACTGTGCTAGAAGAAAAGGGAGGAGAAAATGTTCACCCACACTCCAAACAAGACTTCTCAATTTATGTGCGATGATTAATTTTGTTTGGATTATTTCACACTTTATGATAAGATTAAAAACTAGGATTCCATGAGTGGCTTTACTAAAAGGTTGCTTCAAACACTATTCTCAAAAGCCAGCCTCTGAAAAAAAAACTTAAATTGTAAAATGTTAATAAACTAAATCTCACAGGATAGCAAATCTAATCCACTCCACACTTCTCTATAAATGTACAGAGCCATGTTTGTTTGCTTATTTTTTTTTTTAACCTCCTAATCTCCCGTGGCTCCATTAGTAAGCCCTAAAAAATGTAACCTGGCCTTTACACTCTTGTCCATCTGGAATGTTTCCATGTTAGAGGAAACCCTTGCTCCTCTGCCTCCACGAAAGTATGCAGCTGGCAAAAACTTGTGCACGTACAAGGACAAGCACTTTTATCCATGCATGCACATGGCTCAAACATTTAATCCCCGAGCACCCACATCTATTCCTTTTCAGATAATGCTAGGAAGGACGTGTGCTTTGTTAAAAGATGGAATTCTAAGCCGGGTAGTGGTGGCGCACGCCTTAATCCCAGCACTCGGGAGGCAGAGGCAGGTGGAGCTCTGTGAGTTCGAGGCCAGCCTTGTCTACAAGAGCTAGTTCCAGGACAGGCTCCAAAGCTACAGAGAAACCTTGTCTCAAAAAAAACAAACAGACAAAAAATATGGAATTCTGTACCATTATCAGAAACCAAATGCTATTCTTTGTTAAAAGAGACTGCAGAACAAAGCTTCGATACTTTCCGTCAAAGCTGTCTTAAGTCCAAGGTGCCATCTTCACCACAGCCCATTAGAAGCCTTGGTACCAAATATGTGCCGTGCAAGGATCAACTCATGAAAGTAATATTGTGAAACCCAAGGCTACACTTCGTTCCTTCTCAGAGCAGCAATTTTCAAAGACACATTTCAGTAAAGATTTAGGAATTGCTAACGCTCTCTGCACTGCTTCTGAGAAAACCAATCCTACTGACTCTCAGGATGTCAGACAAAACTTAAGACATTAAACTGAGTTCTATACCAAGCTTTACCACCTAATACACCGAGGGCAGGAATGTGAGAACTCAGACAATTCAGTTCTTAACTATTGGTTTTAATGAGCAAAACAGACTAATAAAATCCAGCCCTCCAGGTATCTGACAACATAATTGCTTTGGAATGCGCTTTGCTATTAAATCTAGCTGTTGCTGTAACTGAGATTTTTGGCCACACATCTTCAGGGGATGCTGGGTTTACTTTCTGTGTGTCAGTACCAACTATACCACAGACTTTTGCCACACACACACTAGACCACGCGATCACAGCCACTGGAAACCAATTTCCAAGGACACAGTACCTCAGAATTCTACTGTACAATGGAGACATTTTAAATAATTCTCAGCCATCTACCCTACTCTAGTCCACAGTCACCTATACTTAAAAACTTTTGCTTCTTATCCAACTTTCAATGGAGTGAAACCTACATGAAATTGCAAAGAGTATTCCTCTTCCTCAAGATAAAACTAAATTGTGTATGATTTGGCTTCGAGTTTTATAGATAATAATCTAGAAATTCCCCCAGTCTGTTGTCTTAGTTAAGCTACAAATGATAAATCTTGATACTTAAATAATTGCTTTGTGAAAACAATCCAGAAATCATGACAGATCCTTAATCCCACACTCCTCTTCAGTGTGACTCTGCACAGGGTAACTCAAGGAACTAATAGAGCCTACACAACATGACCTTGGGCCAATTGTTACCTAGTCAGAGCTTTAAATGTGTTAACCTTAATAGCCACAACCCAGGAATGGTTCCATTCAACCCAAATATTGGTCTTACGATTTTTTTCCTTTCTGCTTTGCTTTTGTGTCTTGGCTACCCTCACTGCAGGGTGTTGAGCTCCCGGAAGAACCAACGGATCACTAACCGAATATAAGAAGTCAGATTAAAAAACAAAACAAAAAAAAAAACATGATTTCAGCATGGATAAGATCCCCACCCCTAGTTGAGAACCTGTGGGCAGTTAACTGTGGCTGGTAGGAGAGGGGTGGGAATATAATTTTCTTCAGGGGTGCAGTCCCTGGTAAGTCATGTATGAACACGCACACACACACAACATGAAATTAAGAAGAAAACATGTTGAAAAAAAGGGTTCAAAGAAATAAGAGGAGAATGAGGAGGAGGTGTCTATGATAAAAATATATTAAAGCCATATAAACTTGTCAAATAAATAAGCCATCTTAAAATATGGGTCTTATACTGTTCTGAAAAGATTTGAAAAACCTGGAACATGTCACTAGTCGCAATAAATCCTAGAAAGAGATAGATAGATAGATAGATAGATAGATAGATAGATAGATAATGAGGATGGGGCTACCACCCTAAGAAAATGAAGTCAAACGGTCTAAATGATAGGCCTCTGTAGAATCAAGCTCTGTAGGAGAATTCTAGGCCCATTTGCATGTCGGGCTGTAGTGTCGAGGTGTGAACGCTGTGTATAGGATGCTCCTAGGAGAAGGCAGGCACATTTAGCTCCAGGAATGTCACCAGTCCTGTATGTAGAGTTCTACCAGGCAAAATTTACTTCTTAGTAATTCCCTTCTGAGACAAAAGAATCCGCTTCCAACTCCGTTTCCCACTTCTTGGATTATATGCTTTACTTTCCCAACTCACAGTACAGATTCATCCATCCTATTTCTTTCTTAGGATGAGATTTTCTCAAATTTACCTCCCTCTGGCCCTACAGCTGAGTTGAAATGGGAATTAGACATGAGAACACGCTTTAGATTTCCATTGAGTAGCCAGTAAAAACTCACAATGAATGGCTGTTGTTTTCAGAGAAACTGTCTGATAAAGTTCTCTGCTCTACTCCGTGGGAAAGCAGCAACGTAGCTGGGTTTTCTACAAAGTCGCTAACATCCCTCTGTATCTGTGAAAGTTTTCCAAAACAGCCTTGTGAGCATGAACAATCCTTTGTGAGCTCCGAAGAGTGAAAACTACACGGGGCTTTGCCATCGGCCTGCTCCACAGTTGACCACAGGGTTTTAGAGCAATCAAGGAACTCTAGTTCTGCTCGGTGGAAGGTCAAGAGAAAACAGCAAGACCTTCTTAAGAGATTCCTCCACTGTCTCGTTGGAGAAATTAGAGGTATGTTCCACAAGTGAGAAAACTGGAACCAGAAAGGAACTGGGCCAAAAAGTAAACCTGTTAGAAACGTGAGCCCAGGATTTATGCGAAAATGGATTCAACTGAAGTTTATGTTGAAAAATAAAGATGAGCCGGGCAGTGGTGGCGCACGCCTTTAATCCCAGCACTCGGGAGGCAGAGGCAGGCGGATCTCTGTGAGTTCGAGACCAGCCTGGTCTACAAGAGCTAGTTCCAGGACAGGCTCCAAAACCACAGAGAAACCCTGTCTCGAGAAACAAAAAAAAAAAAAAAAAAAGAAAAAAGAAAAATAAAGATGAAATACATGGGAAATAGCTGTCTTATCTTATGTTTAACGTGATACAGCTTTATTGGCTGTAGCTAACAGCAGTCCCAGAGTGAACAAAGTATGAACGAACAATACGCATTCATTTCTTTGGATTATTTTTCTATCAGGTTTCATCTTTGATTTTTTTGTCTGTTTTTTATAGGATGATCAAAAAGAAGAGCGTTTCCAGCAAACCACTCAAAGATTTTCTCAGTTTTCTCGAGTCCTCTATTAATGTCACATTGGTTCTTCCGCCCCTTCAGGTGTCAGAAGCACTAGAGTAGCCCTCACCTTTGTGCTCCCCTACTTGCTTCACCTGACTGCTAGTATCATCCCTGCCACCCCGATTTGTGAAAAGCATGGTTCTCCAATGTCACTTTTCACTAACTGGCAGGTGTCCAAGATGAACCTTCTTTCGCATGGAATCACACAGATGGAGGAAGAGATACCGTTTATAGAACAGAGCCAGCGAAGACGACAGGAGCCACCAGTTCACTAGTGAATATCCTTAGGTCTGCCTTCCCTGAGATATCCTTATCATTGCAAGAACTCGGAAAATGAAGAGCGCTCTCCCCCTCCCCCACTACCATATGGTAGGATTTGGTGTCATTACCCTCCAGCATGCCTCCCTGAAACTCCTAGTAACAGCTGCCTACAGCAGCTCAAAGCAGGAAGAGTCACGGAATTAGCACTTAAAGACACATGGTACCCTCAAAAAAGCCACTGAAAGTTAATTCAACCAACGTAATTTTCCAGGAAGTAGGACCTGAGAACGAGAGAGAGAAAGCAATAAAAACCCACGCAAACCCACTATACCTAATCGGTGCTACATGTTTCTACTGTGGACTTTAAATATTGAAGAAAAAAATATTTTGAAACGCAGGTGTTGAAGCCAGCTATTATCTAGTGCACAGGACAATTAAAGGATTAGACTAACACTCTACTTCCTAAAACATAACGAGACTTCCACACAGCGCCAGTCAGCTGGTAGCCAAGGGTTATCAGCAAGGCTAAGCTAGGATCTCATAACCTAAAAATGACTTCCAATAAAAAGAGTGCTGAAAGATAGGCACGTGGGTATAACAGGTCAAGAAATGAGCAGGTCACATCAGGTGATATGGACTCCAGAACAAAAAGGACCGATCCAAGACATATTAAAAACTGGGTCAAATTGTTTATAGCTAGTATGTCTTTTGGAGGATTAAAACAATGATCTGACCTCAGAAGTAAAGACCTGGCTATTCTTTACCATCAAGATCCAACCCTGAAGAAACTAGATCAGGTATGTCTTGCAGGCAATGTGTCAAGAGTCACTGCAGAGTGGCCCAATGTCCAAGCAGGCTTGGATCTAAGACCAAACTCTACTGACAATTCTTATCAGGCCTGGTTTGGTCCAGGGGCATTTCAGAGGCTAGAGCAATGTGTTGTTGAAGTCACCCCAAGCATATACCTGCCTTGTACTAGGAATGAATCTATGGTAATCTAGATCAGAAGTAGGTTTTGCTTACATAGAAGAGATCCCGGCTCATAACAGATCACACAGAACTATATATCTCTATATAGCTATATATCTCTTCAATAGAACACCTGGTGGCCAGGGTGGTCCTGGCACATTTGCTAACCTTCTCCATCATAGTTTGGACAAAGCCTAACTGATTGTGGTTTCACAGTCTCTCCAAGGTCTGGTCCAAGTTTATTATTCCCCTCCATTTATTCCATCTCTTCCAGATGTGTCAGAAAATGCCAGAACTGATCCCACTACAACTTACTGCAGATACTGAGCCCCCAGGAGCCATCTCACCTGCATACAGTCACAGTACTACCTCCTTGCCTCAAGCACACATTTTTTTTTTTTTTTTTTTTTACTTAAACCTGCCTTCTCTCTCAAAATAGCCCACCCTATCTTCTTTTCCCCTTTACAGAATTCCATTTCTTTTGCGGATCTTCCCGAACCCATGTTACTTTTGGGTGTCATTGATCTCTTTCATTACGAGAGAACACAGGCCATGAAGACACAAACCCATTATTTTTTCCAATTAACCAGATACAAAATTTGCTGATAAACTTGACCCTTAATAGTAAAGTTGAAGTAGTATTTCTGGATATGTGCCGACTACATAGACACATATTAAATAATGAAATACTAATAATGAAATAAGGCAGTAATACTTGAAAAGGTTGAAACAAACCAAACCTGGGGCTAAGAACATGGTTCAGTCAGTAATGTGCCTGTCACATAAACGCAAACTCCTGAGTTTGACTCCCCAGCATCTATGTAATAAGTGAGGCATGATTCATGGGACTGTAATCCCAGTGCTAGGAGGCAGAAACAGGAAGACATCATGGGCTCACTGGTCAACTAGCTAAATTTGTGAAATCCAGGCTAATGAGAGACACTATCTCAAAACAAAACAAGGAAACAAACAAACAAAAACACGTAGACAAACAAACAAGGAAGAGAACAACAGAAGAAGATACATGAGGTCAACCTCTGGCTACTATACACTACAAACACCCCTACGTTCCCCAAAAAATATATAAAGGAAAGAAATGAAAGAAGTCAAACCCAGAAAGCTACTCAAAAACCTAGTCCTTTGTATGCAGCAACAGCTACCAAGACTGCAACATGCATGCCTCTGTATTTGTTGACTTTAAAATCCATTTGAAACTAGATCTGTATGCTATAAACACCAGTTTGGATGGCCTTGAAAGTTTACTAAAATTCTGATTCTTCCTAGTATGTGACTCACTCTCCAAAACAATGAAGTAATACTGCCATCGCAGGGCCACTCACAGTCAATATGGTTCATGTAACCATGTTTGGTGTCCTTCGATATGGTGTCATGCAATGGAGGAGACAATGAGAAGCAAGTAACTGGCAATAGCATCCTACAACTTCAACATGACAGCTAGTATTGCATCACTCTGAGGATGAGTTCCCACTTACTGCACTAAAGACGTGCGGATGACAGTCCTCCATCCTCCGAGCACAGTCAGAAAAGAGTTGACAGGAATCAAAAATGAAGACAAGTCAAGGACTTGTCAAGGACAGTAATTAGTGATGCAGTATGTGGGCCCTGCACTCGGGATAATCCAAATTCAACGGTTCAGTGACCAAAGGGGAAAGTAAAGCTGAATCAAGAACAACAGGGATATCTTCAGAAGCAACTCTAAGGGTAGCCACGGTGCCTAAGCCTCCATCCAGAACTCTACAGAAGAAGCACAGAGTCCTTCTTGGACCTGTTGGACACTTGAAGCCAATCAGTACATGTGTAGAAGACCTGTAAGTGTAAGTAATGTCATTTTTGCCTTCCTAGGACATTCAAAGGAATCTTAGAAACAACTTCCATGTGACACGCAGTAGCTTATGGACTGACCATTACTTGTCGTTATGGTATCAGTGCAACTTAGCAAAACTATTCCGTTAGTGGGAACAGGAAAGATAACAGACTCCTCTGCCAGAAAATGTTGTGTCAAGACTCCAGGAAACATGCATATGAGCAATCAATCATAATCAAATGGAGTAGAATCTTCGAAAATTTCTGAATGAATCCAGACTCTTCGCTGAGCATCAACCCCAACCATGGATTACCTAACTACTGTTGAAAGTCTGGCATTTCCAATCTTAAAGAATATAACACCAGTGTCAACAATTACCATCTGATAAGCAGTCAGGACATCAGGAAGTCCATTCATTTCCCAGAAGGGTAACAGAAGATTTGAAAAACGACACCAGTCAAGACCTACAAACCATGAATGCAGTTTTAAAACTTCATGGTTAAGGCTGACTAGGTCATAGACAGATAATTACCAGTGCTCTCAAATTACTGCTAGGGAAAACTAATAATCAAGAACTCTCTCTATAAAAGAGAAACATCATTTAACAAGCTACCTTTTAATTCCTTTAATTATTCTTATAAGCTATTATTTTTCCAACCATATATTTGAAAACCTGAATGACTTCTTACTTGATTAAAAAAAATTTCAAAATAAACTTAAAAACATCAATTTAAAACTAAATTTAACATGATAATAATAATAATAAAAAGGAATGGCAAGAAGGACTACCAGGTAAGGGCACAGCCTTATGACCTGTGCTCAATCCTCGGAAACCACACGGTAGAAGAAAAGAACTGGCTCCCACAGGTTGTCCTTTAGCTTCCACAATGTGTCATGGTGCACGAGTGCATGTACACAGGCACACACAAATGAATAAATATGAATAATTACCACCATCATCACAATAGTAAATTTGAATGTGGTCCTTTTAGCCTCTCTGATAAACTTGCAAGATTGTGCATTTTGTCCATAAATTCTTCTACCATTGCTTTCGGCAGCGAAGCCACCACTATCTGAAAGAATATGTCATCAGTTTATTACAGGTTCCTCTCACCAGAATATGAACTTCTAAGAGGGCAAAAAACAACTTCTTTTGTTGTGTTTTCTAGACAAGATCTTACAGTCTAACCCATGCTGGCCTTGAACTCAACATTGTCCTTCCTACAGAGTGCTGATATTGTGGGCATAAGCAACCATCAATGAAGCCAGCAACAGAACTTAAGGTTCTCTCTAATTCTACCATGAGATGTCTGTACCATCTTGAGCAAGTTTCTTCACATCTCTGATCCTGAGTTTATTTAGAAACAGAAACATTTTTACTACCTCTAAGGACACTTGTAGCTCTAACATTTTCTAAATTTAAGAGACACAGTCAACAATGTTTATAATCTACCCTGCAAGGACAGAAAAATGAATTGTAAACCCTGACCCTTTATGAGATTATACCTCATTAACCACCCGTTAATCTGTAAAACTGGGGTTACGAACCCCCACACATCCAGAGTTCCTCCTTTCTTCTCTTTTTGTTTACTTTGTTTTTTCCCAGTCTAATGAAGTTACCAGAAATAACTTTGAAACACAAACAAGCAGAGGAGCTAGGGAACATCTAGCTAATACAATACCAAGCACCTAGGCACAGAAAAGGGGGATCCGCTTTGACACCCTCAATACCTATGCCGTATGCTGTCATTGTCTCTTCGGAAATCTCTGAAGTTGCCAAACACAGACTGGACCCAGTATGCAACTGTACATAACCAGCTATCATTCCGGTAAACACAGGGCACACCTTCAAGCCACAAATGACTTGGCCAGCGCTATCTGTTATCCTTGAACAATGAGCGTGGACATGCAGAAGGTTTAACTAGTTCTTAACCCCACAAATCATTCCCGTGGGACATGTACACTTTAAATCCTGTGGCCGATGTAGAAGAGCTAATCTAGCTTGCTTAGTAAATAGACGAGCTACAGTATTTCTTTTATCCATCTCTTCAAGATGGTCTCCTTTCTGCCCAGCCCAGACTGTAACAGGGGGTCTCCCCACGGAGGAAAGCTCAGAGTCAGGAGTACAGAGACTTACCTCCAAGCAAATTGTAAAAGGAAGAACACTCAGTACTATTTGTATCATTCATAGTTAATATTAATTAAATCCACAGGAACTCTAGGCTTTATATATACACTCCTCTTTTTAAGTTTAATAAACAGGTTTCGGGCTTTAATCCTAACATATAGTTATAGTTTATAAAATAATTTTGCTTGCATAGAAAACACTTTTTTTTTTTTTTACTATGCCAAGCTAATGAATGCAACCCAATTTCCTAGAATGTACCAGCACAACATGTTCATTCCGTGAAATAAATATCTGAGCTGCGGAGTCAACGCGAATGCACGTCTTCACACACTCAATCACGCTCACTCCTGCAGCCAAGACGCCAGGCAAGCTGGCTGAATTGGAAAAATATTCCTAATCCGGAAACAACACACACCCAAAGCATCCTTGCGATCTGAAGGTGAAAGGAAGTTGGTAGGAGGGACGCAGAGCACCATGAACCTCCCCCTCCACAGGCAGCTTACAAACACGCTTCCACTCAGTCTTTCATTTGACCCTCCAGACAACACGGGAAGATGGATTGGAGAAATATTGCTTCCTCCAAGTTTATGAACCAGAAAATTAGGTCAAAAAATGACAGGCTCCCCAAGGAGGCAGGAAGAAAATCCACATGTCTTCTTTTTCTGATTACACCAGTTCCGTGCTGTCACTGGGTCCGCTAACCTATAGCAATCACCCTGGTGTGACATTAGAGATGTACACGGAATGGGTCAGCCCGTACTCTTTAGTCACAATACACAGTCAGGGAAGAATGGGTCCTTGGCAGTTTTGCACTTAGCTGAACAAGGATAATGAGTTGTAGGAAATGGAGGGATCTCATAAGGACAGGAGAAAAGAAACAATGGTAAATACTCATTTCCCTCCACACACACTTTTTTTGAAATTTCTAATCCTCTTAGAGAAGACGATTACAAGAACTCTTGGATCAGGAAAGCAGAACTCAAGACTTAAGCTGCTCTAAGTATCCTTATCAACAGAACAGGAAGCAATAAGTTACCGCTGCTGCATCCTCTTTCATGTGTTAGCTACAGTTTTTTTTTTTTCCACCACAGAAATTCACAGCTAGGACACGCCCTCAAATAGAATCTTCTGTTCTTCAGCCGTCAGCTGAAGCTTCATAAATAGCCCAGCGTATGTACTCCCGAGCACTGAGTACACCCCGCACACAGACATAGCCCAGGGTCTTGGACACTCTGGTGACAATATGGAATGTGCATGGCCAAGCAGGGACAGAAATGCTATAGAGGACACCACAGATGCCTGTGAGCTAATGACCTATGTATGGGGCTCCATGAAGACTATTTCTGGAAACTTTGAAATACAAGCCATTAGAAGATATATATTCCTATTTTCTACACACGGCTCACAAAGACCTTAAGACTTTTAACCAAAAAAAAACCAACTTTGAACAAGTGATTCATTTTAGTGAAAGGACTGTGTTTAAAAAAAGAAAGAGAGAGAGAGAAGAGAAGAGAACAAAATAGAAAAAAAGAAAGGAAGAGAAAAAACAAAACCATGGGTTTGCTTTTAAAAACAAATTTTCTAGTCAACAAGTATATAGCACAAAACTGGTCATAAGAGAATGTGTCTGAAGAATTGCACGTGTAATTCAAGGGTAAAATAACAAGAATCTCTCTTCCTCTCTTGCATACACAGTTGTAAGAGATGCCAGATATAATCTTTATGATCTACTATGTCAGGAATTTTATTGCTAGAACTGCTGAACAATCTGAGACCATTTCGGGGGTGGAACGGTGATGGAAATTCTGTGTTTGCAAAGGGAAAGCGGGGAGTATGTGGAATTGCACTAGGAAGCACAAATAAATGGCTTGGGATTTTTAGTACTTTTTTCTGGGCACCCTGGTGACTCCTTTCTTCCCCTCCTCCATCTTCGCCAACCACATCTCACCCAAAAAGTACAGGATTTTGCCCTGGATCCCTGAGAATCACAGTTGCCCTAAGATGGCCCAAAATTCCCTAGATGGCTGCTTCAATGAACAAATAGCACTGACGTAGAACACAGTAAAGTCAGAAGAAACAGAAAGTGGAAAGCCATCGCCAGCTGGAGCCTAGGATGATCAGGAGCAGGGCACAACAATGCAGGGAATGAAAAATATTTTGTATAGGTTTCAGAAACAACCACAGAGTTAAAGAAGGTTTGAAAAGAGCCATAACTGTAAACTAAAACATGATTAAAGGGGAAACCGACGACTGGCTTCACTTGGGTCTTCAAACACATGTAAAAAGAAATGTCATAATAAGCCAATTGACTGGCCAAGCAAACTGTGGTACAGCCATAATGGGTTATTAATCATCAATAAAACAAAGGGAATATACAAGCCATGTAAAGATGCAAATGAACCTTTCATGCATATTGCTACGTAAAAGGAGTCAATCTGATACAGTAACTAACATACTAAAAGAATTACTAGAACATAGAAATAATTCAGAGACTGGTGACTGCTTTAAGACGGGGGAAAGTTCAATGTTGATCAGAAGGAAATCTTAAGATTAAATTACTCTGTGTGACAATCTAATGGTGAACACAAGACATTAAGCACTTTACAAAACCCATAGTACTTTATAGCATACATAGAGAACTCAAGTATGTGCAGAGTTAACTAAATCATTTGTGAGTTCAATGGCCATGGGATGGAAATCATAAAATGACAAGAGACTCAACATGCATTGCAAATGCATGGAGTGCCCTCACAGAAGGAGGTAGGAGGGGTGAGGGCTGACTTGAGTAACTTGGAAGTAAGGAGTTTCTGAAAACAGAAGCAAATGATAGTGCACACAGCCCTGACTTACCGTTGTTAAAGTAGCTTCTCAGGAATACGGGCTGACAACAATCATGAGGTCTAGTGAAACAGTTTCATCGAAGACTAAAACATTCCATCCCTTCGGCAAACAACTCAAACTAGTGTCAGGAAGTTCCTGAAACTGACCAGATTCACTAAATCTGTCAGATTAAGCTATAAAAGCCAGGAGTTCTCCCTCAGATGGAAAAGAGCAGAGCTTTGAAGAAGACTCTCAGGCAAGTAAAGCTGCAAAGATGACTACGAGACAAGACCAGAAAGCCTGGAAGAAGAATTGGCTGGAAGAGGTTTAGAACAGAGTAACTTAGAAAGGATGCTCTTCAGACTTGTGAGCTCCCTACGGGCTGTGGAGTGTGCTCCAGGCTTCCCAACTTTTGTGAGCTGTCTCCCATGGTGGTGTGTGCCTTAGTGATACAGCGTCTTCAGTAATTTCTACTCCTGTAAGTAATCCCTCATCCATACTCCTGCAAGTAATCCCAATAAAAGACGTTGTTTCAACAAATTGAACTTAGGTGATACCTGTACTTTCTTTGGTTGGTCATAGGATCCCTTTCTGGGATGAGGGGATGTGTTTGTGTGTGTGTGTGTGTGTTAGGGATTTTCAGTGGGTGTTAATTTTTCTTTTAAAGATTATATTAAAAAACTGGTAATGTATTTATATATTAATCCTTTTAATATATAGATGTGTATGTGTGTGTGTTGCATCTCTCCAGAAAAAGTTTTGTCATGCATCATAGTCTGAATATCTTCATTTAAATAATAATTTAAAAGCCTCAATTTAAAAAATTTAAATGTCAGGCATATCATGCATTACCACTAACAAAATCAGAATGAGTCATCTTAGAAGGAATGTCCTAGCATAGCAGTTGTTACCCCTACAGAAAATAATCTCAAAAGCTGCAGTATTTCCTCCAGACAGGTAGAGATTTAACAGGAATATTCCTGAAGATCTTTACTTGTAAAATACATAGTCATACCAAAATAAAAGTTTCTTGTATAAGACCAGTTTCAAGACATTAATCTTGGCTCCCAATTTGTGTAAGAAATATACCAGAGAAAAGCAAGTGTGTTAAATAATTTTCTCATGTTATTTTTATCAACAAAATTTTGGAAAAGGATTAATATATAGATACATTACCAGTTTTGAACATAATCTTTAAAAGAAAACTTGACACCCACTGAGAATCCCTAACATCCAACCCTGGAACATAAGCTAGGATTCACAACCTCCATGAACATGTGGTTTAACACACACTGGTGTTTCCAGTTGCCACCTGTTCCAGCTCATTCACCTTGGACAATTTCTCTCAAGCAGACACACTAATTTCAAACACTACTCACTTTTATTCTATATCCTTATCTTCTTATATCCTTACTTTTATTCTATATCCTTATTCTATATCTCTGTGACATCAGAACATACCGACTTTGTTTCATCTGGGAGTCAGGAGACAGCCTTACTCATGGTTGATAAAGCCACAAGCATACAACTGATGAAATACTTATATACAGACAGTATACAGGGCCATGAGTTTATAAGGAAACTGTGAACTGTTGTCTCTAGTCCACCCTTCCGGTTCATGGAAGGGGCCAGAAGTCCTTGCACCTTCTCTCAGAGCATCCTACTTGTTGCCTGGGGAAGCTGGCCCTTTACAGCTTCCTTGTCTGACCTGTTCTCAGGAACAGAAGCTGTAGGAGGGCTTGAAGTAGAACTCCAGAGAACCACTAATACAACCAGGATGTAATAATTCACTAGCACCTCATTATAGTCATTAACCAAAATATTCTTTCCTGTCTGCTCTACAAATGCCCGAGTCTTTAGAAATTCTTAACCACATAATATACAGCCTTTTTAAAGCTGGTTTCATCTAACTTTTAGGTACAGAAAACACAAAAGCTTACTGCACAACAAGTGGAGATGTTAAGACAATGTTCAGACACACCGTATCAGGAGACAATAACAGCATTAAGCAAATGTCTATAATTAACAGGTAGGACCTGCCTGAATATTTCCCATACTGTGCTCTAAAACACATGGTGCAGCATTCATTCATTTCACACCTAGATACCACAAACAGGATCTCCCAAATACCAAGGTCATTCCACCACACTTGAAGCTCACCGACAATGAGGCCACAGAGAGAAGCCACCTCTTTAACAATCGGTACATACCTGGTGGGAAATATTGCCAAGCTTTAAGAATTAGCATGAATGTCAAAGGGCCTGCAAAGGGCCCATAGAGCTGGATCTCTATTTAAAAATAAAACAACATATTTATGTGATAGAACTTGAGGAGTTGGAGACTTTATATAAAAAATAAACTATTTTGGTGTTACACATACATTTACTCAGACCTTACCTTCAGTTTTCATATTTGAAATGTCAAATAATGTTATTCATTTATCACTTTTGAAGTAGGGTCTCACTAGATAGTCCTCGCTGGTCTGGGACTCATAGAGATACACCTGCCTCTGCTTCCCAGATGCTGGAATTTGGGCCCATAACGACTAAACTCAGCCCTAACTATTGTAGTAAGAAAGAATTGCTGTGACAGCTAATTGAGCCTAGACTAAACTTTATATTACTTTGGACATGATACTGACTAACTTCAAAAGCAAATACCAAAATGACCTCTAGGGAACAGAAGGGGAGCGCCTCAAATCTTAGCAACCGGGATCAGTTTCCTGAACCTAGGAGACACTTTAGCAGAGTTGCTAAAAATGGCCAAACTGCCAAAAGAATTCATTTAAATTTAATGGCTTTGCCCAGTCCTCCCCACATATTTTTACTGAGGGTTTAATTGGCAATAATATACTCAAGAGAAATGAGGCAGAATGATACATTAGAAGGGGGCTTATGAATTAAAAACTAAATAACTGGTCTTTTCTAAAAGCAGAGGTAGCTGATACACAGTTACTTTGTAAGTTATTTTTCTTTTCTTACTTTTTTAAGTAAATTTGCTTTTGATATCTTTTATCTGTTTGTGTTCTGTGACAAGGTCTCACTATACAGCCCTGGATGTCCTAGAACGCACTAAGTAGATCAAGGTGGCCTCCAACCCATAGAGATCCACCTGCCTCTGTCTCCAGAGTGGTAGGATTAAAGGCTTGTGCCCCACCCAGGGTTTTTGATATCTTAAACCTAAGTAAAAATACTATGCCATGACCTAGATCAGTGAGCTACAATTAACATCAGAAGAACTATATTAATAGAATGCAAGCCGATGAACCGCTGTTGGGGCTGAGAAATAAATCTTGTCACAACACAGCAGAGTTGCTGTCAATCTTCAAATGAATAGTTTGGAAAACAGGAGAAATATCCAAGGCTTTAAGATACACTGCAGGGACTGAGGAGGTGGCTTAGTATGTAAACTGTTTGCTACACAAGCATAAGGACCAGTGTTTGGATCTCCAGCATCCATAAAAAGTCGGGTATAGCAGGGTATATCTGCAAACCCAGTTCTGAGAAAACAGAGTTGTGAGGCTTCCTGCAGCTTACTGACCAGCCAGTCTCCCCAAGTAGGCAAACTCCAGGCTCAGTGAGAGATCCTACCTCAAAAAATAGGGTGGGTAGCAACTAAGGAAGATACTCACTCTCAACCACTGGCCTCCATACACACATGTGAACAACACATATGCACAGGCACACACACTCAAGGACTTGTTCACACACACACACACACACACACACACACACACACACACCTATACACACACAAAAGGAACATTATTGCCATTTCAGAACGAGACATTTGTGAAGAATTCCACCCACATTTTCATCTCTATCAGATTGTAAAGACTATCATAATTTGCCTATATTTAGTACATATGATAGTATTAAGTCTAACTTTAGTTTTTTAAATGTTTTAAAAATGAAATAATTAAGGGTCCCTAAAATATATTCACGTTGTGGTTTTCGCTGGGGATTTTTTTCAAAAGCCTTTCCCTTCTGTGATCAAAGTCTCTCCTATGACCTCCTGAGGACAAGCTGTCAATTTAACCAGAGGTTTACGAGTACCAGTTTGGACCATGGAGCCCATGTATACACAACTCACAACTTGTAAGAAAAGAATACCAGAAAGCCTGCAACCACACAAGAATAAGTGTTGTCACTGTCCCTCAGGAAAGGGTGATCTTTCTGAAAGAGAGGCTGGGGCTAAGTATGCTTGAACTTGGAACCTAAAACACAACTATGTCTTTCTGGTCACTTAAATACACACATACGCACATACATGTACGTATCTTCCATTTTAAAACACAACTTACTTATGCTGGAAATTCGTTCAGAACTCTTTATATCTATGATGTTTTCCAAGCACCTCTGGTCACTATTTTTGAAAAATATTCCTCTTGCTGGGGGGTGGAATGGGGGGAGCCTGAAAGTGCCTGGTGTACAAATAACAATAAATCCTATTTGTGGGGCATAGAAAGTCAAATGAAGCTCTATTCTTACAAAGGAGGCACATTCACTAAAAAAGTCCAAATAAGGGACCCAGTGAACTGGATGGCATGCTTTTGTTTTGGTTTGGTTTTGGGCTTTTTTTTGTTTGTTTGTTTGTTTGTTTGTTTGTTTTTGTGGGATGTTTGATAACGCAAGGACACTTTTTCAAGTGCCCATCAAATGCAGTGTGGTAACTGGAAGCGGGCTTTGAAGGCATAAAGACATTCCTCCGGTGAGTTTCACGCTGCAGGCTAAAAGCACTAGCCATTCATTTTTCCATCTTGAGACACATTCTTCACCCAGTTCAAAGGCAGAGAGACAACAAGCCCGCACACTCTTTCTGAAGGTCGTCCCTTGTAGGGACTTGTGAGGGACCAAAGCCTTAAGCTACAAAACGTGTTTAAAGACCTGCTTTTAGAAATGCTACCTTTTTATTCCACTCTAGTCCCACCTCCTAACTTAACTTTCCTCCCAACCCCCAAACACAAACTCTCTCACACACAGGCTCTCTCTGTCTGTCTCTCTCTCACACACACACATACAAAACACACACACACACAAATGGGGAAATTTAGGCAAAAGAAAATGTTTTAATTATATTCTCAGTGATTTCCAACTAACACTTGCAGAAATTATTTCATTATGCATCCTTTTAAAAATAGGGTATTTATTTATAATCCTTAACCGAAGCAGAGAGAATGGGATCTGCTTTGAAAGGAAATGATTGTTTAGCTGTGGTTCAAAGAGTGTGTTTTAACTGGGAAGGGGGTGGGCAGGTGGGCAAGCAGCAGGCAGATGGGAGGAGTGGGTGGATGGGAGCCACCGAAATCACAACGTAACAGCAGCAGTTCAACTAGCTGCACATAAAACTTCCAGGTCCATCCCCTCCCCTCTCACCATCAAGTGTATTTTATACAGCGCCCTGTTTTGTTTTGTTCTCTGACCTCGAGAACATTTAAGGCACTTGAGATTCTGGTAAGAGAAAATCGCAATTGTGACTGTGGGGAGAGCAGAGTGCAAAGCCCTTGCGCCGAGTGAAACTTAGCAAACCCTCTGCCCTGCCAGGACCTTCGCGTGCTCAGGTGGGGACAGTCTTCCATTTCACTAACATTCCCATGCCCCTTTACAGTCCTTGCTGGCCACCTCTCCCCACAGTCTATCCTTCACCCAGTCAGTTCTAATCAGGCCCAGCTTGCTAGCCTGGCTCACTGAGTCTGCAAGTTAGCCACTAGGAAAGGGATGGCGGGAAGGTGTTCTCTGGCTTTAGACTCCCTTCCACTGATACCTTGGGTCCTACGCCAGCCACGTGAGGGCTGTCAGCAAACATGATCCTCTACCAGGCACTTCTCACCTCAATCTTTTGACATGGTGACACACAAATTGTCGTCTACAAAGTTCATGTTCTGTAACTGCACAATCAAGTTACACAAACAAACAAATGAACAAACAAAACCTCCTAACATCCAAATAATTGTATAAGTTTGTATTGTGCTGTTCTCCTAAAGCAGGATGGGAGGATGAGTAAGGAAGCTCCCAGGTGAGCTAGCTTGGTGTACACTGCAAAGAACAAGAGAGGCCCTGTCTCAAACAGGAAAGGTAAGGACTAACATTGGAGGCTATCCTTTGACTTCTACACACTCTCTGTACACACAGGAGCATGCATACATGCACACACCACATACATACATACATACATACATACATACATATTATACAAACCCAAAAAAGATTTAAAAATTGGGCACGCTGTGTGACTCAGGCTTTAGTAAACAGAATAGTGGCAAATTCTAGTATCCTTTCTCTTATCTGTGACATCCACCCACTACCATATGAAGTCCAAATTAGTCTCCTGGGAACACAGGACCCTGCCAGTAACTAGCACTATCTGAACCATCATATGAAGGACAATTTCCTCTTCACCTCAGACAATCCAGGCAGACACGCAAAAGAACTTCCCGGTAGAGCCCCACTCAAAACACCAGCCCACAGAACTGAGACTTAATAGTTAATATTTTAATGATTCTGGTTTGGGAAACCTTTGTTTTCCTTCAAAGGCTAAACAATACCATATCTTAAAAAATTCGCAATTTCACATGTAATCCTTTTCACTCCCTATCATTGTGGACACCTAGAAAAAAAACAGACACTACTACTATGAGTATATTTTGGGGAGCAAATCATCAAAAGTGAACAAACAATGATAATTATCAAATAGATTTTATGCATTCTTATATTCTTTAAAGTTTCTATTTGTAACAGGAGCCATCTCATTACCACAATAATCATCTTGAACCACACTGAGGGGGACAAATATTAAAGACATCAGTCATTTATATGTTGAGCACTAGAGAAGGTCTCACTGTAGTTGAAACTGGAAGTTGTTTGAGCAGTTTACCACTGGGAGTAGGAGAGACCTCTACATTTCACTTCTGTCCCGTGGAGATTCTGAATAGCACAGGATCACTAAGATAAAGGAATTTATGTATATACAGTTGTGTGCTTAAAACACATAGTCTCCAGACAAAGCAATTCCAGTAAAAAAGCACCAAGTCTTTCCAGCTCTCAGCAATATGATTCCTTGGTGCCCAGAAAGCCTCCACTTCATGCGAATCCTTAAACTTAGTCCTGCCAAATTACAAGAAGAATTATAATCCGTTTCATCTAAGGAGCAGCAGGGGCGTGTGAGCACTTCCAGGCCAGTAAAGAAAGACATAAAAGTGGGAACACTTGCAGTTTCAGTGTTTGAGAATTGAAAGACCTTTTACCTCAGCCTAGAAAAGCTGCTTACTTCTTTTTTACTTTCTTTCTTTTTTCTCTCCAAGATAGGCAGGGTTTCTCTGTGTAGCCCTGGCTGTCCTGGAACTCTCTCTGGAGATCAAGTTGGCTTCAACTCAGAGATTCACTTGCCTCTGCCCCCACCCCCGAGAGTTAGGATTAGAGGTGTGCACCACCATTCCTGGCTGTTAATCACTTCTTAACGAATGCCTTTTCATCTTTATTGGACTACACATACAATCTCTAGCAGCTGTTGTGCCTGAAAACCCAGAAGTCTGTTTTTCTTCTTCCCTTTATGGGAAAAACAAAACCAAACAAATAAACAAACGGGGGGGGGGTAAACAGGAAGCCTACTACTATACCAGATCTATTAATTTGTTATACTTCTTTAGCACCCAAACTTGGAAGCAGAGTATATTCTTCCAAAGAAGACCCGAGGAGTTGAAAGTTTAATCAGCTTTCTGTTACTAAGCTTCAGAACACACAGAAAATTCAGTTCTGGAAAATAAGCAAAAGGCCATGGTACTGGTGGCCTGTTAGAAGAGAACATGGATGTAGGTGGAAAGGAGACTCACTTTCCACTCTCCACCTTTAAAATGAAAGGGAAACACTTAAAAACTTAAGTCTGTAAATTTATGGCATATCTTCATTTTCAAAAAGATGCATGTAGTCTAATGCATACAGGTATTTTGCCTGGACACATGCCCCTGCGCCATACACATGCAGTGCTCTCAGGAGCCAGAGGGGGCATCAGATCTCTGGAAACAGGAGTTACAGATGGTTGTGAGCCACCATGTGGGTGCTGGAAATCAAACCCAGCTCCTCCAGAAGAGGAAGTATCACTCTAGCGGGTCTCAATTTTAATAACACTGAGACTCACAGCAGGGGGAACAATCATCAGAGTTAAAAGAAAACCGACAAAACATGATGGAGGGACTTTCTCAACTGTAACTAGACAGGGAAATCATCCAGACTGTATATAAGAACTGTAAAAGTTAAACAGCAAAAAATATTTTAAAATACTAGAGCAACGAAAAGTCCCAAAGGCCATTGCATTCAAACCCAAAGGAAGAAGAGTTCAAAGGATTATAGTCTTTCAGCACTAAAAGCAGAACCCAAGGAACACCACCGCAACAAACCTACCTGAAGGAGAGGAGCTAAGATTCAAAGAAAGATTATAATTGCTTTTGCAGCCTCCCTGCCTCCTAATGCCGCTCAACCAAGAAGGAGTCCCATACTCATTCCGACTTGGACCTTCTCCCTCCTGCTTCGTTTGAACTAATGCTTCAATACTCTTGCTTTCCTCCTTGCTCTCTGAAGATAGGCTATGTTTCCATATGAGAGGTTCAACAACCTCCAAAACTATTCTTATCTGATTTTCTGTCGTGGAGAAAGTTATGGTTATTTTGGTTTTTCTTTTTAAAAAGGTCTTAAACTGTAAGGTAGCTTTGTACTTTTGTTCTACAGACTGATGAAAATTGCTACTTACATGGATTACACTTTCTGAATTTGAATCTTTGTCCCATGAGAAATCCAGTAACTTCCATACACCTAGCCTCAATCTCTTCTAATAGAAGATGAAAAATTTGAAGCATAACAGTGCTTGCTCAATGATATTGAGAAAAGAGGGAGGAAGAATGAGGAACAAATGTGGCTAACAACCTGTTTGGCCAACAGCAAATATTTTATGTTGAAATTAACAAATGAATAGTTTCTAAGACTATACTGGAGCTGTTAAAGATCTTCTGATTTGGGGGGCTGGGAGATAGTTCAGTTGACAAAGTACTTGCCATGCAAGAATGAAGATCCGAGTTTGAGCCCCAGTATTCATGCAAATAGCAGTGCAAGCCTCGAATCCCAGTGCTAGGAGCCAGAGACAGAAAGAGCCCTAGAGCTTGCTGGGCAGGTAGTTTAGCTGTTTCAGTGAGCTCCACCCTGTCTCAAGTAAGATGGAGAGCCCTTAAAGATGCCCAACATGGCTGGGTGCTGGTGGCACACTCCTTTAATCCCAGCACTTGGGAGGCAGAGTTTGAGGCCAGCCTGGTCTAAAAGATATAGTTCCAGGACATGCTCCAGAGCTACAGAGAAACCCTATCTCAAACAAACAAAAAGATGGCCAACATCAAATTTTATATTCACACATGTACAAGCACACATACACACACACACACAACAGCTGAAGATCTGATTATCTCCATAACTCATAAAATTTAAAGAAATTTAGATATTGAGCCCTCCAAATAATTTAAGAGTGAACAGAGACGTGATCTTTGAAGATCATATGAATAATAGTTGGGTTACAGAGTAATTACCAAATCTTCTGTGGGCCTATATGTCTCAGCTATATTTTATTGTTTTCTAAAGCTTGTGTTGTCTTATTGTTATATATGCATATGGTGTGTGTGTGTAGAGGATAACCACTGTGGGCTTCAGAGGTCAAACTCAGGTCATCCATCAAGCTTGGACAACAAGCACATTTTTGCTCACTGAACCATCGTGTTGGCCCAACAGCTATTTATTTTTTAATGTTGACTTTAAAAACAACTTAACATGGTCTATATCTTTCCAGAAAGCAAGAATTAGAACTTCCTTCACGAGACATAATCTATTTGCGATACAGCATATATTTGGAATGAAATCATAGCTCTTTGGTGTCTTCAATAAACACAACTATCACAGTCTAAAGACTAAACAATGCTGATAGAAACATGACCCGAATATGTCAGTGTAGATGGGAGAACTTGCATCACAGAGTATCTGGTCAAACAACAAAACAACTAATAGGAAAGAAAAACATACATGCAACACGTAACTGCAAGAAACCAAATTAAAACATGAAATGGTAAAGGAGCAATGAATGCAACTCCACTTAGTCGCTAAAACTACTAAGCCTCTTTTGGGCTGAAGACCCACAGAACTCAACGTCTGACCCAAGTGCTCCACCCACTCCAAAAAGACAGGAGCTGAAAGAGAAGCACGACCTTCTCCAAATGCACTTATTATTTTTAAAATGCTATTGTTTAAAGAGCGGTGACTCGTGAGAAATGCACAAATGACATTTATACAACTAAGTTTATTTTAACAAATAGATTAAAGCAGAGCCTGTAGCAAGAATCTTATCAAAATGGAAAACATTTCTTCCATTGTAGATGGCAAGCAACTTAGTTTTTCCTACTCCATCATTTCCCTTTCTCTGTGGTCTGTGAACTAAGACTGGTCAAGATACTACCATTTCTATAAGACAAAAGTAGACGCCAACTGATGGTGCTTACAACCTTATCATTTCAACTGTTTCATATTAGACCAAAGTGTAGTAGGGGGATGCTTGTTTGGTTTCTGGCTGCCCAGACTCCCAAAATAATCACACAGAAACTATATTAATTAAATCACTGTTTGGCCTATTAGCTCTAGCTTCTTATGGGCTAGCTATTACATCTTATTTAACCCATTTTCATTATTTTATATTTTACCATGAGGCTCGTGGCCTACCATCAAGGTTCCAGCTGGAAACTCACATCTTTCACCTCTGGCAGCTACATGGCGTCTCTTCTCTCCACCTCCTTTCTCCCAGCATTCAGTTTAGTTTTCCCTACCTAGCTCTACTCTTTTGCCCTATCAAGGACCAAGACAGTTTCTTTATTAATCACTGGTATTCACACCATACAAAGGAGAACCCCACATCACCAAAGTATGCAGGAATTATACTATCCAGCATTAAGATATGATTCTGCTAAAAACTCATAATTATGCTTTTAAAACACATTTCAAACATAACATTTAAGAGTATAATGTTACATTATTTGTATTTTAATAAACGAAGCTTGCCTGAAGATCAGAAAAGTAAAACGCCACACTGGCCAGCCTTACAGACCAGGCAGCGATGACACACACCTTTAGTCCAAGTAGCCACTCTAGCTCGCCATAGAAACCAGATGCATGCCCTTAATCCCAGAACTAGAGAGGATTATAAAACAGGAGGAGTCAGCTCTCAATCTCAGTCTCATTCTGAGATTCCTAGAGGCAGGATCACCATTTTTGGACTGAGGTCGAGGTAAGAGCCAGAGGCTGTCTGCTTTGCTTTTCTGCTCTTCAGGTTGAACCCAATATCTGCCTCTGAGTTTTTATTAATCATGGTTCATAAGAGTTTTTAAAGTTGGCCATGTGGCTGTGGATCCATAAGGTAATGAAATAAATAATAAATCAAATGCATAATTATAAACGTGAAGATAGCTATTATTTTTAAAACTTCCCCAAAGTACTGGTACGAAAATGAATCTTTTTTTTTTTTTTTTTTTTTTTTTGGTTTTTCGAGACAGGGTTTCTCTGTGGTTTTGGAGCCTGTCCTGGAACTAGCTCTTGTAGACCAGGTTGGTCTCGAACTCACAGAGATCCGCCTGCCTCTGCCTCCCAAGTGCTGGGATTAAAGGCGTGTGCCACCACTGCCCAGCGAAAATGAATCTTTAATGAGAAATAGACTTCAAACCAAATTCATAGTAAGTCATTTTCCTTGAATGGTATTTCTAGGAACTCTCTAGCATAAGGAAATAATTGAAGAAAAGATTTTCTTTAAAAGAACAAAACAGAACCTTACAACTATGAAGTACTATTATGTTGAATTACCAACCCATCACAATAAAAGGAAGCGTTTATCTCCTATTCAGCTAGGAAATCTGACTGTAGTGGGAAGGTGGGGAAAGACTATGTGAATAGTTTTAAGTGAGAAGTAAACAGACTATTATTTTAATGCTATGTGAAGCCTGTGTAGAGATGGGAATTCCAAGAGAATCTCTGGATATATTCCTAACTCCACAGCCAGCCAAGATAACACTGGGTCCGTGAACACCATACATATATTAACAGCTCAGCTAAGTACTCCAAAATTCTAAAGTACAGACGAGTCCTGGGGCAGCACACACTTTGCCTGCAGGAAAAGCACTCAACTGTTTAATATACCTAAGAGGGAAAAATGAAACTAGAAAAGGCATGTGGGAAGACACACATAGTCCCCAGGTAGGTTCTCATTGAAGAACTCTGATACTACCAATAAGAAACTGATTACCTCTAAGACGGGGAAGATTCCCAACAAGAAATGTTGAGCGGTGCCTCAGAACCACACTGGTTACAGCCTGATCTGCCCTGCAAATATGAGGCTCCTGATGGGGGACTTAAGAAAGCAAAAAATTACAGAGGACTGACATTCGCAGTGGATGACTTATTTATTTATTTGTTTGTTTATTTATTTATTTTGGATTTTTCGAGGCAGGGTTTCTCTGTAGCTTTTTGGTTCCTATCCTGGAACTAGCTCTTGTAGACCAGGCTGGCCTCGAACTCACAGAGATCTGCCTGCCTCTGCCTCCCGAGTGCTGGGATTAAAGGCGTGCGCCACCACCGCCGGCTTGGATGTTTTATTTTTAAGTGAGATAAGAGGACACTAATCTAGTCTGGGGATGGCTCCAAAGTGTGGGTTTGCCTCAAAGGGTCCTAACAATATGAAAATAGGCAGTGGTGGTGCTGGTTTGATCTGCTTGCAGTGGCAAGCAGACTTCTGTAAGTGTGAGGCCAAGCCTAGTCTAGAGAGCAAGTTCAAGGACAGCCAGGACTGCACAGAGAAATCCTGTCTTGATGAAAACCAACCAAACAACAACAGCAACAAAACAGAACACATGAAAATGCTCTCTCCAATCAAAGGCCAGTCCTAAATCAAAGAGCCTTCCTTCCTGGCCTCCATCTGCCCAGACAGAGATCTGACACATAGGTGAGACAGAACAGCTTAGTTCATCCCAGTGCACTTTTCTAGGACCCCGACTCCAGCTCTTGGAGAAATAAGGCTCAGTACAGATGACTCATTAAAGAGGATCAGTCATTTGCTCCAAAATATCCCTGGCTTTAGAGCTGCAAAGATCGTTAGAACAATGTGGAACAAACTTCTCCGGTTACTGATGAGGAAATAGAGCAGGGGAAATAAGGGACTTGATCAAGGTCACGAGGCTAGATCTTACTCCCTGGAGCAGCTTTTTTCCATTGCATCATTCAAGATAGGACAAACTGATTTTCCAGGAATTCTGATAAACTGGAAAAAAAAAGATTAAAAAGTAGCATGCTGGTTTAGAGCTCAAGTTCTTTCCCGTAAGGCAATATTAGGGCTGTTCAGCTAGATGGTTATTTTATGGGCATCTATGTTTAAAAACATAGGAGACCTAAACAATGGCAGGAGCTAAAAACTTGGATGCTGCAATATCTCTCTTCTGTTGCTCTCAAGAAACTTGGGTTCTTTCAGGACGGAGCTACCGTTACATTGATTCCCACCTGTTCTTTTTCCGGGGGCCCCTCGAGTCGGTGATGGAGAGCCTGATGCTGAGAAAATCTTCGGAGAGTAGGAGAAGCAGCAAACACCGGTTAGTTTTCTCTCTTTAGTGCCCCTCCCATCCCTACAGCAATACATCACATGAAGTTTTGTCATGAGGTCACAGTACAACTAGAACAAGTCTTAACCATCAGCTCGGAGTGCCCTGGTGGGATGTCACTGGCCAAAACCCAAATGTTTGGAAAACACATCCACTTGACCTCAAAATCTTGGGAAAGGAACACACTCTGCTCTTCAAGAGTTCCTAAAGAATCCGCAGACACAGTGTCCAAGCAATAGCCTAAGGTTCCCCCGCTCTCTGGGTTCCCTCACAAGAGGGGTGGGAAGGATCAGCTTTCCTTGATCTTATCCAACTCCGGTGCTTTGTAAACTGCAGGTGCTCAATAAAGTGTATATGGTTAGTTACTGGAAAGAGCCTCGGGCTCTTTCAAGGCAAAGGAGCTTTTCTTTTTTCTTTTTAAACTTATTTATTATGTACACAGTATTCTATCTACATGCTAGAAGAGGGAACCGGATCGAATTACACACGGTTGTGAGGCACCATATGGTTGCTAGGAATTGAACTCAGGACCTCTGGAAGGGGCTGAAGAGGTGGCTCAGAGTTAACAGTTATTCTTAGAATGACCCCAAAGCAAGGGGTGTGCCTCCTCCTCCCTTTTAGCAACAGAGGTAAATGTGAGAGACAACGTGAGCCAGCCCAATCAATCCCACACCACGTGCCTTCTGCCGCCAGCTCCTGTTTGCACACCAAAGATGAGAAGATGATGGAACAGCGTCGTAGTAAACCATAGTAAAGACAGGAGGGAAAACAAAATGGGGCATGTCACATGGTCGCGACCTGAATTTTTCTCAATTAAAAAGAGGAGGAAGTGAGGCGCTTCCGGCGTCTGTCAGCCCGCTGCTGGGCCTTTTTCATTTTTGGGACTCTGGCAGAGACGCATTAGACACGGAGAGCATCGCATCCTAGGCTTGGGGGCAGGAGGACCTGAATCAGCTCGGAAGCACCCACAGGGGTGGGAGAGCTTCCCCAGCTTGGCCCCAGCCTACCTCCTCCCGCCCCCGCCCGGCCATCACTCATGCTGATTGGCTCTTGCAAGGGCCAATCGGCACCTGACATCCGACCCGCCGGTCTGAGAGGCGGAGGCTCGGCTGCCACCGCCAACCTCGAGGCCCGGGAAGGGGCCCTGTGTCCCGCGAGGACGCGAGGACCGATCCAGGCGGGGGCGGGAGCCTGGAGGACCTCCTAGCGGCCCTCTCTCACACCCCGGGCGGAAGCGGGGGATTTGAAGAAGGGGGACAAGAGCCAAGCGAAGGGGAGGTGCAGGCAGGAAGTGGAGGTGACCCGGGAAAAGGGAAAGTGCCAGGGCCCCGCGGGTCTGCGCCAACTCCAAAGGCCATGGGTGGGGAGCATCGAGGGAGGAGGTAAAGAGAGGCAGCTGTGGAGGCGTGGAATCCTGGAGGTCTCAGTAAGGAAAAACAGGGACGGAAAGGAATGCCAAAATTCTCAGGGGGGGGGGGGGGGGGGCTTAACAAAAGGATGACCAAAAAAGAAAAAAAAATGAAAAGAAAAAAGAAAGGAACCCCGGAGGGATGGCTCCGGTCTGTGTCCGCAAACGTGTGCTCTGGTTACCAGGCTACAGTTTCATCAGTATAGTCCAATCTAAGGCAAATGCTGGTTACTGGTATTGGGACCATCGTGCTGCCCAGAGGGTTCTTTTAGCAATCCTCTTTGGGCTCTGGGTTAACCCGATACAGACAGTAGGCCACAATGACTGTACTAATGCCAGGACCGTGCACTAGGACGTGGGGACAAAGGGAATGGGAGAAGAGGGAGTGATCTTTCCACAGCACAATCTAGCAGTTCAGAACTTAAGTTAGAGGTGACCCTGACATGTACCAAAGAAAAGAGACCCAGAAAAGATTGTTGTTGAATCAGTCAAGTCCTGAGCACGGGAGCAACGGGTTTCACAAATGGCTCTCCTTGAACTGACATTGAAACAAAGTAAACAAGCTGAGGTGTTTAAAAGAGGGGCTCGGAATGTGCGCGAGCTTGCACAAACACACACTGCACGCACGCACGTGCACGCACACACACACACACACACACACACACTCGTGGCAGCTGAATTCCTTTAAGCATGTTTTTCCTGAAGCAGGGGAAGTAGCAGCCACAGCAAAGGTAGGAGAGGTTAAAATAGCTAACTGATAAGTCACTGTGAGCAGAAGCTGTTTGCCACTGGCAGAGATCTGATTGCGCTCAGCTTCTGATGATAATTGACTAGCAAATAAAACCTTTAAACTTAGCAAAAGCAAGCACAATTGAGGGTGTACAAGCACCAGGTAGCACTAGGTGCTCTGCTTAAAAAACACACTACGCGCACGCACGTGTACACACACACACACACACACACAACTTAGATAACACATTTTAGAAGACTTCTGGTATTTGGGAAAGTATGATCTATTGCTATTCCAGCACTGTAACTGACACGACTGATTATTTTGGATTATCATATTTTCCCTAAAACAGTTAAGAATGGAAGGTTGAGCATTAAAGTCTTGGAAAGGGAGGGAGGGATTTGTGTGTGTGTGTGTGTGTGTGTGTGTGTGTGTGTTTTCCACATAAGCAGGATTTTTCTTTTAAATTCCTTTTTAAACAATGAAGATTCTGTTTGGTCATTTTGTTTGTTTCTTCAAAAGACCAAACATTTTTTAAATCAATTTTGTAAAACAAAACATATACAAAGCAAGAAAGCAAACGGGGGTGGGGGGCGGGAGTCTTCTTCCTTTATCTCCTGTAAACCCTAAATTTGAGCTTTGCTGGATCTATTTGCTTCAGACTCTTCTTACTCTTTGTAAGCAGTTTACAAAGCAAGTATTGCAGGAATCCCAACTCTCAAAAATCACGCTAGAAATAACCAGGAATATTATGTCGACAACAATACACTAAAAATCTCTGTGCCCCAGTGATAAAAGCAAATATTGATTTAAATACCAAATAAGTGCTTTCTTTACATCACAGAAAAATCTTAGTTTTAATGTTCATGTGCCTCTATTTGGCCCTACAAAATAGAGAATGATAGTTGTTGGAAGCAGAATCAGGACCATTTTGAACACATAATCGTTCCTGTTATTTATTATTATTTCCTATTGATAAAAACCCAAGGCACAAATTAATTTATTATGAATAGAGACTTGTTAAGAAAAATAAATGCTTTTCAATGCTCTTTCTGTGAAGCATATATAAAATTCACAAGGTAATCAGTTGGTCAGGATAAACTGCTTCCAGTTCTGGAAAGTTCTGAGTTTGCCAACTCATCACATTATTTGGGAACGACACTCCCCTCCCCACAATGACCACCAGAAAATAGGCTCACAGAACGAAGGGCAGGGTAACTTCCTATTACAAATGTTTCTCATTTCAATACAGCCTTGGCCACAGATGACCTAAAGCCAACTTTCAACATCTCCGAGGCATCGATTCATGAACTAACAGGAAAACAAATAGCCTATAAAGGAAGACCACACAGATTTCCCCTCCATTCAGTGCAAACCAAAACAAACACCCTCTTCTCCCTGACTTGATGCCTGTTCATTTCAGTAGAAAAACATTAAGCAATGTTATAGAGAAACGTACAGTAGCCCCCAAACAGTATGCATGATGCTTCAGTACAAGAAAAGGAACCGCAAGGCAGAAAGGCTGGGGTGAACTTCCACGACTCTTAACTCAGAATGGGTCCCAGGCACGTGGTGTTTATTGTATATTCTGTAGAAAAGCAGCCATGCCTGCAAGATGGTAGGTCCGTGTGTGAAAAACATTTCATGAATCCTACTACACGAACAAAAAGAAAATGTCCCCCACAATTAAATTCCTTGGAGATCTGAGATAGGTAAGAATTCCTCTCTAAATACGTGTGCCTAAAAAGCTCTTACTCAGGAATCTTTTTTAAGACAGTCTGAGTAAAAGTCGCTGCTGTTTACACGGCCTTGGTATTGTGAAATCACAGGACACGAGTGCACGCAGAGCCCCTCAGCACTTAGGATCTTAAATGAGGCCATTTTAGGCTGCGTGTTAGCAAGCAGTTTTGTAGAATTGTCCCTATGCAGGGCTGGCCTGAAAACTCTGATATGAAGGAAATGATTCTTGACAAACCTCCGGACAGGTGTTAAAGAGCGCTAGTTCTTAAGTGCTACAGAAGCTCCAACACGCTTCTTGAACTACCTGCCAGGTGTCATCGTGGGGTGAGCATCTGTGTACCCCGACTCAATGACCCCATTCCCTGAAAGTGTATCCTCCCCAAGGACACTGTGGAAAGGAGTGAAACGGGACAGAGGGAAAGAGCAGAATTCAAGCCCCCACGTAAATAAATGCACTTGGGTCGTCTGACTTTGCCACCATAAAACACACCTGTTGTGATGTCCAGTTGAGCTACTGACGGTCCTCTGGCTGCTTCTGGAAGCTGATGCTGGCATAGGTGCTTAAATCCTCACTGGAGCGTCTGGGGGAGCTGCCCTCATTGCTGCCTGAGGGCTGGTGAGAGGGAGGGGGTGGTAGGGGCTGCTGTTGAGAAGGGCACTCCTGAGGACGCTGTTTCACGTCCTTGGCCAAATCCAGGTCTATGTAGTTAAGACTATTCTCCAAACCCCCAGCAGCTCCACACGCTTGAGCTGTTTCCTTGGAGGCTCCCCCTAGATCCCCAGGTCTCAGCCACACATTCTCAAAAGATGCAGAGCTGTGGCGTTTTACATCCTCGCTGCTGCCGCCACCACCACCACTGCCTGCTCCTGCAGCCCCTGCTCCAAAGGACACTGTGTTACCAGCCCGAGTTGGTGCTGAGAAGGTCTCGGAGCTATGTCTCCTCCGGCAGCCTTGAGTGTCTGCACGAATCACTTTGGCACTCTGGTTATGATTGGGACTGAGATTCACTCTGGTGAATGCACTCACACCCCCAGGTCCCTGAGGGCCTCCCAGCAGGGAAGAGTGAGCAGCCTGCTCAGCTGCTCCTTGAGGTGCAGCAGGAGAAGCCGAAGCTGCAGAGGATGAAGATGGAGCAGCCCCTGCGGCTCTGGGCAGGCTCACCTTCTCTGCAGCAAGGCCTGTCCGCATATCAGCATAGCTGACTGGGGCCACTGGTGAGGTATCCACATAGCTTTGACGAGGACAACCTATCTGCATGGTCATGTAGTCACCACGACTACTTGGCACTGACCGGGTTGGCCTGCAAATGTTAGCAGCCCCTGGAGGTGCAGGGCCTACTCTGCCCAACTCAACGCCACCACTCTCCTGCCAGGTTGCCCTCCGGCCTGGCCCCAAGTCCATGTTCATGTACTCTTCTGAGCCAGTCTCTTCTCTGGGAGCTGGGTGGAGCTGGGGTGGACACCGAACTGAAGGAGAGCTATGGGAAGTCGCGGGGCCAGCTAAATAGCCAGGCTGGCCACTCCCGAATTCAATATTCACATATTCCCCTGGGCTCTTGGGCTCAGGAGGGTGTAGCGAAGGCTGCTGCGGCGGCTGCTCCCGAACCCGCGGTAAGGTGCTTGCCTTGGGATCTCCCAAGGACAGCCTTGTAGGCCGGGCCAGGCGGTTGTTGGTCTGTGCAGCTGTGTCTACCTTTCGAGGCAGATGGGGTTGCAAGACATGGTGGTGGGGATGCGTGAGGCCAGACTCCGGCCTGGCCGCACAGTAACTCCCACCTAAGCTGTCACTGCTGGTAGAAGAGGAAGAATCTTCTGCAGTTGCAGTGTAGAGAAGGCGTCCAGAGCTAGAAGAGAGACGAAGATGCTGGTGCCTGGCACCCTCCTCTGGCTCCCCAGGGCGCTGGGTGTGCTTAAAAGACCTTGGCAATGAGTAGTAGGAGAGGACTGGTTTGTGCTGGGGATTGTCGGGACCGTAGTAGCATTCCGAGGGGCTGCTGGTGTTGGAGTCTCCCACGGGTGACATGTTCATATAGTCGCCTGTGCAAGGCAAGAGCTTACCGCCACCACTCTCAACAGGGGCTTTGGAATGAGGCAGGGCATGAGGATGGTGCCCCCCTACTCCATTTGTCCACGGCTTCCCATAGCTGCTCCCAGACGGGGCGGCACTGCTGCTGCTGCTGGAGCCACCACCAATGTCAGGGGAGCAACTGCCACTGGGAGACATCATCATGTAGCCATTGGGGTCCACTCTCTGAGGGTGGCGACGGATGGGATTAATGATCTGCTGTGGGGCAGAGACACTTTTGGGGCTCATGGGCATATAGTCCCCATTTCCTTTACGGTTGCTGGGGACTGGAGCCACCCCTGGAGACATGGGCATGTAGCCGTCATCGGTGTGCAGGTTAGAAGTGTCCGGTCGGTGGTGGCCCCCGCGACGCTCCAAGGGATGCATCTCTAGACCCTCTTCGGGATAGGAGTGGGTGGGCACGAAGGCAGAATGCCGATAGCTGGGCAGTCGGCCTCCACTGCCACCTCCTGGTGGGTAGGCAGCGGGCATCATCTCCGTATACTCCTCAATAGAAGCCACAGAAGACTGTGAGGGGGTCTTCTGATGGGAGATGGTAGGGGACGTGCCTGCAGAGTGAGTTCTCTTCCGAAACCGGTTATCCAGATCTGCTGCGCCGGTGGCTTCATCCCCAGTCAATGCCGGGCTTGTCCCCAAGTTAGCACCTGGGAGGTAGCGATGGCCATTACCACCCCTAGACAAAATGTAATGTCCATTGGGAGCAGTCAAGGTGGAGGCTCCCTTGCCACCCATGCAGATGTAGTTGCTCAGCTCTTCCTCACCCCTGGCTGGTGGGGTGTGACCCAGGGAATCTGGGGTGACGCTGCGGAAGGAACTTCGGAAATCGCACGGACTAGAACCATACTCATCAGAAGAGATGAAACCGCCATCACTAGGAGAACCGGACACCGAAGCACTGGAGCGCCTCGGGAAGAGACAGTCTGAGGTGGAGCCATGGCCACTGGTGCTACTGGATGACAAACTGACTGGGCTGGTGGCTGAAGGCGAGCAGCGGGAAGAAGGCATAGGGATGGAGCGGCTGTGGTTGAGTGGAGGGTGAAGCCTGGAGCTGCCTCGATGCCGATGGGCGTGGGTCCTGTTGGTGCTAGGGCTCACAGGACTGCCATCCACTGATGCTGGACGGGACATGGTGCCTTCGCCATCGCTAGAGGCGCGCACCCGGAAGGAACCTGGTTTCCCACCCACCATGCTGGCAGGGGAGGTTGCAGTGATGCTCTCGGTGCGAGATCGGCGAGTCAGGCCCACCTGGCTGGGTGGAGGATTGTTGAGATGGTGCCTGCGAAGGGGAACACTGATGGGGTTGGAGCAACTGGATGAGGACTGGCTTTTGCTGCGCGGGCGAAACTCATCGCTCATGGCCCGCATGGCCTCTAGAATGGTCTCGTGCATGTTCTGGGCTACCACGGAGTCATCCACTTGCATCCAGAACTCGCCAGGCCCTGTCACGGCGGAACGCCCCACCTCAATGAAGAAGAAGTTCTCTGAGTGGCCACAGCGTCTGATGTTCATTAGCTGCAGCACCACAGCCGCTGCCTCGGAGTTCAGCTTCACAAAGCTGATGGTCTTGCTGGTCAGGCAGAGACGGTAGATGCCAATCAGGTTCTTTGTCTGGCCCAGGCCCTTGGGTTTCAGGATAACCTGCCAGACCTCCTTGAACGCGGGTCCTGGTCCAGTGTCATAGCTCAAGTCCTCCCCTGCTTCTCCGACGCCAGAGCTGCCGCTGCAACTACCACCGCAGCCTCCACCTCCAGCCCCGTCATGGTGGGCCTTTGCTCGATTATGCAGCTGCAGAAGCGCCTGGTACCAGCTGTCTTGCTCAGCCTCGCTATCTGCCGCAATGGCAAAGTGTTCGTCTCGGGTGTAGAGAGCCACCAGGTGCTTGTTCTTGGAGTCAGCCCGCTTGTTGATGTTGAAACAGCTCTCGAGGGGGATCGAGCGTTTGGGGGCGCTCGATTTATGCCGCCACTTCTTCTCGTTCTCATAGTACTCCAGGCGTGCCGGGCCCCCGGTCTCGCTGGCTGCTCGCAGCACGAAAAAGCGCTTGTGCATACTCTTGGGTTTGCGCAGGTAACCCACCTTGCGCACGTCCGAGAAGCCATCGGTATCCGGAGGGCTCGCCATACTGCTGCGGGGCCGAGGGAGGTGCCGAAAAACTGGGTGGGGGGAGTATTCGCGATGCGGCCCCGCACATGCACTCCGGGGCTGAAGGAAGCAGAAACCCTGATTCCGAAATCGTCGCCGTTCCCGGCGCTGAAAAGGGGCAGCCGAAGGGCGAGGTAGCTGCGCCAAGGAAGATTGCCCGACCCGAGTTTAAGGGCGTTTCATGCCCAGAGGGGAAGGCAGTGTGTCTAGGGTGAGTGCAGCCGCAGTCTTCTGAGGAGTCTCCGCAGCCCAGAAAAAGCTAAGATGCATCCCTCGCCGCCCCTGATCGAGTCCGGTGCGGGGAGGCAGCAGCGACCGAGGAGTCCCAGCTTGGCCCTTCAGGCGCGCGCGCCTTCCCTCCCGAGTTCCCCTCTGGAAGTAGCGATTCCCGAGGCAAATTAAATATCCTTGGGCAGGGGGAGGCGGGCTGCCAAGTCCCAACGTTGCACGGGGTTCTCCCTCCTCCTTCTCCTCCTCCTCCGCCTCCTCCCACCCTCCAACCGTCCCCGCCGCCACCAGCCGCCCAAATACCAGCTCAATCGCAGAGACCGCGGCGCTGCGGCTGTTGCTGCTGCTGCCGCCACCCGAGGACGCGTCCACTGCAGCCCGCACTCGAGCCCATCTCGGCGGGCGGGGAAAGTGGCTTTTCCACGCGCAACGCTACTGGGCAGCCAGGGGAGCAGGGGACGGTCCAGAGGGACAGACTCATCACTGCCCCAAGCTCCAGTCCGCGAGGGAGGAGGGGAGGGGACGGGAGGGGGGAGGCGGCGGGGAGGGAGGTTTGGGAAGAGAAAGGGGAGGGAAGACTCCCTATCCTCCGGAGGCGCAGCCGCCGCAGTTACTTCTCCCTCCTCCTCCTCCTCCTCGGAGAGTTGCCGAGAGCCCCAACCAAAACAAGCGGCGGCGGCGTCTGGCACCGCGCGCCGGCCCCCTCTGACCGCGCCGCCGTCTCACTCCCGAGGAGCAAAACACGTGACGGAGCCTCTGCTCTCTGCAATCGGGCCACGGCCGGGAGGCTCCAGGCAGGGTCTCTCCCTCTCTCTTCTCGTTCTACATTCCCGGCCGAGCCCGCCCCGCGCCCGCCCCTCTCCACCCCCTGGCCGTGCCGCAGAGGCGCCCGCACCCGGCCTTTGCTGCAGCGCTCAGGCAGCGCCCCTGCGTGGCCGCTAGAGCCCTGGGCGCTGCGCCTTCTATGCCCGAGCCACCCATGGCGCCCCCGGCTCGCAGGAATCCCCGCGGCGGGAGGGCGGGCGTGTTTGGGTGGCTACCGGAAAGCAAGAGGGGAGTCTGGGAAAACGGGAGGGGGCGATCTGGGGAAGACGCAGGAGTGAGGGTGGGGGCAGTTGGGGGGGTGCACTGCGGCTACAGAGCCCGAGTGGGAAGGCTGGGGAGGAGGGGATCCGGATGACCCGCAGCCTCTCACACAGGTAAAAGCGACCCCTGGGAGTCAGCTGGAGGTTGGTTTCTAGGTAAGAGCCCTGGGGAGAGCCACATTTTTGTAAGGTTTTCTAAAGGACTTCTAGGCCAGCCTTCCACCTGGAATCTCCGGATGTGCAGCGGTGAAGCACCTGGAAGGAACACAGAGGGATGCCCAAGGACAACGACTGTTGCTGGTTTAGGGTCTCTGGGAATCAAGACCGGGGATCGCACGCCTGGCACTATTGAGATTAGCAACTGATCAGTTAGGGAAGAAATAAAATGTAAATGTCACAATTCCATTCCCTTCGTGCACGTGAACTGGAGTTAATACTTATGGATTAGGGCAAAGAATGGGGGTGAAAGAAACCTGACACCCCTTAACATGTTCTCAAGTCTATCTGCATTAAAAAAAAAAAAAGATGGTAATGACGTTCAAAGAGTTCCTAAGTTACAATCCTAACTGTGTACATATTACCAAATGTTTGTTTCATGGTTTCCACGCGCAGTGGACGACCCAATAAATTTTTAACCTTGACCACAAGGATAAACTGTTAGGTTGTACAGGAAAATGGGTACTTCTTGATGAAAACGGGTCAGCAGCCTAGTTGCAAAGCCTGTTAGTCTGTCTCGCCATAAACAGACACTCCCCAAAGTTTTTATTTTATTTTTTAAAGTGACCTATAAATCGAGCAGAATGTGTCCCTGTCTTGCCCAACTGGCATGAAAGACCTACAAAGGTGACGTTGGTCCCTTGCTTAAAGCCACCCCACATTAGCCCTGGGCGGTTCTGGGTTCCACCTCTTTTTTTTTTTACACCCCCCCCCCCCTCCCCGCCAGAAACCCTCTCAGCCTCCAGCTCTCTGGTACTGCAGAATGTTCACAGGGAGACGCAGCAGTAAAGGTGCTGGGCATGCTCAATCCACTAGACCGCCTGGCCTGAAGTTGGGGGGGGGGGGTATGGGGGGAGTCAAGGGCGGGGGTAGCGCGCCTTAGCCTAATGTGGGGCGAAAGGCGGGGTGAGTTTCTTGGGGCAGCCTGCTGATTGGTGGAGCTGCCTGTCCTTCCCGTCTTGCACAGATGCAGTAGAGGGGAGAGAGGGTGAGGGTACCTACGAAGGTGCCGGCGCCATTCAGAGACTTGCGGTAATTGATTTGGGATATCCCGCATCTGCAGATGCCACCTCCTCACGAAAGCCTGGGAGCCTCCGGTTTCTCTTTGCACTCTGTCCTTCACCACACAGGTTCTTCTCAACCTGGCTAATGTATTATCTGGGTACACATGTTGAATTGAAAGTCCTCCCTTTTTCCCTCTGACAGCTTGGTGATGTGGGCACACGTGGCTATAAATAGCAAGTAATTTGGAAGTGGTACCGAGGCAGCAATAGCAGGAATCGGATTCTGAAGGTTTGAAGGGGGAGGGAAGGATGTGAAGTAGAGATGCCTGAAGTTAGTGTAACAGAGTAACCCTGGGAGGTTTGCGCAAGCCCCATCCACCCACCAGTGAAACAAAAAAGAAACATGATAAACAGCTGTTTGACAGCAAGATCTAGATTAGGCCAAACGGCCTTTTATAGGAGGGGGCTTGTGGTTCGCGTTTTGCAGTAAAGCAGTTCAATTCCGTAGACTTTCATTTTTAAAATTACTTCTTTCCTGCCCTCCATCCCCAACCAAGATCAAACAAAAATAGAGAGGGGGAAAAGGATGTACCGCTATGAGGAAAACATACTACTTTCTCAAAGGAGGGGACAACCGAAAGAGCAATTTATTTTGGAAAATTTTTACAAGTCATCATTCCCAAAGGTTAGGGCTTTGATGATATGAAAGTAATTGTTATTATGGCTGAAAATAAAACAGAACAACTCCCTTGAGGTGTCCAAAGACCTGGGTTGGATCCCTAGTAACACACACACACACATACACACACACACACACACACACACACACACACACTAGAGTTTTACTGCCAATCTTTAAGAAGTTAATATTTAGATTGTAATACAAGAAGTTCAATTTTGTACTTTTTTAATTCATAAATTACTGTAACTCTGGAAATGCAAATTCACATTTGATTCATGAGAATATACAGAAGAGGAAAGGAGTGTTTTGTGGAATCTGAGTGAAGTCATGCACTACCCTGTCACCTTATGCTAAATTAGCCTTGTGTATTGCAATGAAATGCTCTCTATGAAAAATTTACACCTAACAAGGAGATTCAGACTGGGCAAGCAACTGATTACCAAAATAAATTGCTCAATACTGCCATCTCTAGGACAGTTAGAGACCACTTGTGAAGAGAATAAAGGAAAATTACACTTTAAAACATTGACTAGAAATATTTCCAAAACTAAATTGGCATATTGATGTCTTGAATACAGTCATGACGGTGGGAATTAAATTTTATATGTCTTTGGTGCATATTTGATTAACATATCTACAATTACCCTTAAAGTGGGAAAATGGCATGTGTATGAAGTTATCAAGAGAATCAAAAAGTCCAAGTTATTACATATAAATTAAATAACACTGAAGATATAACACCTCATTTAAAAACTATAGAATCATTTTATATGAACACCTTTATGTCAGCAGACATGCTGATGGGTCAGCACTAAAGAAACCATTGGAATCTCAGAATTAATTTTGGCAATTTGAGACAATGCTGGAAAAAAATGAAAACCTGTGGATTTTTTTTACTGTAGGACTATTATTATTTTAATATACATGCTTATTTATATGTATATTAACTTTTTCCTCCTCTGCAAAAGTGATCCAAAACATACGAGACAGAGTCTTGCAGCTTTAGTATCAAAATATCAAAGATACAAAATTACTGGTATATAAAAGGTGTGTGTGTGCATGTGTGCACACATGCTAAATATCAAGTACCTGACATTGACTCAAGCAGCGGAACCCAAGTAGATGAAAACTCTTCCTCCATGGAGGAGAGCAGCCATAATCTTAAACTCCAAGGATGGTTACAACTCATGAAGTGATAAGCAGATTCTTCCCCTTGTTCCATTTATTGGGACATCTACATGTGTGTCCAGCATTAGACCCGGTATTGAGTTCTTTGAACACAATGACCTGTCTGTATAACAGCAGGCACTGGTGCCCAAGATCACATAGCAAGCAACTGCCTTCTTATTGATAAGGCATCATGTGTAGACAGTGTATGCTACAATCAGAGATGCCTCTACCATTAATAACTTTCCCTCTTGTCAGTAAAATCTTCCATCCTTTTGGATTATAAAAGATCATTAAAAGCAAGCTGCAAAGTCACATTTGGCCTCAGAATCTGCTAGATCAGGGTTTCTCCAACCCCAGAATCTTCTTAAAATGAAGGTCCTACTTCAGAAGGTTCAGGAAGGAAGGCAAAGGGCCTTCAACCTGTTCCCAGTGTGGCTGATTCCATGGAGTTCTATTGCTGATGACGGATTGAAAGGCATATAAGAGTAAGGTGCACGAAGACCAAGCAGAGCACTTGCTTCACAGCTTTAAGCTCGTTCAAAGAGAACAACAGCAGTAAACATCCAACTCAACTAAGCGCTCACTGTTTGGGGATTTCTCTATGCAATCACACCTATCAAACATGGAGAGGTATTCTCTCCAAGGTGTGATTAGTGCACTGCAGATTTCTGGCCTCAACCAAGCCCCAAACCAACATGTCATAGTTAAAAAAAAAAAAATTCTCTCATCTAAAGCAGTATTGCAAGAGATTCCTACTGGCCCACAATTTTAAACAATATTGGCTTATGCACAGAAGGGAAAATTTTAATTAGGTACTATGGAGTTAAATGAACATACAGCTTACCTATTAAAGGTCTCTATCTGTGGGCTGTTCACTACAGCTAGGCAGAGCAGGCAATGACCCACGGTTGGGTGCATCTCATAGCAGCTTTGAGAAAAATCAATTACTGGCAATCAGCTGCTGAGAATCCATTTCTGCTCTCAGACTGGATTTCATACTGTATCCTGGGGAATTCAGAGAGTAAATGCAGTGAGTGCTAACTCAAGATTTCAGAAACATACTAATCCCCTCAACAGTGCCCAAACTTTTATCATTTGGGGTCCATACATGCATGAAATGAACACATGGATGAATCAGAGGAAAGCCGAGCCAAGTGAAAACTCAAGGCCACAATTAAATGCTTCCATTTCAGAAAATGCACTGATTGGCGCATTTTCATTTTAATTTTCTTTGCACCTTTTCTAAACCTGGACTTGATTGTACGTGTATGCACGTGTGCCTGGGTGTATGCAGATACCCCTAGAGGTCAGAGAAGGATATCACACCCCTGATACTCTGAAGCTACAGATACTTGTGTGCCACCTATGGATGCTGGGTACTGAACCCAGGTCCTCTGTAAGAGCAGCAAATGCTCTTGGCCGCAGTCATCTCTCCAGCCATTTTGTGTGTCTTTATTTCTAACTATATTTTAATTTCCTTTGAAGTTGTCTTTAGTACAGACTGGGAGTTTGCCACTCAACTGTATAGCTCAGATAGGGTCACTCCTTTGGCTATTGGGGTGGGGTGGGGTCACAATGGCTCAGGGCTGGAAACTGAACTCAGAGTCTCCTGCCAGCTAAGCTAATCCCCTACTGCTGAGCTGTATCACAGCCTTCTTGTAGGTCTGTATTGTGAAACAGGGTCTCAGTGAAGTTCCCTGCTGGTCCTGAACACATTGCAGTCCAGGCAGAATTCTAGTTTGCAATCTCTCTGCCTCAACCTCCCCAGTAGCTCTACCTGCAAGAACAGAACATGAAGCCAGCTCCACTCAGTATCTTACGTTTTTCATTCTGCTACCATGTGGTCGGCTAAAATCTGACACCCTAAACTGACTCTCAGACAGTTTGCTGAGTTTTCCTTCTGTGTGCATTCTATCGATGGTGAATGCCTTGTGTGCTTTACTGCATGGCCGGGGTCTATACACGCAGCTACCGTACGCAGTATCTTAAACTAACTTCCACACCCTTTTCCTCCTCACACTCTTGCCTGAACTCTAAACCTGGCAATTATGTCTTCTTCTCTCTTGTTTGATATTTTAAAAAAATCAAAATTTCTCAAATTGGGGTTCATCACTAACTAGAGCTTAGAAATACTACTTTCTTTGGTCTATAAAGAAAGGAGCTCATGTCGACTCCAGGAATTAGAATTACGTTGCTATAGGAGGTAATGTCCCCTGTGACACTAGGCAGAGTCCCCGACATCAGGATTGCCTAGGGAGTTACTAAAATCAAAACTTGCTCCAGAAGTTGTGCCCATTTATGAGACCACTCAAAGGTCACAGGGCTTCATAGCCACTACACACATGGACACTATTAGAAGAAGGAATCAAGCCCCTGCAGAGAGAAGCGAGCCTAGATCATAGTTTTGATGGAAGGAGTGTTAAACAATTTGTAGCCACCTTTTAAATTATTACAGATCGGAAGATATAGAACAATAGAAAATGAGGAGGGAAGAAAGAGGAGAGCCTTCAAGCTGAGGTAGCAAGTGCACATTTACACATGGGAGACTGAAGCTGGAAAGACGAATCCGGGCTAAAAGATCATTAACTCTTAATTTTTCCAAGGTCAACCATGGCTTGTTTATTAGTGTGAGAGGATTCAATAACTGCTAAAAACAACAACAACAAAAACCCACTTTCCCCTCTGCAGACTCTCCACTTTCCCTAATTTTTGGTTTCCTTTATATCACATTAACAGATTTTGAAAGGAACACCAAAGTGTCATTCAGGACCGTGGACAGCATCAAGAAGGGGGCACTGCCAAAAGCCTTCCTCCTGTGGGTGGGACACAGGATGATTCCAGGACCACTCAATGCGACGTGTGAGAGGAACGATGGGCTCCCGACTTCCTGAAATCTGAAGGGACTGGTTCCTCCAGACATTCAGCTGGTGCTGTCTGACTCATTGAGAGTCAGAGGTGGTGACGACACCTGTACTCAGCGCTGACTCAGGAGACAGTGACAAGAGGTCACTCGGGAGTTCAAGGCCACTCTCTCTGCTCAGGACAACAGGGCTGCATAGCAAGCTCTTGTCTCCAAATAAAACACAATTTCTCAACTGAATTCCATCTAATGACAGACAACAAGACACTGAAAGTGAATAGTCACAAGTTGCCAGTTTAAAATGTCCAATTTTTAAAGTTTGCAATTTATAATTTGATGCTATTTATGCAATTTTCACATTTTTGAGAACTATGGAATACGCCAGCCCACTAAGAGAGTTAAGTCATACTGAGAGAGCAGGCTTGACACTGGACGACGATAAAGCATATAGGCTCTGTCCCCAAATATCTAGAACTCTTCAGCATTGCTTTCCCATTCTTTACACTGTGGTGATATTTTGTTTATGTTTTAACAAATAAAACTTGCCTGAAGATCAGAATGCAGAGCTAAGCCACTTTAATCCCAGGACTGAGACAGAGGCGGATGGATCTCTGCTAGTTCAAGGCCACCCTGAGATATACAAGATTGACTCTGTCTAAAAGAGAAACAGAGCTCATACAAAAGTGATCCCAGCACTTGGGACCACACACCTTTAATGCTAGCACTAGGGTGGTAGAGGCAGGAGTGATGTGGCTGGACGGAGGAAGGAATATGAGGTGGAAGACATCAGGAGCTCAGTGCAGTCTCAGGTTTGGTGGAGACAGATGGAGTCTGGAGATGCAGTCTGGGGACAGGACCACCCCTTCTGTCTGAGCATTGGTAAAGTAAAAGAACGCTCTTGTAGCTGGCTGCTCTGCTTCTCTGATCTTCAGCATTAACCTTCAGCATTTGACTCTGGGATTTTATTTTTAAGACAAAATAGAATTTGTGTTACGCTACACATTTAAATTCCCCTTAAGCCGGGCGGTGGTGGCATACGCCTTTAATCCCAGCACTTGGGAGGCAGAGGCAGGCGGATCTCTGTGAGTTCGAGACCAGCCTGGTCTACAAGAGCTAGTTCCAGGACAGGCTCCAAAACCACAGAGAAACCCTGTCTCGAAAAACCAAAAAAAAAAAAAAAATCCCCTTAATATTTAGATGTTGCTTGCAAGTGTGTGTGGGTGTGTGTGTGTGTGTGTATCTGTAGGATTTGGACGAAACACTGAGAGTTCTAGGAAAGAGTAAAAGATAAGGAGGAATGAGTATGACATGGAGCTTCTAGAGCCATGAGAGAACTGGCTAAGGAAAACCCAGTGGTCCATATGAAATATACTTAAATATCTTTTTTCACTATGGTGTGGCATAAACTGTATAAATTACTTCAGCCCCTTCAGATGGCAGTTGAAGATGAGCTACACAAATTTCCAATGCCTATTTCAAATTGACCCAGAAGTTCCACTGATATGGGGGAAAAGAACTATACAGCGCGTGTAGAGGAATATACTCAAGTGTTATTTTGTCAAAGAGAGTGGCTGGGAACAATACACGTGAACTGACCTTGCTAAATAATTTATGCTGTGTCTCTTTAAGGCAATAGAATACAGCCATGAAAAATACTGTAGTAGATCTGTATGTGTTGGTATTGAGCAATCCACACAGAAAAGAGACAGGGTGCAGAACTGTGTTACAGATGCTCCATTTATATTTTTAATAAATTTATGAGGGGCTTTCATATATGTGAAAACTTTATAGCTGAGCAAACAGGAACTCTTAGGAGCTATTCTTCTCCTAAGGAGCCTGAATTTTAAAAATATTTATATTCCATGTTTCTTTTTTAATGACATTGATAGGTTACTATTTGTGTTAGGTTGCTTTATATGTAATCAAAATACAAAGCAGGATGGGGTTGGAGAGATGGGTCAGTGGTTAAGAGATGGCAGCGATGGGTCACTGGGTACTCGTCTAGAGGATGCAGACTTGATTCCCAATGCCCATGACTTTGTTCAGTTTCTGATTTATTTTCTGAAGTATTACCTTTATGTTCATTTGTTTTCGAAGTGTAGCGTTTGACCACCCCCACCCCCACCTTTTTTTTTTATTTTTAGGTGAGTTATAAGAATCTTGAAAAGGGGGCTGAAGAAAGTTCTAGGGATGGGCTTGTGTAAATAATGGTAGAAAAGTTGAGAAAAACACGAGGCATTCCATGCTGCTGTAGTCTCATGCTGCTGCTGTGACAAAACACGTTCATGAAAAACAGCTTAAGTCCCTACCTACACCAACAAAGCCACACCTCCCTACAGTGCCACTCCCTTTGGGGGACCATTTTCTTTCAAACTACCATAAATGGGGTATTAGGCTTATATTTCCAGACCACACTCTGCTAATGAGGAAGCCTAGGGCTAGAACTTAGGCAGGAACTTAAAGTTAAATGAATTCCATGCATTCGTACCTCTAGCTAGGGAACAAACACACTAACGTGGAAGTAAGTACAACAGGAACCAAGGAGGATGCTGTTCTAAGCTTTAGCACTCTGCTTATCAAAGCTCTATTTTCATGTCTCTTTATAACATGTGCATGAGTCTTTTAAACATTATCATAAAGGTCTACAACTTGGGGTAAGGGAGTAGAATAGACAAGAGGCTAGGACATAGCCGGAAGTGTTCTTAATTAGTTGTTCTTAGATAAGGCAGGGACAAATTTAATGTCACCTCACCTCTGCTAGGAAGAATTCAAGACCCATCCTTGTGACCCAAAACCTATAGGATATTTGAGTATTCTAAACTGTAAGTCAGATTGCATTCACTAGAATTATATGGAGAAAATGAGAAGGAAAAAAGACAAGATGTTTAAGAACTTATCCATTCATCTTCTGGAGAAATTTACCTCAGAGATCGTAAATTGCTTTTGTCTAAAGATGCTTGGAATGGTTTAAGAACTAGCCTAGTTATGATCTAGGCTAAGGGATTAAGTACTCTAAGATCTTAAACTGTTCCACATACTCAAGATCTTGTTGTTTACAAGGTATGAAGACAAAACTTAAAAAAATGATCTAATGCCTTTACCTGACCTCCAGTGTTATAAAATGATGGTTTGTATTTTGACTTTTTTTTCCAGAAGCAAAAATAACAACTCATATTTCAATTGTGGTTTCTCTCTGACACTAAAATGCATAGCTCTTTGTGAAAATGTCGGTCATTATCGCTCCCACCTTCATGGTGCTCCCTTGTTTTGTGTAAGAGTGTGCTATGAACTAAATATTCTTAATAGCACGTTTACTCACTGAGGTTAAAAACAGGCAGACAGAGGTGAGGGGTTATGTTATGTGTTGATGGATTCATTTGGTCAATGCCATATAACAAATTTCCAAAAGCTGAAAGTTAGCCTGGTTATTGACTTAACTAAAATGCCTAGTAGACTAAAGTAGATGACTGCTCAGTTCCTTCACAGACAGTTGATCTGGTTCGCCTTGTTGACAGTGTTCTAATTAATGCATAATAGTCAATCAAAAATGACTTACTGGGCACCGATCAGGTACATTACACTAATACTCAGCAGGGAGCCTGGGGAAACAACCCTGGAAGGGATTAACTAAACGAAGACATAAACTGAAGCCATAAACTAGAAGCTAATGAGATAGACATTTGTCTTTATAAAGTGTCAACCTGTACCTGCGGAACTGGGTGACCCAAATGCAATTATGCTCAGGATCACCCAGCCAAGCACAGACCTGGAAGATCCAAATTTCACTCCTTTTAAAATTGAGGCCGTTTCTTCCTGGAAGAATTGGAAAGAGACAAGAGTTAAAAGTAGGAGTGAAATCACCATAGAGCGAGCACGCTCTCCATGGAGAAATTCTCCTAATGTCTGTGTTAGAATCCCTTGGTGATAGCATGGACGATTTCAGCGTGCTAGGACTCACATGAGACCAAATACACACAAATGCAGCACGTGCATTTTAAGTGAATTCTGCTGTAGCAGGCAGAGAGCACTTCGTATGCTGGAACAGATTTTGTTGTTTTACACGGATCCCTAAGCCTTTCCTGTGTGACTTGGTTAAATGTGGCAAGTGCATCTGTTATGATGTCTAAAGGTTAGTTCAGAAGCTTAAGAATTCAGGATGATGAGGCATTAATTCTATGACTATCATGTCTTCTTTCATGAAATCAGAACTTGCAAACTGGTTGCTTGCTGGTGGCATGCGCTTGAGCAATTGGTGGTCTTTTTAATCGGGCTAAATAATATTTTAATTAGATGTTAGCATTAAACATTAGGTGACAATACATCAAAAATATGATAGTATTGTTCTTTTTGAAAACAATCACAACTTAGGGACAATATGTTAAGTGAAATAAGGCAGACACAGGAAGGCAAATATCACATGTTCTCCCTCATATGTAGAAACCATAAAAATGCTAACACAGAGATTGGGGGCCCTGGGGTAGAAGGAAGATGACAGAATATGACAAATACAGATTGTAAGATGTATGCAAGTAGCCACACTAAACCCCATTACCATACACAATTAGTGTGTGCTAATAAATAATAATAGGATCAGCTTTGGCCCCAGGTGTTTGTCTGGCCTTGGTCAGGCAACAGAGAAAAGCAGCTGCCCCTTCTAATGGTCAGTGTTTCCCACCATCTTCCTGACATCATGGTCAAGTGTCAGGTACCATTTGTCACTATGATGCTTTCTTGCAGCTGGCCCACTTGACTCATTTATATCACCTGCCCAGATCCTCTAGGCACTTGAGTTTACGACCCCTGTCTTAAATGTACTTCAAAGGCGATTGCATTTGAGCAGTGTTTGGTGATGAAGACAGATATTCCACATTCGGACTTGTCCTACTGCATTCCCCTGGGGCACCCCTTTCTGCGCTCCTGAGCAGACTCTGGACTAATTCATTTAAAGGATGCTCATTCATCAAAAGGAAGCCCAATCTAACTCCAGCCTTTCTAGTAGGCTGCGCAGTTTGTCTCGTCTAATTGAGGTGCACCATGCTTTACTTTGCATTTCCACAGCAAAAGAAAGAACATTGCTCACAGAAACAGATGTCTTGTAAGAGATGGTGCTTTACAAACTTTTTATCAAAATGAAATACATAAAAATCACTTGGGGAAAAAATCATACGTGGATAATCCTGTGTCAGTACAGGCTCTTTTGTCTACAGTCCATGTGGTAGGGTTAATAATGGCAGAGACTGTGTAGGAAAGGATGGAGTCCATGTGATGTCTTCTTCTGAAACTGTTCTAAAAAACAAAGCGGAAAGTTTGCTTTAAATCCATAACAGGCACGTAAGAGCCCAAGAATATCATCCAATGGGTCCTGTGTTTCTCCCGTTCCATAAAAATACAAATAGCTAATATTTCATATTATTTCTCAGTAGTTCCTTGAAAGCCGAAATACAGCCTTTCCCCCAAAATAAAATGAAACCTGACCCTGAGAAACAAGCCTTTCCTCTTATTCTTTTTAGTTCTTTGACTATATGCATTGAAAATAAACCTAAGACAACTGGAAGCAAAAGTCTATAAATATAATATCAAGTTGAGGTTTGTGCTTGAAATGACCTGTTCTGGTGCTATTTTTTCTCCTGTAATTCACATCTACCTACTGGCTAGGGAAAGCCGTCAATCTGTGCGTGACTCATGATGACTCTTTAGGGTTGGAGGTTAGAGAGATGTCTCGGCAGGTGAGAGTGTTCCGTGTGCAAGCACGAGGACCTTAGTTACCATCCTTAGTGCCCGTGGCTGCGCACATGACTGTAACCCCAGCGCTGGAAGAAGGACAGACTGAATATTACTGGGGCTTTCTGAGTGCTAGACAGGCTCCAGGTTCAAGGAGAGACTCTGTCTCAAGGGAATAAGGTGGAGGGTAATTGAGCAGGACATCCAGCATCGTCATCTGGCCTCTGTGTTTGCATGGGTACCCACACATACACATGCTTACATCACACATATGACCTCATACCCCCCCACACACATACACATGCTTACATCACACATACACACTCACACACATACACATGCTTACATCACGCATACACACTCACACACATACACTCACACACATACACATGCTTACATCACGCATACACACTCACACACATACACATGCTTACATCACGCATATGACCTCATACCACACACGCTCACACACATACACATGCTTACATCACACATATGACCTCATACCACACACACTCACACACATGCTTACATCACACATACACACTCACACACATACACATGCTTACATCACACATATGACCTCATACCACACACACACATACACATGCTTACATCACACATACACACTCACACACATACACATGCTTACATCACACACCACACATACTCACATACACATACACATGCTTACATCACACATGCACACTCACACATACACATGCTTACATCACACATATGACTTCATACCACACACACTCACACACATACACACAAAGAAAACTTTTTCATGTTTCTCCATTTTGGGCTGTATGAACTTGATGTTTCTGCTTCTGGCCTCCTTCTTTGTGTATAAAAATGTACTGGTTATTCCACATCATTGCTGCAGTACGAGGATACATACAGTGTGGTGACAGAGTACAGGGCAAAGGACAGCCTTTATCGATACTGATCGGGCACCTTTCTTCCTGTTCTGAGACCAAGGCACCCGAAGAAAAGGCTCTTTACGAGTGGAGGTGGTGAACTCCTGTTTCCATCCTTTTTTTAGGCAGTTTTATTCACCCAGCAGACGACAAGGAAAGTGAATTTTGGTTTTCCACGACAGAACATGTTTAAGCTAACTGTTAATCACTGCTCTTGCCCAAGACTTCATCTTGCTTGTATATGAAATCAGGTATATGTGGGAAAGAATTTCACAGAAAAGGGGTTGTTTATATTTGAAATTTTCCTTTTGAAGGCCATATCGGGAAAGTTACAAAGATAAAGAAAGAGAGGAAGTGTCAGCTGGTGTGTGGAAGAATAATGTTGCAGAAATGTGGCCTGGCCCTGGCCGGGGAGCTGAGCAAACAGCATCTCTGCCATTGTCATCGAGTTCTCAGATTTTGTTTGTTTTTGTTTTTTCCCCTTAACACAGAGAACTGAATACAAATGGCGAGAAGGTAGCTCTGGCAGTTTACATGTGTGGGCCTTTACAATGGATCGTCATGCGGCTGTACTAGTAGGTGTTCATTGTGCTTTTCCTCAAGGGATCCTGACAAAAACCCACAGAGAAAGAAACAACCAGCAGAAGAGTCCCGAGGCTGCCACTGAGGGGCCTGGAGCTTTTCTGACTTTAAGCCACTTACTAATGCAGTTGGGACTGGGAGTGTTTTTCACATTCTTTAAAATCAACAAATGAACTTTTTGATAATTTCCTACCAGATTAAAAATAACTGTTTGAGGCCAGTATAGTTTACAGAGCAAGTTCCAAGACAGCCAGGACTGCATAGGGAAACCTTCTATGGAAAAACCATAAATAAATAAATAAATAAATAAATAAATAAACAAACAAATAAATATTAAAAATTAAAAAATAAAAACAAAATCATTTTTACATTTTCTTTGGCTTAGTAACTCTTACTTTTAGTCATACTTTAATATATTAACCCTTTCTTTTCTAGAATACTATTCATTTTTTCTTTTGGATGTTAGGAACCCAAAATTTAAAAAGAACTTTAGAAATAATTTAATGCTATTCCATCACTTTTTGGTGGAGAATATTATATTTCAGAGCTTACATCGAGGTTTAAAGCTCATGATAGAGATGAAAATCACATTTTTTTTACTTTCCAGTTTTCTGTTTTTTCTTACTCAATGTATGACAAAAGCATTAGAAACAGGAACTTCTGTTAGGCCCACAAATAGCTTTCCAGCTCTGTGTGACATCAATTTCTACCCAGCCTGTTACAGACAGATCAGCCACAGCGCCTTCCAAGCTCTGCCAACTCATTCTCTGATAATTGTTTCTTTTGTTTGTCTCTTTGGCTTATATTGTATCCATTCAATTAATTAAATTTAAGGTTCTTGATATTGCTTAATAAAATTTAACTTTGTTGGGAGCCTTGCTCTTTCATGCATATGAAAAAAATGTTTAAGAGTCATGCCAGCAGCTTAAATCAAAGAGTCGGTTATATGTTGAATGTGTGTGTGCTTCCAAACTCATATGCTGAAAGCCAGTATAGGATGCACTGGCATTAAGAGATGGTACTGGGTCATAAGGATGATGTAGTTGGCATTGAGAGATGGTACTGGGTCATAAGGATGATGTAGTTGGCATTAAGAGATGGTACTGGGTCATAAGGATGATGTAGTTGGCATTTTCTTTGGGCCACCAACCAGTTCCCAAGTAAACACATGGAGACTTATTATTAATTATGAATGTTTGGCATTAGCTTAGATTTGTCCCACTAGCTCTTCTAACTTAATTTGTTTCTATTCATCTATGCTTTGCCTTGAAGATTTTTACCTTTCTTTCATTCTGTATGCCCTACTTTCTTGCTTCCTCTATGGCTGGCTGGGACATGGGGTCTCCCTATCATTTCCTTTTCTTTCTTCCTGTAATTTAAATTCCTCCTACTTACTCTCCCTATCCTGAAGTTCCTTCATTCCTATTGGCCATTCAGCTTCTTATTAGACCAATTAGGTGCCTTAGGTAAGTAAGGTAAAACAATAACACATGTATATATAATTAGACAAATGTAACACATCATTACATAACGAATGCAACAATCTTTGTACAGTAAAATATTCTGGAACAAGATGGAGACTTATGAATAGAATCAGAGCCCATAAAGGTCAGAGTGAGGTTTGTTCTGCTCCTACTTCTGACCTTCTACATGAGGGGACATGATACCTTCTACATGGGTATCAAGGATGATCCGGAAAGCTTTTTGCTCCCCAGGCATCAGATCAGTTGGGAGCTTGCTTTTGAAATTCCCAGCTTAAAGAAACATTACCAATAAGTTTCTGCTGCCTAGAAATTACCTAATCTATGGTGTTTAGTTACGGCATCACAGATGACCTAAAATAGAGTCAATCTGCATGTTATTTCAAAATCCCAGTTTATGTTCTACTTGGTATTTGGATGTATACTGTGGAACAGCTATCTATGCTTCCTGTTAACTGAGCCCCAGGGCAGCTGGATATGGACAGCTTAAGGATAAAATAATACATTGCATTTACCTTACAAGAATAACATTTTTTCCTTAAAAACATATCCTTGTTCTTTGAAAAACAATCACACTTGTACACAAAACAACATATTGTCTGCAAAATACCTTAAAATGAACTGGGAAAGGTATACACATGTACATACTTGACATCAATTGTTCTCTCTCCCCCTTCTCTTACTCCTCTCTCCTCCCTCTTTACTGTCAGTCCCAACAGAAGCCATGGAGCACTTTCAACGCCGCTGCTTACGTATTTCCTGTGCCCCCAAATCCAACTGGTTGCTGTGAAATTCTCCTGCTCACAAAGTCCTGGGGTGTGGATGCTGTATTTATCTAGGTTCTTTGCAGCCCTAAAAATGGAGTATTCTTTATTCTGGGTTCCAATGCCTGGCTCCCCATTCTCTCTGAGGCCTCAACAGAATATATTTAGTTTCTATATTGTACAAATACAATGATCAAAATCATGTAACCAATCTCTAGGAGATTGTCGATTCTTCTTAGAGTCCCTGTCTCCCGAGCCCCACTGGTACTGCCCTTACAGCTCCATTCACAGCAATCTAGGTCTTTAATTTTCCCAACCTGCCCCTCTAAATTCACTATTAGTTCCAAATCCTTTCCTACAGGTTCAGGTATTTGTTACAGCAATAAGCTCATTTCTCAGTATCAACATTCTTGTCTTAGACTGTTTTTGTTGTTGTTGCTGTTGTTGTTTTGTTTTGTTTTTGTTGCTGCAAAATAATTCCACAGGTTGAAAATTAGATGTGGTCCATGGTTCTGAAGTATCAGAAGTCCAAGACTGAGAGACACATCCGGCGTGGGCCACTTTTCTGCACCATGGCATAGAAGGATGTATCACATGGGCAAGAGTGAGTGCATCATAGCACAAAAGGATGTATCACATGGGCAAGAGTGAGTAGCAGAGGACAAAGAGAATTTAACCTTGCTACAAAACCAACTCACCTCTCCAGTGACAAAACAACTTCTGAGATAATGACATTGATCTACTAATGACAGTTAAGCCAACATGTTCCAAAGTCCTTCCAGGAATCCCTGACTATAAGCAATGGCACTAGGAATTAAGTTCAGCACATAAATTTTGGGAAACATTCAAATCAAAGCAATCCATTTCAGAATTTCATTGATATATAACATATTACACACTACAAACACACACACACACATACACTAGCATAGACTTTTTCTGCATGTATATATATTCAAATATATAATGTGTACACATAGCCATCGAATATGAATATTATATATTATATATGTACACATTCTCTATTATAAAATATGCATCATATAACATAACTATATAATATACATTAATTTTATAGAGACAGCTTGAATAAAATAGAACAGATACTAACAATTAGGGCATCTTGAAAAGATTATACAGGAATTCTCTGCTATTTCTGACAGTGTTTCTTTATTTTTAAATGGTTTTTAAAAAGTGATTGCCAACATTATGAGTTGTACAATCCCATTTAAAAATTGGCATTCTTGTCATTTAATAAACAAACCCATTAAGCATCTTGTTCTCTTATATAATTAGCACCTTAGATAACTGACGACCTTTGATTCATGAAGTTAATTCCCAAATAACAAATCCTGCGAGGTATCAAAAGGCGTCTTGTAGTAAGATGTGCTAAAGTGAACCAGGAAAGGAGTTAAATTGATGGGAGTTATCTTGACTTTCTGTGCCACCCCAACATTTCTATTCTTCTAGCCCCACTAGAACGTTAACGTTAACTTTGCAAAACTTTTCCACCTGTATTCTCTCTCTATTCTGGCTTCCTTCTGGCCTCTGCGCAGGACTGCTATTTGCTGGCGGCTAGATGGAATCACTGAGATGAATTTGAACTTTGAACTGAATCATTCATCATTACATCTCTAAATAGTCTTACATTTCACATTTTTACTTAGTGTTTCTGTGCTATGTATATATGTGTGGTTACACATATGTGTGTGGGGATCAATGGGTAACTTTCAGGAGTTGGTTCTCCCCTACCACATGGGTCCTGAAGCTGAAATCAGGTTATCAGACTTGACTGCAGGCACCTTTACCCACTGAGTCATCTTATCGGTCCAATTTAATTATTTTGAACACATTAGGTCAAATTGTGATGGAAAGACCCCTTTGAAGGGAAACACACTTGTGTCTGGGTATGTTTGCAACTGTCCAAAAGAGGCATTGCAATCACTTTTATACCATAAACTAGCAGGAAAGCTAAGCTAAAAGCCTATAGCATCGATTACTGTGGTCATTGCCAGATTCCCCAGATTTTGATGCAAATTCCATTTGCACTGTTTTCCTAGTAAGATAGCCTGTAGCTCTTCCTCTCCCAAGAACCCATCACCTGGACTTGTTTCTCATACAGCATTTAGTGCTCATAAAACATTCTGCCAGATTTTAGGCAGCCTGGCTTAGAATGCTTCGTTGGAGCTCGCAAATGGAACATGGAAAAACAACTTGGGAACTGAACTCAAATTTCTCACCTTGGGGATGGAAGCCTGGGTATTTATTTTGGTTGTTATAAACATAGGCAGTAGATGAATTTAAAGTATTTTAAACCAATAATTATTAAAATACAGTGCAGAAGATTTATTATTTCCTCCAGGTGATGATGGCACATGCCTTTAATCCCAGCACACAGAAAGGCAGAGGCAGGCGGATCTCTGTGAGTTCAAACCAGCTTGATCTACAGAGTGAGGAGTTCTAGGACAGCCAGAGACACAGAGAGAAACCCTGTCTGTAAATCCCCCCAAAAGATTTAATATTTCAATGAAATAGAAAGACTGAAACTGTGACCTATTGCCTTATAAACTGAAGATCAGTGGACAGCACTAAACTAGAGTTGGAGAGAATGACCATGATAAGCTAAAGGACAATTGAAGGTTGCACACCACACTGGTTAGAAAAAAAGTTCTAAAATGGAAAAAATATACAAAAATAAAAAATTATTGAAAATAATTCAAAAGCAAATCATAAGTAGCTATTACTTTGGGTATTTGCAGCTTAGACAATGAGACTATCAAAATGATGGAAATAGGCACCTGAGTAAAAGAAATGAACTCATATTTTAGATGATATAATTGAATGCCTTCCAGGATGAGACATTTACTACTCAGAAGGAGAAATATGAGCTAGCCATGCTACATTCACTAGATATGGAATCTAACCGTTTGTTACCTTATTTGTAAAATACCAATTACATTTAGTGCTTGGCATATACAGGCACATACAAATGAGAGCTAATAATAATGAAAATAATTAACTTGCATCATTTATTGTGTTCCTACCACTTTGAAAAAAGCTCAAAATCCATGGTCTTAAGTGAATAGCTGGTGTAGGAGGTTCTTCTGTTCATGTGTTGCTTTCATTGGTTAATGAATAAAGAAACTGCCTTGGCCTTTTGATAGGCCAGAACTTAGGTAGGCGAGGGGAGGGGGGGCGGCAGAACTGGATTCTGGAAGGAAGAAAGCAGAGTGAGAGACGCCATGGATCCTCTACTGAGGATAGACATACAAGACCTTTGCTGGTAGGCCACGACCTCGTGGTGATACACAGATTAATAAAAATGGGTAAAACTAATATGTAAGAGTTAGCCAATAAGAAGTTAGAGCTAATGGCCAAGCAGTGTTTTAATTAATACAGTTTCTGTGTGGTTATTTCGGGGCTAAGCTAGCAGGGTGGCCGGGAAGAACAAGCAGGCCTTCCTCTTGCAACAGAAGTCATACTGGTGATAATAGGAGATCTTGCAGAGTGTCCAACGAATAAAATAAGGAATTTCGAACCTGCCAAAAATAAAAATAAAGACCTGAGCTGTAAGAAAAACAGCCTGAATCCAGAGGTGTTAGCAAGCAAATAGGTTCAAAGTTTGTGTTAAAACTTAGAGTGTCCCGGTTGTTCTATTAGCACCATTCCTTCCATTCTCCACTGAAGCTCTGCCACCTAATGGTGTTGATAGGACACTGACCACCAGTCACTTCCACAGAGGGCCCAGTCAAACTTCCCAGAGATACCGTTGGACTAACAGATTCTATGCTGTACCACTATTCCCTGGAGAGACCAAGACAGAGAGAATGAAGTTTATTTATCTTCAATGGTGGGAGGAGATGGCTCCCTAAGGGAAAAATATAATTCATGATGAGAGAATAAAATTTTCTTTGCTTAGTGCCCCAATGTAGGAAATAATCTGTTTATGGTATGATTGGAAATTAGAAAATGCTTGATATATAAACAGGAGTTTAAGCATTAAATTGTTAACTATGTTAAAATACTTGCACAAATTATTTTACTTTATCACAATCACCTCAGCTTCATTAGACTAATCAAGAGTTGATTAGTAAAATTGATATGCAATTACAATAGTGTCCATAATCACGTTGGGATAATTAACTACCATAGGTCTTCTTGTAAATGCAATGTTCTACGTGTTTGGGCTACACTTTATTGCTGATAAGATCTTTCTCATTGACTGTAGATTAACTCTGTCATGATGGATTTTAATTCTATTATAGTCTTTGAAGACAATGAAAAACCATTTGAGGTCTAAAACACACATTTTCATGTAAAGACCAAAGAAAAGATCACTATAACAATTTCTAAAACATGCTAATAGGTTGGATCCCATTATTGAATGGCATTTTCCCAACTATGATTTAATAGTCATTTTAAATATACAGACTATAGATTTTCCACTCTTCTTACATGTCAATTTCCTATCCCATTTAGTCTCGGATGTTGGAGATGCTAGGAATATAGACTGTCTGACAAGGAGAGGTATAGGTACACAGTGAAGCCAGCTCTACAAAGAACACATTGCAGGCTGCAGAGTCATGGGCTGGGGTCTACTCCAGCTCACTTGGTGCTCAGATCATTTCTCCACTTGCAGCTTCAGCAAAGAGTGTCTCCCTCACCAGACTTCAGGCTTGCTTTAGTCTAATCTTGCTAGGTCTGTTCCTCCTCTTTGGAACATAAATATTCACTTTGTGTGTTTTGGAAGCATGGAAGTTACTGGGTGACTTTACAGAGACCTGCAGTTAAGACATTGTCTCCAGTCTCAGAAGAGACTTTGGACTTTTGAACACTGTTGAGAGGAAGACTATGGAACTTCTGAAGTTGGAACTAAGTACAATTTTGTGTCATCTACCAATCCCCAATAAATACGATAATGTCATTGGAAGGTAGAACCTGTCTGGAGGGTGGTTAGGTCATGGGAGAGGAGCTCTCATAAATGAGGCTGTTACACTTATAAGAAGGATTCCTAGAACTAATGCTACCCACAGTCAGGTGAGAACACAGTAAGAAATCTATGAAAAAGTAGGCTCCCACTACACAGTCTGCTGGTTTTGACAGTGAACTTCTCAGACTGTTTATATTATTATTATTATTATTATTATTATTATTATTATTACTATTATTTTGTGGTTTTGAAACAGGGTCTCAATATGTAACCCTGGCTGCCTGGCTATTCTGGAACTTGCTGTGTAGACCAGACTGACTTCAGACTCACAGAGGCCCACCTGCCTCTACCTCTTGAGTGCTGGGATTAAAGATTTGTACCAACATGTGTAAGGCCCACGGGTCTACCCCTCCTCCCGGGGGTGGGGGTGGGTTCATTTTGAGGACAGTTTCTGGCCAGACATCTTGTTGCGATTTCCGGCTAAACATCCTGTTTGTTTCTGTGCTCCCTCTGCCCCCCTGGTGGTTAGCTATAAGGCCATGGTTTACGCCATTTGGGGCTTGGTAATTTTCCACCTGCCTGGCGGGGGTGGGGGGGTGGGGGGGTGGGGAGGATTTCCATTGTGCGGTAGCTAGGTATATGTTTTCCTAAGCTTGAATAAATGGCATTCCACATTATCTCCTCATGAATGACCCAAGTCTCTTTTGTGTTCTTTTAGACTCCAGGCCCTTGCCCAGCTTGCGAATGGTACAATAGCAGGAACTGTACCTTAGAGAGTAACGCAGGCATTACAACCATGCCTGACTTAAAAAATTCCTTTTTTTAACGAGCAATTTAATCCATTTATAGTGTTGTTGTTATAGTGCCCTGTTCTAGTTAGCTTCTCTGTTGCTGTGAGAAAACATTGACCAAAAGCAACTTGAAGAAGAAAGGTTTTATTTGGCTTACAGGTTATGGTCCACTATTTAGGAAAGCCAAGGGCAGAACCCAGAGGAAAGAACTGAAGCAGAGACAATGAAAGGATACTGCTTATTGGTTCACATCCAGGTCATTCTCAGCTTCCTTAGTTCTACAACCCAGGCAAACCTGCCCAGGGAAGGCACCACCCAGTGGGCAGGGCCACCAAACACATCATCCTTAAACCATAACCTTTCCATTCTTGCTCCTGAGATCTCAGGTTGATGTCACAATATAAAACCCAACCCGACTTTTAAAAAGCCAGTCTTTAAATTTTTTTTTATTGCTTTAGAAATTCAATGTCTCTTTAGAAGTCAAAAATCTTTTAACCATGAAATCCTGTAAAATAAAAATTAAGTTACATAATTCTTATTCCAAAAGGGACAAACCAACGGCAAAAAGGCAACAACCCAGTTTCACTTAAGCAAAACTGAAGTATAGCAGTGTTACTCCAAATCTTGAAGCTCAGCTGTCTGACTTCTGGGACTCAGAATAGGCTCGATCAGTTCCGCAGCTCTGTGCCAGCCATCCCCAACATGCAGTTTATCCAGTAGAATCAAGCTGGCTCCACTTCACTGGAAAGTGTCCTTGATGGTCGTAGCATCTACAGTATCCCGGAATCTCCATGGCAACTGAGGCTGCATCTTTACCAATGGCCCTTCCTGTATTTTCTTCAGGAACTTGACCCTGCCGTATGTTGCCAGGCCTCATCCAAACTCAGTGGCCTCCTATGCCTACAAAACCAGTATGTGGGAGATTCTTAAGCATTACTGAGTTCAACTGCTGGCTTAAGATGCAGCCTTGGCACGCCTGGAAGAAGGTCACCATTTGCTGACTGCGAGGAACGATTACTCAGAAGATTTAACTTCCAAGAAGCTAGGCTTTTATTAATCACAGATTCCCCCCCCAGCATCCATTATTCTAGTAAAACAAAGATTTTACTCCCATAGATTCGTAATTCTAATATGACACACAGGCATGAACATGCATGCATACACACACACACACACACACACACACACACATACATACATATAGTACTTCACATTGAGTTTTAAAAAGTAAAATCAAACACTATACTGATCTTCACATATTTATGACTGGATTTGTATTGCTTTGAGCTTTTATATCTATATGAAGCATATTATCTGTAGCTTTTTTTATTTTAATAAATTCTTTATTATAGTATCAGGGTAATTACCTCATAGAATGAGAACTGATCTTCTATTTTCAAGAAGTTCACACAGTTATTTATATCATTTTTTTCCTCAAATATTTGATCAAATTCATCAGTTAGTCCACCTGAGTGTGAGCTTTTCTTTGTGGGTAGGTTTTAAATAATACACATTCTTACTTGTCTATTATGAGATGAATTGTGTCACTCATAAAGATAGGATGAGATCCCACTGATCACCACTCTGATGTTAGACTACAGACCCCTTTTCAGGGGACGCCCATCTACCTGCATCCCTGTCTCTCTCCACCCTCCTAGCTGGGGTGCAGTCCCCAGGCTATCAGACAACAGTGGCTATTCCACAGGATGGATTCATGTTTAACTAAATGGGTCTTACTTCCTCAACATCAAGATCGTATATTTTTCCTCAAAATGCAAGATCCTCTTAACCTCCTCTGTCATCCGGGAATGAAGGAGAGCTTGACTGTACACAAACACATAATATGGATCACTCATCAACCACACGGCATAGAATTTCCTCATTCGTCTGAAACCTACGGGACCCCCCCCCCCCACTCTCCATCATGGGCCTAAACTCTCATCAGAGCTGCCACCATGTTGTCCCTCCATGGCATTTATAACACTTACATTTCTTACCCCAAAGTAGTTTTGTCTTAATGTCCCTCTTGATCTACTCACCTGTGACCTTACACTCAGGATGTTTTATTTGAATGACGACCATTGCAAGTGTAATGTTTAGATGAGGTCACATTGAGATAAATGGGAGTTTTCAACCCTGTGACTGTCATAGAGAGAGTGTGCGTGTGTGTATGCATGAGCTGCTGGGGAAGCACCATGTTGCGGTGAAAACCAAAGAAGACTAAAGTTTGCTACAAATACCAGAAGCTGGAAAGAGGCAAGGATTTTCCCTCCTGGTTTCAGAGGGAGCTTTGATACTGGACTTGCAGCCTCCAGAGCGCTGAGAAAACAAGTAGCTGATGTTTCAGGTTGCCCAGTTTCTTGTTACTTTCTTTCTTTTCCTATGTTAGATATCAATCCTAGACAATGAAGTCTTTTTAGATGTTATTTTTTGAACAAGTTTTGACAGTTTATATCCAAGATCTTGTCTACTTCATTTGCAACAATTACCTTATTAACATACATTTATACATAGTTTCTTATAATCTTGTAATAAATTTCTATAGAGTGGGTCATGTGATATATGTATTTTCAGGCCTAATTTGGGGCATTTGTATCTTTTTCCTCTTTGTAAATCAAATAGTCATTAAAAAAAGAATCATAATTTTTGTAGATCTCTCTCCATTTTTCTGTGCACTTGTTCCTCATTTATGTTTGCTGTATATATCTCTGTGTGTGTGTGCTGTTCGTTTTTGTTTGTTTGTTTGTTTTTGTCTTAAAACTAAACTTTTGAGACCCTTTTCCAAGACAGTGCTTTGAGGAAGTAAGTGCCTTTCAGATCATTGTTTTAGACAGAACTAGGAAATTTTAATGTTTTCTTTTTGCCCAGTTAAAACTACTTTTTAATTTTTTTTACCTTTTTACCCATTGAATAATTTAATTTCCCAACACTATTGTCGATTCCTAATTTAATTCATTGTTACCAGAGAGGATACCCTGTATGATCCCATTCATTCTAAATTTATTCACACCTGTTTTATGACCCACCATATGGGGCTATTCAAGAGAACAGACACTTTAAAATGAGTATAAATTCTGCTGCTATTAAGTAGAGTGGTCTGCACTTAGCATTTGTGTTGAGTGTTTTTTTCCCCCCTACAGCTTCTATATACTTAATGGTTTTGGGTCTAATTTCCAACCAATTATTGAGAGCATTGAAATATCAGACTCTTGTTGTCTACCTCGTAATTCTATTTTCCCCCACCCCCTTTTTGCAGCTGCTGGGCAGGCACTCCATCACTGGGCTACACCCTGAACTCCCAGTTCTACCAATTGTATTGTTGGACATTTATAGTTCTTGGATTTTCTTAATGTGTTGGCTATCTTACGTGAAATCTTTTTATTCCTACAAAGCTTTAATTTTCTTAAAGTCTATTTCCCATGCCCACGATAAGTCTCTTAGAATTACTCTCTGTGTGTATAGTCTGCTGTTAAGTATTGACAGTCTTATTATAACACGTGGTCCATTTCTGCCCTGTTGTGATCATGTATATCACAGTTGAATCATTTAAATTTGCAAGCTGCTCCATAAGAGGGATGATATACATTCCTTTATCCATCTTTTTAAAAAAAATATCGACCGGGAGGAGACAGTGGCACTGAAAGAGAAGATTGAATCTGAAAAGGGGAAAGACTCCTTTCCAGTAGCAGGTCAGAAGCTAATCTATGCAGGCAAAATCATCAGTGATGACACCGCTCTCAAAGAATACAAAACTGATAAGAAAAACTGCGGTGGTTATGGTGACAAAACCCAAAGCAGTGACAGCCCCAGTTCCAGTGACAGCTCAGCCATGGAATGCTCCCACCATGGCTGCAGTTAGCTTCTCCAGGCAGCAGTTGTGGCTCAGGCTCCAGCCCCCACCCCTGCTTCAGCTCCCACTTCCACACCAGCATCTAATACTCCAGCCTCAACTACAGCATCTTCTGTACCCGCACCTCTAGTGCAACTCAGCCTAAGAAAGCTGCAGAAAAGCCAGCACAGTCCCCAGTGGTTACTAGCCCAGCACCAGCTGACAGTACACCAGGAGATTCGTCCTGATCAAATCTTTTCCAAGATGCAAAAAGTGCCCTTGTGACAGGTCAATCTTAAGAGACTATGATAACTGAGATCATGTCAATGGGTTATGAACGAGAGCAGGTAATTGTGGCCCTGAGAGCCAGTTTCAACAACCCTGATGGAGCTGTGGAATATCTTCTAATGGGAATCCCGGGGGACAGAGAAAGTCGGGCTGTGGTTGATCCTCCTCCCCAGGCAGTGAGTACTGAACTCCTCAGTCTCCAGCAGTGGCAACAGCTTCAGCGACCACAACAGCAATGACAGCTACTAGTGCTGGATTTTAAAGGACTCAACCTCAGTTTAAACAGATGGGACAAATTATCCAGCAGAATCCTTCCCTGCTTCCAGCTTTGCTGCAGCAGATAAGTGGAGAGAACCCTCAGTTGCTGCAGTTAAAGGCACGAGATTTCCTGAAGGACTTGTGATTCAAGCTTACTTTGCTTGTGAGAAGAATGAGAATTTGGCTGCCAACTTTCTTCTGCAGCAGACCCTAGACGAAGATTGAGGAGACTCTTTTGCACTGCACTAACTTTGCTCACTGGATTGTCTGGGGTGACTTGGGCTCATACCCACAATATTTGGTATACGGTAGTAGGATGGTGGGGTGGGAAGGAGGGAGCTAGGACACAGGGCAGGGATACACACGATGCATGTCTGCTTCAGTTAGCAGATGCTACAAAGCCACACAGTGTAAAATACTAGACAACCAAACATCCGCCTTTGCAGGTCTTTATTCTTCTAAACAGTAGGTAACATTTCCTGGGTTTCATTCTAGTGTATTAGATCCAGAAATTTAGTGCGATGCCCTGCTTTCTCTGTTCTTTGACTTAACATTGGTTTCTGAATCTTTGCTACCTAGAATCTACAATCTGTTTTATGGCAACACTGGATAATGGCTTTTTGAAATTGGAAAAAAAAATTGGAGCATCTGTAAACAGAAATGCCAAATTATTGGTGGTCATTGTTGCTGCTTCACATAAATATGAAATTGATGCAAAAGGAAGCCCATTCTTCATGTTCAGTACTTGGGAGGGTAGAGGGGGACATTTTCTTAAAATGAGAATAATTACTGCGATTTTAAAATTTCCTGATTATTGAATTTGAGACCCTCTAACGTGATTTGAGAAGCTGTACATATATAGGCAGAGTTATTTTTACATTCTTTATTTGTTTGTGGAAAATTGGTAGGTGTCTAATTACTGTTTACTTCATTGTTGTATTGCAGTAAAAACTTTAAAAAAATAAAATCATATTTTACAAGCTAATATAACAATTGTGTGCTTTTTATGTTAGAGGGCTTATTCTGGCATTGATTCTTTAGTATTTTTAGTGTTTTGCTTTTTTTAGCCCTGGCTGTCCTGGAACTCATTCTATACACCAGCCTGACCTTAAACTCACAGAGATCCACCTGACTCTGTGCCCTGAGTGCTGAGATTAAAGGTGTGTGCCACCACCACCCAGTGATACTTCAGCATTTTTTAAGTCTTGTTTACATGTAAGAATCTACTGACTATTAAATTTAGGCTAGGAAATTAAGACCCAGGTGACATCTGTCAAGTTAGAAGGGATTCTGGCATGATACAAAAGGCTCATCTTACCTAGAACTTTTAAAGTCTAGCCTGCTCAGCAAATCATGTTACACAGGCTGGAAGAGCAGTTTTGAGCCAGGGTCTCCTGTGGCCCAGCATAGACTCAACCTGGCGATGCACCGGTGGGTTTCCTGAACTCCTCATAGTCTTCTCTCTACTTTTCAAGTGCTGAGATTACAGGCATTTGCCGTCATACATGGTAAAGTCATTTTCAAAAAACAAAAACAAAACAAAACAAAAACCGCTGTCCTCTCTGTCTTCTTAAATGCCAATGAAACATTTTACTTATATTTAAAATAGGATAGAAATGTTTTCATTTACTTTTTTTTTTTTTTGAGACAGGTACTCATATAGCCTAAGCTGGTCTTGAAGTTATGTAACTGAGGCTGGCCTCAAGTTCCCGTTCTACTCATCTCTACCTTCAAACTGTTGGGGTTATTGGTGTGTATCCTCATACCCTACTCCCTAAGCACACTCCTAAGCCCTGTCTACAAATGTATGTTTTTTTTTTTGAGATTACTGATTTGAAACTTGATTTCTGGCTCTTCTAAAGTCACCTCTGCATCTAATGACTTAAATAGTGACAAAAACGATGTAAGTATAAAAAAGTGTGGAGGGTGGCAGAGAATAGAAGACAGGAGCGAAGAGGCACAACTTAACAACAGTGCAGTCATGACAGGCTGCAAACTAACAACAGTGGGACTAGGCCTCACCAGTACAGTAATCAGGAAATGCCCAGACAGTACCCTGAGGGGACCAATCAGAATTGAGACAATAAAAAAGTACTAGATGCTCCAGAGCATTAAGAATACCTTACCTGCCCAAGCCACACCATTGTCACCTGTATTCAGGGGCCTAGTTTGGTGACAACAGGTTCCCCAGTTGTCAGTCAGGAGTCAGTGATCTTCCACAAATTCGGGTCAGCTGATTCTGTGGGTAGATGAAGTCACTGGTAGGGGGACCAGGATCTAACTCTAATGCATGAACTGACTTTGTAGAGCTCATTCTCTATGGACAGATACCTTGCTCAGCCTAGGCACAGGGAGGAGGAAGACCTTGGTCCTGCCTCAAGGAGGGGATGGGACAGTTCTATTGACTTCTCAGGGGAGGCCTTAACCTCTTTGAGGAGTAGATGGGGGTGGGTGGAGAGGGGTAGCAGGAGGAGAGGAAGAAGGGGGAACTGGGATTGGTATGTTAAAAAAGAAAAAATAGCTTCTTGAACTTGTATATAGGTTGCCAATTTTCTTGTAGTGACACCATTACCAATCCCTGTTTGATAAAACTGTTACCTTATTGCTGCCCAATCAGTTCAACCCCCATCTGATTTTGGAATTTCCCTATCCACCCATCCATTACTTTTCAAAAATCCTGCCTCAACTAAGCTCAGGGCTCCCTGATCCAACTGCTGTGTCAGAACAGACAGAGAGTCCAAGTTCCAGTTTTGCAAGAAAGACTTTGCTTTTGTATATGGACTCGGGACTCCTGGTGGTCTCTGGGGAAGAGAGCTCATGACATGGGCATAACAAGGAGTATATTAATAAAATGGATGCATTATGATTGATCAGAAGGAAAAAACAGGGAGTCCCTCTATTTGAGAAATTGCACCTATTTTTTCTAAGGAGATATATATTTAGTGTAAATTACTTCTCCCTGTTTAAGTGGGCTTCTGTTTTCAGGAATGCAGTTTCTCATTGTCAGTCTTGGACCAACATACTCTTTCACCTTAAAAGAGTTAAATTATAAGGTTCAAGAATTCATCCTTGAATTTGCTAAGAATTTTGTCATTTCGAAGTCTCAAATATATCTTCTATAAATGAGCCACATTTTCACTTACATTCCAACCCTAAGATAAACATTTCTAGGAAGAGTTATTCTATTATACAATAATAGAAGAAAAACTTTTGTGGCACATGAAGTTTTAACCCATCAACTAAACACGGCTGCTATAACCTTTGGAAAATACACAGAGGGCTACCTGCACCCAATTCGCGCCCTGGAAAAGTGAAACTTTCCTCCAATTCCTAGAAAAATTGATGTCAAAGACGTCTACTTGTACGAAATTAATGCAGCATAGTTTTTAGCTGAAGCTGGCTTCTACACTGCCCACGAAACCGGTTCCACACTAGAAGCAGAAGGGAAATTGCATCAAATGACCTAAGACTCAAATACCTTATACCTCAAGCCCTTCAAGCAGTAAACAGGCAAAGCAGCGCAGCCTCGGAACTGCGCCTGGGGACCGAAACGTACACCATGGCCTTGTTTCCCTGGCCTACTTTCCGAGACAAGCGGCTCTCTCCGGCCCGTGTGGAGCAGGCGGTGTCTCCCCTGTCCACTTCTCAGGATGCACTGGGCCAGGAATGAACTTTCTCCACCTTGAGGGAGCTGGCCATAGGCAGGACTAATGCGCTCTGAGTGTGTTAAGTGGTCTTTGGCTATTTGTGGCGGTAAAAGGACGCTGACATCGTTGTTACTCTGTGCTGAGTCGGACGACCCCTATATAATTAGCTAGAGGAACCCGAGAAAGGCCGTAAACAGCACTGAGCATGCGCGGCCAGTGTGCTTCTTTACAGCCAGGCCGCCGGAAGTGGAGCTTCCGGAATCGGCGTCCGTGCGGGAAGTGGAGCCTCGGGTTTCGGAGTCCGGGCGTGATGACGCGCATACGCGGGAATGCGTGAGGACGCAGGCGGGTCTTAAAGAGAGTGAGTTTCCGCGTCTGTTCGGCTGAGTTTGGGGCGTCGCTTTTGTGCGGCAGGTGTCGCGGCTTTCCCGGACCTCAGATGCAGGGGCCGGGGCTGAGATCCCTGGCGCGGGCCGGGCGGAAACGCTGCCTTGGGGCTAGGGTCCGCCGGGCGGAAGCGCTGCTTTGGAACCGGGCGGGAGATCAGAACCGGCCGGGCTGGTCTGGGTCTTCTTATCCCCCTCAGGCTCAGGGTGGGTGAGAGTTGGGGTGGAGGGGGAACAGGGGCCTGGTGGTGGTCGGGGAGGAGACGCGGGCCGGTCTCACCCTGATAACTTGCCCGAACGCTTGGAAGTCAGGGCTTCCCCGATGGGCTTTTGATAGGTTCCTCTGATATCGGGAAGTTTGAGACGAAATTGCATCAGCCACAGAGCTTATTGTAGCAAGTGTCTGTGGGACCGCTGCTTCAGTCTCGGTACGAAAACCCATACTAACCTCTGAAAGGCTGTTCCACGTTATTGGGTACAGACTTACACCTGAAGGACTCATCTCTGTTCTGCCCACACATAAAGCTCGTATTGTATGCGTTTCTGTTGTTGCAAACAAGGCATCAAGTATTTTTTAAAACTATTAATATCTGATTGTTACACAATTAAGATTTATTTGTCAGGCTGTCTTAAAGTCCCTTTCAGTAGGTTCGTGGCACACACTTTTTTTGTTGTTGTTGTGGAGGGTGTCCAGTTATCATACCTCTCTACTTTTTGTTCCAAAGTCCTAGCCGCTTTTACCTCTTCCTGCTTTTGTTACTGGTTCTGCTTCCACTCTTCTAGTGTTCTGACTCATTCCAGTAGAGCAGGTGATCCTCACACAGTCGTCCTGCTTTGGTCCCCGAGTGCCACATTATCAGCGTCTTCTGGGAAATTGTTGGCAATGCAGATTTTAGTGTCACAGCCCTTTGAGCAAGCCTTCAGGTCCATTCCAGTGCTTCTGGGTGCTGAATTTCACGAACAGCATAGCTATAAAAAGTACTTACTTGCGAAGTCACAGATGATGTTTGAATAAGGTGAAGTCACTTAACTGTGACGTCATAGTGCTAAGCATTCCATGAGCAAACACATAGGTAGTGCTAACAGGTTACTCAAAAGTCAGGCGTTACTAAGTTACTAGACCTGCATGAAGAAAGCAACGGAGATTGTGGAGGAAGGGCAGATTGCGGATCCATAGGAGTTGGGAGTCCATGGATATTGTGGCTGCCGCATAAAGGATGTTTCTTTTACCCTGTCACATTCTGAGAATTTAGACACAGGATAACTTTTTAGCTGGATTTGGTGGCTTACACCTGTAATTCTAGCGCTCTGGAGGCTGAGGTAGGAGAAATCAGAAGTTGGAGGCCAGCCTGGGATACATAATGAGGCACTATCCAAAAAATCAAAACACCAGAAAGTTACAGCAGTAGGCATTAATACTAGTATTATTTACAAAATGGGCTGATAGTAATTGTGACAAAGTAATTTAAACTTTCTTGGTTTTCTTGTTTCTTCAGCTTAGTTATACCAAAGGTTGGCCTAGAATTTGGTAAAGGCCAGAACAGAGTTGAAAAGAAAGGTAGAGGAGTGGCTAGCACGCCAAAGCCAAAGCTGATGATGTTTCTAGCCTTATCTTTTGTCCTCATATGTCATGCAGCTCCATAATAGCAAAGAAGGCCTCCTGTCTGTTTTTATTTGAAGGCTCACAATTAAGTTAGACAGGCTCTCAACCTGCTGATAGTCTTCAAGTTGCTACATGTAGCATTTTCTAAGAATTATTCCTTTCTCCAAGAGTCCACCTAGGGGAAGAAAGAATCGTTCAGGATTTGAAGCGGCTGCCCTAGAGCCTAGACTTTGTCACAGTATTGAAAAGGATTAGCAACTAACTGTGGCCTGTATAACATCCAACTTTGGCTAGAGAGCACTGGCACTCAGTACCTGAGACTCTGCAATATCATAGGGAGTAAATTGTCATGTACATATGTTGCTTGTGATACCAGTTTCTGTCAGTATCACTTAACCTTACCACCAAAATGATTCAGTCCCTTCACGAAACAATTGTTTTTCAAAGGCTCCAAATGTTTTCTTACTCTCTGTATGAGAAGCATGGGTAGCTATGGTTCTGGGTCAGACCAACCCTGCTTGAGTCCTGTCCCCCCGTGCATTGATTTTGGCTTACAGACAAATTAGCATCTGTCCAGTTTTAATCTCCCCCTGTAAAGTGGAAGTCATAACAGCATCTGAGGTGCCTATGTTAAATGAGACAGTGTGTTAACTCTTATTTGTTACTGCATCATGTTAGACAATGTCTCTTGCTGGGAAGGGGAAGAAATGTTTGTCAATTTCATGCTGACTGTCCTGTTTATTTCCTAATGACACAAGGTCATTTTATTACCCGGCCACTTCTCTTTTCAAGTGAGAGTCAAGGCTTCACAACATTGTGAGAGAAAGCCAACACTTGGAGAAAGTTACAGCTCAGCTTGGTAGAAAACCGTCAGTTATTTCATCAGCAGTGATTTCTAGACATTGTTTTCATAATTTCCAGAAGATTAGAGTTAATTAACATCAAAATGTCTTTGATTATCTTATACTTGATTTCTTTGGGTACAGATTTGTCATATGATGCTTTTTGTGTTATAGACAATGATACCTCTGCAGATAAATGCATAAAAATGTTATTGGCCCTGAAATAATCGATATTTTTCAATATATATCCTTTACCTAGAACACTGGTGTGTTCTACTTTTTAAAAAAAGTCGAAGTCCTTATATTTTCCTCATGTTTTTACATAGCTATAAATGTATGAACATGAAATATACTTAGAAAAATTCATAATGGGCCATACTTTTGTTTACTTTGTAGTATGCGGGTGAGGAGCAAATATAAGAATAAATAATCTATACACTTATACGTGTACTACATTAAAATTATTCTAAAAAGTCATTAAAAGTTTGAAATTGTTTTTAAAAGAATTCCTTTGATGGAGCTTTTATTCCGTCTAAACAGTGATTTTCAGATTTTTTATTTGTTTAATTTTGTTTTAACTTGGAGCCTCTTAAGCAGAAATTTACATAGAAAATTGAAATGTCAAAAGACTCATGATTTCTGTGGGGTTGAAAGACACAGACTCCTGCTGCAGACTGTGTCTAGAGAATGGGATTCTGGGAATCTGTGTATGAGTCACTGTCAGTGACATAGCTCCACAAGGGCTCTATACCTAAACCTGGGATGTTAGAATCCTTAGACATGCCGCTAGTTTTGTCACTGGGGCAAGCATATGTCTGGGTTTTCATACGGAGACATGGGTGGTTATTTAAAAACAAAGTAACGAAAACAACAACAAAAACCTGAACAAACAGAGTCTTCAGTCTGTATTTTTACAGAAATAGTATTCCATGCAGAAAAACAAACAACAAACCCCACAGCTTTTTAAAAATCCCTCTTACACTGTGACAGCTGTATCTGTATTAAAAACTGCTTCATATTTTAACTGTTATTTAGTATCATAAGTGACTGGGGAAGAGAAACAATGAGTCAAAAGAAAGTAGATGGTGTTGTTTGTGTTTACAAGCGGTACTGTTTTTGCTGTATGACAGTATCTGCTTTTCATTCATATGGTAAAGTAGTCTTTGTTTGTTTTGTTTCTGTTTTACTTAATTTTTACTTAATAATGACTCCCCATAAAAATCTAACCATTTGTGAGCTTGTTCCTAGTAGTGGTAGTACCACTGTCATTTTCACACATTGAGAGGGGTTTCCTGGTGACAGCTGGAGAGTGGGGGAGGGGAGTCACTTTCAATCAACCAGCTGCTCCTTGCAGCATCATGGTGGTGATATTTCAAAGCTGGTGGCTAATTCTGGCTGTATTCGGAAAAGAAAATGTGTCATATTTCTGGGATACAGTAGATAGCGTGCAGGAGCCCTTTGGGATCCAGATGATAGCCAGCTGACAGCGTGTGCATTCAGGCTTGCATGTCAGTGTTATTTACCGTCTAGTTTCTTGGACATTGTTACATGTACATCATAATTACAAAGCAATAAAGTCCAGTTCCATGGGGAGAAAGTCTCATTACTTTATGGACAGGAAGGGAAAATGAAAGCTGAACTACAGTGGTGTACTACGTGCTTTTATGTGGTGTGCTATTTCATCTGTCTTCACCATGGCTGTAGTAAGTCAGAGGGATTTTCTTTATCCAGCAGCTAAAGAGCCAGCAAGTTCGGGAGAACTGAGGTCGTGGTGTGTCCAATCCAAGGTCACATACCATATTTGACCCCTTCTGACTTTAACTTCAGGGATGTTACACCATGAGCTGTTTCCTCAGGGTGCTAAATGACGTATATTTTTATTCCAGAGTCACAGTATTAGGATAGCAATGAATGAAATTTATGTATGTATTACAGTGACTTTGGATTTATAAGTAACATGTAATGAGTGTGTGTTGCAGCCATGTGTAATTCTGGATTTTCTTTTTCTTGAACAAAGTGTTTTGGGCAACACTGAAACCATGATACCTTTCTTTCAGCAACTTGGTGATTTTGTGCATTGTGATGAATGAGTTGTGCTTCAAAATTTGAGCCACTATAAAAAGATGATATACTGGCACCTCGTCTCTTCCCATGTAACCAGTATCCTCTTCTTCCTGTCAAGGTGTGCTAATTTTGTATTCATAAGGGGCTTCTAAATTTTCACCCTGAAAAGTCCTTTAATTTCCATGAAATGGTTTTACTACTGTTCTGTGGAATTTGGGGAATCATTTCATCTTCTTCCTCATGGCTTAAGGACAATGTTTCTGCTAGTGTCATTGCCATAGAAAACTGCAAAGCTTGTTTTGCTATTTCCTCTGTATGCCTGCACATGTATGTGCAGTTTTGAAGTAGTTCATCCTATGCTAATGCTGCTCTTGATGACATTGCCTTTCTAGGTGTGGCTTCCTCAGAGGACTAGCTTGTTAAATAGGAGTATAGACTGATCCAATCATGTTCTTCATGTGGTTTTAGACACATACCCTGGCTGTTCCAGGCTCATGATTATTGAAATGTGTCTGTTTATGCACTGGGTGCAGTGAGAATTGAATGGATGAGTTTCTGGGAAGTGCTTAGAACCCTTCCTGGAGGCCATGTGATGGAAGAGATTCAATGCTCGCTTAGTTTTTCTTTTTTTTCTTTTCCTTTTAAGATTTATGTATTATGTATACAGTGTTTTGACTGCTTATATGTCTACATACCAGAAGAGGGCACCAGATCTCATTATAGCTGGTTATGAGCCCGCATATGAGCTGGGAATTAAACTCAAGACCTCTGGAAGAGCAACCAGTGCTCTTAAGCTCTGAGGCTCCTCTCCAGCGTGTTTTTTTTTTTTTTTTTTTTTTTTTTTTTTTTTTTTTTGTAGTGGATGAGTGCAGATGTTTGCCTGAAGTTTTAGAGACCTTTGTATCCAGTGGCACTTCATTTGTGTACTCTGGACTTAATTTCCATGAAGAGCAGAGGCACAGAAATGCAGTGCAGTTACTTCTAATTCATTCTTTTAAAAACACCAGTTTGGTAGAACTAGATGACACAACTGAGACCCTCTGACTTTCCTTTCGAGACTACAGTCCTCATCTAGTGCTCAACCAAGAATGCGCATTGATGAGGACTTCCTGGAGAAGTTGCTCTGGCCTCCTTGAACCTGTGCTCCCTTAGGAACAGCAGGCCCACAGTGGACTGTTGAGATAAGCCCATGTGACCTCCATGTTCTGGCTAGAGCCTTTGTTAGTCTAAAGGAGATGGCAGTGCTTGAAATAAACTCACACCTGCTTGTGAACACTTTTGTAAATATGTCGTTTTGTGATAGACGTCCTGGATTGCACACAGAAGAAGCAACTCTATCTGATGTGATTCAAGCAATTTAATTAAAGTCGAGACTGACTGGAAACTATGTGGATGAGCTCAGATTGAACAGAAAATCCTGATAGCTGTACCTCAGTAAAGACGAGTGATAAGGAGAGCTCTCTGGGTTTGTGTACTTGTGGCCACATTCTTCCAGGGACTGCTGACCTAGTTCCAACACCATCAGCTAGTCTACCAGTTCCAGGACAAAGCTGTTACTCCAGGTAGCTTACTCTTACCCTTGATTGAGAGTCCCTCTTTTCTCTCAAGATCACAAATGGGGTGGGCTATAGATTCTTGTTAGAGGAAGAATGAAGTATTCATGCTAGCTAGGCAGAAATCCCCAACCTGTCCCAATCACCAAGTCATTTGCAGATGTCCCGTGTACTTTGTGGGAACGCACCCAGTCTTTGAAGTGTAACTGCTTTTCCCACTTGACTAGTTTTTGCGCAGAGCAGATTCAGTTCCATAAATTATTCAGAAACCATTCATGCACGGATAAAATGAGGGGCGGCAGTGGCAGGCAGCGCTTTCTCACTGACTCAGGATAGACAAAGAAATTCGATGTAGAGCAAAGATGAGATTGGAAGTCCTTAAATCCTCTTGAAGGGTATGATCATGGCATACTTGCGCTGTGGTCCCCACGTGCACCCTGGTTTCAAACCTTCGGCTGCAGGGCTGTCAATTGGGAAACTTTAATGAGCTCTCATTACACGAAAACTTGTGGTCTGAGCGAGGAGGAACTGGCTTATGATTGATACTGGAAATCATGAATGTTGACGGGGCAGGAGTGGAGTTGGCCTGAAGTCACCTAGAGCTGTGGAGCAAAATTGAGGATTATATGCAAAATCTAGTAGCTTCAATTTTTCAGTCACTTTTTATGTGTAAATATAGTCTGATCTCTAGTGTTGAGCCAAAAGCACTTTTAAAAGGGGAAAAGAAAAATTTTGTCAGCTGACATCTTGAGATTTTTTTTTCTTTTACTCGCCATCAATGAAGGGTCATTAAATTCTCACAGTGTCAGATAATCTTGACAAAACGTGGATTGGGAGTTGAGTATATAGTTTATTTTAATTAAGAGTAATTTATGGGGCCATTGAGATGGCCCAGTGGATAACAGTTTGCCATGTAAGCTTGATGACCTGAGTTCAATCCGAGGGGCCCATGTGTAGGTAGGAGGAGTGAAGACCAGTTCCACAAAGTTGTCCTCTAATGCACTGTGGCCCATGCCCAGTAATAGAAAATAATGATAATCCTTCTTTTAGGATTCTTTCATATACTGTACTGTTAAAAGGTATGTGTGTAATCCAGTCACATAATACATCGTAAATATGGGGGATAGTATTCCTAGAAAGTGTTAGACACCATCTTATAAAAACACTCAGAAGTATTTCCAACTTTTTTTCTTCAGATCTATTTTAATTCATTTGTGCACACAGACCACTATCACTTTGCAGTTTATGGTTTTATGGTGTGTGTGTGTGTTCAAAAATCTCAGTTTTTCCTTATAAAATCAAACGAGTCTGTGTTATCCTGGGGAAAAACTGACACGTTTCTGAAGGTCAGTTGGTCAGTGTATTGTGTAGCTAGTCCTTACCCACACTGCCCTATACTACGGGCATTAGTAGTGCTCACCTTAGATATAATTTTGTCAGAAAGGATCTGTATGTTCCTCTTTCCCAAGCCACCCTTTTGATGCCCCCACTCCCTAACAACTTTTATGTTTTGAAACGGTTAAAGGTGTTGCTTATCCATCATCGTGCTCCTGTTTCCTCGCCGGTGCCAGCGCTCCATAGGGTAGCAGTACGCTCCGGGAAGCCTTTTGTCCTTCCTGTCTCCCAGAAGCCTGACAGCCTTTCATGTGGAATTCAGCAAGATTGCTTTTCATCGAACAAAGCTGAATGTTGCTTTCTAGGTGAAAAAAATAATTAAATGCTTTTAAAGATGTATTTGATTAACAGGAAGCTGATCTGTGTAAATTAATTATAAGTGTAATGATGTCATAGCCCTGTCTTTTGTTATTAAGCAGGTAATTGACCAGGAGTTTAGAAGCTTATTGTAGCTGACGGTTGGCAGTTTGACCTTGTGTGCTGCCTGGAAGGAAAACGTGCACGATGAATGTAAATGCAGTTTGTTCATTGTCCTGTGCTCCTGGTCAGAGCATCTGATCCCAGGGTCTTGTTTTCATTCTTTCATTACTTCTCTGTTGAAATTGCTGGCCTAGCGTGTAGTCCCAAACTGGGCATTATACTTATAGCCCCCACTAAAAGCATTTGACCAAACACAAACGCCTGTGTCCTTGAAGAACTATAATCAAGACATGAAACCTGGGCACATTTGGGATATATGGTCCGGTAAACAATTACCAAAATGAAAAGTCTCTGTGTTTTAAAGTCTGTGTGGAGGAACCTAAGACAGCTTTTGATGGAGGGACATAGGAGCACACTTGATAGGTGGAGAGTTTTTTCCATATTGTAATTTGGCAAAGTAAGCCAAGAGTACTTAAGAATGATTGGGTGATGGGAACCTTTAGTGAGTTCTGTTAAAGATGGGAATGTAAGAACCATAGGCTGGATATGACCATCTAACAGCTGTTCCCCGGCATAGCCATCCCACTCTTTCCCATGCGAACTGTACTGTCAGCCCGGTTAGATGAGGACATAGCAGTTTTAAAAATCACGATGCTATGTTAAATTACTCCAAGGACTAAGGAGCCTGGAGAAAGATACTGTCACGAGAACAAGATGGCAACCATATTCAATGGCAGCATGTTTTACATGTTTTACATGTGTGAGTGTGGCACAACGTGTGGCACCCTCTGTTCAGAAAGCCTCGGGCCTTGCTTCCGAAGGTGCTGCAGCGTGTAACATACCATCCAGTGGTAAGAAGATGGGATCTAGAAAAGTGAGGCAGTGGTGGGTGCTGAGGAGCATGTCCACTCTGTGCCGCTGGTCTCAGCTGGGGCAGCTGTCTGCAGGCATCCAAGTGGATTTCTATTCAGATGCTTCTCTAAGTATTGGGTGAGTTGAACACATTTGCTTATTTCTTTAGCAGAAGCCAAGAGACTGTTTGCTCCTTCTACATTCTTGCCTGGCAACCCATGTTCTCAGGGTTGATAGTATAAGTTCACTGCCTGATCTACCTTTAAAACCCCCTTTCTCCTTTTACCTACTTGTTTTTCCCGTCAAAGCTTGACTCAAGCAAGGAAACAGCCGTAAGTTTTCTGAGTTGAATTGGACTTAGCACACTCTACATTGGTAAGTTTGTATGTTCTTGGCACCTTGCTGAAAAGCATGTGAACTTGATGATACAAGATACAAGCTTGTGGCCAAGGACAACACTAGACCCAGATGGCTGAGATTCTCATCAGGAGAAAGACACCCACTCATCAGGTGAATGTAACCTGCCTTAGGCTCTGTTGAGATTTTGCAGGAGGAACACAGAGACTGAGTGGTCCTGTACACCTGCACAAAGATGGTCCTTTGGGCGAGACCCAAGCCAGGGACCCGTGAGAGTTACAACTAACAGCTTATTCACAAACTGGACCGTGGTCTCATTTAACGAAGTGACATTTAAATAGGTTATTTGAGCTAAATCCTGGCTTGTCCACAACATGAGTACTGATTGATAGGCTCTCCTTCATTGTTAGCCAGGTCAGTCTTACTTTGGAAGAGAACGCCTGAGGATTAACTAGCTCTGCATGTGTGTGTAGAATTGGCCAGTGGTCCTCCTTATTTTTGATGTGTATTTTTAGAATAACTAGATAGCAGAGTAGAAATGTATATTTCTTTTACAATCATTTAAAACAATAGATGCTAGACTCGGATTTTCAGGACTCTGGGCTGCAAAGCAGCCTAATGTTTCAGCTCAAGAAATAGATCATTCCAGAACCGCAAAGGTGAGGGCTGAACTGAACTGAGCAGATGTAGGCCAGCTGGTACAAACAGAGTGGGAGTACTGTGGCTGTGTGACCGAGCGTGGGGCACTGTGGCTGTGTGACCGAGCGTGGGGCACTGTGGCTGTGTGACCGAGCGTGGGGCACTGTGGCTGTGTGACCGAGCGTGGGGGCACTGTGGCTGTGTGACCGAGCGTGGGGGCACTGTGGCTGTGTGACCGAGCGTGGGGCGCTGTGGCTGTGTGACTGAGCGTGGGGCGCTGTGGCTGTGTGACCGAGCGTGGGGCACTGTGGCTGTGTGACCGAGCGTCGGGGTACGGTGGCTGTGTGACCGAGCGTGGGGCACTGTGGCTGTGTGACCGAGCGTGGGGGTACGGTGGCTGTGTGACCGAGCGTGGGGGCACTGTGGCTGTGTGACCGAGCGTGGGGGTACGGTGACTGTGTGACCGAGCGTGGGGCACTGTGACTGTGTGACCGAGCGTGGGGCACTGTGGCTGTGTGACCGAGCGTGGGGCACTGTGGCTGTGTGACCGAGCGTGGGGGCACTGTGGCTGTGTGACCGAGCGTGGGGCACTGTGACTGTGTGACCGACCGAGCGTGGGGGCACTGTGGCTGTGTGACCGAGCGTGGGGCACTGTGGCTGTGTGACCGAGCGTGGGGCACTGTGACTGTGTGACCGAGCGTGGGGGTACGGTGACTGTGTGACCGAGCGTGGGGCACTGTGGCTGTGTGACCGAGCGTGGGGCACTGTGGCTGTGTGACCGAGCGTGGGGCACTGTGGCTGTGTGACCGAGCGTGGGGCACTGTGGCTGTGTGACCGAGCGTGGGGCACTCTGGCTGTGTGACCGAGCGTGGGGCACTGTGGCTGTGTGACCGAGCGTGGGGCACTGTGGCTGTGTGACCGAGCGTGGGGCACTGTGGCTGTGTGACTGAGCGTGGGGCACTGTGGCTGTGTGACCTGTCATCTCATTGACTCGTTGCTTTCAAAGTCCATGTTACCCTGTGTGTGACTCTCTCATTGCTTTGGTGAAACACTGGAGGAGAGCAACTAAAGGAAGGAAGGGCATATTTCGGCTCGCGCTTCCAGGGCTTACCATGGCATCAGAGCTTGAGGCAGCTGGTCTGCTCTCACAGATGCCAGCCCAGCTCATGTAGCTCTTTTACTTTGGACTTCTCGTCATCAGTAGAGTAGGAAAATTTGGGTTTTGATTTGGGAGTGGGGGAAGCTTGTTTTCCTGTTTTATTTTTATATATTAGGCCATTGTTTATCCCTCTTTAGTGATGAGATCAGGACAGAGTTCAGAGTTTAACCCTTCTTTCCTTCCTTCCTTCCTTCCTTCCTTCCCTCCCTCCCTCCTTCCTTCCTTTCTTCCTTTCTTTTTCCCCTGAGACAGGGTTTCTCCATAGCTTTGGGAGGAGTTTAACCTTTCTGCTCCACCATCTTCTTGGTTGTGTGCAGCTGACCTCACCTTCCACCAACACTCTCACTCAGTGTTAACACTGCATCTTGGTTTTGTGAACAGAAACCCCCTCATCATCAAGTCTCTACCCCCGATTGTGTTTATTATCATTGACATGGATTTTAAGGCTCTAAATAGAGGACCACTTAATTTGAAACAGTCGTTCCATGTTTAATTTAAACGCTTTTCACAGCTACCACCTCCCTTTGCTTCAGCAATTCTGTGTTTACACAAATAAGGCTGCTTGCATGTCAGTGGGCTCCAAAACTCCTGACTCCAGAAAACCCCATCTGTAGTAATTGGGGGTCGATCATGTGGAAAGTGATCAGGCCACATGGGTTTGAGGCATGAGTGGGAGCCATACCTTATAAAAAGCCCAAGAGATCCCCCTGGCCTGGTTCTTCCCACATCTAAGGCTCTCATCACAGTGACATCAGTCTGCTGCTCTGACCTCTACTTTCTGGCTTCTGAAACTCTGAGGACTGAATGTTCACAGATCTCAGTAAGTTTGAATTAAATGTCATGGTATATGTTGTAAATAAATGTTGCTTCAGGATTAAACAAAATTGGTTTCTTTTAGTACCGTTCAGGAGTTGCTTCAGGCTTTATTTATTTCCTCCAAGAAGCGTTCATATGGAAGAGAAATAGGAGTCAGACTTTTTGTTTGTTTGTTTTGTTTGTTTTGTTTGTTTTCACTGTGTAGCCCTGGCTGTCCTAGAACTCACTCTGTAGACCAGGTTGGCCTCAAATGCACAGAGATCTGCCTGCCTCCCAAGTGCTGGGATGACAGGCATGCAATGATGCCTGTAATAAGTGTTTCTCATTTTATGACTTAAGTCAGAAGACCCTGGGGCTGTATAGCCAGACATTGAACCATTTCCCCATCTACTCTGCCATCACAGCACCAACAGATTTTTATTTCATCTGAAGCTCCTGTTACCCACTGTTCAGTGCAGGTTGGGAATCTTGGCTTTCATGAGTGATGTGCAGGTTGGGCACTGGGACCTCCCTAACGCATCAACAGTGGCAGTCAGTGTTGCTACTGAGAGACACAAGCAGCTGAGGGCCTTGACTCCTACCCAGCCAAGTCTGCCCAAGAGCTGGTTGTGATTCCTAATAGTCCAGTGTATGGGTACTGTCCCTTTGGTCATTCTTATCTGTATAATGAAAATAGAATTTGTGTTTCAGTTTTACACCAGGACTGCTGGAAAGGCATTCACTGGTTCAGGCTTTTGGGTTTGGAATTAGGAACATGCGCTGTAAGCTGTATCATGTTCATACATGACTTCCATGCCCTCTGGTGGGAAGAGACCCCACCTGACTGTCCATGGAGATGAGCAGCCCAAGTGGCTGTCCATCTGCAGAGATGGCACTGTGTAATAAGCACCTTGGACAGAGAAAGTTGAGACCTGGCATTTCACCACCCTTAAGTGTCTCGGGCAGAGAAGCACCACTGGGCTGTTTCTGTGGATAACTGCTGGGGGTGGGGGGTGCACCAACACAGGCAATTCCCTACATGAGTGCTGGACAGACCAGCTAGTATATAAAACAAAGAATGCCTTCATAAGATTTTTTTTTTTGGGGGGGGGTTTTCGAGACAGGGTTTCTCTGTGGCTTTGGAACCTGTCCTGGAACTAGCTCTGTAGACCAAGCTGGTCTCGAACTCACAGAGATCCGCCTGCCTCTGCCTCCCGAGTGCTGGGATTAAAGGCGTGCGCCACCACCGCCCGGCGCCTTCATAAGATTTTAAGAATGAAGTGAAATGAAACAGGTTACATGTGTCCACTATTAAACTAAATGTGTAACTATCAGCCATTATTAAAAAGGGTATGGATTATCAGAAGACATTAGTTCTGAGGCTGAGCCTAGGGACAATGATGATGATAACGATGTGTTATCCACGGGTACCTAGAGTTCTTATGTTTCATGAATTGTTAGTCATCAGTCAGTTCTAGAAGGGAAGTCTTGTCATTTAGGGCCAGCTTCAAAGGTGAGGGCTTCAGGCATAAATTAAAATTTACTCAAGAGCACGTGTGGTGCTACATACCTTTAATCCCTGTACTTTTGAGGCAGAGACAGGTGAATCTCTGATGTCTGAGGCCAGCCTGGCCTACAAATAGGGTTCCAGCACTGCCAGGGAAGTGAAGAGAAGCCTTGTCTCAATAAACCACAAATAAATAAATAAACAAACAAACAAAAAATGAAAAAGGGGAAAAGAAAGAAAAAGGATTTACTCAAGATCTTACCGCCTGAAGGCATTTAAGTCATTTAAGTCAGGATTTAAACCAGGGCTTTTTGACCCCAAAGTCTATCCTGTTAATGATGACATGCTTTATGATTTTTTGCAAGGTCAGAAAGGTATTTGATGGTTCACAGGGGAAGGTGTTGTGATGAAATTGGATTCTAAGCAAATTGAGTCAGGCATTTTGTAAGCCGGTTAGGGAGAATGCGCTGAAGACCCGGCGTTTGTGGGTTGTGTCCGCATGTCAACGACATGGCTATTAAGGGCCGCTCACTTGTCGGAGATATTGAGTCCTCACTCCTCCAAGGTATCGTGTTTTACCAGTGTGCACCTTCCATGGGATTGGTATTAAGACAGACTATTATAAAAGACAGTCGGACTTCATCCGTTAAGGGGCGAGGAGTTTTTTACTTGTGAAGATGGTGAATGAGCAAAGATAGAGGAGGAGCCATGTGTCTTAGAAGCTAGGTCTTCTCACTTACAGCCGGAAGAGGCAGCTGGGGATAACCGGGCAGACTCCAAGCTGGCATTCCAAACTGAGTGGCTGGAATAACAAAGGCTCTGAGTCAGGAGAACCATTGTCCCAAAGGACGCTGCAGACTCGAAAAGAAGACAGTGTTCTTAATCCTACTTTCTTTGGAGCAGAATCCGAGCTGTGGGCCTTTCCACGAGTAGATGACACTGGAATGTAATTATTGATAGTGTCATGGTATTCATGAAGACGAGACTCCCATTACCTTCTTAATATAATTTGATTCCCATATTCATGTTTTATTCATGAAGTCCATTTTTATTCATTTTGTTGTCTTCATCTCTTTATATTTCTCCCTTAAATGGGAAGTAAGAAAACAGAGCCCTCTTCCGATTCCCTTTGATTTTGACATTAGTACAGTTCAGGAAGCCACTTAACGGGTCTTAGAAGGCTAGGAAAAATTGTTGTTTGTGTGCAGCTTGTCGTCAGACGATTATGGCGTCTGATGAAGGTTCCACGCCGTCTCCCCCAGGACTCCCTATTTACCAGTCACCTTAGGTAGATGATGCTTTCTGGTAAATTGAACATGGTGTAATGATGTGAAGCCATACCATCTGCTATTATAGTTAATATTTAAATGTTAAGTCTGGAAAGCATAATTTGAATGCCATTTTATAAAACTTTTAATATAGCGTTTTGAAATGCATGTATTTATTTGAAAACGGACCTGATTTTGTCTGTAAGGAGTCAGTTAAAGAAATTCTTGTCTTTCACTAATAATGCATCTTATACTTTTTTAATTTTCAGAAGTATCTTGAATATCTGCATTGTAATTCGAATCTTCTAGGACCTAAGGAAACTACTACCTTTTCAAAAATAAAATTGTGCCAATATGTTTTATTAGAGGAATAAAATAATTGTGTTATGGTGCTGGGTGGAAACACTCTCCTCCATTGACTTTTCAGTGACACATGGAAAAAAGTTTGAAGCTTTCTAGGAATGCTTCAGGTCAGCTTATTCTGTCCTAGAGAAAGCAGACACATTGAGACAAGGAAGGGGGGCAAGATGCACTGCTGCTTCCTGGCCATTCTCACGGTCCTTTGAGTAGGTTAATGCTCTGTTTGTTACGAATCACTTTGTTATCTGACTCTTGCAATTAAGAAAGCAGAGATATTTTTATGTTCAGTATGAACATTTTCTCTTTCCATAGCATTTTGCATGGTTTGCAGAAATTAGAATCACCCACCCTCTGTGTTCTTTTGAAAGGACTTTGCGCTGTTTACAGGCTGATGTGTTCGTCTAAGCTGCGCCAGGCTGTTGAAGGGCATTCAAGCTTCCTCTCAACATACCATATCACAGGGGAATTGTGGTGCCAATCTTTGAAGTTCAGCCAGGTGCTTTCTTTGTGATTTCAACTTTCTTTTCGGTGCTTTCTCTCGATCCAAGCTTGTTCAGTGACTTCTCAAGGGTAAGGGGTGAGCTGAACACACTTCTACGCTATAAACACATCTCAGTTCATATGTGTTTTCAGCAATGTGAAGTTAGCATTTTATCACATCATTAGTCTTACATTAGGGAAATGTTTGTGCATACCATTTCATACTCACTAGGAAAGCTAGAATAAGAAGCATCAGTAAAAAGCAAAGGCTCTTGAGAATATGATGAAGTTGGAGGCCTTGCACTCAGAGAGAGTGTGTACACAACAGTGTATGAGTTTGGAAAATAATTTGCTGGCTGGCCCAGCGACTCTGCTCCTAGGAGTGTGTGTTCATACAGAGAATAGCACACTAGGATCATGGGAGCGTTATGCATCATAGGGCCAGGCTGCAAACAGTGGTCAAGCCCATCTGCTGAAGAGCAGAGAAACAAGATGTGGTTCATCTGTACGATGAAATGTTACTTGATCATAACAAGCATTGGGTGTAATATCAGTGATCTTTGGAAATAAGGAAAAGAAGTCAAATGCTCTGTATTGAATAATCTCACTTAGGTGAGATGTCCAGAATAAGGAATAGGCAGAAATGAGGTGGATCATTGGTAAGACCTAGGGGAAGAGAGGTATTGGGACTGCTAAAAGGTATGGCATTTCTTTTTGACATCAAGAAAGTTCTGGAAGACTGATTATGGTTACATAACCTATGAATATACTAAATTCCCTTAGTTGTGCACTTCAAGAATGTGATTATTATGGTATGTGAATTATGTCTCCATTTAAAAAAATTCTAAAGTTAAGTGTTTGAAAAGTCGGATATTTAGAAAGCTCTCAGCCTGGGCAATAGCAGACCTTTAATAAACTGTTAATCATATTTTCCCTAAAATTTTTTAAAAAGAGTATTTATTAAACTGTGTAAAACTAGTAAATGAAATTTACCAAAGGTCTCAAAGCAGTAATGGCATACCATTGATCCTTCTCCACTGTGTAACAGTAAACAGTTTCTTGGAGAGGGAGCCACCCAGTGTAAGATGATTTTAGTGAATTTGTTGCCCTCACAATAATACAGCGACCCCAGTCTTCAGTGTGGCCTTTAATTACTCCCATTAAGACTCTATCATGTCTGTTTCTCTTGTGGAATTAATTTGGTTAGTATCACATACCAAATTGGGAATAGAATTTATAGCTGGTATATACTCTTGCAATTTAATGGTCTCAGTTCTTATTGAACATTTAAATCTGAAAATTGAGATATATACTGCCTTGGTAAATGATAATGGTGAAATATTTTCTGCTTTGCAAGTAGAATTGAAAATCCCTGTAATTAGTTTCTTTTCCCTTTCTACTCCCCCCCGCCTCCTCCCCCCAACACACTGGTTTCTCAAGTTATGAATTCAGTTTCTTTGTTTATTCTAGCCATGTAGTTTTTCTTATTGCATACCTGTTTAATTTTTAATTTCTTATTAAAAGTAAATATGGCTAATTCCCCCATCAGTTTTCAAGAAATCTTCCATGTCTCTGCCACAATCTTGATACAGTGCTGTCTAGTGTATGTTACCACATAATTAAAATGGTGTTTTGTTTGTCATCGGTGCATCTGAAGTGACTCGCAGGTTTATTTCTGTGGAGCTGACACGGTGTTCTGAAAGGCAGGGTAATGTACATTGCATGGTGGGAAGATTGTTACATCTGGGCAGTGAATAGAGAAGAACTCGTAGCTGTCCTGGTTTTCTGGTTGTGTATGCTGGTTTTATAAACCTGGTCAGGAGCCCTCGACTGGGAAAGTCCTAGACTCCAGTAAGGAGTCTTTTACTGTTTTGGTGAACCATCATGTTGTCTGGCTGCTTTTCAAGTACTCATGTTCATACCCCAAAAAGTGCTGTTCTTAGCTTTCTGTCTTATTTGGGGTTCCTATTGCTGTGCAAAAACACCATGACCAAAAGCAAGTTGGAGGGGAAAGGGTTTCTTTGAGTTATAATTCCACAGTTCCAAAGGAAGCCAGGACAGGAACTCAAATATGGCAGGAACCTGGAGGCAGGAGCTGATGCAGAGGCCATGGAGGGGAGCTGCTTACTGGTTTGCTTCTTTCTAGTATTCTTTTTTTTTTAAAAAAAAATACTTTTTTTTATTTATTTACTTAACTTTATTATGTTTGTTGGTGTGAAGGTGTCAGATCTCATGGAACTGCATTTTCAGACAGTTGTGAGCTGCCATGTGGGTGCTGGGAATCGAACCCGGCTCCTCTGGAAGAGCAGTCAGTGCTCTTAACCGCTGGGCCATCTCTCCAAGAGCCTAGAATCACCAGCCCAGCGGTGGTACCAAGCACAATGAACTGGACCCTCCCCCATCAATCACTAATTAGGAAAATGCCCTACAGGCTGATCTACATACTGATCTTATGAAGTTATGTTCTACAATTGAGGTTCCCCCCTCTCAGATGACTATTCCTTGTATCAAGTTGACATAAAATTATCTGGCACACCTTCCTCAGATAAACTGCCTACCGCAGCAGGCATTGCTTAGTGCAGAAATCTGTCACTGTCCAAAGTACTAAGAATAAGTCATGCTGGAGTGTTCTGCCTCAACTTGGAGAACTATAAAACCTGTATTAGTAACTTTTCTATTGCTGTGAGAAAACACCGTGACCAAGGCAACTTATACAAAAAAGCATTTAATTGGGCTTAGGCTTCCAGCAGGTTAAAGTTCACAATGGCAGAGTGAAGTCATAGTGGCAGGAATAGATGAGAGCTCACACCTCAAACCTCAAAAACAGGAGCCTGAGAACACACTGAAAATGGTATGATTCTTTTGAAACCTTAAAGTCAGCCCACTGTGACACACCAGCAAGGCCATACCACCTTGAGACCAAGTATTCAAACATAGGAGCCTATGGGAACCATTCACATTCAGACCACCGTAAAGCACCCTCAGAGGCTCGAGGAACATCTTGGAAGAGTGGGTGGAAAGATGTAAGAGCTGAGAATGGGGAGGGAGATGTGCAGGACATGACGTAGTCATGACACTCATGAACATGTCCGCTGCAGGCATGGTTGTCTACATAAGGTCTGTACAAGATTGGGGCCGTCAACCCTTCATCATGGATAAAGTAGGAACACGTGAGGCCACACCCTTCCCCAAAGGATTACAGCAATCAAAGCTTGTATATGTGTGTTGGGGGTGTGTGTATCACTTTCTTCAGTGGGATAGCCACAGGTAAGTGGCTCTCGCTCCACTCAGTGGCTTCCTTCCACACTCCAACCAGCAACTCTAAATTCACAAGAAGAAGACATGAAAGGATGTGGGGAGACTTTTTTGAAGGGTGCCAGTGGGAGAGGAAGTGAGTTCGTGTGAAGATGACTAAAATTCGTTATGTAATATATAGAAGAACAAGAAACGGAGACTGAGTTTTCTGGACTAATTTCAACATCAATGAATGCCCCTATCAAAATGAAAATACTAGGACTTTCCCAGAACTTTCTTTTTCCCTAGACTGTCACCTCTGCGCATTTTTTCCTGTGTCTCAACCTGACTCCCCACCCCCTACTTTCTGTTAGTCCTTTCAAACTCCTGATCCTTTTTATTGGCCTGTCAATACCTCCAAAGTCAATACCTTCTGTGTTAGTAATTGTGCTTATCAAACCACTCCAGAACTTACCGCTCCGTGGTTCAAATTAGGATGGGCTCCTTAGGCTTTACCTCTGTATGCATCTCAGGGTTAGCTGGCCAGGACCGTTGGGGCACAAGAGCCTGTGCCGACTAGCCCAGACTCTAGCCCACACAGGAACACACGCCTGAAATGCATCTTGGGGCTAGGTTTGGGCCTCATGTATCATCCGTCCCTCCACTTTCTGTCATCCAAAGCGTGTCACAATGCCAGCCTCAGTCCGGAGGGTAGAGTGGAAGACCGCGGACTCACAGAACTCTCCCTTGTCACTCACTCAAAGGAATTCCCGTGAACACAGCCATGCTTTCTGTCACCGCCTTTGGCAGAGCTGTGTACCTGTGTTGTTGGGCTCTCTGTGCTTACAACATCTTGTGGTCGTGGTTGGTTTTACTTCTTGGTGACAAGTGAGCTTATAAACAAGGACCACATTTTTTCTGTGTAGAATTTGGCACATAGATAAATTTTTAAAGTTTATGACTAATAAAAAAATTGAGGAAGTTGACATCTGGTAGTATGAAAACTGGGCTAGACCGTAACATGCTCACAACCCTACATTTTGGCATTTCAAGTGTTTCTGCTAAAAATAATAGAAGAGATAAAGAGACTTGGCAAGGATTTGAGTTAAATTACTTAATGTTTCCATGCTGTCTTTCCAGGTTGTCATCATGCAAGTTGTCATTTTTACCTTTTCTATGTGTATGATGTGTGCTTATATCTGTATGATATGTATATGGATAAATGTCTGTGATGTGTGTGTATGACTTAGAGTCTGTGAGTGCTGGCACACATGTGCTCTGGCATGTGGGTGAGGGTCAGAGGCAACCTCAGATGTTGGTCCTCACTCTGGATAATGGGATTCCAGTTTTCATGTTTACGTGGCAAGCTCTGCACACCGAGCCTTCTCCCTAACCCATGTCTTTTCTATTATTATGACTGTATGTATACTGTGTGTATTGTGGGTGCGTATACCACAGAGCATATATGTAGGTTAGATGACAACTTTGTGGAGTTGGTTCTCTCCTTCCACCTTTTTTGTGGGTTCAAGGATCAAGCATAGGTTGCCAGGCTTTTTAATTTAACTAACTAATTAATTAGTTAATTAAGAAAGACGCATTACAAGTTCAAGGCCATATTCGTCAGCCTGCCTGTCCTTAAGTCCACTGGGTTCTGGGATAAAATTTCTAGTTTAGAATGTGAAATTAAGAAAGAGTTAATAAAAGTGAGTGTCTCTGTTGGGATGAGAAGTAGGCTGTGCTGGTGTGTACTCAACTTCCAGTGAGTGTCCTAGCAGCACACAGTTCTCAGCTGATGGACCTCACGTGCACTATGTGTTTCAGGTGCTGTTCTCTGCGTTCCTTCCTGGGTTTCTAATCCCCGAGCAGAATTCCCCGTCGGGGCTCTGCTAGCCAGCCATGCAGCGGAGATCAAGAGGAGTCAACGTTGGGCTCCTCATGCTGCTCTCTCAAGTGTTCCATGTTGGGATCAACAACATTCCTCCTGTCACCCTGGCAACCTTGGCTCTCAACGTCTGGCTCTTCCTGAATCCTCTGAAGCCCCTGCACTATTCCTGCATCAGCGTGGAAAAGTGTTACCAGCAAAAAGACTGGCAGCGTTTGCTGCTCTCTCCCCTGCACCATGCAGATGACTGGCATTTGTATTTCAACATGGTGTCCATGCTCTGGAAAGGAATAAAGCTGGAGAGAAGACTGGGAAGCAGATGGTTTGGCTACATCATCACCACCTTCTCCCTACTCACGGGGGTGGTGTATTTGCTCTTGCAGTTCACTCTTGCCGAATTCATGAATGAGCCCGACTTCAGAAGGAACTGTGCTGTCGGCTTCTCAGGTAAGGTGGACACTGTCTCAGGAAGTACTTGTGATGGCCGTGAGGGAGGCTGCCTGTTTCCTTTCCTAGTTGATGAGAGGACAGGATCCGGAGTGGTTAATGACTGCTGGGGCCTGCATCTTGAAGAGCAAACTGGCTAGGGTAGAAGAAGGCATTATTTAGGCCATCTCACTTTATGCTGCATCCCCATTCTGGTGCACTTAGACCAGGGCCTGCTAGAAGATGGTTTTATAGTACTGGACGTGTGCACCTGACTCCCTCATGGTAATGCTATGGAGGGACTCTTGGGTGTCTTTAAGGAAGAGTGTTCTTGAAAACTGAGTGTGCCTGTGAAGCAGGTTCAGGGCGCACTAGTTACCAACTGGCTTGAGTCCAGTGAGGCATATTACACTTGTCTGCACCAGGTAACACTAAGCAAGTGGAATGCTTACATATAGGCAATCAAGGGTTCACTGTGAGCTGGTCCCCGAGTCTCAAAAGGCTTCCAAGCAGATGAGGTCTCGACTGTGTATATCCCACTTGCAATTGAAGCCTCTAACTTTACCCCAGTACACCCAAGGAATTCCCTAAGGGGAAGCCTAGAAGACAACCTGTGCCACCTTTATCTTAGCATGTTGCCCTTGATATTTTCCATGGTTTTTCTTAAGAATCATAAACATAGCAGGGGGAGAACTGAGTTGGTCCAGAGTTACTGTGCCTCTCAATAATGTCATTAAAATAAATATCCAGTCATGATGGGAGATGGGTCAGCAGTTAAGAACATGAACTGCTCTTACAGAGGACCCAAGCTTGATTTCCAGCATTGTTGTCAGGCAGCTCACAGTCACCTGTAACATCTGTAGCTCTACTGGAGTACAACATCTTGCTTCCAGTGTTTTTCCATAGAGGCTACAAGAGTATGTGTTACTGGTATTTGTTCATTGTTCATATCCGTATAGCAAAAAATTAGCTGCTTTAAAAGGACAGTTCCCTGGTATTTGATACCATTGCTGGTGGCTCATTCCCACCTTCTGTGTTCTATACTTGGAAGCAGGTTGAACTTCCATGTTGGGATCCATCAAAGGAATGACTGACATGCTCTCTGACTGTATTTCAAAGCAGAAAGTTGGATGTAATAATTAGTAATAGTGTTTAGTCTCTTTGTATCCAGTGATTCTTCCTGAATCGGAATTGTTGATATTGGTGTGTTATTTATTCTCTTCTAGGAGTTTTGTTTGCCTTGAAAGTTCTTAGCAATCATTACTGTCCTGGAGGCTTTGTCAACATTATGGGTTTTCCTGTCCCAAACAGATTCGCTTGTTGGGCAGAGCTGATAGCCATTCACTTCTGCACCCCAGGGTAAGTCTTTCCTCTTGGGGAATAAACATGGGGCCCTCTATGATCCTTATAGAAAAGGAGTCCAAATAATAGAGGGAACAAGTTATTTTCTATGTGATGTTGGCCTGAAACCCCAGCATTTAGGAATCTGAGGTTCTAGAGAAACTCCTGTCTCAACAACCTGGCTTATAAAGAAATTCCTTGTCTCAAAAACTAAGAGAAAAACAAAATGAGTTGCTTTTAAACAATGAAGTTTATTTTTTAACCATGAAAACAGAGTTAAGTTACACAATTTTGATATTAGGCATTTCTTGGGTTGAACCCTGTCAGCTGCCGAACTGTAATTTAGGAGTTTCAGTCTCTTTCCTTGTAACTGGGGACAAGAGATCATGGTGTGCAAACTTGAGCATCAGTATTAGCCAGTCAGGAGTGAATTCTAATAACAATATTCCAAATATACCAGTATACATAGATACCACAGAAAGATAGAAAAAATGCCTTGCACTCTAGTCTGATGCTTTGGGGCCATGTTAAACGAGAAATTGATTTTGTAATAAACTCTTTAAAATTTATTTCCTTTGTGAGAAATAAGAGAAAAGCAGTGGAAAAGTGACCTCTTCTCTCTCTTCTTCTTTTATCCAAAAAGTGCAGAATCTTTCTCTCAGCCCTTCTTTACTACTTTCTATGTCTCTCTATATGTCCTCAGTCCTCCAAAACCTCTATGGCTAATTTTGGTCTGCCCTCTGATTGAAAGTAAACTTTATTGGGAATCTTGGAAGTGTCATTGTGATCAAAATATCCCACAACTGTAGACCCTGCTCTATTTACTTTGCCTTTCCTCCTTTGTTAATGTGGCTTCCTCAGAAGTCCCTCCGTAGAACCATCTGGGCCCCCAAGAACTACCGTTTTGATTTGTGTGACTTGTTGAGTACTACGTTCATTTCAGAGCACATTCCCTGTGTTGTGTGATGGCCTAGTGACTTGGATCCTCCTTTAATGCTAACTCTCCATCATGGCAGCATTGGCAGCTGGAGTATAAATGGCATGTGTGTGACACTGGACACCACTCATTTACAATTGTCTTGTTATTTGTGATAATTCAAGAAGGAAGGCCCAACAAAATCTTCAATGTTTTCTTTGAAAAGACGTCTAGAGGTCTAATAATGTCTGTCTCTTATCTGAACAGCCCCCCTCTCTGTTACTCAGTTCCTCCACGCCTTTGATGAGACTTGGTTTTCTATATGCCCAATAGGCTCTTGTCTTTGCCTAGCTGCACTCAACATTCATATGAAAATCACCCCCTCTGGTGCTTACACGTCTACCCTGTGATGAGCTCACTGAAAAACAGTGCTCCTTAATATTCACATGAGCGTTTCTGAAGCGCTCATCATGCTTCTTGCTTGCTTTTCTTTTTCTTAAGGGTCTCCACTTAAACTTACCTCATTCTGGGTGTAGGGATGTAATAACCCAGAAATTAAATGAAATTTCCCATCTCTAAAGCTTGAAAGAGTAAATTTTTTGCTTTTCAAGGTTTGCTTCAAATGATAAACTTTTAATATTAAAGCATCTATTTAGGTATGTGTCCAGAAACAGATCAGGCTGACCACTGGTCTAGAGAGCCGAGAAAACAAGTGTTTCTTGAAGACAGATCTATAATCTCAACAAATAAGAGAAATAACTTAAAAAAAAATCCTCATTGGGGGACACGAATGGGAAGGGGGGAAAAGGATGGGAAAAACTAGAGCTCCCAGTACCGTCCGTTGTGAACTTCCTGGTGACTGTTAAATGCAATTTTCATTGGGGAAACATGGAAAGTCTTCAGAACAAAACATGCATTTCTTGTTAGAACTATTTGAGCTGCCCTATGGATGGGAGCAAACTTTTGCTGTGTCTCTGGGTTTCATAAAGCCATGGTTGGTAGCTGCCCCAGGTACTCTCAGTGGTATGGAGGAACGTGTCCCGAAAAGGCCACCAGTAGGCATCATGCAAGAGGGAAGTGCTCACACTCATCACACTCAATTCCAGGGTGTCACTGCTCGTGACCACTCAGCTCCACACTTCATTTCCTTTCTCTCCCTGGGACCCTTTGTAGTGCTTGTGTTTGAGGAGGAGTCGCTGCTCCCAAGGCAGCTCAGGATGGGTGGGAAGGTTAAGTCCTCAGAAGAGGTTTTAGCCCTTCCCCACCTAGGCCCCCTCCCACATCTTACTGATGGAAGTAAGGGGGATCTGAGGCAAGGCTTGTCTTCCAGCATAGATCAGGAGTCTCTGCAGAAAGCTAGGCGCAAAACTGAAGTTCAGAGGACTAAACAGCACCGAGAGTGTGAGGACAGAGGCCAAGTGTGACTGCACCAGCAGTGCCATTCCAGCCCTGTGCTCCGGGGCAGATCTGACAGCCTCCCTGGGCCTCGCTTTTTCCACCTGTGGACTGAGGAAGATGAATGGCTCACAGAGAGCAGATTTAATTTTGTGGACATTAAGTTTATTCGATTATTTGATTCTGCTAACCCTCCTCAAAGTATGGGAGGAATCAGATACAAAAGAAAAGAAAAAAATAACTGAGGAAAGAAATCGTAATTTAGGAATTGATTTATATTGTAAACATGTCGAAATCCACAAAAATAGCAGAATGTAATTCCCAGGCCCCGCTGCCGAATTTCTAGTCTCTTCCTATGAAAATAATCTGGGGCTTGCGTTTCTGGAGTGAGGATCAGGGTATTTCAAACATAGGTTTTTATTAACTAGTTCAGAACACACCCTTTCATAATCCATCATGTAACGCAGAGTTCTTGTTCAATCTGGGAAAGCCTCTTCAGGCTGTTTTCATGGACAAACTATAAAACCCTGGGCTTTTCTAGTTTTTGTTTTGTTTAGCTTTGTGTGCACGGACCTCTGTCAGATGTTGTCCGACTGACTTGAATGCTGTCACTTAGTGGTAGCGGTGTAATGCGAAATTTCATTTCTTCCCTGATCCCAGTACTCTGCTGATTATTAAGTACCTAAAGCACTTTAGTCCTTTTTAGTGTAGTTTTCTTTGTAAATTCTGTTACCGGCTGTCCTTGCTGCTCACTCCTGCTTGTAGCTTGGGGTAGACCTTGAGGACGGTTGGCTTGGGCATCGCAACTGCCCAGTCCCTAGTGTATCTGTGTGATTGCTCAATTGAGACTGAAGCTGGTACATTGAAACTGCCACCTTGTCGCGTTTGTCACAGGGGAACTTCTATTTAATTTCTCTTTCAGCAATCGTCCTGGTTTGCTTTCTGCTGCTGTGATAAAAACCATGACCAAAAGCAACTCAAGAAGGAAAAAGCTTATTTTGCTTACAGTTTACAGTCCATCGCTGATGGAAGCCAGCTTGAGGTGGCCACCCTGAAGCAGGATGGACACAGGTCATGACGGAACACTGCGTACTGGCTTGTTCCCAGTGGCTTGCTCAGTCTGTTTTCTTATCATCAAGGACCCGCTTGCCCAGGGGTGGCATCATCCACAATGAGCTGAACCCTCCCACATCAAAACATGCCCAAAGACCAGTCTGATGGAGGCAATTCCTTAATTGAGGGTCGCTCTTCCCAGGTGATTTCTTTCTAAGCTGACAGAAACCAACCTGCACAGCTATCAGTACTGAGTCTTCTGCTCACGGCTTTACATGCTTGGCAAGCGGAAGAGTTTAATAGGCGCTGAGTTTTGAGACCATGACCCTACCGACAGTACTTGCTAAGCTGGGATTCGAGCTCTGCCTGTTAATGGCCCAGTAGGGAGCACACACAGTAGGTAGTCCAACCATTTCTGCACAGTAATGACTAACTTAACTATACACAGAAATGAAAACTTGCTCAGCTTCCACTTAACAGAAACCCCCAAACTGTGACTCTCCATCCCCAACTGATGTGGGAGGAAGTGTGGAATGGGGGAGATTGAAATGGAAAGAGGCAGCAGTTTTAACTGATGGTGGCTAAGGCATCTCATATTCACAGATTTTACCAAAATGCATGTTTACGTGAGCACATGGTCGGGACCCCTCCTGCAGCTCTGGCAGGCACGGGACCTGATCCTTATTTTCTCCCTTGTAAAAGGCCGTAACCCTAGCAGTTATTAATTAAATCCTGGCTAAAGGAGGACTGGAGGACTGCTTCTCCCTCCCCCTTGTGTGTATGCTTTTGGGTCCATTTTCAGTGTTGACTTAAACCATAACACTGTTCCCTTCCCCCAAACACTCTTCTAGTGTCTTCCTGATTTGGTGAAAGCTGCTGACTGAAATGAAATAGATGAGAGACATTTCTAGAGAAAGTAGAATTTAGTTGTGAGTTGATGAATGAGAAGCTTCTTCTGGAGGGGAAGGGATGTGTATATGGAGGGTGTGCTGGCTACTCTGTGTCCTGTGTCACCTCGACACAAGCTAGAGTTACCTGAAAGGAGGGAACCTCAACTGAGAAAAATGCCTTCATACGATCCAGCTGTAAGGCGGGTTTTTTTTTTTTTTTTTTTTTATTAGTGATTGATTTGCTGGGGGTAGGGGATGCTATCCCTGAGCTAGTGGTCCTGGGTTCTGTAAGACAGCAGGCTGAACAAAGCCTCAAGGAGCAAACCAGTAAGCAGCACCCCTCTATGGTCTTTGCATCAGCTCCTGCCTCTAGGTTCCTGCCCTGATTGAGTCCCTACCATGCCTCCTTCAGCGATAGACAATGATGTTGAATTGTAAGCCCGATAAACAGTTTTCTCATCAACTTGCTTTTTGGTTATAGTGTTTAATTGCAGGAATAATTACAGGGAGGAGGTGTAGGTATATGGAGGGGAAGGTGTCTGTATTCACTGTTAGGAAATAAGGCGGATGAGGCGTGATTCCCTTCACAAAGGAAATAGAAATGCTTCAGTCAAGCAACAGACCTTGTGGCACATCCTGGGAGATAAAGTGGGCATTGTTCCCCAAAGTATGTTCTTTCAAGTACTCGTTCCTCTGTAAGTTTCCTTACTTAGCTTGTGTGAAATGAAATCCAGGGGCCCAGAACCCAGGCAGTACATCCTTTCCAAGGGAACTTCAAGTCGGAGGCAACAGAGGTATGGCCTATAAAACAAAGAGCTGTCACCCTAAACAACTAACTATTCTCCGGAGAGCAGTCTCTTGTCCCTCTAACTGCTAACACTGACTGTATAATATGCCTGTGTCCCATTGTTCAGACAGACGGCAGCTCCTCCAAGTTTCTCTCCAAATTTTGAATTTCATTTGCTTCTTATGGGAAAGAGAGAGGGACCGGGAGAGAAAGGTGAGTTGAGTTTGGACAGAGTTTATCTGAGGTGCCAGGTGACACACAGGAACCTAGATACATTGTAGATTCTTAGATCTTTGCCTCTGGGATTAAGAGTGAGGTTGGGGATGACAGTTTAGAAAGTGGCTATGGGTAGTATCTCCTGTCCCATCTGTCCTTTTATAATTAGGCCACTCAGTCTCTAAGAGGTGAAGGTGAATTCTCTTATCTTTGACCTGTTAGATTTTTGGCACACTGTTTAATAGAATACAGCTTAAGTAGCATGCTGAGGTCACAGCTTTGCATTTTTTAACCTTATGAGTGAAAATATTTGTCCCTGATTCCATGTAAGAACTGTAACTTTCTTGGTCCCAGCAACCAACTGTCAATTTCAGGTTTGTGAGTCCTTAACTTTAGATGCAGCCTCAGGTTTTCATGCTGTGGCTATAGACAGTGTGGGACAGAGCCTGGCCACCCCTCGGTGTTCTTTCTGAATTCCTGACCCACAGAATCTGAGTCCTAGAAGACAGTTTTGTGCCGTGCAATACTGGGACAGTCTTTTCTGCAGGAGTGGTATCAGCAGGGAGCCTAATGACAAGAGGAAAACAGAGGAGGGGTGCAGAAAGTGTGAGCGGAGAGAAGTGGGCGGCGGAAAACTCCGAGCTAAAATAAAAAAGAACCAAAGAGATTTTAAAAGATCCATATTGAGCGTATGTGGAACTGCGAGTCACATGACAAGGCTTCAAAACAACAGTTTTCTCTGTGATTTGAACCTTTCAAAAGTCGTGACTGGACATAGCTGCTCATCCCTGTTCCCAGCACAGTGGAGGCAGAAGATCACAAAGATCTTGAGTTGACTTCCAGGCTGGCCTGGGCTGCATAGTAAGACCTTGTGGGCGGGAAAAGAAGGGAGGGCAGAAGGAGGAGAGGGAGAAGTCTCTGAGAGGAAGGGGGAAGAGAAGTCGGAGTCAGTGATGCACGTATGTAGTCTGGCTAAACACTATTTTAGAGGACTTGGGTTTCAGTTCTGTGTATGGGTGCTCAGTCAAGTCTTAAAAAAATAATGTGATAGGTTATAAAACTTTTGAGTTCTATATTAAATCAACCACTAATTTCTTCAACTCGAATCGAAGATATGTGAGTATTATCAGAGTCCTTCTGTGTCTGTGGTGGAAGAGCACGTTCGATCGCCAGGACGTTGGTGGCCTTGAGAAGAATAGGCTGTAACGACAGGTTTCTAAACTCTTGTGTTCCGCTGGGAGAAGCACTGTTTGTCCACAAGGCTTCCCCATGACCACTAACTCTCATGATTTGTCTGTGTGTGAAGTGTGTGATTCATACCTCGCCTGATCAAGAAGAACTTATAGCAGTGACTCATTCGTAAGCAAAGTTGTTACCGCACCTCATTTGGAAAGATACGCAGGGTTATAGAAGGCAAAGATGAAAAAGAGGTATAAAGGTTTACACAGTCCCCAGACGCCACTGCCACGTTTCCTTGTAAACTTTTTGAAAAGTAAAAGTATTTTCAATAACATAATACAAAATGAACAAAACCCACTGGACACTGAGCTGAGATACCCATGAAGGGTTTGTATAAGCGGACAAGCAGGTGGTAAACTTGCTGATCCAGCCGTATTTGAACCAATGAAGCTTCGCAGAGAAAGCTTTTAGACAAGAACAGGCTTCCAGGTAGAAGCTCCAGAAGACATCTTCTCTCAGGGCTGGGCCAACGCTCATGTGGCTTCCCTAACAGGACTGAGGCTTGCTGTCTGCGATTGGGGATTTTCAAGCATGGCTTATACTGTTTTTCAAGAAATTCCTCAATTTGTGCCATCCTTTTTTACTGGGATTAGCACAGAGTGACCTGTGGGGGGAGCATTCATTTGTTGTCCAGGGCATGTTTCTGTAGGATTACTGTTTTCGTTTTTGCTTGTAGTGGAAAATCACACATTTTACCTTTATATTGACTAAGGCTATTGCTTTTTTTCCCCCCCTTTTCTGTGTGTACGTGGAGGCCAGAGGTTTATATTGGGTGTCTTCCCTTTTAGACCTCTGTTACTATGTCTTGAGCCATTGACTTCACTAGGCTCAGCTGGATCCTCTGACTTAACTCGCCACCACTGGAATTAAAGACATGTGCAGCCCCCTTGGCATTTTACATGGATCCCAGAGATGTAGACTCAGATCCTCAGACTTGCACAGCGAGAGCTCCCCAGCCCTGTTTCATTATTCTGGAGAGCTTAGACAGGAGATACGTGGAAAGTGAGCATCCGGTTTCATTACGTGGGCATTGTTTTCTCAGCCTGTTAGAGTTTAGTTCTGATCAGCATTCCAGAACTGTTGGGAGAAGATTTGTGGTGTAGGTGAGATTTTTTTCTTCTGTCTTCTTTGGATGTCTGTTTATGTATTTCTCTCCTTTTGTCTTAACGTGCTCCCATAAAGGACTTTGCAGATTCTCTCTGCCTTCCAGGAGGGCTTCCAGTTGGGCGGAACTTAATGCGGGGGCATTTTTTCTTTCCAAACCAAGACTCCCTGGAGATTTTTATACAGTGAGATAGAAATTTTGAAGCAAGATATTTCCCCTCCCACTACAGTTGGAACTCACTGAGGGAACAGTAGTCTGTAAACCATCTTTGTGGCCATGGAAACCCAAGCCTGTGGAAAGAGAGACAGCCCAGCCCAGACCTAAACAATTGGACTCTCTCTACCTATTCTTGCAGATCTGGTAGAAGTTGGGCATACTCCATGTAGAAAAGAAAGCTAAACCTGACTGCTAAGCTGTCTTTAGTTCCTGTTTGCTGAGATTTGGTGTAATCTTACCTCTTAAAATCCCGTTTCTGAATGATGGCTTAGTCTGTAAGCCCTTGCCAGGCAAGCATGAGGACATGGCTCTGGATCCCTGACACCCATGTGAGAAGCTGGGCACATGAAGTCACTGAGATGACTCTGTGCACAGAGGCACCCTGCTGCTCAACCCTGATGACCAGAGCCCACATGAAAAGTCGGATGTGGTGGTGCCCATCTGTAATCCCGCAGTCCTACAGGGAGTGGGAGGCAGACATGGGAGAACAGACCAGAGACTCACCAGTCTGCTAGCCTGAAGTACTTAGCCTGTCATAAATAAGAGAAAACTTGCCTCAAAAACAAGACAGAAGGACAGAGCTAACTCTGGAAAGTTGTCCTGTGGCTTCCATTTGTGTACCGTGGCATGTGTACACATTTACATACATACATCATACACATAGTAATAATGGAAATAAATAAAATGCTGGGTTTATTGGTGCATGTCCAGCCCCGGGGAGGCAGGAATAGGCAGATCCATGGAACTTGCTGGACAGCTCTTTGACGATTTGTCAAACTCTAGGATTACTTTGGTGCACCTTCTCAAACCATAATGTGGAGAGTGATTGAGGAGGATAGAGGATGTTGACTCTGGCTTCTGTGTGAACCTACACACACCCACTCAGGCAAGTGCACATACCACACATGCACATACATTTGAAACTGGACATTATGGCTGCAGGAGCTCATGGCAATGGTGGCTACTCACAAGCTCTCTCTTTGTCTGTCTCTCTCTCTCTCACACACACATACACACACACACACACACACACACACACACACATGTTCTCACATTATTATAAGTAAGCTGAAAGTGAATGAATAAATGAAAAGGTGCTCATTTTTCCATGTTCTAATTGAAAGATTAACATAATCACCGCAGAAAAATTTTTTAAAAAAGAATGGTAATTAAGACAGTTACCCATCATTGTCCATCCAGGAATAAACCCTACTCTACAACTATAGCTTACCCGTGACCCTGGTGCACAGTAATGTTTTCTACATTTGTAATCACAGAACTCCAGAAGCCTCAGATTTAATGGCTACTTAATGTTTTCTACTGCAGTTTTTCAATTTGTTTTCCCACTTACTAGTTTGACTGACTGGTATTACTGCCTGATGTAGGCAGCGTTTGTCAGTCTCCTTTGCAGGTCTTGGCACTCAGGACTGAATCCTTGCATAGTTTCCCAGGGCAGTATTCCCTTGCCTGTCATTTGTCTTGTTTGTGTCCCCTTAAATAATTTCGAGAGCTTGTGATTGTTTATGTTAATGGGCAGCGAGAAAACCCTAGATGCCCTTCTTTCTGTTTCACGTTTTATTTGTTGGTTGGTTTATTTTTTATTTATTCATATGTGTGTGTGGGTCAGAGGACCTCTCTTAAAAGCCAGTTCTTTACCTTCACTCTGTGGGGTCCCAGGAGTCAAACTCAAATGGTCAGGCTTGGCAACAGCTACCTTTTCTGATTAACTGAACATAAAATGTGGACTCTTTGTTGTTTATTTTTTATTTTATGTTATGGGTATTTTGCCTGAATGTGTTTAAATGCACCGTGCGTGCAGTGCCTGTGGAGGCCAGAAGGGAGGGCTGGATCCTCTAGAACAGAGCTAGAGACAGCTGTGAGCCACCGTGTGGGTGCTGGGAACTGAACTCGGGTTCTCTGGAGGAGCAGCCAGTGCTCTTAACAACTGAGCCATCTACCCTGTTCCAGAAAATCTTTCATACTGAAAATAAGGATATAATTTGGTTTGAGGTAGGAATTAAAGACATAAGCCTGTTTAATTATTTTAAATCTTTTCTGTTTAAGATGATTTTAAAGTAATAGAAAAATTGCAAAATAATAAAAGTGTACAAGAAAGCTCCTATATTTCACAAATCCAGTTCTGCCTATAATTAACATTTTATTAGTACTGTGTCATTGTGTTGGCTTTATTATTACTATGACAAAATACCTAGCAAGCAGCTTGAAGAAGCGTTTGTTCCTAGCTCATGGTTTCAGCTGTGATACTTGCTTCCATTGATTCTTGGCCCAGGTGACCTGGTTGTCATGGCAGCAGGTGCTTCTGGCAGTGGCTCCTCACTTCATAGTAACAGGAAGTGGGGATTGGGGCAAGACAAGGCATAAGAACATGTCCCTGGAGACTCACTTCCTCCAGGTAGTTCCCACTTCCCAAAGTTTCAGAACCCCCTCAGGGACTAAGACCTTCACCAGGGAGCCTTCTTGAGTGACACTTCATATATAAATTTTAACAGGACATTGGCTAGAAGTAGTGAGGTGGTGTTGGTAACACTTCCTTGTTAACTACAGTCTCTTCTTGCCTCAGTCACGTCAGCTCTGGCTGTCCTAGCATACCACGGACTGTCTGACTTCAGCAGTGGGAATCCGTTCCTCATCATTGAGAGATCTGTGATTAAGGTGCCAGAAAACAGTTCCTACTTAGGTATGTCTTGCTGGCTACCTTCCTGGTGTGTCCTCAGTTCTCACATGACCAGTGAAGAGAGCGGTGAGGGGAAGGAAAGGAACAAAGATAGAGAAAGGACATGGAGGCACGGTGGGTGGGAATGGAAGAGGGGCAGACACAGGGACACAGACATTTGCAAAGTCTCCAGTCTCTTACAAGAGAGCTCATCCCATGCTCAAGTCCCCATCCTCCCTGACCCCATCTGAACCTTATTATCTCTCCAGGACCTTGTCCCCAGACACTCCCCATCGGGCAGTAGGGTTTCATTCTATCACTTGGGCAAAGACACAACTGGTCCCCAGCAGTTCCTGTTGCCCATGTTGGTTGTTTTACTCATTTGGTAATGAAGACTTAGGAAGTCCCATTCCTGAGCATCTGTGTGTGAGCATCTATTCTCATCTGTCCTTGTGTGACTCAGAAGCCGCGATCAATCAGCCACATTGTATGACTTCTAAGCCAGTTTTAATTTGCTAACAGGAATCCATATTGTCCTGTGTGATTGGACAGTTTTGCCATGGTTCCATTTAAAAGTCTATTACAAACAGAGGTAGAAAAAAAAAAATCTCTGTACTATCCTGAGCGTGTGAGCTTTGAATGGCCCCTTCTGTCCATAAATGAGTCAGGCTGTGTTCAGGGGCTGCTTTCTCCAGCCAGCCAGTTCAGAATAACAGTAAGCAGTGGGTAGAATCAGGAAGCAGCTGTTTCTCTAGGTGAAGGAGGGGTTGTCTGGAATAACATTCACCACAGAGGCTGGAACTAATTGGCCCTCATGCTGTGCTATGATTGTTGCTGTATGGAGGATAACACCTACTCAGTCTATACCCAACTAAACAGGCTTGTTAACGAGCCTGCTGGTGGCTTGGTGACAGTTGGGAGGCTTAGGCGTTCCGTGTTTGATGTCATAGGTAATGATGGTTGCAGATTATTTTTAAAAGATCAACTTTTTTTGAAAACTGGCAAAGAAGTTTTGTTTCCTTGTTCAGCAGGCGATACCTGCACATGGTACAACAGACAGCCCCATGCAATATGCACAAGCGATAGGTGATTCAGTTAACGTTTTACAGAGTCTTTGAGGATCTCACACGCATACAATGCTTTTTGTTCATATTCACCTCGCATTCCTCCTGACTCCCCCATCACCTCTTCCCAACTTTGTGTCCTTATTTTAAATAACCTACTGAGTCCAATTTGTGCTGCTTATTTCCCCATGTGTGGCCATCCACTGGAGTGTGGTCAACCCATCATCAGCCATAGAAAACAGGGTGATTTTTTTACACAGGAATTTAACTGCAATGTAGTTATTACAGTGACTTGAATTTTCCATAGTAATATTTTTTTTCATTGAAAAAATAATGAAACCTATTAAACTTATTCTCCCTCCCCCTTTGGCCTACTTAGAATAAGCTTTGGCCCTTTTGGAATTTTTTCCAGCAGACACTGTTGGTGATAAGTGTTTTATAATTAAATATTCATTCTCAAATAATAAGATGATAAATCTTAGCTCTGCTATAGCTGATTCATTTACCTGATTCTTTCCATTTCTGTATGAGGAGGAATGTTTCAAAATAGTGGTGTTGCTTCTATCTGCTAACCTCCCCTTCTGCAGTAGTGAGTGATTTTTAGTTAAAGGTCATGGGCACTAAACAGGCAAGAGGACTGTTTGTCATTTATATTCAGATTTGGTTCAAATTATGCAAAATGAAGACAGTGGGTGCTATGAATTGAAATCATTAGTACATCAATTATTCTGTGATAACAGCTGAGGACAGGCTGCAGACCACATAAACGGTCCTTCCATTTAAAGTCAGATTCTCATTAGCTTATATGAGAGAGAAAATAATTTGATTCTAATTTATCTCTTTTTAAATGGACATTGTTCCCTTCTGAATTCAGAAGGAGAACATTTTAATATTACAGTCATTTATAGTATACAGGTCAAATAAATAACATGTTGTATGTCTAACAGAATATGTCACTGCTATAATTTATATTATAGCAATTCCTTGCTTCTAAGATATGCATCTTTTTGTATAAAACAGGCCATGAACACAATGAGGATAACATTAGGCTTCACGAGACGAGTGCCTGTATTGTTTAACTAAGGATTGCCTTTTTGTTTGGGTTTTGTTGTTGTTATTGTTGTTTTGCTATTTGTACAAAGCCAGAGCTTCATCTCATGGACTTGTAATGTTTAGATTCTCTGGTAAGAATGATCTGAAAATGCCTAAGAATATATGAAGAAAATCATCCTTTTCAGTTCTGAAATGGAGGTCATGCCTGAGGTCAGCCTCAAACTCATCCTCCAGCTTCTGTCTCCAGCATCTCATGGTGCCTGGCTGAGATTTATATTTCTAAGCTTAAAAGTAGTGAACATAGTTTTACATGTTGATAAAAGGAACAGTTTTTTTTTAGGTCCAAATTCATTATAAACCAAAAGTAAAAGAATAGTGGTATAGGAGAGTCTTCTTTCTATGTGTTGCTTTCATTGGTTGAATAAAGAAAACTGCCTTGGCCTTTTTATAGGACAGAAAATTAGGTAGGCGGAGTAGACAGAACAGGATGCTGGGAAGAAGAGCAGAGTCAGGCAGAGGCCATGATTCTCCAACCCAAGACGGACGTAGGTTTGAATCTTCCTGGTAAACCATGGCCTCGTGGTGACATACAGATTATTAAAAATGGATTGAATCATGATGTGAGAGTTAGCCAATAAGAGGCTAGAACTAATGGGCCTAACGCTAGAAATAAACGAGAGGAAATGACTCCTTTATAATGAGCAACATGAGCTTCAAGAGAAATCTCAACAGGCAGTTTGGCAAAGGCCATTGTTCACAGAGGTAACTTAGTGCATACTAAATGCATGGCGTAAAGATTGATTTAAGTAATGAGAAGTTACAACAACCAGCTTTCTTCCTCCATAACTTAATAAGCTGTTTAAGGAAGCCATTGGTATTATTGAGGGTCTGGTGACCCAGGCGGTGATATGAACCGGTAGATGGCATGCTGGGGTGGACATTCTGCAGAGCGCATAGATGGCGAGTGGACAGAGTAGGAAAAAGGTTTATGTCCCTTGATTTCTGAGGATCTTTACAAACTACGAACAACCATAAACATAACAAGTAAGTATTGATACCATTCTGTGCATTGACATGGGCTTTGGGAAACCACTTAAATGTCCAGTTGCAGGTAAGTAAATCAATAATCATTACAGAGTACAACATTATACAGCCATTAAAATTATATTGTTAGAGATTAGTTTAATGAATTTGAAAAACACTCATGGCAAAATAAGGTGGGAAGCAGAATACAAATCACTGTATATAATATGCCTTCAACATTATTTTTGTGTATTTCGCATCCTGGGATGGAACCCTGGGCCTTACACATGCTAACCAAGTGCTCTATTGCTAAGCTATCACCCTTGGGTTTTTTTTTTTCAAGGTGAAAACTAGCTTGCATAAACGGCTGAAGAGAAACATATCAAAATAATAATAGTGAGTAGCTTAGATGAAGTATTAGTATGTTTTATATTTTTTCTTAAATTTTTTTTCTTCCCAAATTCTTTTTCATAGTGTCTTAGTTAGGTTTCTGTTGCTGTGAAGAGACACAATGACCAGTGCAACTCTTTTAAAGAAAAACATTTCATTGGGTGATTTAGAGTTCAGAGATTCATTCCATTATCATGGTGGAACATGACAGCACACAGGCAGACATGGTGCTGCAGATGGAGACGAGAATTCTACATCCTGATCTGCAGGAAACAGGAAGTGAGCTGAGCTAGGCATAGCTTGAGCATAGGAGACCTCAAAGCCCACCCCCATAGTGAAACACTTCCTCCAGCAAAGCTATATCCACTCCAACACTGTCATACCTCCTAACTGTGCCACTCCCTTTGAGGTTAAGGAGGCCAGTACATTCGAACCACCACACATGAGAAAATGTTATTTGTAGTGGGAAAGCCAAGCCATTGAAATAGAACTAAACAGTAGCATCTTTTCACAAATCTTAACCTGTTACGTGTCTTGTCCTCCACTTCTTCTCAGACATTGGCTGGTACATTATAGTTTCCCAATGAATCTTGTTGAATAAAATCAGAGATTGGGGTAGACCAGCCACTAGCCGAATGAAAATCCAAACTAGGTACAAACAATCAGATTTGCCACTCAGGACTAGAAATCGTGGGTGGGCTCAAGGGAAACTTCTGAGATCCAAAACTCGGTAAAATCCTAAAGGCACTTTCTGATATTCTGCTGAGGAATGGCAGGCTGAGCAGCTAGAGGAGTTGATAGTTCAGTAGGTGAGCAGAGAGGGATGCTTGTCCTGGGCCAGGAAACCGGTGACCCCCCCCCCCCCCCCAGCTGAGAAACCATACGGTGCGGCTTCAGAGGCAGCCTCACTCGGGGTGAGATGCAGGATGTTGTAGGTTGTGCACTCCACTCACACTGTGACCACAGTGACTCAGTCATCCTTGATAGAAACTCACAGACTAATAGGAGCACCGTGTCACATGGGCATTTAGGTCTCCAGAAAAAGAGAAAGGAAAAGACGTTACAAATCTCTGCTGAGAACCAGTATTTAAGCCTGTGGTTGACGGAGGAAGGTCATTGGTTAAGTAATAAAGAAACTGCTTGGCCTCATAGGTTAAAACATAGGTGGGAGGAGTAAACAGAACAGAATGCTGGGAGGAAGAGGAAGTGAGCTCAGAGGCCATGCTCCCCTCTCCCGGGCAGACGCGATAGCTCTGCTCTCTGAGGCAGATGCATGAAGCTCAGACCCAGGATGGATGCAGGCTAGAATCTTTTCTGGTAAGACATGCTACACAGATTATTAGAGATGGGTTAACGGAATATGAGAATTAGCCTGTAAGGGCTAGAGTTAATGGGCCAAGCAGTGTTTAAAATAATACAGTGTCCGTGTAATTATTTCGAGGCATAAGCTAGCAGGCGGCCAGGGTGCTGGGGATGCAGCCCCGCCGCTCCTATTACTACATGTGGTCAAGACAGTCCACAAGCACAGTGTATTATAAAGCAAGAAAGTTTAAATGTAACTAACCAAACCTTTAAGAAGCTCAAACAGGGAATAGATATGTGTGTATGTGTATCACACACACACACACACACACACACACACACACACACATATACATTCTCTTATCTCATATATGACATAAGAAGGAGATGGGACTGATTATGAAAAAGACATTTTAATTTTTTTCACATTTTAATTAAAATATAATTACATGAATTTCCTCCTTCCCTGTCCTCAATGTCTGTACTCTCCAGTTCCCTCCAGATCTGTCCCCTCACTCCCTCTAAGAACCTTGGCCTTTTTTCTTTGTTACTGTTCTATGTGCCTATGCACATGTCTTAAATGAATAAATGCAACCTGTTGAGTCCATTAGTGTTGCTGGTATGTATATGATTTCAAGATTGACCACTTGGTATTGGGTAAAAAGGGGGAAATCTCCTTTCAGGTCTTGGTCAGGGTTGGCCTGGAGACTCCCAAGTCAATATAAGTTGTTGCTGTTGCCCTTGGTTGAAGGGTAGTCCCTATTGCTAAAGACACCACACGTTTTAGGCACAGGAGTTGGATGCTTTTGAGCTAGATCTGCCCTAGAAGCCTCCTCCCTGAGATCTAGATTTCATAGTATCAGCAAGTGCTGTGCAAGCTGCCAAGGAAGGAAAGCCACCGATAGTCCTGCCCAGCGGTGACAACTGTGAACCCCAGTGGCCAGCATAGCTTGATATCTATAAAGGTGCAGCTGCCAACTTGTATCTTGGCAATAATTAAAATTGTATAATTAGACTTGATTGCTCAACAGGAGCGAAATCATGCCTGGTACTTAATCCTAGCCCACTACCAGGATCTAGTGAGGCCATAGATCGTAGAGGGAGGACATACTTCCACCACGTCATCAGACTGCCATAATCCGCTAACTGCTTTGAAATGCTATGCCCACAGGTAAGGGTAGTTCTCATCACTCATATCCAGGAGCTTGTCTTTGCAGCAGAGATCAATACAGAAAGCCACAGCTGGTCAGAATGCAGGGAAATATAATGGTTTATTATTTGTGTTTTTTTCTTTTCTCAACTTGTATTTGCAGATTGTTTACAAAAGTAGAAAAATAGACATTTTGTGGGAGGTCTGAGAACCCACACACATAAATAAATACTTTTTAAAAAGTCATGAAGGGTTATAAATTAAGGCGGGGGCTTGGCGAGTCCACACAGTGCAGAATTCCAGCAGCTGACAGGAGGGTCTGAGGTCAGGCACACTGATCTCCCCTGGCCACACACTCCAGGTCCCCCATGAGCAGGCGGAAGAGGTTGGAAGTGACAGAGGCCTCCAGGCAGCCAACGGTCTCCTTCTCCTGGAACCTGTGCAGCCATTGGGAGAGGAGGCGACTCGGGGACCCTGGCTCTGCTGTGGGCTGAGATTGTGTACAGGCCTGCAGCTGGGACTGGATGTAGCGCAGTGTGCGAAGAGGCTGGTGCAGGATGGAGCCCAGAGCTGAGTCAGTCATGTTCTCCAGGACCTCCAGTGTCAGGGCCAGCTTAGCCTGCAGGGCCTTGGGGCGCTCCTGGACCTGCAGCCGCTGTAGGTTCCAGGCCTTGGGGAAGAGACGGGATCTGCAGTTGACATCTTTCTTGAGCAGCCACTCTTCTATGGCATCCCTGGCCTTCCTGAAGGCCTGCACCTCTTGCGGAGGCAGAGACTTGAACCGGGCTAGGTGGCATTCCTTTGTATCTGATGGGAGCCTGGTGTCACCAGGCGCAGGATGAGCGCGGGTTCCTGTCAGCACCGTGGCCAGCAGCAGCAGGAGGAGCAGGCGGCCCCCAGCTGGCTTCATGCTGCTCTCTGGGGTCTGTTAGGAGACGGGGATTCGCGTTGTGCACTCGAGGCTGTCCCCGGGTTCCTCAGTCTTGCTCGGCGTTCCCGTGTGGCTCTCAGCCTGTTGCTGTGTCCTGGCTGAGACGCTTCGTCTCCAGTGCCTTGCCATCCCAGCGCCATGCTTTTAACCTGGCCTCGTGGGCAGCCCTGGCTGATGTAGAAAAAGCGAAAACAAGGCTGGAGATTGACACCAGCCACCAGAGCAGCCCAGACTGGGGAAGCCTGGAGCAGGGCGGGGCCAGAGCAGGTGAGAAAGTGAAAGAGAAAAAGAAAGAGCAAACATCACCTGGGGCAAGGTGAGTCAGGAGAGTTCCCACTCGCAGCTGGGTACAAGAACAGGTTTAGGATGTGGGCTGCAGCCCTGGGTGGGTCCTGTGCCACATCCCTCTCTGGAGTGCAGAGAAGACTGAGGTCTAGAGAGAAAAATCTCAATCCTGGGAGAAGAGGCTCTCCTTTTTGTTGTTGTTGTTTTTTGTTCTTTGTCTGTGAGGCTGTATAGAGGTGGCTATGGTCACTCTAAATTGCTCCATTTTATTTTGAGTTCGATACTCAGGTTGGCCTGGTACTTCGTTTTCTTGTCGTTTCAGAATGCTGGCATTACAGATGTGAGCCAGCCACATTGGCTCACTCCCAAAGTGCTCAAAGAGAAAACAATGCGTGACGTGGTGGCACACGCCTTTACTCCCAACACTGGGAAAGCAGAGACAGGCAGATCTTTGTGAGTTCAAGGCCATCCTGGTCTACTTAGTGAGTTCCAGGACATGGAGGGGTGTGTAGAGAGACACTGGCTAACAAAAACACACACAACAAAAAACACACAAAAATAAAACCACCCCACTTTTGTTAATTTATTTATTTGGGCTTGTGGAGGTAGAGGGTACCATTTGGAAAACAGTTCTCTACTTCTACCGGGGGGGGGGGGTTCCCAGGTATCAAACTGGAGTCTTGCAAGCCCTTTGCATGTTGAACCATCTCTCTCAGCTCCCCAAATTGCACTGCTTAGGAACAGAGTTGGCCAATTGTTTGTTGGGAGTCACACTAACTTGTAACAAACATCTTTATTTGAAGGCTAGAGAGTTGACCCAGTGGTTCAGAGTAGACCAGGATGGCCTTGAACTCACAAAGATCTGCCTGCCTCTGCTTTCCCAGTGTTGGGAGTAAAGGCGTGTGCCACCACGTCACGCATTGTTTTCTCTTTGAGCACTTTGGGAGTGAGCCAATGTGGCTGACTCACATCTGTAATGCCAGCATTCTGAAACAAGAAAACGAAGTACCAGGCCAACCTGAGTTGCTCTTCCAGATGACCTGGGTTCAATTCCCAGCACCCACATGACAGCCCACAACTGTCTGTAACTCCAGTTCCAGAGGATCTGATGGCCTCTTCTGGCCTCCATAGGTCCTTCATACAACAGTGCACAGACTTGTGGGTGAAACATTCATACACATAAAATAAAAATAAATCTTTAAAACAAAACAAAAAAGTTTTCATTTATTCTCTAAGGATCCATTCAGCCCCTCCTGGTGGTAGACACTGTCTGGGGCATTGGGATAAAGCATTAGAATGGGAACAACAAAAGCCCATGGCAACATAAACCACCTCCTCTGGGCTTTTATTTGTGTTTTATTAAATAAAGCTTGCCTGAAGATCAGAGGACAAAGCAGCCATACTAGTCAACTAAACCTGCCAGGGAGTAGTGGCACACACCTTTAATCCCAGGACTCGGGAGACAGAGCAAGATGGATATCTGTTGATTTAAGGCCACCCTGGGCTACACAGTATCGTAGAAAAATATTGCAGAAAAAGAGAAACCGCTCACACAAAGGTGATCCCAGCAGTTGGGCTCATACGCCTTTAATCCCAGGAGGCAGAGGCGGTGGATCTTTGCATTCAAGTTGAGCCTGGTCTACAGAGTGAGTTCCAGGTCAGCCAAGGCTACACAGTCAAACCTTATCTCAGAAAACAACAACAACAAAAATGAAACATAGAGATTATTCAAGTCGACAAGTCTGTGGCAGATTTCCATCACGAAAATAAGGTGGGAAGAGACCTGCAGACTGCAGAGATAGAAGGTTCACTTGTCGCTCTTACAGAGGACCCAAGTTCAGTTCTCGGCACCCACATGGCGGCTCACAACCATCTGTCGCCAGTTACAGGGGAGCCAACACCCTCTTCTGAGCTCGCAGGCATCAGGCACACACATGACACATACTCATAGATGTAAGAAGGCATTCATACACAACAAGCTGAATTAATATGTCTTAAAAAGAAAAGTAGAAAGAAAACTGAGTAAATAGTATGAAGACCAAGATGTCACCCTGGACAGGGAAGAGACAGGGTCATCTTAGATAGGTCTCTATTTTTATGGGAGAATGAAGTTTGCTGCTTTAAGATGTCTTACCCTGTTTTAAAATGTTTAGGCAAATGGTATTCAAACCAGATTTTTTTGTATAGAGAAAATCATCACTAAGTTTTCATGATTCAATGGGTAGAATGTAATTTTTCAGGACTCTTGGTATGTGTCTACTGTGTTACAATTGCTTTTTCCAACCAGACCCTCAGTCTCCTTCAGAGTTACACTTGGGGTTTTCTTCAGTGAGTTCTTACCCAGAAGACAGTCCCAGTGCCTGTTGGGAGTTGATGGCTGTGTATCTTTCCAGGGAGGGTTGCCCAGGATAATGAACTTTTGGACTTTGATAAACCAGTTACTCTTACTTACCAGGAGGTATAAATAGATACTGAGTAACTTGAACTCTGGACAGAGGCTTCCTTTCGCCCGTTTTCTTTAAAACAGAGTTGAGGTGTGATGCACGGGGGTAAAAATACTCAGAACTTGTTAATGAGAGACAGTGTGCACATAGTCTAATCTCAGCACTCACTTTTGCAGTTGCTGAAAATGCTGTTGTCAAACAGTATTTTAAAATCGTCAGAAGTGTGTGTGTGTTTTAAATGAGTTTTAAATAATTCAGCACCATGCAGGCAACCAAAAATGACTTTATAAACGTACAGTCTAGTTTTGCATTACATATACTAGAAGGTACCATGAATTAAAAATGACCGCTCTCCCATCCATCGTGTACCAAGAACAGGCGTGGAGTTGATGGATGTTTGCTGTTGCTGGTTGCATTTTCCCATTAAAGAGTTGCGGTACAATCATTTCAATAGATGCTGTGTTGTGAAAATGGAGAGCCAGGTTCCAGACAGCAGGTCTTGTCTGGTTTGTCTGACAGGATGGCTGTCTCATGGCTGCCTCTCTGCTTCCTTCTGCATGCTGCAGGTCCTCTGTCTCTGTGGCCTTCCATGGAGTGATGGGTTGCTCAGTTTTTGCTAGCTAACGAGCCATTACTACCTGAGCTGCACCGGAGGAAGAGTTTATTGAAACTGACTCCTGTGTTCAAGAGCCGAACAGCAGGCAAGCAGCGGTCACAGACCACGGAGGCCTTTAGCCACATTTAGCATTGGGTCATTTATCACCCTTCTCTGGCGCTTCCTGTTCCGTTTCTTTTTAAAGGTGTGACAAAGAAAACCTTTTTATCCCCCTGTGAAAACTCATGCGTAGAAAGTGTAATGCTGCCCTTTCCTTCCTCCAGCCAAAAAGTAGCAAAGCACTATGGTTCTTCTGAAGACTAAACCCTTTTCTCTCACCATTCTGTTTATGACTGTTGTGAGTGTTTTCTGATAAAAATGGGAGTGGTCACAGAGACAGAAGTGACTGAACTTCTCTCTGAGCAGTCAAGTAGCTTTCAGGACAGCACATTTCATTTGTGTTTATAAGGTTTGGGAAGTGACTGAAAGCCACAGAGAGTCGTAGTTCAAGTGGAGAGCACTCTTCTTCAAACACCACATTGCAAACGTTGAGTAACTGCAGTAACTTTAAAGGTTTGCCCTAAGAAATTATACCCCAGTGTCTTTCAGAATACACTGTATATAACTGCCACCAGGTGTCTGGAGCATGCCAATCGTGACATGTTTAGCACATAGTGTGTGCAGTGGCACTTCACGTGCTCCAGCACCTGCTCACGTGGACCCCAAGCTATGGCCACCTGGTGGGAGTGTAAGGCTGGGGTGAATGGCAGGCGTTCCTTCTGTGCTCCTCATAGTTAAGGCGTTCCTTCTGTGCTCCTCATAGTTAAGGCGTTCCTTCTGTGCTCCTCATAGTTACGGCGTTCCTTCTGTGCTCCTCATAGTTAAGGCGTTCCTTCTGTGCTCCTCATAGTTACGGCGTTCCTTCTGTGCTCCTCATAGTTAAGGGCCTTCTGAGAGCTCTCAGCTTTAATGATTGGCCAAGCCCCCTTTTTGTCTAGATTTCTTAGATGTTTGCATTTAATAGAATAGGATACAGCTAAGACCCCACAGTGAAAAGCCAGAACTAAGCGTGGAAAAGGCAATGTTTTCTGAAAATAGTGACAGTGATTAAATCCACCCTATCAAAGAAGAGTTCAAATAGGCATGTGTTGTTTGTTTTTTTTTTTTCCAACATTTTGTTGAAGAATACCAATCAGCAGCGTAGATTACATTTTGGAAGTGTTTTGTGGTTCAGAATGTGAGCACGATGTTGCTAGACTTGAACTATGTGAACGGTCTTGCAACTGATCATCCTAATTGATGTTTTCTTATCCCTCTGTGTGCAGAGGTTAAATTCAAATCATACTTTTCCAGCGACCTTCAAATCCAGCCAGACTGCAAAAGGTGTTCTCTTAGCCTCCAGGCATGGAATTACTAGATAAATTCTCTCTTTTCAGTGTCCACAGGCTGAGTGCTGCACCTATATTTGGGCTTTCAAAGCCCCGGGTTCTGGGCTCAGCAGCTTCTAATTTTAGTTCCTTATCTGTAAAGTGAGACAGTAATTGTATTTAAGCCATAGTCTGTTGAGAGGCAACACAGAAAAAAGCTGCTGCCATGTTAGTATCTATGCGTTGCCATCTATGGGTGTTGGTGAAGTGACTGATGAATGAAGCCCAGAGCAGTCAGAGGCAGGTGGATCTCTGTGAGTTCGAAGCCAACCTGGTCTACAAGAGCTAGTTCCAGGACAGGCTCCAAAGCTACAGAGAAACCCTGTCTTGAAAAACCAAAAAAAACAAAAAAACAAAACAAAAACTAAACTAACCAACCAACCAAACAAACAAAAAACCCTTAAATTTGTATCAGTATACAAAAATCTGTATCAGTGTACAATATTCAAGACTATTAGTTGCTTTTCCAATATGATGTGGTTCAGAGGGTCAAACAGTTCACACAACTCTGGACCTCCACTCCAGTGTCTCCTCTTGCTCTACCTTATTAGTCATCTGCTGCTAAGTAGCAAATATTCTCAGACTACTGGCTTAAAGAAACACACGCTTGTCACAGCCACTTCTGTAGCTCAGGAGCCTGGATGCAGTTTGTCTGGGTGTCTGCTCAGGCTGTTCCGCACGCTGTAACAAAGGTATTAGCTAGCCCTGGTTTCTTCTGGAGGCTTGATTCAGCATGGATTTGCTTCCAGTCCTTATGGCTGTTACAAGAATTTGCTCCCTCATAGGTTGCTGGACTAAGAGTCATTGTCAATTGGAAGCAACTTCAAATTTTCTGTCTCTAGAATGGGTCCTAGTATACCAACTCCCTTCAAAGAGGAGTCTGCTAGTGAGGTGGACATTGTATTCTTAGGGTACATAATTATGAAAGAGACAAGCTTTATTCTGTTGGTTTACAAACAAGTCATGGGTCCCATTCATGGGCTTATCAAGGATTGAAGACCAGGAACATTTGTGCATAGAGCAAAGGAATGAGGGCCAGGAATAAGGGGGCATCTCAAAGTCAGCCTTCTTCCCCTTCACTCTCAGAAGGGCTTTCTCTGTGATGACAAAGATGACTATTAATTCTCTTCACAAGACCATCAGTTCGAGAAATAGTGTACTGGCATCCACTCTGGCTTTATTAACCACAGGACAGATTAGAAGGGCATTAGGTTGTTTCTACTACTGTTAAGAATACTGAAATACCAGGTTGGAGAAACCCATAGGACTGACTGACACCTGCTGCTATTGACCTCTCTTCCAATAGGCCGATCTCATCACTAGATTCTTAAGGTTATGTATAAAGCATAGCCATCAGAGGGGCCTGATGTAGGTCATGTACCTGTTCTCTAGCTATCAAGAAGGAAGGCAGGTAAGAGACTCAGTGTTCATTGTGGCCCTGGGGGTGAGGTTGACCTTCTTTGATTGACACGGATTTGAGCCCATACAGAGGGTTTGATAGATGTCCAATATTGCAGGCTGCATTGCAGAAGCAGTTTCCGCTCTAACGGACAGTTTTCTGCGTAGCTGATTGTTCTTCACTGTTGTTCAACATTAACAGATGGACCAATAAAGCTTTTAGGAAGCACAGTGTGATATTGATGGTTACTCATGGTATGTGAAACTGACAGCATGCCTAGGTCTCTGAGTCATGGAATAGGTAGGGCATGCCACTTTTTAATGCCTAAAGTTTTATTCATTCTAGATATAACTAGAGCAGAATGTGTTTTTTGCTGAAATTTTAGGATAACTTTATAGTCTAGTTTGCATCTCAGTTTTTTGTTGGATATATGTATCCAGGGGCTTCCCTAACTAGCCACCGTCATTGTTTTGTCCTTTGTGACTTATGTACATGTGAATAAACTGACTTATCATGTTTTCCTTATAGTGGTATTTTATTTGTGTTTTAATAAATAAAATTTGCCTGAAGATCAGAGTGCAGAGCTAAGCCTTGAGAGGCCAGGGAGTGGTAGCACACACCTTTAATCCCAGGACTCGAGGCCAGCCTGGGCTACACGAGATTGAATCTGTCTAAAAAAGAAAGAGAACTCACACAAAGATGATCCTAGCACTTGGGATCCCAGACCTTTAATCCCAGTACTAGGGAGGTGGAGACAGAAGTGATATGGCTGGGTGGAGAGAGGAATATAAGGCGGGAGGAGAAAGGAACTCACTCTTTTCTGTCTGAAGATTTTGTAGAGGTACGAGCTCTCTAGTGGTTAACTACTTGGCTTCTCAGATCTTCGGGCAAGCTTTATTTATTAAAACACAAATAATATACCACTGTATTTCCTTGAGGCTATTTTATTTTACATGGATGAGTGTTTGCCTGCATGTTTAAATGTTTGTATGTGTACTGCATGTATATAGTGTCTAGGAAATCAGAAGAGAGCATTGGAAGCCCTGGAGCTGGAATTATAGCTGGTTGCAAGCTACTGTGTAAGTGTTAGAAACTGAACCTGGGTCCTCAACAAAGGTAAAAGCTCTCTTAACCACGGAGCCATCTTTCTAGCCTCTTATTGGGTTTTTATAAAGCCCAGAGAATGTGTAAATCTTTTAAAATAAGTTCATGTTTTCCTACTGGAATTTGCCAAGTTATAACTACTCTTATATAACAACACAATACATTTAGTAAGATCAGCTTAGCCGGAGGCAACCCTGATGTCATTTCTATGTGGTAAATTATGAAATGCAGAATTTTGCCTACTGTTAAAATATTATCTTTACTGGTCCAATATATCAGCTGATACCAAGCCAGAGGAATTAGAATTTGGGGTTAAGATAGCAATTTTCAATACATTAGAATCACTGAGGAGAGTAAAAGCAACACTAAAAATTAGAAATAATCAAAGTCCAAGTAACTTTGAAAGCCTATTCATGAGATTCATAAATGCAGCCAGGGCTGAGAATCAACAGATCCAAGAGGCGGACCTGGGAAAGGGAGCCTGCCATAAATGTTGCCATGTGTACAGTGGCAATGCAGAAGTCATTGCCACAGCCCCACTGTTGAGTCTGTCTCTGTTGCCCCTTCGCCTTGAACTTCCTTTAATGGATGTCAGCCTCTTCCTGCAGCTGTAGCGGGCACAGCTACCAAGGGGGCAGTCATTGCTAGTTCCGGAAATACCTTCAAAGGGCTGAGCTCTTGAGAGTGTTATGTTTACTTCATCACAGAAGCAAACTTGAAGATCGGGCCATAAACACTCTTACCCCTCTTCTACTTTTTGTTTACTTTCTGGAGGTGATGGGAAAATACTCAGGCACATGGGCTCCAGAAGCGTTTCTATCTGTAGTGATGGCAGATGGCAGAACATTTTCACGTGCCAAGTCGGGTTTCCTCTACCAGAGTGCAGTATGGAAGTGATCATAGCCTCATTCAAACATTCCTTTTCACCATGTGCACTTCAGCTGTGGGGGAAAGGTTTCTGTCTATCAGCTCCGTATGTTGGAGATTTACTAGGAATCCCAAGAATTTGTGCATGCAAAATTCACGTGAGCAATGCTTTGAAAAGAAAAATTTGTGCGGTCTCATGATTAAAGGTTATCAGTTAAGTAAACATTCAGTAAGCATATTCCAGGTGGTTTTATACTGTATAAGGTTGTTTTTAGTTGTCATAAAGATTAGTAGGGGAGTTTCTGGCATTTGTTGTAGTGGGGCCAAAGGTGCGACGTATTGTACAGCCTGTAGGACAGTCCCCTCAAGAATGGTCCCTTGTGTGTGTATTGTACAGCCTATAGGACAGTCCCCTCAAGAATGGTCCCTTGTGTGTGTATTGTACAGCCTGTAGGACAGTCCCCTCAAGAATGGTCCCTTGTGTGTGTATTGTACAGCCTGTAGGACAGTCCCCTCAAGAATGGTCCCTTGTGTGTGTATTGTACAGCCTGTAGGACAGTCCCCTCAAGAATGGTCCCTTGTGTGTGTATTGTACAGCCTGTAGGACAGTCCCCTCAAGAATGGTCCCTTGTGTGTGTATTGTACAGCCTGTAGGACAGTCCCCTCAAGAATGGTCCCTTGTGTGTGTATTGTACAGCCTGTAGGACAGTCCCCTCAAGAATGGTCCCTTATGTGTGTATTGTACAGCCTGTAGAAGAGTCCCCTCAAGAATACATACATATGCACACTCACCCCACACAGCATATGTTCTTCTGAGGGACTAGTAAAGGTGAAAAATCTGCTTATAATCATAAGCCAAACCTTCTTTGAGCCAAACCTCAATTGTACTTTTAATGTAAACACAGCAAACTTTTTGGCGCAGATTTAATATATACTGACTGTTTCCAGGGAAAATTGTAAGCTGAATTGTGAATGTAAGTTGGGTGGGAGTTGTACTCTGCTGTTTGGTATCAGGAGTTATTCACTCTCATGTGAAATCATGTCACCACTGGAACCAACCCGTGATACTGGAGTCACAGAACACCATGCTGGAGAACAGCCTGTGTTTGTTATCCCCACTTTATTTAAATCCCATGCACAGGTGGAGGAGAAGGCTTGTGTCTCCTGTAGTGCTTTGCTGGGACATGTATGATTCATATAGATTATCATGTTACTTTTAATTTTTCTTATTTTTACCTGGAGGATGTTGTGTTGAGCTGTGGCTGAGTGTATATGTGGAAGGAGTATTACTTGTAAATTTCACTTGATGAAAGTAAGGGAGATTTCTAGATATTTGGGTTATAAGGGAGCACTGACTGTAGGAACGTTGTGCCTTGTTTCAGCTGCAGGGTGACGACAGACAGGCTGACAGTGCAGGAAACTCCAGAGTCTTTCAAGGACACAGAGGACCCTGCAGGAACCAGGACAGCAGTCCTAAGGGAAAGCACAGGCCCAGGGCTTTGCTGGGGTTAGCTGGCTACGATGAGAGGCAAAGGGAACTGGGCCTGCCGAGACCTGGAGTGCCAAAGTACCTTCTGCAAATTGCTTGAGCGTGGGCCAGTGAAGGACTGGGGACGGGCAAGGAGAGGCTAGAAGAACACACACCAAGGGTCTCCAGACCTTGCTTGCATTCTAATCTAGCAACACCGAGGAGCTATCAAAGTGTTGGAGGTTAGTATTGGTTTGCATGGTAGGCCGTCCTTGTCTCTCACACTGTAGCCAGCATCCTGAGCCGGGGATGGGTTGACCTGACCCAGTGGGAGAGCGAGGCAAGGTTGTGTGGACTCTGGAAATATCAGATTGGGCCATAGAGGCCGTCTGCTATGGCTCCTGAGCTCACTGTCATTTTACTGCTTTGTCCCAGAAGCAGAGGTGTGTGTGTGTGTGTGTGTGTGTGTGTGTGTGTGTGTGTGTCTGTCTGTCTGTCATGGGCAGGTGGCAGATTTATTAACAAGCAGGGTCTTCTCAGCATCGAACATGAATATGGGGAAAGAGAAACCAAGGATGTCTCTGGCCAGGCGAAGTGTCTGTTAGAGATTCATTTATTTTGCACACAGTTTCTCTCGTTCTCACTTGCTTTGCCACAATGTTCCATTTTGCTTTGAAAGAGATTGGGAAACAGCACAGATTCTGAAGATACATAGAGTACAAACTGAGACATTATGGTTTTGATTTAGAGTGTTGTTTAGAAATGGAGGAACATGTTCTTAGAACCTACCCGGACAACAAAAGTATTTGAAAGATTTATCTACATTAGTGAGAAACACTTCTTTTTTAGATGATTTATTTTTATTTTATGTACCTTGGTGTTTTGCCTGCCTGTGTGTCTGTGTGAGTGATTGGATCCCTTGAAGCAGGAACTATAGACAGTTGTGAGCTGCCCTGTAGGTGCTGGAAATTGAACCAGAGTCCTCTGGAAGAGCAGCAGTGCTCTTAACCACTGAGCCATCTCTCCAGCCTTGAGAAACACTTCTTAAACAGAGAGCCTTTCTCAGCTTCTCCTACTTTTTTATCTCTTGAAATAACAAAATTAACAAGACACTATTATAAAACATCTGAAAAATAGGGCAAACTCATAGCTAACATTGTCTTACTGTTTTTGTGTATTTTCTTTTTGTTTTTATACATGTGTGTTTATGTATATATGATATGTTACATGGTACACATAAAAATACATCGGTATACAGATATTCTAAGAGTGGGATTAAATGGAGCTGGGAGCAGTAATTTGAATCATTCTTTAATTTCCAGTTTGCCAACCAGCATCTGGTAAATCCTAGACATCTGTGTTTAGTTGCCTTACAGGCTTCTTGATGAGCATATGAAAGCCGAGCTCTCCAGTGGCCCCACATCCTTCCATTTGTTTTTTCTAGTATTCCTCATCTCCGTTAAAGTCCATCAGCCATTAGCTCACAACTCGGAAACCGATGTCTCCTTTTCCTCCCTTTCTACACTGAATCCACCAACAAGTGCTTTCATTCTGCCTGCAAAGCAGGACCAAAAGCAACTTGAAAAGAAAACTTTATTTGGTTTCCATAACTTGAGTCACTGTCCACTGAGGGAAGCCGAAGAGAAACTCAAACCAGGCCTGAACCTGGAGGCAGGAGCTGATGCAGCAGCCATAGAGAGCGCTGCTTACTGTCTTGCTCCTTGTGCCTTGCTCAGATGGCTTTCTTTCAGAACCCAGACCAGCAGCTCATTGTGGGTGGAACCCTATCAGCCACTAATTTAAAAATGTCCTACAGGCATGCCAGCAGCCCAGTCTTAGGGAGGCATTTGTTCAAAAGCTAGCCAGTGTACCTCCCGAGTGTGCCAGCTTCAAATCTTACAATCCCTTTAAATGACCCTTAAGGAATCAACCCACACCACTCCATGGAAAGTAAACTGCTTCCTTACACTTACAACGCACGGTATCTGTGTCTGTCTGTCTTTCTGCCCTTCCATTTGTCTTCATATTTGCCTCAGTAGATTATAAGCTTCAGGAAGCAGGCGCTATGTTGTCTTGTTTATATAGTTATCAGTCAATAAATATTTGAGTAAATGAATCAGTTCTTAGTGACTCGGTTTAAGAAATCCTGTGCTTGGCATAGGTGGGTGGAATTGACAGCCAGGGAGTTGTCAGCATCATCTTTGCTTTTAGAATGACTTCTCTACCTTTGCAGGACTATTATTATTATTATTATTATTATTATTATTATATAATATTATTTTAATATACTAAAGTTTTGTTATGATGATTTTGTGCACATATATTGTCTTAGTTAGGGTTTCTGTTGCTGTGAAGAGACATTTTGACCATGACAACTCTTTAAAGGAATACACTTAATTGAGGCTGCCTTGCAAGTTCAGAGGTTTATTCCATTATTATCAAGACAGGAAGCATGACACTCAGACATGCATGGTCCTGGAGAAGGAGCCAAGAATTCTATATCTGTGTCCACAGGCAACAGGAAGAGACAGAGGCACTGGACCTGGCTTGAGCTTCTAAAACCTCAAAGCCTACCCCCAGTCACACTTCCTCTAACAAGGCCACACCTCCTAATAGTGCCACTCCCTAGTGACCAAGCATTCAAATGTATGAGTCTATAGGGGCTGTTCCTAAACAAATTATAATATGTTATTACTGTACTCATTATGACCCCATTTTTCCTTTCATCCCCTTCATGCTCCCCTCCCCCTCTCCCCACAACCCTCCCCTCTGCTTTCCCCAATTTCTATGCAGATCTCATTTGGTAAGCCCCAAGTAGAAGTCCTCAGAAGTAGTCTGTTGCCAGTCCCATGTCTGCAGTTGACATCATGTTAAATAAAACAAAATAGATAGCACACATATATAGTCCTGCCTTTACAGCGTACCAAGAAGGAGCTACAGTACCTGTGATGCCAGTGGTGGTGATGTCAGTGGCTGTGATGTCAGCGGGGGTGATGTCAGCGGTGGTGATGTCAGCGGGGGTGATGTCAGTGGGGGTGATGCCAGCGGGGGTGATGCCAGCGGGGGTGATGCCAGCGGCGGTGATGCCAGCGGGGTTGATGTCAGCGGGGGTGATGTCAGCGGCGGTGATGCCAGCGGCGGTGATGCCAGCGGCTGTGATGTCAGTGGTGGTGATGTCAGTGGCGGTGATGTCAGTGGTGGTGATGTCAGTGATGTAAGTAAGGGTGATGTCAGTGGTGGTGATGTCAGTGGCTGTGATGTCAGTGGCGGTGATGCCAGTGGCAGTGGGGAGGCATGGTAAAACTGTTTACAGACTCAGTCTTTCCTGCATTTCATGGCCAAAAATTCATGCTGGTTGAGTGGCCAGGGAGGACATCAAGAGCAGAAAATAGGCCATTTAGGGACATTTCATCTTGGGAAGAAACAGGAAAACGCTCCGCTGTGGCATTAATATTCAGAACTGTCAGAAACATTCTGCCATGCACCCCGCACTGCTAACTCGAGACCATTTATTCAATTCCCCAAGCCCCAGAGCTTCTGATCAGCTCAGTTCCCAACTGGTGTTAATCACTTTTACAGGAAGAAATTATGGCAAGTTCTCAGGCCCTTTTCCAACATCTTCCTCTATCATGTCCAACACTGTGTCTCCATCAGGCCCTGTCCTTAATGAGGTCATGGGCTCTGTTGACACTGGGAGACACCGTCTGTAGTCACGCACTGCCTGCTTTCTGAGCCGTGCTTGTGCTTGAGAGGACTCACTCTTCATCTGCGGGGAGAGTTAGCCGTTTCGCAGAGGAGGACCTTTCTAGCCGGACAGCTTTCAACCTCACTTTCAGATTTGGATCCTTTAACAGTGGCACGTGAGAACAGGAGTGCTTTACATAACAAGTTAACTCACCCTTACAAATGCCCTCTTAAAGGGTGACAGTCAGTGTATGGTGATTCCCTCCAGAGGAAAGAACTTGTTGGTTTGAATGATCTCTGCATACCATTTACAAAACTGAACCCTGCTGCCGGGTGGTGGTGGCGCATCCCAGCACTCGGGAGGCAGAGGCAGGCAGATCTCTGTGAGTTCGAAGGCCAGCCTGGTCTACAGAGCTAGTTCCAGGACAGGAACCAAAAAGCTATGGAGAAACCCTGTCTCGAAAAATCAAAAAAAAAAAAAAAACCCAAAAACTGAACTCTGCAGTGTCTCAGTTTTTCTCAGAAGTTGCCCTTCCACCATCGTTATTCTAGGGAGATTTTAACTTTTCGTCTTTTATTTTTTGTCTTTTCCCCTCACATGCCCACGTAAATATGTGTCAGCAAGTAAACAACAGCTACAGATCTCAAAAATTGCCATGGCTGGGAATTTTTTTAACTCGAGAAACACATGAGAGAGACATATATCAAAAAGCATAGCAAATTGTAAGCAGGTTAAGTAACTCCCGTGTGAAACTCGAATGCTGGCAGTGTTGTGAGCACGTGTCCACCATAAAGAGACGGCTTAAAAAGCTGGGAGGAAAGACAGATCGTATATGGAGGAGGTGGCTGCCTCCATTTCTTAACAGCAGCAGTGGATCCTATATCTGACATCAAACAGATAGCATAAAATAAAGACCCTTTAGAACACCCAGACACTAAGAAGATGTTTTTCCCTTTTCAGACAATAGCTGAAAGAATCTCTAAAAGATACATTTTAACAAGAAGAAAACTGACCCCAGAAATGGATGATACCATTGCAGAAACAATGACAAAATAATTTGGACAAGGAATAAACTCAAATACTTTGCATAAATGACTGCCTTTTGCAGTGATTTGATTACTAAAGAATGGTTTGGGTCACTATTGTTTTATGTTTATCTTTGAGGCAAGGTCTCACTCTGTAGCCTAGGATGGTCTGAGACTCACTATGTAGTCCAGGCTGCTCTGGAACTCGTGGCCATCCTCCTGTGTCTGGCCCCCAGATTTGGAGACTGAGGCACTACCCCAGTGTAACAGTGTTTTCCCACAACCACCTTGTCGAGTACAACCACCTTGGCATGAGGCTAGTCTCTGAGGTGCTTCTGCTGTAATCAATGGCTTTCATGCCAGGTTGTTGATGTCAATATCCACGCATAGCTGAAAACAAATAGCTAGCCTTGAGATCAAAGTTTCTATTGCACATTTATAGTTTATAGTCATTGTGATGGTTTGTACTGGTTGACACACTGACAAGATCTTGTCAGAAGATAAACTCTGAACCCTCATGCCTGTGAGGAACTGTCTAGGTCAGGTTAATTCAGGTAGAAGGACTCTCCTTAACTGGGCTGGGGTCTTGAAGTGAATCAAACAGAAGGGAGCTAGGTACCAGTATTCATTCCCGACTGCTCTTGACTGTGGATACATTGCAGCCAACTGTGTCACGCTGTCCCTGTGTTTTCCGGAGCCAAGCTGGACTGTACCCCCAAAACTAAGGGAAAATAAGTCCTTCATTTTTTCAATTATTTTTGTCCAGTTTTTTTTTTATCACAGTAATAGAAAAAGTAACTACTATAGAAACTGATGCTGAGAAGTGGATCCATTGCTGTGCTAAGCCAGACCATGTGTTTCCCAGAAACTTGCTTGAAGGAGGACTGCGGAAGATTTTGGCTTTGGGGTTAGAAAAAGCCTTGGGCACTGTAAGCAGAACTTAACAGACCATTTTGGTGGGTGCTTAAAATACAAGGATGCTGAAGAGAAATGTGTGCAGTGAAGACCCAGCCTAGGAGGTTTCGAAGGGAGCAAAGATGCTGTTCGGACTGGCTTGAGGCCATTTTGGGGTACTCAGTAGTGTCTTTCCCGTGTTCTGAGATCACAGCAGTAATGGGAATGTGTGCCCTGTGCCACTGTGTTTTGGAAGTGTGACCCTTGTTTTTATTTTATGGAGACAAGAGATCACTTGGAGTCTCAGTGTTGGAATCAAAAGCCTATGCAGACTTTCTAGTGGGACAAAATATATTCTATAGTACTAAATGACCTAAGGGGTCAAGAGGAGGGCAGCTTTGGTTTAAAACTAACACATTTGAGTGTCAAGTCAACAAGGGGCAGACTTGTGATGGATTAATATTGATTACCAACTTGCCAGGGTCTAGACCCAACCAGGAGACAAGCCTGCTTGTGAAGGATTATCTAGGTTAGGTTACATGAGATAGAAAGACAAAGACCCCATCCCACTCCTGACTGTGGATACAGTGTGACCAGTCACCTCGAGCTCCTGCTCTCATGAGGCTGTTCCAGATGAGCAGAAATCAAGCCTTCCCTTCCTCCTTTGGTCAGGTATTTTATCTTAGTACTGAGGACAGTTACTAAGGCAGTCATAACACTGCGTTTTCTAATAGGGCAGGTACATTTGAAAGTTGTCTTGTCATCGCTCCAAAGTCCAAGGCTTCCTTTTGTGCCTAAAGGTAACTCCTAGCTCAGTCTCTTACATTGAGGACGCCTGTATCTTCGAGGAAAGGAAGGCATTCTAGTGAATGGTTATCAGCTGCCGGGAAGAGTCATGATACTCTTTAAAACAAGCTGTCTTCCTTTTCTGTGGGGAACTTTCCCCTTTCTCTGTAGGAAGCTTCCCTCCTTTTGTGCGTGATGTGAAATATCTAGTTTTGATCAAGATCATATGTTTTCTTTTTATTTCAAAAGCGAACACTTTTTCTGAGCATAGATGAAGTAATAAAAATAGCTGATTTTCTTGTGGTAGGAGCTTTATGCCACTGTTCAGGATGGGAGCCGTGTTCCCCTTTGCTATTTTAATTATATCAGAGCAATTAGATTATAACTCATACTTTTGAAACCCCATTATAAAGATAAGGAATTCATTTTGCTGTATAATGCTCCAAACTGTAAATGAGATTTAAGATTAATTGTCTAATAGGTTGGATTTTAAATGGAAACTCTTTACATTTTATTTTGTATCTGTATGATTCACCGTGAAGCTTGCTTTAAAAGGTTTCAGAATTACTGATTCTTCTTTGTATTTAAACTGAAGTCAATTTCTATTTAAATCAAAGTTTTTTTTTCCTTTAAACTATCACTTTCTCACTTCTAGGTGGAGATGTTTGTGTTGTTATTGTTGTTGATGATGATGGTTGAATAGAGAATAAGAACATAAACATGGGGCAGGAGAGGGGGTATCGTAATAAAAAGCCCAGTTCCTCCTGTCCTTCCCATAACACGGAAAACACTGAGCCAATTCCGTATTTTTATTATCAGGTTATAAATTCCACGAGGTAGATCTCTGATGAAAGCAATAGTCTTCTCAGCCTATGGGTATAGCTGGGTATGTGGTAGAGTGAGGTAGAGGAACAGCCCTGAGGGCAGGCAGCGGAGGAGGAGTTCCTGGTTTCTGACAGAGGTGCAGTTAAACTTGGACTCCGGGCCACAGAGAGGGTGAGGATGTGTGGAGATGCTTGTGGTGGGTCCTGGGGCTAAGGGAAAAGATGATCGAAGCAGGAAGTGGAGTCACGTGCATGCTTCCTGTTCTGTAAGTAAACCAGTAGAGGTCAGAGGGAGGCAGTCACGCGGCTTGCGCTCTGGCTGAATACTTCTTGTGGGAGTGGTTGGAGCAAATGCTCCAGGTGGCGGATTAGCTGGTTTGCTTTTGCTCATTCAACATGCACTCACCTGGTGCTTACCTTGTATCGAGTGCCGGACTTTTCCTAATAGTTCAGTCGGGAACCCATAAGGACTTGCATAGCTGGAGTGGGAAGGGGTACAAAAGCTGCATTGGGCGTGACAATCCTCACAAGCTGGAGCTTACCACTGTGTGGAAATGAGACCCGAGAACAAGGCCAGTTTAGGGTAAAGGGGTATGTGCACATTTGTGTGCGTTTTCATGATGCCCGCCGCTGACAATCCATCAGGTACTCCAGGTGAGGGACTCGGCCATCTTACTGGTAAAATGTCCGGCTCAGTAAATCCCTAGTTACTCCTAAACTTGGGCTGCATGAATGCCACAGATATAGTCCCCAGTCCACAACCAACCTGGTCTCTAGAAATACTGCTGTCTTGATAGATGTGTGCATCTGAAAACATGTTTTACAAGTGATTGCCAGACTTCCGCAGTAATTCCAGAAGAATAGACCCATTTGATGCACAACCCATCTTCCAAGCTTGAAGTCTCTTAACTGTTGTTCTTGCCGAGTGACCCAAAGGTCTTTATGAAAACAGAGGAGGCAGTGCCTGGGGGCATCTGGCCTGAGTTTGGGTGGCTCATTGTTCTACATGAATAAACACGCAGCTGTCTGCTGTGCCGTGAACGTGGCTAGACACTGGCCCTCACAATGGCTGGGCCATCCAGATTGAATTCTGAGCAGACAATACTGACTCCATTTTGTGATGATGAGAGGTCCAGGGAAGAAATGGAAGTAATTTAATGGCTTGTCGTCGCCGAAGATGTCCACTGCGGAGAAGCAAGCAGATTTGTTTCAGTTAAGGAAGGATGATGTGTTTTAGATGTGTGAGCATTATTATTCATCACCCTGGTTTGGGGTTTTGTTTTTAAGGTAGGAAATGTTGTTCTGTGGACTGAGTGAAACGCGACTCAGCATAAAAGGCTCACAGTGGAACAAAGCGTGCAGACTGTGAGTGATTGGCACGCGCCTGGCTAATGAGAAGACAGTGTCTCTAATCAGCAACAGAACAAACACTCACAAGGCTCCCTTTCCCTCCTAGGACATCCTTCGCTGGGCACCTGGCCGGCATCCTTGTGGGACTGATGTACACTCAGGGGCCTCTGAAGAAAATCATGGAGACATGTGCAGGTACAGAATGAGACACTTGACCTGGCAGCAGTTTGAGGTTCATGTTCATGTGCATAGGAGCAGCCCTAAGATTCCTCGTGGTTCTCTTTGGAAATGTCCTGATAGACCCAGAGTTCTCTTTAAACCGAGAGGTAATGAGACCCCAATCACAGGCCTTCACGTTGATCCGCAAAGGAGAATTCAAGCCCAAATTTCAGTTCTGAGGTGTTCTTAAGGAACAAATGCTGGTGTAGACTTTTACTCTCAGCCCTAATGTGTTCACAGAAAACTGCAATTTTCCTCAAAACCTGAGTTTATAATAATGTATTTTCTATTAAATTCCTCGAAGTTAATAGACAGGCCTGGCAAGGTTAACAGAAGAAAATCAAACCTGGACTGGAGTACAGGGCCAGAAATTTGAAGAGTTCAGAATGACTACCAGGTCCTTGGTGGGTAAAACATTATATTCTCGGGAAGCCAAGCCATGTAATTTATCTCTTGAGGTTGGTCCCTGTTTTTTATTTTCTTTGCTTTTTTTCCTTTGTTCCCCCCCCCATACTGATGTTCAATAAAAATGTTTTATTTAGTAGTGAATGCATTTAGACCCTTTAATATAAAATACTGTACTGATTTTGACTTGTAAGGCAGCTATTTTGCAAACACTTGTTTTATAGACGATGCACATTCTAATATTTCATCTTTTATTCATGGGAAATCTTCTGAGACTATTTTACCTTTTTTTGAACCATAAATAATTTGTTTTCACAGTGTGTGCCGATGACTGTTGTTCTCGAGAACCATATAATATTCATGGTGTTTGAAAGCTTTCTGGGCCCTGTTCTGCTGCCTTTATTGGCAGGTTGTTTTCACTTTGGGGTAATTTTTACAGGCTGTACTGCGTCTACACAGAGTCCCATTCCTGCTCGTTCCCCAGTCCTGTAGCCTGTGTGCGCTTGGAGGAGGCAACAGGAGCCAACTTCACCTGCAATGCCCTGTTCTGCCACATTCTCAGCGTGGCTGCACAGAGCCTGTCCAGTGCCTACTGCTGAGAAAGGGGCGTGCCTCATCCTGATCCACGTCTCTGTGCCTTAAGATGTAAAGGATCTTAAGGCGGACGAACTAAAAAGTTTAGACACTTAATTGGTTTAATTTTCAAAAAGGATTTTCTCTACAATGATAACATTTAAACCTTCCTTAAGACCATTGCTCTTTTCTGTGCAGACATTTTTATATCAGGTTTGTTTTTTTTTTTTAAGTGCCACAGAAGAAAATTAAGTTTGAGAAGCAGCCTGCGTTCTGATGAGAGCAGAGAAGACGCAGTAGCCTAAAGGGAATTGACACAGGGACTTGTAGAAAACGGCCAGGAATGCAGATTCTGTTGCTTCTTGGGTCATCCTGGGAGTGTGTCTGGGCCTGTTTCTGTCTGGTTCACTGTGCCAGAGGAAGTCGCTTAGGAAGGATAGAGAACATGGCTCTCCTAATACCCTTGTTGGGAGAAGGCTTTTTTTCCTTATCACAGCCTATCTGGTGCCCTGTGAAGCAAAAATCACCTGAAGTCACCTAGAACCTTAAAGAAACCACAGTGCATCTAAATTAGGGTTTCACTGACACCTGTCTACACACACACAGACACACGCACACACACACTTGTGCACACACACACTGTTCCCTAAAAGGTTGGCTCCAAACAAATGAAGTTTGTTCTAACAGTTGTTTAGAAATGATTTAAGGTGACCCCGGGCTTTCTCATGAAGAACTGTGTAACTGCTGGAAAGATTAGCTGTTCAAACCTATGACCGCTGTTAAAGTCTTGGTTTTCTTTGTGTTTAGGTGTTTTTTCCCCCAATGTTGGGTACCCAGGACAGCAGTACTACTTTAATAGTGCAGGTAAGTTCATGGCATCTAATACAGTTTCACTTGTTTTAAACACTGAACGGTTCAGGAGCATGGAGATGCTTTAAGATGGCATTAGTTTGGCATCTGCTCGCACTGCATACAGTTGTACATGCACTCTCCCTGGAAACCGAATGGGCAGGGGTAAGCTAGGGTGCATCAGGTGGGCTGTTAGGAAAGACGGTAACTCCAGCATGAAATAGTTGTCTAAATGGTACAGTAAGGTACATATCACCCCAAGACTCCCACTGGCGGGGTGTTTAGATTGGTCCCAGGGATACAGTTTCACACTGTCTATCCCATCCACACATTCAGCGAGGCTTTAGCTTGTCCTATTATACTAAGAGTCTGTGGCAGCACGTAGCATTGCTTTGGCCAGACAGGAACATAGTAATTGTGTGTGTGTCTTGTAAAGCCAGTAAGATTGGGTGATGATCTACCCTGGCTCGTGAGGTCTTGTCTCCAGACACAGTCAGATTAAGCTTGTAGCCTCTTAATACTATTAAACTGATATAATTGAAGTTCAGCTCCCGCGTGAGAGGAGAACGTGGATGCATGCACAGTAGTATTTGGGTCTTTTGAGTGAGTGGCACAGAAATAGGTACTGAGTGTCTTAATGCAACAGACTGGACATGTCCCCCTTTAAAGTTTGTCTTGAAATCCTAGCTCTTATCATAACAGTATTTAGATTTGGGTTCTTTGGTATGAAATCAAATCACCATAAGGTAACGTCCACGTTAGTGCCCACATGAGAAGGACTCTTAAGAACCCCTTGTCTCCTGCCGTTTAAGTACACTTGGTGCCCATCAGCAGCCAAAAGAGAATACTCACGAGACCTGGAGCTGACATCCTAACTTGGACGACTGGAACTTGTCATAGCCGTTACCAATGACCAGAGATTCCATGTGAGGCTGGCAGCCTTTGTATCATGTGTCACATGGCTAATGTTTTAGACACTGAAGGCTTTATTGCCTATTTGGCTCTGTTCTAGCTAGCCGGCCCTTTCTTACACCATGAGAACAAGCAGTGTGAAGGTGTAAGTCGCAAACAATGCCACACCAGTTTGGAATTATGATTAATAGGATGATATTTATTTAAAGGGGAAAAAACTTAACAGATAACCATCCCAGACAACAGCCCTCTGCGCAATCAGGAAGGAGTCTAGTCTCCAGAAACGGAGCAGGAAGCGAAAAAGGGGCGAGAAGGGAAGTAGCCGCTTTTTTAAAGGGAGAGAGACCACGCCCCAGTGGGCTGGTATCTCAGCAGCTATAGGCTGGAGGAACGGAAGGACCTCCTGCAACAGCAGTGAGAATTCATAGATGTGGGACAATGACTGTGTGCCCAAACGACTTATGGAAATACCATGTTTCAGCTTCAGACCAGAGGTCATAGTTTTGTTGCTTTGGTTTGCTTTTGAATTCTGGCTTACCTAGACCTCTAACAGGTACAAAGAATTGTTAATATATATCTGATACTGATCTTGATTGTCAGTCTGACTAAATTGAGAGTTGACCAAAAAATCAATAAAGGGCCCATCTGGGCATGTCTGTGAGATAATTTCCATAGTCCATTAACTGGAGGGCCATGACCTGCCTTGGATGTGGGTGATAACATCCAGTTGGCTAAAGCCCCCCTGAAATAAAGAGGAAGAAGAATGAAGCCCACGGGCATCAGACATTTTCTCTCTCTCTGACTGACTCTCTCTCTCTGACTGACTCTCTCTCTCTCTCTCTCTCTCTCTCTCTCTCTCTCTTTGTCTGCCTATCTCTGTCTGCATCCTGACCTCCATGATGTAAGCATTTCATCCTCACTGCTCCCCTCTGCGGTGATGGCTCTTCCTTATCACAGGCCCATAGTGACAGGGGCAGGTAGACATGGCCTGAAACCCTGAGTCAAAACAACTCCTCTGTCCTGCAAAGGTGCTCTCTCGGGCATTTGCCACAGTGACAAAAAAGCTAATACTGTGTGCATGTAATGTATATACATATACACACATATTCACATGCATTTGTACATGTGTATCACTTTGGGTTTATTTTCCCATACAACTATACAAAGTTTTTTGTTTTTTTTGTTTTTTGTTTGGTGGGGATTGGTTTTCAAGATAGGTTTTCTCTATGTAGCTTAGGAACCTGTGCTGAAACTCTCCCTGTAGACCATGCTGGCCTTGAACTTGCAGAGATCTGCCTGCCTCTGCCTCCCAAGTGCAGCCACCACCCTGCCCCCATACAACATACAATGTTACTAAGTCACAGACTGTTATCCATCAGTACTCGGTGAAGATCACATTGCAGAGTGCTGTTATGGACACTATAAGAAAAAAAACAGCAGTTCTTCTCTTGGAGAGTCTAGAGGAGGAGCAGGTATGTTTATTTAGAGGTGGGTATATAAGGGTGGATATGTAGGAATAGGTGTATAGACATGGGTGTTTAAAGGTGGTTATATAGGAATGAGTATATAGAGGTGGGTATGTAGGCATGGGTATATAGAGGTAGGTATATAGAAGTAGGTATATAGGCATGGCTATATAGAGGCTGGTATATAGGCATGGCTATATAGAGGTGGGTACATAGGCATGGGTATAGAGAGGTGGGTACATAGGCATGGGTATAGAGAGGTGGGTATGTAGGAATGGGTGTATAGAGATGGGTATATAGAGGTGGATATATAGGGGTGAGTATATTTGAGAAGATGAAACAAAAGAGCTCATGACACTAATTAGATGATAATAAAAGCTGAGACATGATGTCATGTGAGTGGATAGCTAGTAATCCTAGCATTTCTTGAATTTTTCCCTACTCCCAATTGTCAGGTTCCACCTGCAGCTCTTTCCTGGGAGACGTCCACAGGCAGGGAACCTGCTCCACCCTGCTCTTCTCTCCTCACTGCCCCGCAGCCTGGAGAATGCCTTTATTATTTTTTTCCTAAAGGTCCAGAATCCTTGTCTGAGAATGGTTTTCTCCACTCTGCTACTAAATTTCCACAGAGGGGCTCACCCATTCCCTCTGTTCCTTCTAAGCAGAAGTCCAGTCAGGAGTGCTGACATGGAGGCAGGTAGTGATCTGAAAAGGAGAAAGGGAGTAACAGTCTATGAAGCTGTACAAAGGAGGTGGAGTGGTGAGCATGGCAGGTGACTAGGAGTTAGGGAGAGTAATTATGGAGAGAGAGGACTTCCCAGGGTCCTTTGAATTTGAAGGAGAATCAAATGTGGCCTGTTGGCGACTGTCCAGAATGTACTAAGAAAGACCTTAAGGATTCAATCCATAGCATAATAGTCTTAGAAGTAACGGGGTTCCATGTACTCTGTAACTCTCAAGACTCATGACTGTCAACAATCCTGGTTTATGTCATGCATGAGTCACCTGAATAGCCTGAAATTCACCCAGGTAATGAAGTCAGAAAGGGAAGACTGGGAGCCCTGACACACACACACACACCCATACACACACAAACACACACATACAACGTCTCAGGTGATGAGACCAAGAGTAAAAGCTCTTCATATGACTAGGACCTTGGGCTTGGGGATCACAGAGTTCTGTCTCTGCCTCAAGAAGGTGCTTTGTGTGTGAGGTTTTCACCTTTGCTTGGTCTGGGTAGGGTGATGAGTGTCATCTGAACTGAGATGGTGCGATAGGCCCGCCATTGTGGACAGAGTTGATAATGGCAGTCCCTTGAAGAGCATTTTGGTTGTCTTCTGTAGAAACCAGTTCATAGTGTGGGAAGCAGAAGAGAAGTAAGTGTTCCTGGCCTGTGTGACTGGAAGGAGCCGAGCTGGTCAGGGAAACCATCACCGGTCTGTCTCCCAGTGTGGTGCCTCATCTTGTTAACTTCTGCTCTCCAGGAGACAGAGAAAGAGGCAGGCAGCAGTGTGCAGTCATTAGAGGGAAGGGGTTTTCTCTGTTCTCTGCTGCTTCACTTTTGTGAGTCTCCACAGATCACAGTGGAGTCTGGGGAAGAGTTCTGTCAGGAGACATTCTTGCTGCACAGTTGTGAGGATGTGAGTTTGATCCCTAGAACCCAGGTTTAAAGAAATCAGTAACACACCCAGTGGCATATCCCTGTAACCCCAGCACCAACAAGGCTCTCTGAGCAGCCCACCTAGCAGCTTAGCAAAGCCCAGACCACTGAGACAGTGTCTGAAACACAGCACCTTGCAGAGGAATGGCACCTGAGGTTGTCCTCTGGCCTCCACGTTCACACACACCTCATTATGTAGTGTGTACACACACACACACACACACACACACACACACACCGGCCTTCTGGGTCTAGGGAAAGGAATGAGCTCTACCACACTTGTGCACAGACTTCTTGGTCCTGTCCTTCCTAGTCCTGACATCTTGCCTGACAGCTGGAAAATTGAACTTAGAAAGGCTGAGTAATATGGTCACATTTACAGAATAGCTGAGGGTAAGTCTGGGACAAGGATATGAGTTGGTGGTTCATTGATTGGCCCTGCTTTTAGGTTGTATGGAGCTGTGAGAGGCACACACACTCTGACCACTGAACTTTGGGAAACAAAGTAACCCTACTTGTGCTGTCTCTCTTTCTCCCTGCCTCCCCTCTCTTCGCCCCTCCCTCCCACCCAATACCCCTCTGTTTGCCACATTTACTGATATTTTCTGTTGGCAGAAGGAAAATCTCTCTTCTGTCCTTTTGTCCTTCTTCTGTGAGAGGTGGTGATACAGCTGACACACAGACTAGAGAATTCAAGACAGAAATCCAAACCTTTTTGATGTCCTGTAAGATTAACATATTAATATCCCTTCCTCTGGACTGATTGGATTTCCTCAAAGACAGCACTACAGAGGGCCCAGGTGGCCAGGCTAATGGTTATCTATGCAACTTTGATATGATTGTGCGTATCTCTTACAAGTAGGGATTTATTCTTAACATGGCCACCTTCAGCTGGGAAACTCCTTAGAGGTCAAAGAAGCTAAGAAATGTTTTGAAAAACTGTTACCAATTTTTCTAATCTGTGCTGTTTTTCTTTGCGGTGAAATCCTGGAATGTATATAAGGACCAGGTGGGGCAGTTAGCAAAGTAATGATAGCCAGAGAGCTTTTTGTTAAACTACAGAGCCGAAGTATATAACTTAAGAAGTAGTTATCACAAGACATAATTTAAACTTATTTATCCTAAGTATTGGTTGTGAGATTCCTCTGCCCTTGTTTATTATGAAGACTTAACAACATTTGATTGGGCCTTAGAAGAACAACTGTTGAAAAGTTTTGTTTCTCATGGACCCCTTATCATAATAGATGTTGGTGGCATTTTTGGTCTTGCTGGTGATTTATGATCGATTATACAAAACCTTTAAACCACACCAGTCCTTTTGACCAAAGACACCAAAGTTTTCCTCATTCTTTGTCTCCACCATTTGTCTGACAAGTGTCAAGTTAAGATTTTATAATGTCTGTATGATGAGAGCTGTTGAATTTATTTCACCCAAACATTGCTGGGTTGTTTTTAAACAAAGAAATAACATGTAAAAAAATGTCTTTCTATCAAGTGGTGGTGGTGCACGCCTTTATTCCCAGCACTCGGGAGGCAGAGGCAGGCGGATCTCTGTGAGTCTGAGGCTAGCCTGGTCTAGAAGAGATAGTTCCAGGACAGCCAGGACCATTGCACAGAGAAACCCTATCTTGAAAAAAAGAAAAAGAAAAATGTTTTTCTGGAGCAAGAAAATGTTACCTAACATCACTGCATTTAACACCCATGCAAGCTAAGACTGAAGACACGTGTGCTTTCTGCACAGGCCAGTGCTGCAGAGTATCGGGTCATTTGGATTTTGAATTAGATGAGCACTGTGGAGTGGGCTAGGGAGGATGCTGCTTAGCCCTTCTCAAGCACAGGCTCTTCCACAGGGCTTTAAAGGTGTCAGTGACACACGTGGGAAAATAACCGTGCATGGTTTTTGCCTTGCAATAAAATAATTAGCATTCTCAGAAAGTTGGGCAGTGTCACTTAGGGACTGTTGAGGCATTCTGCTGTGTTCAGTGACTTACTCACAAATATTCTGTTAGTGTTGTGAGGGGGATACTCCTTCCATTTAGGCTCTGTGAAATGAGTTTGTTGACCACTGCTGTCCAGCAGTGCTTGGTGTCTGGTGAAGAGTACGAAAAATCAATATCCATAATTCTATCCCATTCTCCCTTACCCTTCAGGAAGTGTGCTAAGGGTGTCCCTAACACATCAGGGGACCTGAGCTTTTCTGATGGTTCCACTGAGTAAAGAAGAATTTGAAAAGAACATCCATCTTTAAAATTGTTTTCTGTTCCCAAGGTGGTCATAAACCACTGTGAGAATTTGGAATTTTTCATTTTTCTTCCCCTGTTTTGAAAGTTATTGCTATTACCATTCTGACATGGACATGTAAGAGAGAACGTAGAAATGGGCCTAGTGGAAGTATTCAGTCAATACTCAGTGGCTTTTACTGCGTTGTTAGCAAAGCCCTCATCATTCCCCATCAAAGTCTAAGATGTTTCACTTAATCCTTCTTTCTGTATTCATTTTTTTTTATTGTGTAAGGAAATTCAACAAAATAGAACCAAGCCAGTAGAATACTACAGCAGTCAGTTACAGGAGTGAAGTATGTAGTGATATTTTGTTTGTGTTTTAACAAATAGAGCTTTCCCAAAGATAAAAGTGCAAAGCTAAGCCACTAAAGGCCAGACAGTGGTGGCAAACACTTTTAATCGCAGGACTTGGGGGACGGACTGATCTCTGCTAGTTCAAGGCCATCCTGGGCCGCACAAGATTAAATCTGCCTAAAAGAGAAACAGAACTCACACAAAGGTGATCCTAGCACTTGCGATCATACCCCTTTAATCTCAGCACTAGGGAGGTGGAGACAGGAGTAATATGGCTGGGTGGAGAGAGGAATATAAGGCAGGAGGATACGGGAACTCAGAACTCAGTGCATTCTGAGGAGCGGTACAGTCTAGGCAGTCAGTTTGAGGATGCAGGCTGAGAGGCCATCTGAGGGCAGAAGCTCCCTTTCAGTCTGAGCATTGGTAGAGGTGAGAACTCTAGTGACCGCTCTGCTTCTCTGATCTCTCAGCTTTCACTCCCTGATAGCTGACTTTGAGTTTTTACTATTAAGACCAACTAGAATTCATGCTACAAAAGTATCTACATAGACATTCTTTAAAGAAGACTTATAAAATGACTTATCAATCCATAAAGAGATGCTCAATGCCATTGATCATTAAACCACTGAACAGTGAAAGGGATGGGGACAACAGTGCATTCCTGCACTTAAGAGATAGAAGCATGAGTTTCACAAGTTCAAGGCCAACCTGGGCTAGTCTGTTCAGGGCCAACCTGAATAATATGATAAGACCCAGTTGCAAAAACAAGATGGTGGTAACCTTGTACCCACTTATATTAGTCAGAGTTTTGCTGCAGAGATGAACAGAACCTGATGAATTAATAGATCGCACACTCTCTCTCCCCCACACATGAAATTTATTAGAATGACATATAGGCTGTTGTCTAGCTAGTCCAACAGTGGCTGCCTATGAATGGACGGCTCAAGAATCCAGTAGTTGTTCAGTCCTTGAGGCCAGATGTCTCCGCTGGTCTTCAGTAGATGCCAGAATCCCAAAGAAGTAGACTCTAATGTCAGTGAAGGAATGGGCTTGTTATCAAGAGCAAGAAAGCAAAAGGAAAACTTCATTCTTCCATGCCCTTGTATGCCTGCCAGCAGAAGGTATGGCCCATATTAAAGGTTTGTCTTCCCACAAAAGTCCAGATTAGAAGTCAGTTTTTTTTTTTCATTTCAGATGATTTAATATTAAGTAAAGATCCTTCTCAGGTGTTCCCAGTCATTTGGGTTTTAGTTAATTCCAGTTGTTCTCAAGTTGACAACCAAGAATGGCCATCACACTGCTATAGTAGCTATAGCTAAATTTGAAAAGCTGTATAGTAGCAAGGATTGGTGCGGGTGTACTGGAGCCAGAGCCCTCATGCACTGCTTGTAGGTCTATGATATGGTGCTTCTACTTTGGATAACATTCTGGTGGTTCCCGAAAGATCTAAACAAATGTGTAGTCGACCAGCAGTTACCCTCTCAGATACACACAAATGTGGGTTCATGAATGCATTGGCCCACAGCATCATTCAGATGTTTGAAAGGTAGATCTAGGGCTGGGGGTGACAGCTACCGGGGTAAACTGCTTGTTACAAAACCCTAAGAACCTGAGTTTGGATCCCCAGCATTCACATCAAAGCCAGGCGTGATGACATCCACACGTGCCCTTGATGCTTGGGGGTGGAATCAGGTGGATCCTAAGAGATCATTGGTCATTGAGTCAAGATCAAGAAAATAAAGACGGGGAGAGCTTGAGGAAGACACTCAAAGCCAACCTCTGACCTTCACATGGGTCCATTATGTGTGTGTGCGCCCACATACACAAAGGCAGAAGGCAGTGCCCACCAGCTGCTGTGCAGATAAACTGTAGTTCAGCTATCCACAAAGATATTATGTGGCCATTAGAAGGAGTGAAATTCTGACACATGTCACAATAGTCAGAAGCCTTGAGAGCATGCTGTGTAGTGTTCCATACACAGTACAGCATGCACTGTCTGCCTCTGTGTATATGATTTGTGCAGAACTGACACTTCTATAGAGATAGAAAGTAGATTAGTGATTACTCAGAACCAGGAAGGATGTGAAACTGAGGGGTGTTATCTAAAGGGTACACATTTCTTTGGGGGAATTAAGAAAATATTTACAATCATTCCTGGTGATGCGGGTCCAACTGCATGCATGTCCGGGGAGCTGTCTCCTAGTGACGCTGTCTTACCTGAATTACTTTGCAAAGGTCCCACTTCCATGTACTAGTGACACATGACACAGATATCGATGTGAACGTACAGTAGTTATTGGGTTATCGATTGAAGCCGGCAGGGTTTATTGCAGTTTTATTTTTTAATGAAAATAAAAATCCGAAATTGCTGAATATTTTTACTAGTTATGATAATTTCCCTTTCAGTCTTGGATATGGAGGGCAGGAAGACGGGGGGTGGGTGGGGGAAGGGTCATCTAAAGCCAAGCACATATGAAAATGTTATGTATAAGGAAGCCTATGTGTGCTAATTAAAAACTGAATCAAAGTTTTGTCTAAGAAGTCATACATATTAAAGACTTTTAATAATAAAAAGTTCAAAAATAAATTTTAAAATAGATTGAGTTCCAGTGATCTAATTTCTGAGTGCGAAATTTCACTCAACCAAGCTCTGCCTTTCTCTGCAGTTACTAAAGTTAGTACTCACACATGCACTGGGTAGGATGAAAGAGATGCATGATACTGGTGCTTCCAGAGTTTCATTGACAACCTAGTGCATAAATTAAGACTTGAAAGATCCCCTTCAAAGAATATGATAATGCCAGGATGGGGGAAACGTGGAGCAGAACATAACTTCTCTCCTTGAGCCAGACTGTTATCTATAGAGTTCCCTTCAAACTAATCCTGTAGCCATTGACAGCTAAAGAAACACAGGGACGAGATCCAAACTGACAAAAGTTTGATAGAATTAGTTTAGAAAAGCAAACTTTGTTCCACTACTGTCTTTATTAATTGGTGTCTGTGTAGTGTGTAAATTATTATTTATTTATTATTTAGTGAGCATGTCTCCTGTTGAGTACCGTTTTCGAAAGTGCTATTATTTGGAAGTTCAGTGTCTGATGAAGTTATAGTCAGAGAAATTGGCTTATCCGTCTCAATCTAGTTATGAGTTTTTGAAATACAATGCTCAGCATGGGCACACTGTGGTTTCTGTGTGAAACACTGGTTGTCTCTGATTGTGTGGAGCCGCAAGGCAGTCAGACTTTCTCCGCTACTCTCCTCCATTCTCCTGACTCAAGTCAGAACTTCACAGGAAATAATCCGGTGCAGCAGGACAGTCATCATCTCTAAGCTGACAGCCACCGTCCATAAAGCCCATCCCAGTCTCTTCTCCGCACTTCCAGCTGCCTTTAAGTCAGTGTTTCTTTCCTCGTTAGCATGTCACATCTCATTCATGCCCAGTCCGGGTTGGACGCTGTGGCCGCAGCAGTGACAGGATCATTGTTGCCTACTCTTGTGCAAGTCTTCTTTGTATGTCCTCTTTCCTTAATGCAAGATGATTATTACACTCAAAATAATGACATGAATCATGTGCTTGTCTTTGCATACACAAAGCCGGAATTCTGAAGCAAAAGCCAAATCCATTCCTAGGGTCTGTAACATTTTGATTATACCCACAGGCCCCTCTGGATATCAGAATCACTACCCAGATGGCAGAGCAGGGGCCTATGAAGAAACTCGCAGGAACTATGACGCCTACACGGCAGGACTGAGTGAGGAGGAGCAGCTGGAAAGAGCTTTGCGAGCCAGCCTCTGGGACCGAGGTAAGAGCCCCGCACCCTCCAGTTAATTTAAAACCCGCCTCCTGGCCAAGTGGTCTGAGAAGGGACTATTTGGAGCAAATTAAGTCTTGAGCAGTTTATAAAAAGGGCATCTAGGTGAAAAGCCTGTGCAGATTGTGATCTCAAAGAAGAGGATGTGATGCCGCTGTCCCACAGCCTCAGCTCCCAAGGTGCCAGACTGGAAGCATTGTTAAGTGTTCTTTTTATAGGCCTGCTGTGCTCTGTGCTTTAACATTCAAGTCAAGAAACTTGAACCACATGTCTTAAGTACATGAGAAAGGTTAGCTTTGAATTCACGATGTGAAGTGGCGCTCCGTCCCTATACACCAAAGTCTTGGCCGTGAACCTCCCCACGGATTGTCCTTGAAACCAAATAGACTCAGGCTGGAGTCCTACTCAGTCTGTCTCTCCCAGGGGCGGAGTCTGGGATTTTGTAGTTTTAACACATTTTCCAGAGGATTCCTTTATAGGCTGATAGCTAAGAATCAATATACCTATCTTGCTATCTTTGCTTTGGGTTTGGCTCACGAAGTTGGGTATAGGTATCTTCATTATTGCCCTATTGTAAGTTACTAGGAAGCAGCCGTTTATACAGCATTGATACAGGCTTTATTATACTTCACATGGGGTACGGTGCAGGTACAGAGTGGACATAGAGGTAGAAGATGGGTCCCACTCTGGAGAACGTCACTGCCTCTGGTTGTGTATGTACTTAGTTGAAACCACCTCCTGCATGAGTAATTATAACATCAAGAATTTACGCAGAAAAGCTTCCCAATGCCTTACAAAGTGTATTTATGCTACATACTGCACTGCACAAGTAACCATAATTCCAAGTCCTCAGTGGGTGCTAGGGGTGAGAAGATGGGGGAGTGTCCTTAGATCCTCACAGAGGCAGAGCTGGTAGGATGTCAGGAATTTGTGGAATGTGCAGAGATGTCAAAGACATTCTTAACAGATGCTCTAAGTGTTGTCGCAAACAGAGAACTAAGGGATATGTTTGCACCAGCACTGGTTCTTGAAATGAGCGTTGAGAAACTGGCCTGGGCCGAAGTCCTGTAGTCGATCAGCCTCTGTGAAATGGTGCTGCAGTGGTCAGTCTCAATCGTCAGCCTGAGTAGGTTTTAAATCTCCATGGCTTGTCTATGAAGGCGTTCCCAGGAAAGTTTAAACATCCCGTGGACTGAGCTCCTGGGCTGAATAGACAAAGAGAGCAGGTTGGACACCAGAATTCATGTATTTCTGTGTCCTGACCTTGGACACGGTGGGATCAGCCACCTCACTGTCTTGCTATGCTTTCCCCACCTGGGGTTGTGTACGTTGGGATAAGCACATCCTCCCTAAAGTTGTCAGGAGGTTGGTTACAGCACCGAGAACCGTCACTGTGCTAGTGCTGGAAGGATCGCAGATGGGGCTCTGACGTGAGCTGTGTTTGGTGAATCTGGCAGTGACTTTCCACAAACAAGAGCTGAGCAATGATTAGATGCTGCTCAGTTATGAGAACATGCCAAGTGCAGCCCTTGAATTTAAGGAGAGTGGTGTAGGATGTGTTGCTTTCATTGGTTGAATAAAGAGACTGCTTTGGCCTTTTGATAGGGCAGAAACTTAGGTAGGCGAGAAAGACAGAACTGGATGCTGGGAAGAAAAGCAGAGACAGGCAGACGCCATGAATCTCCAGCCTGTAAGCCACAGTCATGTGGTGATACACAGATTTAATAAAAATGGATTGATCAAGATGTGAGAGTTAGCCAATAAGAGGCTAGAGCTAATGGGCCAGGCAGTGTTAAAATAAATACAGTTTCTGTGTTATTATTTCGGGTATAAGCTAGCCGGGCGTGACGTGGCCCTCTTCCCCTCATACAGTAGGAGGGCAGTCTTAGCAACAGCATTGTGCGTAGAGATACTGTGGTGTGATGGACTGAAGAAATAAGGTCCCAGATTGTGAGAGGAGCAAGAGGCTGGAGAAACCGGTACTTCCGGGTTGAATGATATCAGAGCTATGGTGTTTTTGGTACTCTTATCATTGTATGGCAGGTCACTCTGAAACTGGAGGCTGATGATAGTAGACATTCTTGCTTTAAGAATGTATGGGTCAGCAGGGCCAGAATGCCTTGCTATTAGCTGGCAAACTGCAGCAGTCAGGTTGGAGTATTCCCCAATGGCCTCATGAACCTACCTACTAGTTCTCATCCAGCAGATTTGTCCAGGCTCATTGCAGGATTTCCAGAGGCATTGTGTTAGAACAAGCAAGATGACTGACACGCTAGCAGTCACATGGCCTTTTGTGACCAAAGCACAGCACAAGGGTAGGTCTACTCAGCAGAAAGGGGACATGGACACTATCTCTCAGACTAAGGAGAACCCAGCCGTTTGGAGATCACTGATCTAGTGTCACAGTCTCAGGAAGCAATGCTGAAACCTGGAAAAGGGTCCCAGGACCAGTGTTGCGATGAATCCTCGTGGATTCCCCTATGTATGTGGCTAGTCATGATGCATTGCAGACAGGCAAGGCAGGGCCAGGTTCATAGGCACAGAGTTGTAGTAATATGAGCGGCGGGGCTGCATCCCCAGCACCCCGGCAGCCTGGCTAGCTTATGCTCCGAAATAACAACATACAAAATGTATTCATTTAAACACTGCTTGGCCCTTTAGCTCTAGCCCTTACAGGCTAATTCTCACATCCCGATCAACCCATCTCTAATAATCTGTGAGCACCGGTCTTACCGGGAAAGGTTCAGCATGTCTAACCTGGCGGCTTGCTTCATCGCGTGCGTCTGCCAGGGAGAGCGGAACATGGCATCTCTGAGGCGTCTGCTCCAGAGAGCAGAGCTATCACGTCTACCCGGGAGAGGGGATCATGGCGTCTCTGCTCCAGAGCAGAGCTGTCGAGCCTGAGCTCACTTCCTCTTCCTCCCAGAATTCTGTTCTGTTTACTCCACCCACCTATGTTTTAACCTATCAGGGCCAAGGCAGTTTATTTAACCAATGACCTTCCTCCATCACAGAGTGAATAGCTAATCTCCATCACCTTCCACACTGACTTCAGACGAATCCCAGGAGCCACAGAATGAGTGCATGATAGAATAGGTCAACAGTCATGTTTCTGAGGGGACAACACTGGATTATTAGCACATCTTTTCAAAAAATGTGTCTGCCAGTAGCAAGCTTCAAAAATGATAAGAAGTCAGAGGAGAACTCAGACAGACTGGGTCAAATATGAACATAGGATTTAGAAGTTTCCCATATCAAATGGGGAGAGAGAAGGGATCCATCCCAAGTGGATAGGCACCCTTTTGTGAAGTTTCACATTTTAGATTTGTCCAGTTTTAACCGGTGTCAGCAGCAAAGGTGCTGTCTTAGTTTCCCAATACTGTCAGAGAGCCTAAGGGAGAAATGCCTTGACTGAGCTCATGATTTCAGACATGTTAGTCCAGGTTGGCTGGATCCATTGTTTGGAGACTGAGGTGATGCAGAACATCATGGTAGGAGCTCCTTTCTGGCCACTCCTCCCTTGGCTGCTGGGAAGCCCGGAGCAGCAGACAAGAAGAGGCCCGGAAACAATGGGACGGATCATCAGAAACAGGTTCCTGGTGACCCGTTTCACCTCACAAGTCTCCACCTCCCAGTAGCTCATTCAGTTCTGAACTCACCCACTGAGGACAGTGCCTTCACCACCTGAGCCTTTGGGGAGGATGGCTGACATCAGATCCAAGCCATAGCAGGTGTTTCTCAGGAAGAGAGAGTGGCTTCCTCCAGCAGTTGCCTTCTGTGTTCTGCAGAGACAAGTGTGTAGGGGCTGTATATCAGGAAGCATCCTCCCGCTGATGGGCCTGGTCATTTCCGAGTAGCTTGGGAGTCTTGAATATAATAACTACAGAGAAAAGGTCCTGCATTTTGTGGATCAGAAGAGGAAGTTAGAGTCAGCCTTAGAGAATATTGCATTTGTAACCTTGATTAATTATGAAGCTAATATAAACATAATTAGTATTTAACAGAAAATAAACAAAAACATTTAAGTATTTAATGATGGACAGAAAATCAGATACATGCGACCATCAGAGGTTCCATACATTTAATCCTGTATTTTTAAAAGAGTTTATTGATTTTGTCTGTATGGGCCATTTGCCTGCGTGTATGTCTGTGTGCCACATGCTTGCAGTGCCCCGTGAGTACAGAAGAAGGTGTCAGATTCCCTGAAACTGGCATTATAGTAGAGGATTGATGGTCACCATATGGATGCTGGAATAAAACCAGCGTCCTCTGCAAGAGTAACCAGCTTATCACCGCTGAGTCATGTCCCTCTTTTGGGACAGGGTCTCATGTAGCCCAGGCTGGCCTGGAACTCCTGATCCTTCTCCATCAAAGGCATACACCACTATGCCTGAACAGGCTTAATCCAGTTGTCTAAAAAACAGTTGTGAAAACAACCGTGGAAAGGAGCACTATGCTGGATGGAGAGCAAGAGAAATAGCTTAAAATTTTCTTCTATACCTCTTTTAAATATTTTTCCTCAAAGTTTCATAATGGCATTTTATTATTTTATTGTTTTTATTGAGGTATTTATTTTCTCTGCTCCCCCTTCATTCCTCCTCCCCCAACCCTTCTGTCCTCTCCCATGGTTCCCATGCTCCCAGTTTACTCAGGAGATTTTGTCTTTTTCTTCTTTTCATGTAAATTAGATCCATGTATGTCGCTCTTAGGGGCCTCTTTGTTGTCTAGGTTCTCTAGGGTTGTGAATTGTAGGCTGGATTTTCTTTGCCTTATGTCTAAAAGCCACTTAACAAGTGAGTACATATTATATTTGTCTTTCTGAGTCTGGGTTACCTCATTCAATATGATGTTTTCTAGATCCATCCATTTGCCTGCAAATTTCAAGATACCATTATTTTTTTTCTGCTGTGTAGTACTCCATTGTGTAAATGTACCACATCTTTACCCATTCTTCATTCGCAGGGCATTTAGGTTGTTTTTAGGTCCTGGCTATGACAAGTAATGCTGCTATGAACATAGTTGAGCACATGTCCTTGTGGCACGATTGAGCATCCTCTGAGTGTATACCCAAAAGTGGTACTGCTGGGTCTTGAGGTAGATTGTTTTCTAATTTTCTGAGAAATTGCCACACTGACGTCCAAAGGAGCTGTACCAGTTTGCACGTCCACCAGCTATGGAGGAGTGTTCCCTTTACTCCACACCTTCTCCAGCATAATTTATCATAAATGTTTTTGATCTTGGCTATTCTTACAGATGTAAGATAGAATCTCAGAGTTGTTTTGATTTGCATTTCTCTGATGGCTAAGGATGTTGTCTTTCAGCTGTTTTAAATTCATCTGTTGAGAGTTCTCTGTTTAGGTCTCTGCCCCATTTATTTATATTATTTTGATTTTTTAATGATTCATTATCTCATTTGTAAAACATTTCAGGGAATGTAAAATAATTTTATTTTTCAACGTTTGTTGTTGCTTTTCCTGCCAGACACTATTAAGATTGGCCTGGTGACTTTGGGATTATTTTAATGCCAAAATAATACAGTCATATGCTGTAGGTAGATATGACCTACACTTTGAGTACATGCGTTTTTGTGGTGTGCCTCCCAGTGTGAAACTGATGCTGGCAGTCTCCCTGCTCCTTTGCTCTCATCGGCTCACCACTGTTCCTCCACACAGCCAGAAGTTCTCCCTCCTTTCCCCATTCACTTGCAAATTTATTGTCTAAATTTAAAGTTTTTCCTTTTTTTCCATTTTCCGAAAATAACAATAGCAACTGGTATTTGACATTGGTCCTTCAAAGGGTCCATGTAGATCTGAAACCCCTGCCTCATGCGAGTGTAGACTTTGTGGTTGAGTGTATTTGGGCCAGAGAGAAGGCAGATGGGATGATAGTCTTGGCTGAGGCCTGTAAAAGTGGTTTACACACTTAGTGTTACTTACTTCCCAGTGTTGTTGTGTGTCCCAAGAACAGAGGACATCCTGCTACTTACACACAGCACTGCTACCACGTCCAAGAAACTGAGCAATTCCCCAGCATCAAACATGTCATCCAACCCAAAATGTACCAGTTTTCCTTTTAAAAAAAAGTTTTCAGGGCAAATTCTTTTTATTCGTGTGTGTGTGTGTGTGTGTGTGTGTGTGTGTGTGTGTGTGTGTGTAGGGGGGGAGTCAGAAGATACCTTGTGGCAGTGGGCTCCATCCTCCTACCCTCAGTTCGGTGATTAAATGCAGGTTATCTGATTTGAGTGATAGGCACTTTATACCCTGAGCCATTTTATCAGCCCTACAGCAATTTTTGAAGTTTCTAATGTTGCATCTGATTGTTTCCTTTTTGTATAAAAAGTGCACCCTATTTTTTCCTGTTTTTTTTTTCCAGAGAGTGTATTAGGGTTTCTCTTGCTGTGATAAAACATCATAAACAGAAGCAGCTTGGGGAGAAATGGGTTTCATTCAACTTCCAGTCAGAGTCCTTTGTCAAAGGATGTCAGGGCAGGAGCCTGGAGATGGGATCTAAAGCAGAGGTCATGGAGGCGTGCTGCTGTCTGCCTTGCTCCTTGTGGCTTGCTCAGCCTGCTTTGTTATAGAGTCCAGGACAACCAGCCAAGAAAGGGCACCAGACACAGTGAGCTGGGCCTTCCCCATCAATCAAGAAAATTCCTCACAGGCATTTCCATAGGCCTGTTGGGTGGGGGTATTTTCTAAATTGAGGTTCCCTCTTTCTAAATAACTCTAACTTATGCCAAACTGACATAAAACCAGCAGCACAATTGGCCCTTCTTTAGCTTGACACACAAACACACCTATCTCCAAGGCTGGACATGTTAATATTAGTATCTCAATATAAAACACTGTAACTTTTTAAAAGTCCCATGGTCTTTAAAAAAAAATCAAACAACTTAAAATTTCAGCCTCTTTAAAATAGCCAAAGTGTCTTTCACAGTTTCTCTAAAATATCCAGTGTTTCTATAAAATTACAAATTCTCTTAACTGTGGGCTTCTGTAAAATCAAAAGTAGGTTATATAATTTCTTTCTCCAGGGGAAGAATCAGGGCACAGCCTGGGGCCCACTCACAGTCCTCTGGTCTCGGAAGGGCTTCCCTTCCCCAGCTCTGCCATTCGTAGCCCGCAAGAGCTTTTCTCGTGGGATCAGGCTGGCTGCACACCACAGGTGCTGCTGTCCTTGGCGGTTGCCATGGTACCAGCATCTCCAAAAATGTTGGATCTCCACCTACAGCTGAGCTGCACCAATAGTGTCTCCTGGGTTCTCTTCAAGAACTCTGGCCCTGCCACAAGGTGCCATTCCTCAACTATTCCTCAAGGCCAATTCAGTCCCTGGATCTCACCTGTGACTGAGGCTGTATCTTTACCCACAGCCTCTCATGGCCTCTCTTGGTGCCAAGTCCCAGCTGCTCTCCACAATCCCGTAAATCCTGCAGCGTTAGTCCACCAAGATCAGTTACATGTGGGTGATTCTTACAAATGAACAAACTTGGCTGTTAGCTTTATGTGCAGCCTTGGGCCTCTCTGGACCACAGCTTCTGTGTGTCGGTCCTGATAAACACTTTGCAGCAGATTGTGTTCCAGTGATGCTGGTCTCTTTTTACTCAGAGCTGCGGAAGTAGCCACAGCTGACCAATGTTGATTGTTTCAGCAAAGCAGAGGCTTGGCTTTAGTAGGTTTTGGTCTTTACTAATCACGTTGATTTTCAGTCCCAGCTGACCAGAACCACAGATTCTTGCTTCAAAAATATTAGTTGATCCCAGTACCGTCTTTAAGTCACTCTCAAGCTTCCCTCTGAAACTTCACAAGTTGACCTTCATTGTCTGCGTCTCTTCCCGCATTCTTACCTTCTAGGGTCCCACAGAACAGCCCACTGAGCTCTGAGACAGAATTCAGTAGCTTTTCCTACCCATAGTTCCAAAGTCATAACACAGTCCTCCTCAAAATATGGTTAGGTCAGTCACAGCCATATCACAAGAACCTCATACCAACTTCTGTCTTGGGCTTCCTGTTGCTGTGATAAAAGGCCATGATAAAAATCAACTTGGGAAGAAAAGGGTCATGTCAGCTTACAATTCTATATCCTAGTTTGTCATCAACAGAATTAAGGACAAGAACTCCAGGCAGGAACCTGGAGACAGGAACTTAAGCAGAGGCCATGGAAGAGTGTTGCTTGCTGGAATGGTTCTTGTGCCTTGCTCACCCTACTTTCTTACCAGCAGCCCAGGAGTGGAACCGTCCACGATGAGCTAGTTGTTCCTACATCAATAATCAAGAAATCCCACCACAGGGTTGTCCAGGTCTGAGGATATTCTCACTTGATGTTTCCTTTTCTCAAATGAGTAGGGCTTGTATCAAGTTAGCATAAAACTTGCCAGCACAGACACCAATCCTACTCAACTGTAAGAAGTCTACATCTTATCTGGTTATTTCTTTCTGACGTCTTTGAGATGTCTCTCTCGTCTCTGTTTCCTTCATGTTATCGTTTACATCAAGATTCCAGCCAGCCATTTTTAGCACAAATATGACATAGCTACCGTTGTATCCTTCACAGTAGTCATGAGGTCTTACACACACACTATCAGGCCATCCCTTTCCAGTTGTCACTGAGTCAGTGGACATTTCCTCTGGTTTCTTTCGTGTCAGTGTATGGTTCGCCCTGGCTTAACACCAGTGGTTTCTGGGTTCTCTTGCTCGCCCACCCTTCAGCCTTTATCCCTCCTCTCATGGTTTTCTCTGAGTTCTTCCTGGCAGCAGAATTTGAGGAGGTAAGCAAGTTCCCACTACTACTTTAGGATTAGGGTTTGGTGGTTTGTCTATCTCTGCAGCTCTCAAATGGACTCAGGAGAAGTTACTGTTTAGATTGTCCAGCCTTTGTGTTTATTGTAGGGGTGGGAGAGCACGTCTCTGCACTTCTCAGCATTCCACAGCGGGTTTTCTTCATTGGAGTTTGAGCCAATCGTTCCTTAGGGATTTCTTTTAGAGGCGTCTTATTATTCATTGGATTTATTTTTACTTTTGACTTCAGATACTTTAAAAACAGTAGTTCCTAAGGCTGGGTATGTATTTATTTCTCTTTGATTCATGGGATTTTGCAGTAAGGAATGTTATTTTCATAGTTATGTTTTGTTTGAAAAAGAGCCAGCTAAGAGAAATTCATTGGGAGAAAGAATACCAAACCTGCACCAATTAGTTTGAGACTCTTCTTTGGTTAAATATATTATAAAGGCAAGTTAAGGAACCAAGGTAGCAACTTTTTGACCTGAGAATTTTCTAATATTTCCAAATAGTGCCTGCCCATAATTACAAGTCCTAATTACAAGTGCATGCCGGGACTACTAACACCAAAGTATCCTTTGTAGGAGAAATAAAGAGATCTCTATTATTTCAAGTACTTGCACATTCACTATTAACAGAAATCTTGTCTTGTTCTGTTGGCAGTCGGCAGTTACAAATGGGTCCAAGAGGCAGCTGATACCATAATAGTAGGAAAAACTTGGATAAAAGCCACCTCTTTGAGTCAAAAAGCAGATGCCAGCTAGGAGCATTAGCTCACTGAGGTTTTTGTTCTCTCGCATCCACACTCCTTATACAATTTCTCTTCCTTTTTTCCTTGTTCTTCTTTAATAACTGACCACCAAGTTCAGCTGGCACTGGGCACAAAGTTCTGTCCTTTAGCACTTTTGTCTGTCAGCCTGGGGCCTGTGTCCTGGTTAAGCCTGGAAGTCCTTGCATCATGATGTGTGGAACAACATATGTATCTTCTGTTAGGTTTCTGAAAGGCACACACCCACATCCACACTGGTTGTCCTGTGAAGATCAGGCAGAGTTAACACACACACACACACACACACACACACACACACGACACTGTGAAACTGGCTGGCTCCTTAGCCATATGTGAAATCAAGGCAAGATACACTGTGGAAGCCTTGGCTTAAGAGTGAAACTGGTTGCCATAATGGAAGAAAAATAGGCTCCCAATTAATATCTAGCACTTTTACTGTTGATGTCTTTGAGTCCTGTTTATAAGAATCATCTATTCAGGGACATTAGCTGAGGTACAATTTAGATGAGGGGAGATTTGCTGTAATTAAATTATACATTTTTTTCCTTCTCTGTAGCAACATCAACACATGTAAAGGTAGTGTTTGTCTTGATTATTTTATTGTATGGGAAATCATAAGAAAAGTGGGCTGTGTTGCATTCAGTGCTCTTTTAGTTAGTTATATTATACAAAATAGGTTTCATCATGACATACTCATGTATGTACTTAGGGACTTTGAATGTGTCAGTTGTCCCCATTGCTAAGTCCAGGTTTGTTGTTTCGTAGCAGCAGACTGGAGGAAGTTGTGTCTAGGAAGTGTGGTGGGGTAGGGAAGGACCCGAAGCAGTGGTGTCTGAAAGTTAAGTATCCTGCTGTACAGATGAAGACCTCTAGAAGATAAACTCACACAGCTCTGTAAGGAAGACCTGATTTGATCAATACACACATGAGATGGTTGTATCTTAGTTGTCTGATTTTTTTTTTTTTTTGAGCCTCCCTTGGCTTAATGCAGTCACTGGCAGTTGGTGGTTTATAACATGAAATTTCCAGCTGCTACCTTGCTTGGCTGAGGAGCTCTGCAGCCAGGACAGAGATGTATAGCTAATGCTAATTCTGTGTGACCACTTAGCCTTTCTCTCTTTCTTTTAGTAATTTGATGTGTTTTCCCTAAGGAAAACTTCTACATAATAATAAAAAAAAAAGTACCATCTGCCAGATTGTCTCAAAGCAATTTCAGTGCAGAACAACGGTTGCCTTAAATTACTGGCTCTTTCTCACTGCTCTGCGTGTCAGGGTTTTTATCTCAGTGAATCAAGTTTTCTCTTTGAGACCATGTTTAGGTGTGAAATTGTGCATGTAAGGAAATAGAAGTATTGCCATATAACTTATGAGCGTGGAAGTGGGGGTAGTAATAGGAATCAGGTTCTGTGTCGGTCCCTTCTGGAAAGCAGGAGACTTCTAGATAGGGCCACCATGTAAACGTATTAGAGTAGCTGTCGGAAGTGGGGCATAAACAATCTGAATGTGTCGGGGAAATTCACACGAGACATTGTATGCGAATTAGTTTACATTTTTTCTGAGCCCACACTCACCCATGTATGGAAAGGCATCATTCATATGCTAATGATCACAGCTGACAATTAAAAACTAGCTGGAGCAATAATGAATTCCCCCCCCCCCCCGTCTGTCTCCCTTTTCCCTCCACACAGACACTACTCACTGGGCTGCCCAGTCAGTTTTCAGAATCACTGCTGCCTTGGATGGGGCCAGAGGGAGGGAGGGAGGGAAGGGCAGTGTCTCCCATTCTGCTTCTCAGCAGGTCCTCACCCAAGCTTCGCAGTGTGAGGCACTGTGGGCTGAAATTGTGAATAAATCTGGGTCTTTATGGTGAGGTAAGAATACTCTGCACTCTGATGGGCAACAGGAGAGTTCGGCTAAGCAGTGTAGCGGCTGTGGGAAAGAGAGGCAGTAGGTAGCCTTTGACTTAAGCGAATGATGGCCTTACTTGCTAGCCTGTGATGTTTCCTGCTACAGCAACCATGAGCTGCCGTAAGAACCAGCTGAACCAAGGGTAGAGGGTAGGGCTTACTAATACAGTTGTTTGAATTTTCCAGTTATTTATGCAAGTTTTTAATCTCAGAAATTACTGATACGTATATTTGTTGTTTCACGTGATAATTTGAAAAATTATTACTGGCCTGATTCAGTCTTGCTGTTTCTCTAAAAATGTGTTAATTTAGGAAAGGAACTGTCAGGTAGTATGTTAAAATTGCCCACGTCTTACATTCTTATTGATCAAGAGATGAGAAGAGGTTTTCAAAGCTCTGAACTGGGGCAAAATAATGACACGAAGTAGTACTCCTTTTTCCTTGGTTTTTTTGTTTTTTTTTTTTAACTAAGGGTCCTAGATTTCAGTATATATACTCAATAGTTGATACTTTGAGCTAGTAAAATTGTGTTTTAACAGAAATTTACTGATTTCTTTCCAAGTATTGTGAGCCCACTTCAACATGGTATATAGCGTGTCCTCTGATTGAGTTACAGTTTTTTTGGGCATTAATAAAGAGGTGTATTGTTGATTGTATTAAGCATATAAATCTCACTCAATTCTGGGGGTGGTGGTGGATATATATTATTACTATGATCCTATGCTAATTTATTGCTGTACATATATCATGATGTCATTGTACTCCTAAACTAATTAAGGCTAGGATCTGTTGCCTTTTCTCAAGGTCCAAATCAGGAGCAGAAGGAGACGGAGCACGAGCAAGGAACTCAGGACCACAAGGGGTGCACCCACACACTAAGACAATGGGGATGTTCTATTGGGATCTCACCAAGGCCAGCTGGCCTAGGTCTGAAAAAGCATGGGATAAATCCGGACTAGCTGAACATAGCGGACAATGAGGAATACTGAGAATTCAAGAACAATTGCAGTGGGTTTTTGATCCTACTGCACGTACTGGCTTTGTGGGAGCCTAGGCAGTTTGAATGCTCACCTTACGAGACCTGGATAGAGGTGGGCAGTCCTTGGGCTTCCCACAGGTCAGGGAACCCTGATTGCTCTTCGAGCAGATGAGGGAGGGGGTCTTGACCGGGGGAGGGGGAGGGAAATGGGAAGCGGTTGTGGGGACGAGGCAGAAATCCTTAATAAATAAATAAATTTAAAAAAGAAAAAAAAATAAAAAGGTAAAATTTACCTTATTTCTAGACAAACTGATAGAGAATAAAACAAGCAGTATAATTTCATATATAATATAGAGCTGGAATGTTCTAGACTAGAAACTGACCTCAGAGGCTACCAGAGCTGACATGTTGGCTTTAAACGGTGCGGAGACATGGAAACCAAAGGCTCGGTGTCCTCATGGTCTGTTTGTCTGAGTATGATGACATGCATCCTGCTGACAGTTTCTGCCCCAGGGAGCAGTGGAGGACCCTGGGCTCCCTTGGCTGATGGAAGGTGCTAGGCCGGACCCCCACTTTGTGGGCTATTCAGCCTTTCAAGCCTGCAGAGAGACCATGCTGGGGCAAGTTCACCAGCACACTTACATACTTGCTGTGAGTTTTGTACACATCGGCCTTTGTCTCACCGTGTGAGTCAGCGACACTCCACCATGTGCTGGAAGAAGGCCCACCTAACTTCCTAAGAGCCTTGGGCTGGGTGATGCTGAACACTTAAAAGAGATGATGGGCACCTAAGCTTATCAGTATGGCCTTTTCAGTTTGGGGTCGTGGTATTGCTATGAAGTAATACATAGTCACTCTGGAGAAATACAAATAAACAAAATGATGTTAAAGCATGACCTGGGACTGAATGGCTCAGCTGGTAAAATGTGTGTTGTGCACTCATGCATGAACACACACATGCACACACAAACACATGCAAGTAACCTGTAACCCTGCTTCCCAAAGAGAAACTACTTCCCATTTGGGGTGTGCTCTTGCAGCTATCTGTAAACGTTTTGTTGAAGCTCCTCCAGGCGGCTGAGTATAGATAATGAATGCTGTGTTAGGAAGGCTCACATGCCCACGTGCCCTGTGAAGTATGCGTTTTCAGTTATCTCCATTATTCTAGATATTAAAGAGAGGCACAGAAACATTAAGTGACTTTCCCAGAAGGGTCACATTCTAAGCAAGAAATGCCAGACTAGAAGGCAGATGTCACTATCCCTATACAGGATGCGCAAGTAGTCTGAAAAGAAGAGCCATGCAGACCTCTGTGAGCTGTGACTTGAAGCCCAGATCAGCATTAACTGTCTATGTCCCTCAGAGCAGTCTGCAAAACTGAACCAGACAGTGTTCTTTTGTCATGTTGTCTATTTTCACCGTTGTGGATTGAGAAGCCAAAGGAAGACTCAGCACTGTGTGTCACCTCGATGGGCAACTCTTTGCTAAATTAAAACCAGTATGTTACAAAGAGAGAATGTTCATGTGTCTTTGACTCTCATCCTTAATTCTTGCTGTGGCTTAGATGTAGTTGGCCCATGCCAATGGTGTTGATGTTTGATTCCCAGTGTGACAGGACAGGAGGTATCTGCTTATGGGATAGGATTAGGTTGTTAGAGAACCTTTATCAGTGCTATCAAAGTGAGTGTGAATTCTTGCTACAGTGTAACTGACTTAGTTCCCTAGAAGGAGGGCTTCTGTGCGGGATGCCTTCCTGTCTGTAGTCTTCCTCAAGTGCCCGCCTGCCCTTCCTCCTGCCAGAGATGACATTTTAGGGCTCGTGTTGATACTGTGCTCTTGAATATTTCAGGCCATGGAATTATGAGCCCAAATCTGCCTTTCCCCTGTAAATTACCCAGTTAACAATGTTCTGTTACAGCAATGGAAACACACTGAGACACCTGTCCAGAGATTGTCTTGCTCAATTCTATTGTTCCAGTAGTTTGAAAGTTTATTATTTTTAAGCAAAAATTCCTGATAAGATTTTTAAAAAGTTAAGATAAATTATTTGTGTTGGAAAGAATTAACCTCCTTTTATGGGAAGGTTGCATCTTAAATACTACACAGGACACTGTGTCAGGTCAGAAGCAAGATGCTAGGGTATATTTATTTTTGTTAAAATTGTTAGAATGTGCGTTTGGAAATACTGTGTCTTTTATTTTTTCTTTCCTCTCTCTCTTTCTTTCTTTCTTTCTTTCTTTCTTTCTTTCTTTCTTTCTTTTGAGGCCAGGTCTCACTACATTGCTTAGCTTGCCCTCAATTGGTCCTACCAAGCACTGAGGCTATATTCCACCATGCCTGCTTGGGGGAAAGTATATTATTATAGATATATTATTTATTATTATATTGATACATAATATATCTACTCTTATAGATCTATATCTGTAGTCCCCATCTTCAGCCATTTCTGTCTTCGAAGTGATTCGAAATGCAGAGGAGTCCATGTGCTTACGTGATGCTCGCATGAAGTGCGCCTTCAGATGCTGTTCTGTGACGCTTCCTCCCAGAATCCTCACGTGATAATTGCACGCTATCAAGTGTTCACATGAGAACATTTCCTCCATCTGCTCCAGCCTTCCCGGAAATCTCAGTCCTGCTTGTGTGTGCTCCCCCCCCTGCTGTGTGTGGTTGATAGTGCTGTGCCATCAATGAGGAAAGCCAAGAATTGTATTACTGGTTTCTATGTATTGTAGAATCACAAATCCACCTTCAGAGAGGTCAGGCTTCATCACGTGCCAGTCTGATTTCCACTGCCCTTCACTCCAAGGAGCCAGATGGGAGGGTCGCACTCTGTGCATTTATATATCCTCACCAACTTCAGTTAGAGCATCACCCGAGCTATTTAAATACATTATTGTGGTCATATAAGATCCAACATTCAAAAAGTTACTGAGAATAATATTAATATTAAGTGACTTTAATTACACTGTAATCATTGGCTTTGGCAAAAAATCTCAAATGGCATAATGGTGCTCAATGGGAAATAGGTTAAATAAATCCTCATATAATACTGAGCCATTAAAAGGACAAAGATGAGACATCTTTACACTGCAAGTTGTGATTCTGTATGATGATGATTATTATTATTGTTATTATTATTATTCTGTATGACTTGACCATTAACCTTGCTTCAGTTGGGATTATTTACAAATCTACTTGGAACACCAATCAGTAGTTTTGTTGTAGCAGTTTGTATGTTTAGTTGATTCTGAAAGAACACTGCTTTTACCTAGTGTGATGCTGAAATAATTCATAACTAGCTGGTGGGCAGGAAGGGAAATAAAGTGTTTAATAAGTATCTTTTAGAAAGAAAGGCATCTGTATGGAACATCTGCTGTCTTCATTATACCTTTAAATAAACTGTGCCTCCGGGGGCAAGCAGGTACCTGCTCTGGCACATTGTGCTATGACAAAGATAAATCTTGGACCTCTGGTAATTTATTGTTGTGTGGAGGATGCCTTGGGAGAGGAGGGACATAAGGCCCCGACTTATATATATGGGTCCAGCAAAGCTCATTTGGAGCCTACCCCTGAGAATGTGACATTTCAAAGATAATAATGTTCCCTACTCCTTGGTTGTTGACTGTCATTTTAATGTTTGGTCTAAACATTTCTCGAGGGATGTAGCACACAGACAAGCATGTGGACAGTGCTTTTCGGTGTGTGTCGGCACAGGCTTAGTGGAGTTGCTGGATCTCTTTGGTGTGTGTCGCCACAGGCTTAGTGGAGTTGCTGGATCTCTTTGGTGTGTGTCGCCACAGGCTTAGTGGAGTTGCTGGATCTCTTTGGTGTGTGTCGGCACAGGCTTAGTGGAGTTGCTGGATCTCTTTGTGTGCTTTGAAGGGATGCACGAGACCAAGGAACACTCTCCATTTACTGCTCAGTCCTGCGTGCAGTCAGCCAAGTGTGCGGAGGCCGCAGAGCCCCGCAATGGCTGTTCTCTGAGCGCCTTGTACATCAGCTGCCAGGTTTTTACAGACTATGACCTAACCAAGGGTGGTTTCGATAGTCAATGACAGAGAAAGACCTTGTGGCTCCAGAAAATAATATTTAATCACCAGCATGACTCATCTTATTGGCCAGAGGAAAAAATAATGACCTTAGCGATGAATTTTAAAGCCAGAATCAAAACATTTTTCAGCTGTCCCCGAGAATCAGCATTTCTGTGACTGCCCTGTGCTCTCTCCCAGACCTTGACAAAGGGACATCATCAGAGTTAATGAGCAATTAAGACATACTTGCCTGTCAGTTAACTGGCCTACTAATGAGACCAAGTAAGTGCTGTCCTTAAAACTGTCAGAACTTGTATTTTCTAGAAACCGTGTATTCTCCACTCTCTGTAGCTATGAGACAGGCCAGCACTTAACTTTGAAAATGTAAAATAGAGACAAGAAGTGTGCAAACTCAGTATAATTTACTCTAAACTCAGAATGCGAATTTTTATTCCTTTTCCATAAATGACCAAAGTGATACCTTATTTATCTGAAATCTTGTCAGACAATTTAGGTACTGAACAGCCTTTTCTCAATGAATGTTAAAGTCTGGGGTATATATTAGATTTCTCTTTTTAAAAAAAAAACAGAACTGATAGTAGATAGGTAGATAGTAGATAAATGGGTAGATGGTAGACACAGATAGATAGATAGATAGATAGATAGATAGATAGATACACACACATACATACATACATACATACATACATACATACATACATAGGAGATCTACTAGAGTAGCTTACAGGTTGTGGTACAGCAATCTCTGTCTCCTAATTGAAAGGCCACTGTTCATTGCACAGGGCTGGATGTCTCAGCCAGTCTCCAGTCTGTGTTAGAATCCCTCAGAAGGTTCTGCTCTCAGGGAAGAAGTGCCTCAGCAGCAGGAGAGATGAACTTGCCAGTGAGACTGAGAACAAGCAAAGTTTCCTTCTTCCATGTCCCTTCATTTGGGTTACCAGCAGAAAATGTGGCGCAGACTTCAGGTTGGTCTTCTTCAAATGATCCAATCAAGAAAACCTCTCACAGGTGAGCCCACCTGCTTGGGTTTTGGTTGGTTCCAGATGTAGCCAAGTTGACAATCAAGATTATCAATCAGAGGGTCAATGTGGAATTGATTCCTCAGTTTTAGATAATAAAGTCCAAACCATAGCCCATGTCTGGCTTTCAGTTTTGCCTTGAATATGATGAGAAACTAGAAAGGTGTGATTGCAGGAATAAGCAAAGTGCTGGGAATGGATAAAAATGGATAAAAGCTGGGGCGGGAAGGTGGGCTACTGGAGGAATAAAGGGGGCTGTGACCGTGATATACTTTAAAGTGTGGGGACCTGGGTGACAAATTAGGAAGATGGAAACAGAAACAGGAACTAGACCATGAAAAGCCTAGTGTTTACACGCTACTTTGCCCATGAGCCTGAAGACAGTTTAGAACAATGACTCTCAACCTTCCTAATGCTGCAACCCTTTTATACAGTTCCTTATGTTATAGTGACCCTGATAATAAAATTATTTAATTGCTATTATATAACTATAATTTTACTATGAATTATAATAAATATCTGATAAATATATATATATGGTATATGATATGCAACCCCCAAAGGTGTCACAACCCACCTATGGTCTAAAACCATTGAGAATTTTAAGCAGGGGAGTAACTACTGGGTATGGTGGCTCATGCCTATATTTTCTACACTTGGGTTGAGGCAGGAGGGTCACAAGTTTGAGACCAGCCTGGACTACTTGTTTAGACCCCATTTTAAAAGAGCAATAAAAAAACAAGCAAACCCTAGCCAAAGCAAAAGAAAGCCAGAAAGGCCAAAAACTAAGGGAGTAAGCAAATCACATGTGTGTTTGGAAATCGCTGTGCTAGGTAGGTATGGAGGAGCGAGGTACTTCAGTGATAGGCAGCATCTCAGGCACCATCGTCAGGGACCCATGCATGAGTGCATGGGTGTGCATTTGCGTGGTGCGTGACTGGAACCCTGAACTGACTGAGGCCCAAAGCTGGGCAGAGTAGAGCTGACATTGGAGTCCAGTGTCCAGCCCCAGACCGTGTACTTAATCTTTCTGTTGCTTTGCTTTCACACTGCCTAATAATTGTGGTATTAAATCATCATCAGTGATAATTTAATAATTATTAGTTTTCTAGAGCTGCCATACAAAATAGCCCAGACTGAGTAGATTCAACAACAGAAATGCATACTCTCCTGTTTCCAGAGACTACAGGTTCAAAGCCAAGGTGCCAACAAGTCCATTGCCTATCTCCCACACCCTCAGTGTGATCTTCCTTCTTTGCCTCTGGCTCTGAGGGCTCAAATCCCCTCTTGTAAGTACGCTATTCAAACTAAATAAGGGCCCATTCTAACAGCTTCTTTTTTAAAAGAAATTAGTTGCTTTGGTTGACAAAGGTTGTATATATTTATTCATGAACAGCATGATGTTTCAAAATAAGTATGTAGTATGGAATATCTCATTCAAATGAATTAGCATACGTTCACACACACACAATCTGTTGATCAACATGTGTCTGGCTCCTGGTCCCTCTCTTTTACCCACATAAGGAGGTTTCATTTACCTTTCTGGCCTGGCTTATTCACTCAACATAGTTAAGTCCATCATGCTATTGCAAATGCCAGGGCTCCCCTTTGAAGGAAACTGCTGCTCTGCTCTGTATGCATATTATTTTCTTTATTATTTATGCATCCACAGGCACTTAGGCTGATTCTGTGCTGATTGTTCAAATACTGCCAGACTGCAAGGGCAGCTCTTCTTCCAAACACTGAATGCCATGTCTTTAGCTAAATGCCCAGGAATAGGGTTTCTAGATTTTACCTTAGGTCTACTTCTAACTTTTTAAGAAACCTCTATATTGTTTGTCTTAGCTATTTTTCTTTTTGCTTAGATAAAATACCCAGACAATGGTGGCTTAAAGGGAGAAAATATTTCTTTTGAATCACAGTTCAAGAGTGTGACCTGTCACTGGGGCAGGAGTTGGAAGGGCCTAATTGCCACATCCCAAGTCAGGAAGCAGAGAAGGATGAGTAAACCAGGCAGCTTTCTCCTTTGTCTGCCCTCCAGCACTCTCTCAAGCCCAGGGAATGGTCCACTTTTAGGATGGTTGTCTCCCGTCAGTTGAGCTGATCACTGTATTCCCCAAAGCACAGCCAGAATCCAGATGAATCAACACAGTCCCTCACAGGTGTTCTTGTCTCCTGGGGATACTGATATTTGCTTTCTCTCACTCCCTCCCTCTCTCCTCTTCTCTCTCTCTCTCTCTCTCTCTCTCTCTCTCTCTCTCTCTCTGTGTGTGTGTGTGTGTGTTGGTGTATGTTGGTGTTATACATGTGTACATGTTTGTGTATGACTGTACACATACATGCATGTACATGCTGAGGCCAGAAGGCAGATCAGATTCCCTTCCCGATTGCCCTCCACCATATTTTTGAGACAAGGCTCCCTGCCATACTTCCTGGTTTGGCTAACTGGTATACCAACAAGAACTAGGATTCCCTGTCCCTACTTCCCTGGACCAGGGTTTCTGATGTGGGACAGCACACTGGCTTCTTAACGCCTGTGCTGGGGATCAAACTCCAGTTCTCACACTTCGCCAATGGCGCCACCTCCTTGACCCCACCTCCACGCTGATTTATATAAAGAGCACACTGACTACCTTCCCACCTACAAAGACGGGCCCTTCTATCACTTCCTCTGCAACATTTACCCGGTGACAGACATCTCACTGCGGTTTTAATGTGCATTCTCTATGATTGGAGACACTGAACTTTTTTTTCAAATACTTATTGGTCCTTTGCTTGTCTCCTTTTGAGAGCTGACTGCTCAGATCCTTTATCTGTCTTTAGACTGGGTCAGTTTTGTTTTCTGTCTGTTGGCTTGTTAACTAGAAATTAATACATAGTCTAGGTACTAATTCCTTATATCTGTAGTTTATGGGCATTTTCCTCAATTTATTTGTTGTCTGTTCATTTCATTGATTGTTTTTTGCTGTGTTTGAAATTCCGTTTGTTAAAGTCTGTGCCTGGGGAGGTCATATCCTAGCAGATACGTGTATATATGCATGCGCTTTTGTAGTGAGATCTTCCCTCATGGTTCTGTTGTTGTAGCTCCTTTGTTTTGGGTTTCAGTACTTTTGTCTTTCAGACCTTATGCTTTTCCTCCCGTTTTGAGTTGCTTTGTGAATATATGGTGTGAGGTGTAGGTGTAAAATCAGAAAGTCTTCTCTGTGCAAGTATTCTGAGAGCCTCATTATAACTTAATCACATCTGGAGGGTTCTAGATTTTAGTGCTTTAAGGTGTACGTGTGTAGGAATGCAATTCGGCCCCAGATGATAGCAGTGCTAGCAATAGTTTTCATATTCTACTAAGCACTATAAATGTTCTACTGGTTTAGTTTATGTTTTTGTACTCTGTTCATTCCAATTTGATTGAAATTGGAAGAATTTTAGTGTTCGTTTCTTTTTTTTTTGTAAAACATTCATAAAATAATTAAGTTAATCTTTATAAAGCACTGGTTGTTACTATCTTCTTGGATAATGTTAAACTTGCTATAGAAATTTCCACTACAGGTTTTATCATTGTTTTCGATCTTTTTTTTTTTCATTTAAACAATGCCTGGCCCATTATCTCCAGTCCCTTATTGGCTAACTATCACATATTGATCTAACCCATTTCTAATATCTGTATTGCCACTTGACTGTGGCTTGCTGGCATGAGTCTAACCAGTGTCCGTCTGGGAGAGGATAGTCAAGGCGTCTGCCTGACTTTGCTTTCTTCCTCCCAGCATTCTGTTCTGTTTACTCCACCCACCTGTGTTCTGACCTATCAGGCCAAGCAGTTTCTTTATTAATTAACCAATGAAAGCAACACATAGAAAGAAGACCCACGTACATCATTTCCCCTTTTTCTGTTTAAACAAAAAGAAAGGCTTTCACTTTAACATAGTAAAATTACATATAACAAAACAGTTATCAAGCAAAAATTACAATTATAATATTTATATCTACTTTATCTTTTATGATAATGTTTTCAATCTTCTTACTGGATAGCTAAAAAAAGTCAGAAAATATGAAATCTCAAAATGTTTTCCAAGCTACAGTTAACATTCATTCAACTATATATGTAGCCTTTCAGTTTAGTGAAAAGGTAGAATTCAGACAACATTAAGAGTGTCAGGGAAGACTTTATTAACAGCATAGTTTACATCAAGAAGGAGGGGCAAATTTATAAATGCAATGACCTTACTGACTTCCCATCAATAGAGACAGTCTTTTCTGGCGAGTTTAGGTTGTATGAGTGGTGACTGTGGGTATGCCCAAGGACTGCAAGGCAAGGAGTGAGTTTGCTAATCAAGTCAGTAAAACATTCTGCTTCCTCAGAGCTATTAGTAGTGCTGGTTGCCTGGAAGAGTCATTTGCACAGCTGACTTAAAATGCTCTGGCCCTTACATTGGAATCCATAGCAGGGATGTGGGACAAGTCAGGGTGCACAGGCAGTGGTCACAATCCATAGCAGGTGGGTGGGGCAAGTGAGTGTGTAAGGCAATGGTCAGAATCCATAGCAGGTGGGTGGGGCAAGTAGGTGTGCACAGGCAGTGGTCACAATCCATAGTGGGTGCATGGGGCGAGTGTGTATGGGCAATAGTCACAATCCATAGTGGGTAGGTGGGGTAAGTGAGTGTGCGCAGGCAATGGTGTAATAGAGGAACTGGGCTTCCTTCATCCTACACATCCCAGATAAGCTGGGCATGGCTTTGCTGGTGGGAACCGAGTTCTGAAGATCAGCTTGGGTTGTTCTCCTTTTGCTCTGCATCTGTAAGAACAGAGTTGGAAATTGGGTCTGTTTGTTTCTTTGCTTGTTTGAGTCAGGGTCTCATTATGCAGCCCTGATTGGTTTGGAAGTACTCGTGTAAACCAGGCTGGTCTCAGGCTCAGGGAGCTCTGCCTGCCTGTCCTCCAGAGGACTGCAATTGATGGTGGGCACCGTCCCGTCCAGCTGTGTTGTTTTGTTTATTAAAGTTGAAGATGCACATAGTGCCACCACCTACTTTAGAACAGCCTGGCTGTTCTAAACCTTGCATGTCTACATTTAATACTATGTGGAGAACCCATATAGTGTAAAGAAATGACTAAGGTGGGTTTCTCTAGCCCCTATTCGCACATAAAGATAGTTTCCTTATGTGTCTCCATAAGGGTAAAAGAAGCCATTAAGACCAACTTTCATCACATTCCAGATTTTAATGGAAATTTATGCAATTAAGAAAATACAAAATAGCATAATTTTTACGTATGCTGTGCTCTAGGCTTTAGACTTTTGAAGAATGCCAGCATAATGCAGTGAATTTTAATGATTTTTGCTTATAGTGCCTTTTAAAAAATGTTTGCCTTTTAACATGTTTCTTATTAGAGAGGAATGAAATTTTTTCATTCCTAATTAGAGCTGGCTATAATGCGATGGCGGGGCTGTGCCATTTAAGAAGGGCTCAGCTGACACTTCGGCACAGAAAAAGGACTAGTCTGAGCGCTTTGGCAGCCGCTTGGCCTGTAAAATTAAGAAGTCCTTATTAACACAGCTCTTATTGGACTATCACTCCGTGAAAGCCGTGGAGATGGCTGGTCCAGACTACCTTGGCACACAGCACTTGAGAAAGAGAGGTTGTCATTGGCTGAGAGTCACGCAGCCTGTCAGTCCCCAATCTGATCCTAGAGTCTGTGTCGCTCTGCTCTCTGTACGGAATCGTTTCTACCGGGTTAGCCTAGTTTCTGTTGCAGTATTACAGTTCTACAGGCTGGGTAATTTATAAAGAAGAAAAGTCTATTTGGGCTGTAGTTGTAGAGACATACAGGTAAGGCCTCCGTCTAGTGTTGGCCTCCTGCTGATGGCCTCCAGGTGATGTGGGGCATAGAGCACATGCTGGAATAGCATCTCCTGTCTCTCCTTCATGAAGTCACTGGGATTCCAGCATGCTGAGTAACACTATAATTCAGTGAGTCATGACCTCTTGGGGGTGGAGCGACCCTTGCACAGCGTTAGGAAGGTTGAGAACCATTGCTCTAACTCTGATCATCCTCTGAGAGATCCATCTCCAAACGCCACAGTCAGCTTAGGTTTCTACCTTCTTACCACCTCACACGGGGTGGGGGTGGGGTCCATTGCAGAACAGAGAGTCCTGGGACACACACAGCATTCTAAATTATACCATCACCTGGGTTCACGTTTCCAGTGTGATAGTCAGCCCTAATATAAGCTGAGTTCTTTGTGGCATGGGATCTTCACGTGCCTCGAGAAGTACCTAGTGAGGAACCACAGCTAAGAGGTCGAGGGCTGTCTCTTTAAATAAGTTCTAATGGGTTCCAGTAAGCAGTCACTGATAGAACCCAAACCAAAATAAAGACAGCCAGTAACCATAAAGGACATTGAAAAGGGGCATGCCTGCCGTCTTATGTTTTATGTTAAGGCTGCTCTTGTAATTTCAGTTGCCTTTGCATGATAGGGGCAGAGCAGGTGACATTGTGCCATCTCCTTCCCGCCACAGCCTCTACAGGAGCAGTTCTTAACCTGTGGGTTGCGACCCTTTGGGAGTCGAATGACCCCTTCAGAGGGGTCACCCAAGATTATCAGAAAACACAGATATTTACATTATAATTCATAACAGTAGAAAATTACAGTTATGAGGTAGTAACGAAAATAATGTTATGTTTGGGGCAACATGAGGAACTGTATTAAAGGGTCGCAGCTTCAGGAAGGTTGACAACCCCTGCTGTAGGTTAAGAATAAGCAGAGACAGACTTCCTCCTTTCACCGGGTACTCGCAGCTTGCATTCATACGACAGTGGCTGCTGAAACACCTAGAGTGTGTGAAATGTGGTGCTGAGAACACAATGATGGTAAATAAGATATAGACCATCCGTGTCCTGAGGGAATGCATGGCGTCCGGTAGAGAAAGCAGTCAACGGGAAGATAAATGGATAAGAGGAAAGACACACAAATAAATCAAAGTAATCATAACTGGGGGCATTGCTGTAGAAAGGATATGAATAGGGTGTGGTTAGAGAAAATAATAGACTCAAGGGAAGAAAGTGGAGCCACAGGGAAAGATCGCCAAATTTCTGCCCGAGTTGGTATTTAGCAATTGATGTTGAGACCTAAAATATGAGAAAAAGCAGACAGCTGGGAAAGAATTTCGCGTGACATTTACACATCCTGCCAGGATGTGGCAGGGTAGAGCTGACAACCACCATGGTCATGTTTATCCCTGGGAGATTGGTATCCATAGCCTCAAGGTGAGGAAGAGACAGATGTGTGTGCATCTGACAAGATGGAGAGCAGGGAGATGTTTCCTAGTGGTGAGTAGATTGGGTAGTACAGGGCCTAGGACCGCAGGCCCTCACCAGCTCTGCAGGGTCTGATACCCTGGGCCAGTTCTGCCTTACACCGAGGATGGCATCAACGAATTGTGGCTGGTGGTGCTTAGAGGTGGAAGAGAGAATCCCAGCTGTGTGTGCTTCCCAGCCTCAGTCTTGAGGACCTGTGTGCTGGTTGCTCCATCTAGAATCAGGTGAGTCAGTGTGTCAGAGGTCATCAGAAAGCTACCGTTCGGTTTGTGATGCTTTGCAGTAAAAGTTGGTAAGCTTTAGACGAGGCCAGACACCAACACGGTATCCCTGGGTGTTCCAGCTCCTCTGTGTCGTCTTGATATCCTTCAGTGGCGTGACAAGTCTTTTAGGGCCTGGGATCTCTGGCCTTTGGAATGGGAACAATGATGCCGTGTCCTTCCAGCTGGGTCCTGCTGTATTGGAATGTCTGCGGTGGCACATCCATAGGCTGGAGCAGTTTAGCCAGCAGATAGTGACTTCTCACCATTCTGGAGGCTGGAAGGCCAAGGTCAAAATGTTGGCACACCTGGCTTCTCTGTGTCATGTGAGCGTCCACCTCACCCTTGGCCTCACACCCTCTGTACGTGTCTCCTGCCTCTTTCCTTGTGAGAACCCCATTCAGAGTAAGTTAGGGCCAAACTCATATTATCTCACATAACCTTACTTACCATTTTAAGAGCTTTCTCTTCAAGGGAAAGCATACTCCCCTCCCTGTGGGGGCTTCTGCCATTTGTCCTTAGAACATCCCTAGTCATGTTTTCCTGCCAGCTGTTTTGGGTCAAAATAAATAATTTTGGTGGTTATAATGTATAATTAGAATATTTTAAGCCTCGAATAATCCTTGTACTCTGATTCTTCACAGAAATGTAAGGCCACAGAAAATGTGGTCATCTGAAAACTAAAAGTTTCAGATGAGCTTGGGGGGAAGCAGTTCAGCTCCTGTCAAATAGGCGCCATCTATGAAGTGTTCACCACGCCAGTGTCTGTGCTTTCCCGAGATCTCTTTGTGGTAATAAAGGGGGATGCAGTACCCATAATAGCCCCATGAACTCCCCTTTTCAAGATCTGGGGCACAGAGGAAGGAAATAGCTTGCCTGGGCATGTGGTTAGCGGCAGAATTCGAATTCTGTTTCAGTCCATTGTACTCAGGCATTCTTCCCCAGGAGTCCCACTCTGAGCCAGGACTTATCACTAACCTGTGCCCAGTGCCTTCCTCATGCAGAGCCTCTGTCCTGAAGGGCTCACAGCCACTCTGGGGGTTTCTCCTGGAACCAGTATGGCCCCTCTCTTTAGCCAGTCAGCATTCTTGGGCTTCTAGATATCCGTCTCTGGAGTCCTTTAGTGATCTCAGCAGCGAAAGTTGTGTTTTTCCTTTGCTCTGTAAAAGGCACAAGCCTGGGCTTTGGGAGAGTCGCTTTCCAGTTCCAAAGGGCTCTGCTTCAGGAATCAGAGTTTAGGCCACAAATTCAATATTAGTTTCCTTCGACCACATTTTCTGTAGCCTTACATTTCTGTGAAGAATCAAAGTACAAGGATTATTCGGGGCTTATAACCATTTAATTATAGTTTATAACCATCAAAATTATTTATTTTGACCCAAAACAGCTGGCAGGAAAACTTGACTCAGGATGTTATAAGGACAAATGGCAGAAGCCCCCACAGGGAGGGGAGTCTGGGCAAGGCAGCCATGTGCAGGGTTGTTCTCCGAGATCACAGACTTAGCTTCATGCTTGGTTTCTGAAGTCTCTCTTTGTGCATTACCCTAGAGCTAACTCGGTGCATGCTGAACCTTTTGCCCTGGGGTTTACCAATTCATCGCATCTGCTTCTGTGCATCTACTTCCATCGAGAAATGATACAAACATCACCACTGATGGCCTCAATAAGGTATTTCAGAAGGCTCTGAAATTCCCCATCTCTAAGAAGGTCTGGATAAGAATCAGTTCTCTTGTGCCTTCTTTCTGATGCTGTTGGGAAAGGAGCAGAACGAGTTGCTGCCAAAGAGCCAGTCTAGACGGAACCGGATCTGAGTATGGTCACACTGTTGGTGACGAGTAACGTAGGTGAGATGTGGAAGCAGCCCGACCGGATGACTGGTACACATGGAAACACATGTAAATTCCCACATCTGCCTGCAAGTGGAACCAAAATGCAGCAACCAAGCACAAGTAGCTAAGTTGGACTTCATTGAAATTAAGAAGCTCGGCGTCATAATGGCCAGCATCAGAAGGCGCAAAGATGGTTTGTAAGTGACGTCTGATGAGGGAACTTGCTTGCTTATCTAAAGAGCTCTGCAGACCCAGAAGTGACTGAGAACATGATTAAAGGTGGACATGTGATCTGAACAGATGCTTCTCCAAAGACACCCAATAGTCTACCAACAAGTACACACACTTTACAACCTTACTACAATAACTTTTAAAAATCCTAAATCTTAGCAATAATGTAGAGAAATCAGCAACCTCATGCCATGATGTTGAAACTATAAAACGGTAGCATGGCTTTTGACAACAGCCTGGTACTTACGTGAGTGAAAAAAGAATAGTTGAACTTTGACATACCAAACAGGAGTTTCCATAAGAAGGAAAAATGTAGCTTATGTAAAAATCTATGTGTGGAAATTCTTTGTAATAATCAAGTAGAAATAACTTTAATCGGGTATGATCAGACAAAGGGCATGTATTTCATCTGTTCCGTGGAATAACATTTGGCCGTGAAGATAGTGAGACACTACTAAAATGCTCTAACCCAGATGAACCCGAAAGCATGCTAAGTGAAAGAAGCCAAACATGGAGACCCTCATTGTATGAGGGTACTAGTTCTCCACTTTGTCGCTATTATTTATTTATTTATTTCTCCACGTTTTTAGATTGTCATATTCATCCTAGTGGTTGTGAAGTGCTGTGACCCCGTGGTGTGATCTGCATGCCCTCGAGGACGGTGACACAGTATCTTCCATGTCAGTGGACTGGCCAATTGTTCTTCTTATGATTTGTTTGAGTGTTGTTGTTGTTGTTGTTGTTCATTTGTTTTGTTATTTACTCTTCAACCAGTCTGGTAGTGTGCAGTGACACCTTACAGTGATTTTCATGCAACTATACTAAATAATAATGAAACTGTACATCTTTTCTTGTGTCTGTAAGTTTGTTGCGTCTGTCGCTTTGGTATTAATTCAGTTCCAACCCACTCGACAGGTGAAAGAACCTGTGAGTTACTACTCACTCTGTAGGTAGTAGACTTACATGTCACTGGAGATGCCAGTGGATTCTGTTACCTTGTATGGGATTGTCATTCATGGAAAGGATCAAGTAGTTCAGCTACATTTTCTTTGTATGTGTGATGCTGTTTTTATTTTTCTGGTGCTAGAGAGGATTACACATGGGGCCCTGAGCATGCTAGACAATGAGATGCACCCTGGCCCTTGCTTGTTATTGTTTTAATAAAGTACCTCACTATATAGTGCAGGCTAGCCTTGAGCACCGAGGTGCTAGGAAATCAGGTGTGTGCCACCATGCCAGATTGTGTTCAATTATTTCCATGCTCTAAAAGTTTGGCCAGATTGATTCTTTTTGTTGTTGTTGTTGTTGTTTTTTTAGTTGTTTTTATTGAGCTATACATTTTTCTCCATTCCCCCTTTTTCCTCCTCCCCATCTACCCTCTTCCGTGACCCCAAGCTCCCGATTTACTCAGGAAATCTTGTCTTTTTCACCTTCCCATGTAGATCTATGTATGTCTCTCTTTGGGTCCTCTTTGTTGTCTAATTTCTCTGGGGTAGTGGCCTGTAGGCTGGATTTTCTTTGCTTTATGTCCAAAAGCCACTTATGAGTGAGTCCATACTGTATTTGTCTTTCTGGGTCTGGGCTACCTCATTCCACATGTGCTCAACTGTGTTCACATCAGCTTTATTTGTAACAGCCAGAATGTGGAAACAACCTAGATGCCCTCAACTGAAGAAAATAGGTAAAGAAAACGTGGTGCATTTTCACAGTGGAGTACTACACAGCAGTGAAAAATAATGACATCTTGAAATTTGCAGGCAAATGGATGAACCTGGGAAAAACAGATTGATTCTTAAGTTATTCTTCAGGGATTTTCTTTTTAGAAAGAGTTAAGAATTATCAACTTCTTATTAGTTGATCAATTCTGTAAGCTAAGTTTACAAGAGTGAATTTTTAGTTTATGGCTTTAATAGTGACATCTTATTATTTTCTAGAATATAAGGGCTTTGAATTGGTGGGGTGATGGGGAGGGGACTTCAGCCGTACTGTCTATGGGCAATCAGTGAGCTCTCTGTAGCTCTTCCTACTGATAGAGAGAAACAGGAGTCTCTGAAATCTTGCAAAGCAGACTGTAGAGTGGGAATATGTTGATTTTTATAGGTTGCTGCCAAGTAGTTACTTATGAGAATTTAACTGAAATATGTGAATTACTGACCTTAATTTAAAATAGGTTTTATGTTAGCTATTTTATAGTAGCCTTTAGATGAGATTTTAGCAGCCAGATCAGCTCTGCCTATTAAGAGTTTGACTGCCGTGTTCTAAAATGTATGGAAGATGGAAGGAGGACCCTCGAAGGGCTTAGCAACCATGTCACTAAAGTCCCTGGTGAATCCTTCTGCAGTCTAGCTTTGCAGTTAGCCATACCTGGAGTCCCAGCTGTCTCTCCCTCCCCAGTGGACACTGCAGGATTGATGGGAACTGGTGGACAGGGAATGGTGTCCCCCTGGTACATCTGAGATGCATGCCTGAGGTGGGGGATGCAGGACACTTGGAATATTTCCGCCCTCGTTTTCCTGTCTCCTTTTCCCTGATCGTACACAGTGAACACAGGGGAGGCTCACCACACTCTTTTCAAGTTCTTGCTGTCCCTGTGTTTTCAGAGGAAGGAACCGAGTTGCAGAGAAGCAAAGTAGCCTGTCACATAGCGGAGGTCACACAGAGGGGAAATTCAACTGTTTCTCCCATTACCTCAGCAGTTGGTGCATTCTACCTTCCAGTCTAGTTCAGATTAATAAAAGAGAGGCTCCCGGGGCAAGTTAGGCTCCCTTCCAGTTTTCCAGTAACGTAAGGAAGTCCTTCCTCATCTCGGCAGTTGTCCTTCTGAAGTGGCCACACCAACTGCTTCATCCCAGAGCTGAAATAACCTATAATCTGAGCAAGGGAGAACCAAGAGCAGCCTCGGTCACTGCGAACCTGTCTGCAATTGATTCCCAAGGCTCATTGTGTAGCCCGTACTTCCACATCACTTTTAGCCATGAATAAGGGAACGTGTGCATTTTCCAGATGCCTTGATATTTACAAGTCTCACGTTTTACCATTGGAAGCGACTTCAGCGAGCATATTCATGGGTTGACACAAGTAATTAGCCCTGACAGTAGAACTGCGAGATGATCCATTCATAAATTTGTTTCTCTGTCACTCCACTCCAAATCTAATAGCTGTCTAGGCTTTAATCAATTCTCTGTGTGGACAAAGGGCCACCTTACTAAATTCCTCCACCATTGGTTCTAGTAAGAGAATTTTATCAGAATTAATATATGCTTGGAATTTAATCTTTCTATGTGCAGGAACTGGTAAAGATCAGAGATGCTAATCTTTCTAGAGAGAACAAATCAATAAGACAGAGGATGGGCAGGAAGAAGAAGGGAAGGAAAAAGGGAGGGAGGGAGGGAGGGAGGGAGAGAGGGAGGGAAGGAAGGAAGGAAGGAAGAAAGGAAAGAAAGAAGGAAGGAAGGAAGGAAAGGAAAGGAAAGGAAAGGAAGGGGGAGGCATCTAGTGTGTGCTGATGATACACTAGAGGTCCTGAGCCCTTTATGAACACCCCCACCCCCCACCCCTGCTCCGAGAACATGGAATCCTGTCTGAAGTGCCTTCACCTCCCTCCCAAGGACTAAAACAGCCTGTTCAGTACTCATTCATTCTGGAGAAGGCTGGGAGACCCCATTCCTCTCACCTGCCCCATCTCAGGAAATTCTTTTGTTTCTCCCTTGGTGCCTCCATCTCAAGAGAGACCACCTTATAGGGTGTAGGGGAGGGGCAGACCCACCAGAGGAAAAAACACTGCTTTCCTGCTCCTGCCCTTTTCTAATAAGATGTGCACTTCCCAGAAGACCTGCCCTGCCGCTGTCACCAACTCTGAATCCTCCAGGCTATCAGGAAGCGGCTTCCTCTCAAGAGACACATCCCACTAAATTCCTACCATTTCTGTTGCTGAGGCCTAGGGCCGCCTCCTTACCTTAGTGGCTAACCTGCCCCTTTCTCAATCCTTCCTACCCCTCCCTGCCTTCCTAATGCCAGGTGTGCCTGCTTTCCCCCTGCATGTTCTCTTCTGCACGCTCTGGGTCATGTCCACCTCTAAATATCTCCTTTCCTATTGGTCAGTAACTTCCACATTTATCTCCTCAGTACAGATATCTTTAGGAGCTTCTGAAATTGTATGTAACCTATCCAAGGACTTCTCAGAAGCTGCTGTACAAATTGGATTTCTCTCCCCTCCATCTGGTCCATCTAATGTTGCCTCCTGGCTGCAGGGAGTGACCAAGTGCTCCTGATGTGTCCCCAAAGGTCCCAGTGCTTCCTCTTCTTGTCACCTCCGGCAGAGCCATCATTACTCTGACTGGATACTCAGAGTTAAAAATGGAGTGATAGGAAGCCCACCCAATCATACAAGCCTTGCAGTTTGGTCCCTAAAGGAGACGGGTGCCCTTAGAGCACCAGGGGGCTGCTGCGTTGAAATGATCTGTAGGGTGACACAGTGGGCTGAACAGTCTCTTCAGAAGCCACTCCACCCAGCTCTGAGTGTGACTTTATGTGTAACACATATCTCTACAGATACAGTGAAGGCTGTCAAAATAATATCGCCCTGGGTTAGTGGTATAGACCCTAAATGCAGCGACAAGTGTACTGATAAAAGAGAGGAAAGGTCGAGTCAGACAAGGACGGATCACAGGAAGAGAGAGGTAGGACTGGGGGCGGGCAAGAGGCCAGAAATCCAAAGAACTCCTAGTGCCCCAGCAACATGTCATGGATTCTCTGAGGATTTGCTATCTATGTAAAGCTTTGGATATGTTCACCCTGACTGAGACCTGCTCAGCCAGAAGCTCTGCCAAGGTTTCAAAAGCTCTGTGGGCTAGTCTGAAATCCACACTATCTCTTAGGTAGCATTGCTAGGCCCCACCCTGAGCTCCTGATGTGGTAGGTCTGACTAGAGTCTAATAAAACGCTTATCCACTCATCTGGGAGTTGCTCTGGGAACCAGATGTGGAGGTGGACCCAGTCCCTGTAAAGGGGGCCCCAGAACCCCAAGAACATATTCTATAAATGCCACATGATAAATGTGAGTCAGCCTGTCTCAAGTGTACTTTCTATGAAACTCCTTTTCAGTGTTATCTAATGATCTAGCAGCAAAGGGTTTCTTAAATACCTGTTGAGTTAGTCAAAAGCCGTGTATAAATCAGCCTAGATTAGATGTCTGGAGTTGAAAGTTCTTACCCCACCTAAAACTTTCTACCTGTCTTGGCTTCAGCATCCATTATAATTTATTATATTCAATTTCCACTTTTCTGATCCATAATTTGAAATTTGTTTGTGATGTTATCAGCAGTCATTATTCTGCAACTTGATATATGTATTATAATGGTAAAACAAAGGCAATTTTCTTTTTGAAGTTAGATATTGGTGCAGTCTGTGCCAATGGGGCATTTGGCAGTGTGTAGATAGAGGATGTTCGGTAGTTACAGTCAGAGAGAGAGAGAGAGATGGTCCAGACTTGGGGCCTAGCGCTACTAAATGTTCTCCCTCCAGAGGACTGCCCTGTGCCATGAAAAGAAACAATAACCTATCCGTAGCTGACATGGATAGCTTCTTGGTGACATGACTTCTGGGCCTGTGACTCATGTTGGCTGGACTTACTTCCTGTGAGCATCCTGTGTCTGTTTTACTGGTTCTTCAGGAGGGCTCCACATCGTCTTATATATAATGTGATTTAATTCTTCTAGCACATACTTCTTCATATGCAAGTCTAAGCACTGTGAGTTTTCAAGGACCTCTGAGGTGTAAGCCTGTCCGCAAAAAAGTCACAGTGCCAGCACCAGCAAGAAGCTAGAGGTGGCATAAGAACGAAATAAACAAGAGGAACCCAGAGGGAACAATATCTAGTGTGTCAGGCAAAATTCAACCAGCAGACAGAGCCACTGCGAGTTGGTATCAAGAGTTACTACAAGGAACTGACTCATACAGTTGTAGGAGCTGAGCAGGCAAGCCCAAATTCCATAGGGTGGACCACCCCAGTTCTTAGGAATGGCTGAAGATTCAGTCCGTGATACAGTTTCTTCTGCTGCTGCTCTCGGGCCTTTACACCGATTCACTCAGGCCCATCCAGATGGCCCAAGGTGAGTTCACCTGGCTGTGGACTTTAAACACCGCATCAGATACCTGTACAGCAGCACCCTGGTTTGTGTTTGTTCTGTTTTTTGAAGAACGGAAGAGTCATCAGTGGAGAAGTGGAGAGGAGACATTCCAGACAGCTTGATACCTAAAAACTAGCCAAAGCAAACAATGAAAAATGCCGCGGTGGAAAGGAAGGCAGGTGTCTGGACTGGCTGGCTGTGCTCCGTAGCCTTTCTCTGACCTTCAGCTCTCCATTTTCTCATCTAGAGAAACAGGTTCAGTAGTTGTCAGAACTTTTCACCAAGAACAATGAGATGATGTTTTATGGCCATGATGGTGGTGATGTTGTGTTGATGTGAGCTGGGGTCACTGTGTTGGAGGAAAGGCTGGTAGGAAAACAGAGTGTCTTGTGACAAGCTTTATCTAAAGTGTGCATCTTCAATCAAGGAACAAAGCATGAGCCAGCATTCTCTTGATTCATATTGGTTCCTAATGACTAAACATGAATGAGAAACCTATGTATCAATCTATAGCCAGTTACTGCAAAGTCATTTGCTTTGGGCCTAAGACAAGGCAAATTTCCTTTTTTTTTTTTTTTTTTGGAGACAGGGTTTCTCTATAGCTTTTGGTTCCTGTCCTGGAACTAGCTCTTGTAGACCAGGCTGGCCTCGAACTCACAGAGATCCGCCTGCCTCTGCCTCCTGAGTGCTGGGATTAAAGGCGTGCGCCACCAACGCCCGGCGCAAATTTCCTTTTTAATACAGAAGCAAGCAGGCTGTATTGTTGGTACTTGAAGTATTGGTGAGGAAGAATCACTTATTATAAAGTACTGGATGCTTTGCCTTACCAGGAAGAGAGTTAAACCATTGACAAGGAGCTTGCTCCAAATTTAGGTAGTAACTGCTGTGGCCAGTTGACAGTCACCAAAGCAAGTACCAGTAAAGGCCCGGCAGAGTGAGAACAGGCTGGCTTCTTTCTCCCAGGGCTGTGCCCTACCAGCCGAGCTGACTCTGCTAAGCTAGTCTCTCCCCTAGTTTGCAAAGCCATATGTATTTTGAAGGGAATTTAATCCATGTGTTCCTGAATCAGTTTTGGCTAAGTCATTAAGCAGTTATTTTGTAAATGTGATTTCATGTTTGAAGTCTCTTAAATGTATTTTTAGTAGATTTTCATCCTGCACAAAGCTCATTTTCTCGTGGCCTGTTTTCTTGTTTGGCACGCTGTGCATCATCTCAACACATCTCACGGTGGAGGCACAAGGGAAAGCTTGGGCCCAGCAAGTCCAGTGCGCTGACAGGGTGCTTTGAAGCAGCCGGTGTCTGTTTGCAGGACTGTGAACCCTCTTCAACTGCAGGTGCTATACCTCAAGCTACTGTTACCCCAGCCACATCACCTTCCTAGCCCTCTCCTACCCTGCTCCCGACATGGGCATCATGAAGAGGACTCAGGGACAGCAAGAAAAGGGTGAAGAATGAAATCAAATTGCCTCCGAAGGCCTGTTTTTATGCTTTGTCATGTGAGCCTTTCTTTTCAAAATTGAGTTCATTCTCCTCTTTTACCTAGTGCTCTTGCCCGCCGGGAGGATTAAGGAGTCTGATAAAAGAGACTACAAAAGAGAGAAATAGAATTGAATTAAGAGCAATCCCCGGCGTCTTACTCTTGGAGCAAATAGAAAGTGTGATCTACTTGGCCGAAGCTAATTGAAAAGTGGTTTCTTCTTCTTCTTAACTAAAAGAAGTTTGAAAAGGAAAGTCTTTGGATTCCTGTGCGGTGGGCCAGGCTGTGCCTGTGCGTTCAGGTGAGGCTTGAACGCCAAGGACGCTGCTGACTGCACAGGGCAGTAGGGCAGCCATGTTTGGGATATGACTGAGCTCTGGGTCAACCCTGACTGCCTCTGTCAGTGGCATTTGCCACCTGCAGGGACAGGTTTAAGCAGTTGACGCTTCCCCTTGGGCTCTGTTGGCCTCTGGAGTATTTTTCCATCAAGTAGATGGAAAACTGTTTGTCCTTAAACCTTTCCTGAGCGCTATATAGTTGTGGTGTTGTTTTGGGTTGTTTTTTACAAGGAAGTTGAGATATTCTTTCGTGGTATTTTGTAAGGCAGCGATGGCTGTTGGCAGGTACCTGCCTCCAGCAGGTTGAAGTCTCTGTGAGAGTTATAGATGTCCTCCCCAACATATGGAACCTTTGAGGGTCTTTGTGGACTTTAAGAAGCCCACTCCCTGTCATTTCCACTATATTAAAACCTGTGCAATCCCATCCTTAGTCCTTAAATACACAGTTAAAGCATAAAAATATAGAACACAAACATATATGTAAACATATGTATAACTGAATTGTAAATTGTTGAAATGGTATTTTTCATAGGCATTAAATTAAACACTTTTTACTTTTTTCGTAGTTTATTTTGGGGTCAACTAATTATTATATGGCTTGAGCGCTTTAGTCCCTCAACCCTGACCCTGCAGTGGCTAAAGTCACCTCTTGCTTCTTCATTCCTTCCAGTTCCCCTCACCCTAAGACAAAACCTAGGCCAGTGCTTCATAACCGTGACTGGATGACCAAGCAGTTGAGGAAAGGAGAAGAAGAATTACCAAACAGAGAACAGCTGGAACATGGAGTTTAGCATTGATGTATGTCTAGCCTTCTGAACTTTTATTTTACTTTTTATTTATTTATTTATTTATTTACAGTCATAGGAGAGCTAAAAGGACATTCCACAAACTGTCAATTCAAGATGTCGTTGGGAGCACCCTGGTCCACACCTGCAATCCCAGCTCTCAGGAGGCTGAGGCAGGAGGATCACAGGTTTTGGACTGTCTTCTATACAGACCATCTCTGTAAAACTATTGTATTTCTGTGTTTTTCTCATTGTTCTCTCTCAAACTGTTCCTATTCAATGACAGCGAAGGCACAGAGAGAACAGACTGCAGGGTTTGGGCATCTTTTGTAAACAAAGGCTTTTCGTCCCACCTGGTCCTGTGTCCAGTGCTATGACAGTTTGTGATAAATTATCAAGATTTATAATCCTTGACCACTTCATGCTCTCCTCTGCCTTTTCCTCTCTGTCCATCTGAGCTGTGTTGAACACTGACTGATGTGCTTTGTGTAAGAGGAGAGAAAACAACCAATTGAATTCATGCATTGGGTTACTGTCTCATTTGGAAGGGAGGAGAGGGAACAGTGTCTATTAGCACTACAGGCAAAAGGACAGAGTCAGGCACATTGCAGGCACCTGGCAGGTAGGCACCTGGGTCCTGGACATGAAGATGGTACCAATCATTAACCATAACTCTGCTCTTATGATCCTATCCCACTTTGGTAGTACTTTATGTATGAAATTTGAGGCTTCATTTTAGTGTACCCCACCTGGCCTCTTGGAGATTTATCCTATTTTTTTCTAAGACACCTCAAACAAGGTCTTAATGGGAGATCTGGTGCTTGGTGCAAGAAATGGGGGCCTGGAATACTATCAGGCTGTGGTAAGTCCAGCTCCTGAATTTGTACAGTCTCTTGGCTCTATAGCTTCGTGTTTAGAATGAGCCGAAAGGGTCAAGAACTGTCACTGGGACTTCTGTCACTGGTGCCTGGACTCTGCCTGCAGCTTACTGTGTGTTCATTTTCTTTTGCACTCAGTACGCTCTTGCATCCGTGACTGTCCCCACCTCCTCCTCTGTAAACAAGAATGGAAAGTGTGTTGCTTTGGTCTTCGGCTTTACCCTCCCCCTCTGTATCCAAAATAGCTGCTTGGAATTCATGAGAAAGTTGTCTTCAGATGTTTATAATCCTGCAGAACCTCCCTTCTGTTTTTTATAATAAGACGATGCTGATGTTGGTGTTTTGGGTTAGAGAGGCTAGCCTGGCTCCCAGAGTGTCTATTACAGGGCAGCAGTACTTTTTTTGTAGCCTGTCCCAGCAGCAGTGGTGACCCTTGAGACACTGTCCTAGCCCTACAGTGTAACAAACAAGATCAAACAAAGCACTGGGGTGGGGGTGGGGTTACACACAATGGTTGTGCTTTGGGGCAAAAGCAAGGAAAAGCTCTGGTAAACGCAGTGTACCCCAAATTATATAAAGAGCATCCCCTTCTCGGGCCAAGCTGACTCAAGAGCATTCACTGCTAACCAATGAACCCTTTTGAGGTTTAACAGCTCGTAATTTGCACTGGCAATCACCCTGTTGCTCTGAAGTTTTACATCTTGCCTTTAAAGTTAACAGTTGTACTTTTTTGCTGTGTTCCTCCAGTAACAGCATTGTAAACACGAGGGCTTCGCATTTTAGCCTAAATTTGAACAATGTGTTTTTAAAGGAGCGCACCACATCAAAGCCAGGCTGTTGGGGCATGTTCTACAAATTCCTTTCTCTATAGTATTTAAAGCTACAAATGACTCATAGAGTCGCATTCCATTCAGATTAGTCATACTGGCAGAGCTCCTGGCTGGGGCCTTACTGCCCTTTCTCTTTGTGGCCTCAATCTTGAAAGCAGGTGTGAGCATCCAGCCAAGACAGATGCCTTTGCCTGCTGTCTTCAGATCCCAAGGAAATCTTGGGAAATGTTGCCCTTGCAGCAGTAAAGCCGAGGCTTCTTCCAGACCATCAGTTTTGTTCTTGTTTTCTTTTCTTTCTTGAGAAAAGGTCTCGGTTTGTAGCCCTTGCTGGGCTAGAACTCAGCACAGAGGCCAGGCTGGTCTGGATCTCACAGAGCTCTGCCTGCTTCCCAAGCGCTGGGATTAAAGGTGCACACCACCATGCCCGTCCTTCTTTTCTTTTATTAACTCAGATAGTCTCCGTGTCAAACGACTTTCTCTTCTCCATGCACCTTCCTAGCTTTGCACTTAATATTAAGAACATTCTGCCAAAGCAGTGGTCAGAGTGAGGGAAATTATGGGGAAGGGAGCTTTTGTACTCCTAGTTTTGAAAGCAACATGGGAGGATATAAGGGCACTGGGCTGGAACCTGACTCTGTCTACACCAGGGCTATGAAACCACGTGTTAGAATCACATACTCTGGTGGTGCAGAGGTGAGGGCATGTCAGGGGTGTGAAAGACCTTGGCCTGCGTGGCTGTGCTGCAGAGAGTGCAGCTTGGAAAAGGAGTTACTGTAAAGAGTGGCACCCTCACGGATCTCCTTCAGGCTGGGTACACGACTCCTCGAATTCCCTTGGTCGTCAGAAGACAGCCGTGCATTCTCTAGATTTCTACAGATAACAAAGTTGAGAATCAGCCCAAGAGCTTGTCTGAAACAAAGGGGAATAAAGGGAAGCTCACATTCAAACTCCTCTGTAGCCACCACAGCTGAGAAGCAACAGCGCAACTTCGGGTGCTTACTTCAGGCTTGGCACCTGACGTTCGGGTTCTGCTGGCTGCGGTGACTTGAAGAACAAAGCCAGGCAGCCTGAGCAAGCTGCTGCGGAAGCTGGGGCGCTGTCTCTCCCGCCTCTCAGTTCACTGGAATATGTGCCCCTCTCTGGAACTCAGCTGCCCTGCTCTGGAATCCTGTAATGTTCATGGTCACCTGGATACCACGCACAGACTCTTCTTTCCATACTCTAGCCAATGATTTATTTTTGTTTTTGATGGGATCTCATGTAGAGCAGGCTAGCCTTGGGCTTGTCATTTACCCAAGGCTGAGTTTAACCCCTTGTCTCCGTTTCCCGGGTGCTAGGGTTAAGCATGCACCATCAAACCTCACACACTTTATCAAATCTTTTTTTTCTCTTGAAACTGTAGAGAGGCCTTCCAGTACTAGCTTTTTATAGGACCAAACCACATGTTTAGATGTTTCCAAAACTGCTCAGAGAGCGATTTGCCCCCCACTTCAGCTGTACAGGATGAGTTGGGTTCTAGCTTTACGAAGTTTGGTTCTGAATTCTCACTTCTGTTCATAAAGGAAGCTTTACTTTTTTGGCAATGGTGGACAGGTATTTCAGAGTAACCCACATTCATTGTTGTCAAACCTCAATAATATAGACCGTCACTCCTCAAAATCATATTTGAGATTGGCCACAATGAGGCAATTAGAGGCAGGCTATTTCAAGAGTATATAAATCTCCCTGAAAAACCCCAGGAGGCTTTATGCTTTAGTCTCAGGGAAAACTTTTTCTGCATATATTAAATGCAGATACACACGTGGAATGCATACATGCAGACACAAGTACCTGCAAGAACATGCATGAATACATGATGAGGCTCACAGATGCACAAGATCAGGATTCTGGCCGGGAAAGGGTTTATCTGACCTAGCAGGCCACACAGAGAGTGGGCCGTGGACGCAGAGTTAGGTTCAATGCCATCACACTCCAGACCGCATGCTTCCTCTAGGACACTTTATCACAGCATAGACTTGGCTTCATCCACAATTCCTCGCTGACTCTGACCCATTTAAGAATAGCAGAGCTCCGAGGACCAGGGCCCAAGGCTCCTGCTTGTTTGTGTATTTCTCCAGAAGGCCTCTCAGGCTGCTTATCTCAAAGTTTATCCACTTGGGGTTGGGGCGTCCTCACCTTCCAAGTTATCCGCCGGGTCTTCCACTCTGAAGGCTTGAACATCACACTTGCGACAGAGCGCCTCCTTTGGCTGATTGTCAGCACCACTACCACTTTGCTTTCTTTTTTTGTTGTTGCTTTGGCCTGGCAAAGGATGTGGCCATAGGATGGAAGCTATTTTCTTTCTCGTGGTGGATCTACCCTGGGCTGTCCTCCCTTAGTACCCTTGGCCCAGTCCTGTGATTGACTAACTCACTGTCATGGCCAGGGTTCCACCTGCAAGAGATGGATGCCCGGGGGATGGAGGGGAGCTTTTAGCTGTAATGATGGCTTTGAACCATCACCATGCCTCTCTGGTCCCGTAAGGCTGTCAGGGACAATTTCCCAGGTCAGGGGTTATTTCCATAATTATGCATTGATGTCAGTATGTCTGTACATGCGATTATGCACTGACCAGGCTTGTGGTATTTGAAAAAATGGATAGTGTGAATATTTAAGGCTTTTAAGACAGCACTCAGTGCAATCAAATATATATAATACATCTCATCTCCCAGTCTGTTTCTTGCTCCTGGATGTTCGCTAATGTGTTAAGAACTCTAGAGCCCAGGCAAATTTGTGAGCTTTGTAACAGGCTGAGCTGTGTTTCCGAAGCCTATGTTTCTTCCTAGCCTCCACTGCTTGAGTTCCAAGGGCTAGCATGATTGGGCTCCTGTGTGGTCCCTCGCCTAAAGTAATAGCCTCCCCCTTGTGCCTGTGGTGGTCAGCAAGCTCTTCATCTTCTTCCGAGGGCACCAGCCCCATTGCAGAGGCTCCATCTAACACCTGTCAAAGGCTTCACCTGCCTCCACAACCCCAGTGAAGGTATAGACCTCATTGTATGGACTGAGGGGACGAAGGGGCACACTTCCAGTCCATAGCAGGTGTCTTCTGAACTTGCACCAACAGCTACCCGAGATCACAGGGTTGGCCAATGAGGACTCCTGGCAAAAACCACTGTGTGTGGTGGAGTGGGGTACAGAGGCTATGCAAGGAAAATCCCACCCATGTCAAACCCCGTTCTGCTCTCCTTCCACAGCTATTTCTGCTCTAAGCTGCTGTATCAGACATTGTTACGGTGAGAGCTGAGTGACCTGTCTTTTCTTTCCCTTCCTACTCCCATTCTCTTTTCCTCTTCTCCTTCAGTCGGATTTCTCTGGATTAGCACATGGAGTGGGTAGGCGGGCCGGAGGAAGGGCAAGTAGAGGTGTGGAGGGTGAATCTTGATTGTGAACGTGTTTGAGTTAAGTCCAGTCCCAGGCAACCTAGCGCCTGTTATTCTGGAGGATACTCCTGCATGCAAGTGGTACCCGAATAATAGCAACTGACCCGGGTTGGAGCAGACGCATGAACCAGTTAGCATGACCACACTGATTAGGCTTACATCATGTTGTGTTGTTATTACTGCATCTGGTCTTATCAAATCACCACAAACTGTATGGGTCCATCTCTCTCATGTAGAGCTTGGGTGGTAAGGAAGCTGCAGACGGGAAAGTGAGCAACACAAGGCCTATGCACAAGAGCAAAACGTCTTTCTGACTTTGGAACTGATGAGAAATCCCTGTATTTGTGGCCCCTCTCTCAGATCCTTGTTAGTCTTTCCTCAGAGAGAAGCGTGGTGTGACATAGAAACTGCCAGATGCTGCCACATAACCTGCAGTCCACATAGACAGTAAACAACTCCCTAATGCTCGGTGCAGCATCCTCTGGAGGGCCCATCTGGTTCAAAATGGCCCTTATTCTGCTTACAGTGCAGAATGCTTGCCTGACTGGAATGTGTCCTAGTTTTCTAGTCTGCAGACTCCGGGTTGTAGGCCTCTGCTGCCACCTGCTGGCAAAAGCAAGTACTGAGTGGAACCTGCTGGACATTTTCAGATGGATGATGGTCAGTGTCAGTGATTAGTGTCCCGCAGGAACTCAGTAAACACTGAGTGTCTGGACTCACCGGCAACCTCACCACACCCAAATACATTTCTTTTTTTTTTCTTCTGATTTGTTTTTTTGTTGTTGTTGCCGTTTTGTTTTTTGAGATAAAGTTTCACTATAGCTTTGGAGCCTGTTCTGGAGCTTGCTTTGTAGACCAGGCTGGCTTCGTACACACAGAGATCTATGTGCCTGTCTCTGCCTCCCGGATGCTGGGAATAAAGGCATGCGCCACCACTGCCCTTCCCCAAGTTCATTTCTTAACCAAGTTCCCTAGTAAGTCACATACAGAGAACAGTGAGGACCACCTCACTGGCCCATTAGAGACCAGAGTCCACTGAAGGTTTATAAGCAACTCCACCACCTCCTGCTGACCCCAAGAACGAGTAACCAGGTGGCATCTTGTTTGAGATACCCAGTCTCCCCAATTTATTTTGGGGACTCTGAAGGCAAAGATCAAAGCTTTGTCCTCTTGGAACTCAAAAGAAGTTTTTGCACTGGTGCTGGAGATACTGCTCAGCAGTTAAGAGTGTTTGCTGCTCTTGGACAGGACCAAAATTCAATTCCCAGAACCCATGTTGAGCACCTCAAAACCCTGTGAAACCGCAGCTCCAGCACATCCAACGCCCTCTTCTGGCCTCTATGGGTATCTGCACATACACACACATATGCGCACATGCACACACACACACACACACGCATGCACACACACACACATATAAATAAATAAGATATATAAAGATACAAGCTTAACAAAAAATCTGCAGTAAAGCAACTTGGCCAGTCTTTAACCAATTTTTTCGGGTTAGCTGCACCAGTAATCCACCCTGTTGGGGCCATGTGGGACCAAGAGTACACAAGTGGCTTTTTTCTTCTTACTTGGAACTTCAGTCTAATGAAGAGGTCAACCACCAAGCAAACCTAGCTGAGGAATTTCTATTGGGCATCTTGCCAGGCAGTCAAGGTCATAGGAAACAAGGAGTGACTAAGAGACACCCACAAACCAAGCATCTACGTGGACTGTAATTTCTTGGATTGGACTGTGGAACAAAAGCTTAGAAAGACTGACAAAAGCCAAAGGAAGTCTGGAATTGAGGTCTTGGCAATATGTTGATGGTTGTTTCTTAGTATTGACAAATTATCTTAATAATATAAGGTATTAACATTACCAGAATTGAATTTTCAGTTACCTTTGCCATTACAATACACACACACACACACACACACACACACACACACACATATATATATATATATATTCCAACAAAAAGCTTAAAATTACTCTTTATGTTTAGGGAGTGTGGGGCCAGGGCACTGAATGAAACCAAATGAGTTGGAGGACAGTGGCAAGGAGCACAGGATAGTGGTTCCCTGTCCTGCTACCACAAGTCCAAGTCAGAACCAAGCACGCCCTTCCAAAGAGGGTATCCTGGCTGCAGACTGAAGTCAGGACAAATCTGTGCTCTCAGGGAGGGGGTGCTGCCATTCCCTGAAGACTACCTGGGAACCAATCATGGGCACACAAACCTCAGCTGCAGGTCTGGGCCAGCTCTCACAGGTACGCATGCAGAGTCCGAGGTCCTGATAGAGTCGTAGGGAGCCCACATGTGGGGTTCCCCTCTGTATGCTGTGAATATATTTTGTTACCATTGGTTAATAAAGAAGCTGCTTTGACCCATTGTAGGGCAGAATAGAGTAAGACAAGAAATCCAGGCAGAGATAGAGGAGGAAAGAAGGCAGAGTCAGGCAGTCGCCATGTAGCTGCCAAAGGAGAAAGATGCCAGAACCTTACCTACCTACCAGTAAGCCACAGCCTCGTGGTGATATACAAATTAATAGAAATGGGTTAATTTAAGATATAAGAGCTAGGTAGGAACACGCCTAAGCTGTTGGCCAAGCAGTGTTGTAATTAATATAGTTTCTGTGTGATTCTTTGGGTGTGGAGCCCCGGGAAACGATGGCTTACATTGCTCAACTGTCATTCAGCTGCTGCCTTCTTGTTCTTCTGTGTTTCTCTAAGAAGTGATAAAGTATTACGTGCTTTCAGAATCCACAGTGAACTCTCAGTGCTGGGTTTTGCCGAGCCTCAATCTCCCTCAAAGGGGATATTAACTTCAGGGGGTACATTCAAGAGTCCTAAGTAAAATCTGGCATTTGTTGGGAATCGTAGCTAGGGCAGAGGGAAGGTGGTTTCCAGTGATTTCAAACAGAGCCAGTGTCCGAGTCTCCATCAGACAGCGACATCCTCAGACTTAGATTCTGGTGTTAAATGAGGGACTAGCATATCCATGCCTGGAGCACCATGGAGAGAGACAAGGGCTTGAGATCTGTGTCTGTGGTAAGTCACTCCAAACCCTACCTGTGAAATAGATAAGAAAATTCTACCTAGAAAGATAAATGGGACCAAGACCTCCCAGAACGATGTGGAAGACACTCACGAATGGAAATGTAAGGATGAAGCTATTCAGATTGACCTTTATAAATTCCTTTATGGATGGCATGGGCAAAAATGACAAGTGTATTAGAAATCAGTCAAGGAATAAGACGTGGGGGGGGGGAGGAGACAGGGTAAGCTGGAAGGGAGGGAAGGGGAGGGGAGAAGGCAACCCAGAGGCTTTAAAAGAAATACATGACTGGAAAGACCTGAGGATGAATAAATTGGACTATTTGAACCTTTGTGAAACAAGCAAGAAAGCCACATGCCCTTGTGGAAGGGATGAGTGGGGTAGTCTGTGTTCTGGAGCTCTTCTGTATTTCTACCTATGTGTCTGGTTCCCCATCTTCCATTCATAAAAGCTGATCGAGTAATATGTTCCCAAGAGAAGAATGGTAATACCTAGGTGGGCATGTAGCAGAGTTAGACCTTAGGACTCTTTCTGAGAAGCAGTGTACCCGACTTCCTGCCCCTGACAGGTTCATTTACTCAGTGGGTTCCTGGCCTCTTGATCCCAAGTCACCGCTGTCCAATAAATGGCCTCAGCTTCAACCAGCTGGAGGGAAGAGGACAGCGGGCTACATCACTTTCCATCTCAAAGCTTTCCGTGCTGAGATCTCAGGTGCCAATTGAGATTGGGGCTTGGCTGGCATGACTGATTGGCAAGATGGAAATGTCAGTGTTTTTCTCTCAAGTCATGGCTGTCTGTTACCCTTTTTTCAAGCCATTTAAACATTATGAAAGTCACATGATTTTAGGTGAAGTCCAAGATATTTAGAGAGAGATCATATTATAACTAATGATCCTGAAAGTAAAGTTGCTGCTAAGTGCCTACGCCCATTCAAAGATCATCTTTTGAAATTAGTAGACCTGGGGTTTCTTCCAGACGTTTCTGATCTTTTTAAGTAAATGATTTAGCGGCTCTCTTTTCAGGAGCCTTTGCAAATCTAATAAAGTAACATTCTTGAAAGAGCGTAGGGGGCCCACGCCGCTGCTCTTGATCCTTGACAGAGATACTACAACATGCAAGTGATTTGTTTAGTTTTCCTTTTTATTCCTTGTTCAGCTCTCTAGTTTAAGGGAAAAATATGATCACGTCCTGAGATGTCACCATCGTATACTTTGAGTGGCATGAGTCCTTATTGGCTCCTCTGCAGATCTGTGAACGCCAGCAAGTTAAACAGCCCTGTGTCCACTCGTGGTGAAGAGCAGGGAAAGTGACCATCAACACGTAGCACTCCTCAGCAGTTCTTATCTGGAGAAAATCATTTCTCCTCCTTTAGCCATGAAATGTAGAGATTTCTGTATTATACAGAAGGGTAGAAAACTGAAAATTTTCCATCAAGAACCACAAATCAATAAATTGTATGATCTCAGTACTGGAGCCGTCATGGAGCTAAGTCATCTTAAATAGGAAATGTTCCCCGGGCCCACTGAAGCATGTTCGCCGTTTCATGGAGTAAGATTGGGGTCTGACCTCCGTTTGCAGGGACATGGGGTGAGTCCCATAATACTAATATTCATTGCCAGGCTCTTCAGAGCAGAGCCATTTCACCCACCCAGGCCTGTAAATGTTCCATGTGTGATTATTTAACTAAACAGGAAAAGTCCATGCTGGACCCTTGGGCTTCCCCAGCAGCCCAAAGGCTCCTCTGTGTTACAAAGTTGTGCTGCCCCATGAAGTTTGTTAATGACTTTTCGCTGTTCATTTCTTAGCAAACTTTTAGTAGCTAACAACGCCACACGTGTGCAAATCACTGCTGAAAGTATCTGCAAATGTAACCCGGCTTGTTCTTTAAGGAGTTCCTGATGTTGGGATTTTATTTTCAGTGTGTATTAGGAGTTAGTTCAAACACAGACATTTAATAGGCTGCCTGGTGGTGTGAGGGATGTAACAGGTGTTCCCTGCATACTGCTAAGAGATGGATATGCACCGCCCCCTGCAGTCCTCTTAACAGTCTCACAGGGCGGGGGTGGGGGGGCTCTCACCATTCCAGTTCATGAACTAGGAGACCAAGACCAACATGAGGGAAGCCACTCACTCAAAGATACGTATATGTACCACCGGTTTTCAGCCTTCCTCATGCCGCCACCTCTTAATACAGTCCCTCATGCTGTGGTGACCCCAACCGTAAAATTCTTTCGTTGCTTTCATAATTGTAATTGTGTTACTGTTATGAATCATAATGTAAATATCTGATATGCAGTATATCTGATACTGGACCCCTATGAAAGTCATTTGACCCCAAAGGGGTTACAACCCACAGATTGAGAGCTGTAGCTATAAAGGAAGGAGGAGGGATCTTGTAAGGTCGTTGCCCTCCAGAGCACTGGAAGGCAAACAGCCCCCTAGTTCAGCAGTGCCTGCCCTGTAGAAACCGCCCGCGGCCTGTTTAATGAAGCATCTTATCTGGGGCGTGTTCACGAGTCCAAAACAGACCGAGGAAGCCATCTACTGATTCTCTGCCAGCGTGTTCCCGTTTGAAACTGGCGATATCTTCCACTCTCCTGAAGCTGGTCCAGACCCTGTGCTGTATCCCTAGCCACCTTGAGCAAATGTCAAAAACATGAGAATAAGGCTCTGGAGACATGCCCACAGGACCCTGGACCCTTTGGGTTCCAGAAGAGAGAACAGCAGTAGGAACAGTGGATGGAAGTTGCAGAAGTGTGTTTAAAGATGTGTGCAGAGAAAGGAGCTGGATGGCAGAGTAGACAGGAGCCTTGTTCCTGGCCTCGCACTGACCCAGAGTGCACACACAGCAAGCAGGAGGTGACTGATGACTGATGGCTGACTTAAAACATCTCTCAGAAGATCAGAGATTTATTTACACTTAAAAACTAAGTAGGGCTAGGCGGTGGTGGCACATGCCTTTAATCCCAGCACTCGGGAGGTAGAGACAGACAGATCTCTGTGAGTTCAAGGCCATCCTGGTCTACAGAGTGAGTTCCAGAACAGGCTCCAAAGCTACATTAGAGAAACTCTGTGTCAGAGAAAGAGAAAAAAAAATTGAGTGGCATCATGTTTGGGTCCTGGGTTAAGCCATTCAAATAGCAGGGTAGCTTGTTATTACCAGAAACTGAATTTGAAGAATTTTTAAAAATGCCCAGAATGTGAAACCTCAGTTAATGCTACTGTGCTAATGGAGATTGTGACGCTGTGACTCTCTTATAAAAGTGGACCACTCTGCTCTGTGTTGGAATTTAAGGAAATGGGAGGTGAGATTTTAGATCCGGGCCTTTGATATTAGCTGAGCCTTCTTACACTGCTCTTTTCTGGTTTTCTGTGTTCAAGTCTCAGTGAGTCCCACATAGCCACGAAAAGAAGCACTGGGTGTGGGTGGAACCGTCAGAAGTGGCGAAGAGGTACGGTGTCTAACTCATTCCCTGGTTCAAAAGTGAGGGCAGTTGGGTAGGTTATAAGAGGCCAGAGAACCTTGGCTCAAGTACTGCTCCTTTCTCTACTGGCCAGGTGACCTGAGATGTCTTGCTGACACTGACTATCTTTAATTAGCCCATCTGCGGAACTACTTTGGGAACAGAAGCTGAGTGAAATCGGAGCCCTTGAGAGAGCTCTATAAATGGGGTGACTTTCATGCCTCTGAGTGCCTAGGGATGTGAGTCCTCGCCTTGACCAGTGGCGTTTCTTCTGTTGGCCAAGCCTCAGTTCTCCTTGGATGCTCTGCAAATGGGTCCAGAGAGAGGGGAGAGAGAGAGAGAGAGAGAGAGAGAGAGAGAGAGAGAGAGAGAGAGAGAGAGCGCACATGCACAGGGCCTACAGGCCTGAGGAACTCTCACCATCTGCCCCCTAACTCTTTGCCTCTCCTTCCATCATGAAACAATTAGTCCTCCCAAAGGCAACTGTGAATCATCTGTCACGGAAACACAGCAGAGGACACTGGCTTTCTTTGAGAGTGTGAGGACACTGTCCACTCCCATTGGTTTGGGTCCTGTGGCAACGTTGCCACGTTGAGCTGCTCCTGATTCTAATCAGAGTCCCTGCCCATCTGCAGCAGGCTGTCAAGTGTTGGCCCGCGTTCATAAGTACAGTTAGAATTCTCTTGTTAAAAGCAGCCACAAACAGCAAAGTTGGATTTGGATCTGATTATATGAAACAATTTTAAGCAATAAGCTTGTGTTGATTTGATTCATGTAGTTGGCATTTCAGAAATTCACTATTCTGAACAAAGACAAATTCCTTTATAAAAACAGCAAAAAACTTTATCTATAGGATAAATCTTGAAAATTCATAAAATGTTTATGGTGAAAGTTGTTTAGTGTTTTTATTCACTGTCGTCTTTAATCTAGGTTAAGACAGTGACATGCGTTTTGCTGTACTCAAAGATCATAAAGTAAAGGTTCATCATTAGTGATGAGCATGGGCACAAGTCTTTCTCTGTTCTCTTTGATTGTTCCAGTCAAGAAGGGATAACAGGCTTAAGAGGTCATCAACGCGGGATCTCAACAAAAGAGGACTAGTTAGAAGTAAGTATCAGGGTCCCAATAACAACACATAAACAAAGTCACGCAAGAGTTTCTTGACTAGTTTTTGTGGACTTCTCTTGGACAGATAAAATTCCAGCTGGTTTCAGAGATCAGTTCTCCCTGGTCTCCCTGCCAGCTCACTATAGTTGTGACATCTATCCACCTTGTCTATGCGAACAGCAATGAAACAAGCCATTCGCAGAGATGGAGCAAGAAAGATCGCATGCCCACTTGCTTTCCATCAGAGGATGCAATTGTCCTTCTCATCCTCTCATGGGGCCAAGTGAGTTCAAAGCCTTTGCTCCCCCAGTCAGCCACAGCCGTCCTGGGTGGTCTGTGATGGGTGATGTCTGGTCCAATCAGATGCCTCTGGAAGTGACAAGTGCAGTTAATACCATATTTATTTGACAACAGCTATGTATTTGGGACTGGTCCAGGTCGTGAGAAGTGTCATAGCTGTCCCTTACCATTTCTGAGCTTCTGTCCCTGGTAGGAGGGAGCAGAGGTACACACAGATGGCATCTCTCTCGGGCAGAACATGGCAGCTCTCGGATAAGGACAATTAGCAGAGAAAGTCTGAACACTAAAGAGTTTGTACTAGGGGAAGACTTCAGTGCTGGTCAGGTGTTGACAAAGGGAATGAGACTTCGTTGCTATCGGTGATGCGAGAAAGATTCATTGCCAGTTAGCAGGCCTTGCAGATCTAGGAGTGAAAAGATGACATTTTAGTGCCACCTTCTTACCTGTATCCAACAGAGAGTATGAAGTTTCTTCCTGAGGTTTAAGATCAGACTGTTGATATGGGATGTCCTTCTGCATGCTGTGAATTTGTGTTACTTTCATTGGTTGATGAATAAAGCTGCTTTGGCCAATGGCAGGGCAGAGTATAGCTAGGTGGGAAAGCCAAACTGAATACAGGGAGAAAGAAGGCGAGGTCGAGAGATGGCAGCAGCTGCTGGAGGAATAAGATGTAGAGTATTGCCAGTAATTCACAGGGTGTTTGGTGACACACAGATTGTTAGAAATGGGTTAATTTTTATGTAGAGCTAGCCAGTAAGAAACCTGTGCCATTGGTCAGTTTATAATTAATATTAAGCTTCTGAGTGGTTATTCGGGAACTGGCGGGGGGGAAAGAAATCTCCAGTTACAGACTATATATTTCTCCTTCAAAGAATACCTCCATGTGCTAACTGAAGTTCTTATACTATCACAGCCTATATTTGGAGTATGTCTACAGACTGAGGAACCTCCCTCTCAGTCATGTGACCTTTACATTTTATGTCTGTCAGCTACCACACTGTGTGTGTTGGGTGGAGGTGGGGTGAGCTGACTGAGAAGGGCATTAAAAAATCAAGGCAGAACACGAATCCCTTGAAACATGGCATCACCGCCACTGGGTCAGTCAGCTCTGCTCCTGTTCTCCCTTGTGTATGCAGCCCTTCTCCTCCCGGAAGATGAGACTCATGTGTCTCAGTTAGGTGTGCTTCTGGTACCCAGGCTGGGAAGACAAGCAGGTTAGAGGGAGGAAGGAGAGGCCCCAGGGCTAAGCAGGAGAAGTCAGGCAGCATAATCAGCAGTGGGCTAGGGAGGAGTTAGTTGAGTTGGGCATAAAAAATGAAAGCAGACCTTTAGACATATGGAAGGTTAAGTGATGAAAATTAAATTATGGAACATGGTAGAAGAAAAAAGTCAAAGTGGGCCAAGTGTCAAGAAGCTGAGTGTGAATCAAGCACATGGCTGAACCATGCTAAAAATTATTTGCTCTCTGTTGAAATTAGTATTGACAGCTGAAGTTAAAATATGCTTGCTATGTGTCTTTTTCGTGTTGAAATAAGGATGACATCAAACAGCTGGTTTTCTCCTCTTGGAATCCTAGGGTACACTCTTCCTTGTAAATGTCAGCACGATGGACAGGCAGTGTGTGATTTCCCTTTACGCTTTCTTGCTGCAGGAAATACCAGAAATGGTCCAACACCCTATGGGTTCCGACTCACGCCAGAGGAAGAAATGAGGAGACAGCGCCTTCACAGATTTGATGGCCAGTGACATGGCACCACGCCCAGGAAGACGTGGTCCAGCTGTGTGATTGTAGCCCGTTCAGTCTACTCCCCAAGCCCCTTATTCATTGTGAACAAAAGCAGAGCACACTGTTATTGTTACAGATCACTCATGTCTGCCACGAGCTGTCACTCCATGGCCCCAGCCAGGCTGACATCTGGAAACCAGGCTTGCCCCGGAAGTGCACAGCTTTCTATCTAGCCCTATGTTCTCTCCTAAGCCAATGGTCACCTCTTCAGCTAGGACCAATTTCCACACACTCCCCACCTTCCCACCCAGCTCAGTTGCACATTTACACTGGGGTTGAAGACTGTGTCCTTTATAGAAAGTATTTTTTCACCAGGTGAGAGGATCATCTCTCACTCTGCCTCGGTGCCCTGCCTGGCAGGAGGTGCAGTGCCACCACCGCTGGTCCTCCTGGCAAAGTTCCATGATGATGCCAGGAGAGGATGTGGCTGCCTTCCTGGGACAGTCCATCCACTATCATGCAGGCTGCTTGGGGGGCTGTGTCTGCCTGCTGTTCACAACCCCTGCTTTGCTCTGCGTGTAGAATATCTGACTGGAGGGGAATAGGAGAGATCTAAGATGGAGAAAACACCCACTCACTCATCAGATAGCAAATGGCACCAGCAATTGGGGTGCACAGCCACACCTCCAGGAGCAGGAGACTTGTGTAACTACTCCACAGAACAGCGGCACTCGCCCCCCACATACAGAGCAAAGCGGAGATGAACAGTTAATTTCTCACTGGGTATCCCATTTGCTGGAAGTGTTTCTTTCTTCACCAAAGTGCCTTTTCATTGGTCACTGTTGTGCCTGGTGTCTGTCATAAACAGGCATCCAAAAAAAAAAGAATGCCCCAGAGAACTTCAGTGTTTAGAAAACAGAGTGTCCGAGTCACGGAAGGTATTTGTGTTGCTTGTGTTCTGAGAATAAAAGGACAAAGCCAGAATTATCGCTACTACCTGACTGTCTTGGAGCCTTTAGTTCAAAGAGAGTTAGGAGCAACAAATGATGCTCCTATTTTAACTCACATTCATGTGTAGTTTCTGTAGGCAGGCTTTCTTACACACAGTGCAAGCATCTACAAAAACATACTATTCATGCAGATGAGCTTTGGAGGGGAGTGCATGGGACCTGACTTCGTTTACAGTTTTGTATTCTGTTTTCAAAAGTGTGTGTGCATGTTGCTTTCAGAAGATTAATTTATAAAATAAATCAAGAAACTTGTAACCAGTAAAACCGACTTTAAACTAAGTATTATATGTCCATTAAGAAAATTCACAGGCCGGGCATAGTGACACACACCTTTAATCCCAGCACTCAGGAGTCATGGGCAGGAGGATCTCTGAGTTCAAAGCCAGTCTGGTTGACATATGAAGTTCTATGCCAGCCAGAATACACACAAGCACACATGTATGTACACACAGCGGAAACCCTGTCTCAGAGAAAGAGGGAGGAATTGAGGGGCGCAGGAGGGAAGGAGGAGCACATGCTGAAGTAAAGAAGGAAAGGAATTCACAGTGTGTAAATAAAACTCCAAATGCTCAGCTCTAAGATGAGCTGGTGCCCGGGGTTGACATTTTGAGGCTATTAACGTCTCGGTTTTCTGTTGTGTGCATTTGACACATCTGGTGCCGGCCAACTGTGCAACACCATGTCTGCTTGCTCATATGAACCCACCTGCATACACTTGACACTCGCATACAAATGGGCTAAGCAAATCCCTGAAGTCTGAAAGCATTTGGGCAGGCCAGCCAGCCAGTGGTGCCTGAGCACCTTGGTTGAATTTGTAATTGGTATAAAGCCGCAGTTAGTTGATGTTATGAATTATGCCCATGAGCCTGGGCATATCTTTAAGCACATTTAAATTGGAGTGGTCTGGGCTAGAGAGATGGCTCAGCTGTTAAGAGCACTGACTGCTCTTCCAGAGGACCTGGGTTCAATTCCCAGCACTCACATGGCAGCTAATAACTACCTGTAACTCCATTACCTTGCCATACCTTTCCTATCTCCCTCACTCCACACTCGAAGGCTAACTAAATGTTATTTTCCCACCACAGTTCATTTTCAATTAAATTAGAACTCTGCTAGCTTGTATGTGGAAATATTTTATTATTTTTTTATGTACCTTGAATCTAATAATAATACCTTCTTGCTTTGGACATTGGAATCCTAATTTTGGATGGTATAGTTATGCGGGTTTTTTTTCTTTATTTATGAAGTGGAATGTCACCAAATGTTTATAACAGATGTGAGAAAGGTCATTTTAGTTCTAAGTGAAAATCAGGTATTTTTCAGAATAAAGATGTTTTGGAAATTACGGTAGTTATGTTATTCAAGTAATGGGCTTACCCATGTCTATTGTTTTCTGTGTCTGGAATTTTTTTCTTTGTTTGTTGTTACATTTTTGTTTGGTTTTGCCCCATTCGCAAATAGGAATGCTCAAAATTATGTTACAAACTGGAAGTGGACTAAGAAAGAGTAGAGACACTGATTACCCCTCCTAACAGGGAGGTAATTAGCACCGAAAGCCGATTTTTAAATTTGGTTTCTTTATCAATAATCTTCCAATTGATTGTCTTTTATGTTCCCAGGGTACCCAGTTCCCAAAGCTTGGTGTGGGCAGTTAGCTTAAAGACTTCTTCATTCAGAATCTTTTCCTGGTTCTCAAGGAGGAAGGACTAGTTAAGCTTGCTTCCTCTTGAGGACTTGAGGAGCGTTGCCTATGATTGGCAGTGTTGCCTGTAAGAATACCTGCTGGCAAGGCTGGAGCTAAGCAGTAAAATAACTGGACTCAGGGCATTGCCAGGGGAGCTGGCAACGGGAATGACCAGAGGTGACCCTGCCTCTGTTGGAAGCCCATGTTCAGGAAAGAAGTGTATTCTGTTACTCCTAAGTGTATCATTTCTTCTACCCATTCCCTTCGATCCCTGCAGCAATTTTTTAACCTAATTCGCACTCCCCCCCCCCCACGTTTTTTTTCTCCTCCAGTGTTTTAGAATCGCAAGCTGTCAGCTCTGAAGGACCTTGAAGCCTCTCGATTCATTGCTTTGCTCCATATTTAAAATACGTCTTCACTCAGCTCGACATACCAATGCCAGTTGGGCTTCCAAAACCCATTTTAGCCGTACCACTCATCATCTCAAATATCTTTTATCGTTTGTCTGTGGACACATGGTAAAGGTCAGAGCCATTAACCGCAACCACCGGGCTCTCCCAGCAGCTTTGGACCTCGGCCCATGTGTTCCTAACAGCTTGCTCACTGGTCTTCTCATCCAGGCTGCAAATGCGTCTCATACTGGGATCTCTTCAGTACTGGATTGGCATCTCCTCTCCCTCAGCCCATTCTGTCCTCCACATTCTGTCGCCAAGTTGAGGCCTTTCCTAGAGACCAGAGCTCACATCGCAGACCTGCTGTTTTGTTTAGTCTGCATCTCTTGATAGCCACACGTTACTTGGCAATGCTGATTGTGCCGTGAGAGTACATCTTCCTTCCGAGGGCAGGACCTGGGAGAGTATAGTCACGTTTCTCGTTTTCCTCGCTGTACCTTCAGCAGCGTTTTGAAATGTCGGAGCATTTCAAGAGATACTTGAAGACTGAAATGAAAAGATGCTCATTCCTATAATGACAGGTGGTAAACCAAAGTGCTTCTCAAACTCGTGTGTGTGTGTGTGTGTGTGTGTGTGTGCGCGCGTGCGCGCGCGCGCGCGCGCGCGCGCCCAGAGGAGCCAGAAGAGGCTATTGGGTCCCCTGAGACTGTGAGCTGCCCAACATGGGTGCCGTGAACAAATTCCAGTTTTCTGAATGAGCAGCCGCTAGCCTTAACCACCTAGCCATTTCTCCAGGCCCCAGTACCCTGACATTTTTTGGCACGAGTTCTCTTTAGACACTGATCCGGAGAGTCCAGGGATCCACCTGACCCCACCCCTCTCTGTGCTAGGTCTGTATGGACAGTACCTCTTCAAGCCTGATTGTCCATAGGTGTTGGGAATCCAAACTCAGATCCTCGTGTTTATGCCGCAGGCGCCTTACCAACCGAGCCACCTCCACTCTCGTTATGCATTCTACAGCAAACTGGCTTTTCTGAGACCAGAGGAACATTGTATCACCCATTTTAAATATCCCCCACTTTTAACAAAAACTTAGGCCAAGAATACCCATGTCCAGCAGCGCGTACTGTTGTGGTTTGGATATGAAGTACCCCGTGTGCTTGCCCTGTCACCCTTCAGGCTGATGTGTTGAAGCCTTGTGATGCTGAGAGAAGTGGTGATTTTCAGAGGTGGAGCCTAGTTGGAGTGAGCAGGCCTGTGCTTGGAGGCTGTGCTGCTCTGGGCCACTCTTGGTGGCTCTCAGTCTGTTTCCTGGCCACCATGAGGCAAGCAGCTTCTGCTCCGTGCTCCCACAGCGTGAGACTCCGCTATACACCTCAGTTAATCCAGCAAAGCTGCAGCGGAAGCTGAGTTCAAATAAACTCTCATTCTCAATTGTTTCTCTCAGGCGTTTGGTGTCAGCCATGAGAAGCTTGCTAGCACAGGGAAGTTACAAGTCCCAGTATCTAACTGCCTGTCTCCTCAGTTGGCCTTCACACCTCAGCCTTTCAAATAGTCCTGGAAGTAGGCAGCCTCGTCTATTAACTCACATGACAACTCAGGCCTGTTAGGGCTGAGACTCATACTGCCCCTCACCTGGGATTGATTCCACCCTCTTGCCTAAGGCCTGGTTCTCTCTTTTTTTCTCCACCCAACACTGAATAGAGAAGTATACTTCATATAGCCTCAGAATCTCACTTTCCCCAGCCTTGGCTCTTCCTTCTGGCAAACTTATGTTCCCCACTCAGCCAGTTCTGAGGACAGACCACATTATAAGGTAAATTTAAAATGAAGATGGGCACAGTGCTGGGGTGGTAGCTCAGTCAGTGTTTGCCTTGAGTACTTGAGGATGAGTTAAGCCTTCCAAAATCCACATTAAATTAAAGAAAGCTAGGCCTGGTGGTACATGCTTGTAATCCCAGGGTTGAGGACACAGAAACAGGTGGGTACCTGGGGCTCCTGGCCAGCCAGCTAGCCTATGAATATCAGATCCGTGAAGATGCTTTCCAAAAAAACAAGGTGGATGGCACCTGAGAGCAACAATTTAGGGCCTCTAGCCTACATATGCACAACACACACACTTAACACACAACATGCATGCACATACATACATCTGCCTATAGAATACATAGTTTAAAAGAAAATACATTCATCAAGACAGTGGTTTTGGAAGCCATCACACAATTTTATATATAATGAACCATATCATAAGTGACAATACAGCAAATATTTATGGGTCAACAGTAGATCGGGCATCTTGCAAAAGTTGCATGATCAAAATTTCTTACTCTAAAACGATAGGCTAGAGAAAGTGATGCAGTTTATCAAGTGTTTCACATCTTCCCAATGACTCATTAAATATTTAAGCACCATAAGGTTCAAGCATTTCCCATGGATGTGGCAGCTAGGCGCCCTGCTTTTACTGCGTTATGCGGAGTTTCTTGTGGATAGCAGAATTGTAGAATGCTGACTTTTTTGATGCCAATTGTTTGGTCCCTGCATACCTTACTCATAATGTCCCTGCAGGAAATTGTGATAACTTTTTGTGGTACAATAACCAAGAACTGAAATAAAGAAGCATTCCCAAAGATGTTAAGAGCTGGCTAGGTATGAATAATTCTAGCCAGTAATTTATATGCCCTGGGAGGATCAATGTGTAATTTTGTTGGTTTTTTTTTTGGGGGGGGGTGGAGACAAGAAATAGTTTTCATATCGAATACCTTATTTTAAATAGACAATGTGACGATAATTGGTGCATGGTGGCTGCTATGCACTAGGTAGGTAATAATCCAACTTTAATTTTCAACATGAGTGTAATGTCCTAACTTATAGATGAGGGAAATTTAGCAGAAATCACCCATGACAACAGAATTGGGAAGGGACACATCTGGACTGAAACCTGGGTCCAACCAGAAGTCCTCCTTTTCCCACGCTTCTTACAGCCAGCTATACCAAATAAAAGAGACAGCTGTTAAACCATTCCAGTGGTCCGGTAGGACCCCTGATCCCAAAGGAGAACCGTCTGTTTTGCGGTAACCTGCAGGAAGTGCAAAAGGAACTCTTTGGTGAAGTCCAAGTCTCCTGGGTATTCTGCTGACTTTTTCTTAGCACTCAAAACACACGGACTTCGGAGATGCAACTTGGTACCAAGAAGTCGTTAAATCGTGAGGGAATACAGATTGCAGCCCAAGCCGTCTTGCTATTTCAGTGAGGGATCTTCTTTCTGCCAAATCTCTGAGCAAATCTCATTTCTGATTTCTGCTCAGAGAGAAGTAATTAGAAAGGGTCAGTGCTGGTTGACTGGCGTTGTGTTGATAATTGTAGTAAGAGCTTGTGGGTGTGTGGGAATGTTTGACGTTTTGATATTCTGAAGTAAGAAAGACTTATTATGCTGGGCACCCTCTTAGCAATGATATCTTATCTACAGAGCTGAACATCAGAGGTTTAATAAGGTATAGAAAATTGTCACTGAATGACAGAGCTGAGTCAATAATAGGCACATTCATATGTTAACAGTGGACAACCGAAGACGAGCAAAGCATGGTCCCTGTCCCACGAGGGCTTCAGTATTTAACCAGAGAACAAAAGGGGTGTACTAAGATATTAGAGAATGGAGAGGGAGAGCAGAGAGCCCCCCAAGTCTCTGGGAAGTTCATACACCTACACTAGTCTACTGTGCTAGGATAAACGTGTGTCTACCAAGCCAATGGTCCCAAGGGAGAGCATCAATGGTAAAAAGAGGAACCAGAGACACAAAGAAATGGGAATGTTTTGCAGATCTGTGTGCAGTTCAAGCTAACAAGAAATGCTCACGAGAGACGCTCGCAGACAAGCCTCACAGTTCACGATGGACTCTCACCCCCTGTGAAGTCATTTGGACTTCATAGGCGGTGTGGTCATTGTGGATTTTAAGCCAAAAGATAACAAAATCTAATTTGGGTGGAATTTAGAGGATGGCTGGGTTTCCAGACTGGAGCTATCTCCTGCGAGAGGCTAGGTGGAAAGCTGTGTGTGATGTAGGGAGCATGGAGCAGGTAGTAGCCCCCACAAAAATGGGGATGTTTCAGCCTGGGGAACAGACCACAGGCAGCATGGACACCTGCCTGATGGAGAGGTTCCGCTTACCAAGAATGAAGACCCAGAAAGAAACACCCAGTGCATGTTTGGTACGGGGCCTCCAAATAATTCCCATTAGGGATCTAAGCACATTCCAGCTAGACAAGGGCGGAGGTCCTAAAAAGGAAGTTTAGATAAGACCATCACAGTAATGGGTTAGGATAACTACAAAGCTTTGTTCGTGTTCCCCTCTGAGCAACGCTGCTCCAAAAACATTGAGATATAGCCAGGTGGAAAGAGAAATAATAACTTTAAAATAACATGCTCTACTGTCCCAAGAATGTTTTCCTCATTGTTTTGCCCTTTTGGACCATTTCAAAATACATTTCTGATCCATGCCATAGTCAGAGGGGGGATGTGGAATCTATACTTGGACTTGTTTCATGGCTTCTCTCTCAGGGAGCTAAACTGCCCTCCTGATTCAGCCAGTCCTGAGTTATTTATGAAGAGTGTTAATATCCTAACCGCAAAGTGGAAGGATTTGACGTGTGTTCTAATGCTTCACCTGTTCCCCTCACCTCTTCCTGGAACCTGTTCTCAGACCAAGTTCATCATGAACTATCAGGAGGCCTGGTTTGGGGATCCTGGAAACACATGAGTAATGCAAATAAAAAAGAAGTGGGCTTCAATTTCAGACACTCAAAACATTCAACACGGATAGCATGAACTCAAAATCAAATAGGTCAATAGGAAATATTCTGCTACATTAAGAAAATATTTCATAATAAAATAGAGATGTTCAGCCCTGGTTACATAGTGAATTCCAGACTAGGATGAAACAATGTCAACCATGTCTTCAATAACAAAACAAAAACACCAGGTTTCTTTATTTTAAAAAAAAAGAAAGACAGACAGACAGAAAAAGAACAAAGGAAAAAAAGAAAAAAGGCTGAACTCCTAGCACATTAGAATCTCCAGGAAATTGCCAAGATTTTGAAGCCAGCGTGGAGTTTTGTAGTGAGTCCCGGGCCAAGTTGGACTCCAGACTGAGGCACTAGCTTTAGAAAGAATAAAATAAAATAGACATTATTGACCAGAAAGTTCTCTTAAGCAGCCACCCCACAGGGAGCCTACAACAAAAACGCTAAATGTATTCTGCATAACGGAGCCCGCCATTGATCAAAGGATGACAAGGAAAACACGTCTTGGAAATGCTTTCCTGTTTCCCTTTATTTTCAGTCATGTGTGTGAGTATGTGTCTGTGGGTGGGTATTTGTATGTGTACAGGAGTGCCCACGTAGGCTGGAGAGGAACTGGAGTTATGGTGACCACGAGCCATCTGACCTGGGTGCTAGGAACTGAACTCAGATCCTCCAGGAGAACCATAAGTGTTCTTAACTACTGAGCCATCTCTCCAGGCCCGGAAACAAAATTTTAATTGAGTTTTTCTCTCAGTTTATTCTTAAGTGCCCTGAAAAGTGAGTTCTGACATGAGTGTCACCCTCAGGGGAAAATCCTTTCTTCTATTAAAATGCCAATTTTACTCTAGCTGGGGAAGGTTAGTTTAAAAAAAAAATAATAAAATAAAGTCTTTTCTAGCAAGACTTTCTATTTGTGATTTGTTGCCATCCCTGACTAAGTAGCCAACAGATCCTTTGGTATGCAGAAAAATCACTGCAAATTGACATGGATCCTGCCCGTGTGCAGGAGCTGCTAAGGTCCAGTATCAAACAGCTGTCTCGCCATGATGCTAATACAATATAAAGAACGTTTGAAAATTGGTGAAACGGATGCTCCCATAAAAAAACAAAAATCACAGGAGCTCAAAATTCAGACTGGATATCGTCTTTGTTTCTGTTCAAGAGAGCCCCGCGCCTTCCTGGTGGGGTGACCCTGACATAAATGAATCGTCTTACCTAAGTTTAATTAAGCCAGCCTTTAATTTTCTCCCAAGTGCATAATGACAGCCCTGTCACTTCAGGAGCCAGTTGCCATTATGTGTGTGGAGGAGGAGCCTCGCAGGTTCTCCTGGGGAGGAGAGCCAGAGGCTTTGTACCAGCCTCAGGATTGCCTGAGTAAACCCCATGTGGCTTCAGTGCCATTAGCAGAAGGACACTCTGGCCCCCCAACTGGGGAAAAGTAGTCTGTTTGCAGGTTCCCTGGGACGGGGAGTCGATTTTTGTGAATCACTACCTTAATATTCATTAATAGCTTTTAGGCTCCTAATCCCTTATTGAATATATTTTTCTATAATTGCTACTTTTCAAAAGGGTTGCCAGAGCAGGCATTTCTATTCTCTGTAAAATGCAGGAGAGAACATAATGTTTTATATTAGTCCGTGAAGTGTTTATGCTAATGTTGAGGCCCTGGAATACAGGACTGCAGGCCTTCCTGGCAAAATGACTCATTCTGCTTTGAAATGAACTGCTAGTGTAGAGAGGCTCTTTTTCCTTTCTTCCTCCTTTTTCAAACCCTCTTTGGGCCATGGTCCCACAGTTATTTAAAGTGCATGGTTAAAAAGGATAGATTATAATAGATTAGAGAGGAAATCATTTTTGAAACATTGAAAATCTCTGCTACATAGCTTCATTTGTTGGCCTATTTATATTGTTCCTGTAAAATCTAGCCAGAAGCCCAATAGATTACAGAATAATTGACTTCAGTTGTCTGAGACGCTATCAACCAATGAATGAACTCTTCAGTCGTTTATAATCTGGTCTTTGTCATTCATTTGCTTTTCTGGGAATTAACACATGTTCAAATAAAGCCTGTTCTTCCATCTTCTCAATAAAAGGGGAATGTATGGGTTTCATCTGGATTGGTGGGGGCCAAACAAATCCACGTGTGCAGCGTTCACTTGATCTGTAGCGAGGAGAAGGAGGGCTCCTGGAGGAGCCACGCTGAGACAGGGCGAGGCTGAAGGAGACGGGAGAGAGCACCACTGAATTTGCTACAGTAGTTGGGGCATCTTTTCCTCCACGGAAGTCTCTCTTGATGACCCTTTGCATGTTGTGAGTCCTCTAGCTGTTTTAAATTCGCAGGCAGACCTGGCACCGGCTGATTTTCTGGCGCTGGGCCTGAATGTCTTTCAAGGTGTCCGGTGACGGGCTAGAGGAAAACTGCTGGTCTGGGCTCACCGTGGTCAGCCAGAAGCTGTATTTATTGGCAAAAACGTGACAGGTTCCATGTCGGCCCTGGCATTCAAGGAATGGTGCAGCTCTGAAGTCTTCTAGGCAGCTGCCAGGTGACATGAGGGCCTGCCCTCCTCCTTGGTCCCCAGCTCCAGTGTGCTACCGAGACAAAAATGAAGAGTTAAGGCTCAGCCAATCAGTGACACACCTGGCTCTAGTTCTGCTTTGAAAATTCCTACATCACTCAATAAAAAGCAACTTAAATCTGCTGAGGTGCACTAAGAAGTGTTTGGGGTGACTATGTAAAATGGAGCCAATTTCACTGACGGCTAAAGTAAATCCATCTTCTACCAAACTTACCAAAGAATAGTTAATGAGAAAAAATTAAAAATAATAGTGAAGGCCTTGTAGCTCAGCGGGCTATAGTCCGCACTGGCCTGGATGACCTTGTGTCCTCTGGTGTCTACACAGTACACAGAACTACCATCTAGACAGGTATAAGATTCAAGGATAGGAGACTCACCATCAGGAATGAGTATCCGATCCAAAGGCTCCTCCACCCACGTGGACATGGTGGAATGGATTGGTCCTGACTGTGCACGGCCACTGCCTGGGCTGGGGCCTCACACACGGCGCAGCGGCTGATGTAAGGGCGGATCTCTTCCTCCAAGAGTGGCATCATGGGAAGAGGAGCCGCGCTAGCCAACCAGTAGGACCTGTCATTTCTCTGGGCATAGTGGCACACTTGGTGAATGTTGCAGTAGGCAAAGGGTAGTGTGCTAAACACGGGAAGACAAGACCCCGCCAAACCTTAGAAAGAAGAAGATAGGCAGTCTATGAGCAGCCTGCTCTGTGCAAAGCGGCCAGGAACCCCCACACCTGCTAGAGCCTGTGTGTTAGGAAGCTCCACCCAGTCCCACTCCTCCCATTCCAGACCCCGCCCCTGAGAAAGCCCACCATCAGCAGTTCCTCCTCTGGACCGTCTCAAGACTGCCTACAGACTATTTAAGACCCAGTCCACAGATCTACCACATATACTCTTATGTTCTATCTCCTGCCTTCCTGAGGCCACCCAGGAGTGCTCTGCTTTGCCTTGCCCTGTTTATTAAATCTGCATTTATTAATTCAGTTTAACTTGGCTCTGAGATTCCATCTTACACCTGTAAGAATGGCCAAGATCAAAAGTGCTCATGATAGCTCATGCTGGAGAAGATATGGGGTAAAGGGAACACTCTACAATTGCTGGTGGGGATGCAAACTGGTACAGCCCCTTTGGATATCTGTATGGCGATTTCTCAGAAAATTAGGAAACAACCTACCTCAAGACCCAGCAATACCACTTTTGGGTATATCCCCAAAGGATGCTCAGTCATACCACAAGGACATGTGCTCAACTATGTTTATAGGAGCATTGTTTGTCATAACCAAAACCTGGAAACAGCCTAAATGCCCATTGACTGAAAAATGGATAAGGAAAATGTGGTATATTTACACAATGGAGTACACAGCAGAAAAAAATAATAACATCTTGAGATTTGCAGGCAAATGGATGGAGCTAGAAAACATCATACTGTGTGAGGTAACCGAGATCCAGAATGGCAAGTATTATATGTACTCACTCATAAGTGGCTTTTGGACATAAAGCAAAAAAAAAAAAAAACCAGTCTACAATCCCAGAGAACCTAGACAACAAAGAGGACCCTAAGGGAGACATACATGGATCTAATCTACATGGGAAGTAGAAAAAGACAAGATCTCCTGAGTAAACTGGGAGCATAGGGACCATGGGAGGGTAAAAGGGATGCGAGTAGAGAGGGGAACAGAGAAAAAATATATGGCTCAATAAAAACAATTTTAAAAAAGATATGAACTAGCTAGTAATATGCCTAAGGCACTGGCCAAGCAATATTGTAATTAATATAGTGTCTGTGTGATTATTCGGTCTGAGCAACTAGAACATGAATGAGCAGTCTCCATTTCCAGCCCAAGTCTGTGTCCCATGCCTGTGGTGCCCCGTGTCTGTGGTGCCTCATGCCTGTGGTGCCCCGTGTCTGTGGTGCCCCGTGTCTGTGGTGCCCCGTGTCTGTGGTGCCCCATGCCTGTGGTGCCCCGTGTCTGTGGTGCCCCGTGTCTGTGGTGTCCCGTGTCTGTGGTGCCCCGTGTCTGTGGTGCCCCGTGTCTGTGGTGCCCCGTGCCTGTGGTGCCCCGTGTCTGTGGTGCCCCGTGTCTGTGGTGCCCTGTGTCTGTGGTGCCCCATGCCTGTGGTGCCCCACATCTTTAATTTCAGCACTTAGGAAGCAGAGACAGGTTGGTTTCTGTGAGTTTGAGGCCAGCCTGGTCTACACAGTTCCAGGTCAACCAACGCTGCATAGTGAAAGCATGTGTCAAATAAAACAAAAGTGAGTACTAAGTAGGCAGGTAATAACCAGTCACCAGAATGAGGCTCAGTGGTAGTAACAGGATCGTGGGAATTAGCACGAGAGGGTTGCTTTGTTCTTAAATAGTAATGCCACGGAAGATTAGTGGTTAAGAAGTTGATGCATCTGTAAGGTTAAGACCATGGTTTTGCTCTCTGGACCATAGTGTGGATGGCCCTGTATAACACGTGACAGCATCTGTCTTGGTGAATCCATACCGAGATCTTGATTGTGTGCCTTCTCCTGTCCTTCCATGTATAACAGGCTGAACCCAGTCCAAAGCCGGGGCATACCCATAGGGCAGGCAGGTTCTTGATCTGTCTGACTGTGGAGAACAAGGAGAAAGCCACTGAGGTATCCAGGGCCAAACCCCTTGGGCCCAGGATCACCAATCGAACCAGGAGGGCCTGCAGAAAGAAAGGAAAAGGGGGGGCATTCCATTTAATAAGTGTTTTCTAGTCTCAGCATCATGAAGCAGAGGGAGCAGGACACAGCCTGCCTCTCAAACTACACCCTTGGTCTGTCTGTAGTTCACAGAACACAACTCTTCTGCATGGAGGAGGGGTGTCTTCGAAACCCCTCACAATGGTTACTAAGGATAAAAACACCTCCCTGGTGACTGGAATATATTGATATAAAATAGAAAACATGAACATCGCTTGGATGCTTGCAGAGCTCATATCCAAGGGAAATCCATTTGTGCACCTGCTTTAGAAGCAGCTGAGAGTGAGGACTGCAATGTCACAGAAAAGGAAAGCGAGGGAAACTCTACCTGGTGCTCCGGGGTAGCCAGCCTCTCCAGTGTCGCCTTTGTGTCCTGGGGGCCCAGGAGATCCAGGGAAGCCATCCTGGCCCCTCCTGCCATCCGGCCCAGGCTCTCCTTTGCACCCTGTGGGAAAGTTCATGGTGATGGTAGGGAAAACTTCAGCATGTACATCCCGTGAACTGCCTCTGGGTTCTTCCCCGCTTGAATGATATAGAATCTGCGCAAGTGCATGACATCAGCTTATGACCTCCCCAAGCAACTGGGAACACTGAGGTTCTGAAAGGTATGGCAAATTGACATTAGTTCCACCATGATCTGGTAAAGGGCTATAGCCCTAGACCAGGGAGGTGTTGAGGAGGAATGTTATTCCATTTTCTTCATTTTATTGTTAATGTTGTTGTTGCTTTTAGAAGATGTTGAACAAGTATTAGTTTTATAATCAGACATTCTTTCAGGATGATGTTTTAAAAAATCCGGGTGAAAGTGCAAGTCAAATTTAACAGGATTCATTTTTGTTGGTTGTGTTTGGTTGATTTGTTGATTGGTTGGTTTTGTAGACAGAGGGTTTCTGTGTGTAGCTCTGGTTGTCCTGGAACTTGCTCTGTAGACCAGGCTGGCCTCATACTCAGAGATCTGCCTGCTTCAGCCTCCCAAATGCTTTAATTAAAGGCATATGCTGCCACACCGAGCATAGGGTTCAGTTTTTAAGAATGGCTTTTCATCAGGGTTTAGGATGTGCTAGTTTTCAGTTAATTCCTTCAGGTGAATTATCAACTGAATCTTCATAGAGGCCGTGTACAGCCCAATCTACAGTTGCTCCAGAGAGAGAGAGAGAAACCTCTGCAGGCATGGAGTGCACACGTGGATTAGCCAGGGAGCAAAGGCAGAGATGGTGTCCCTCAGCCCCCATGCCCCACCTCTTGACAAGCTGCAGGTGCATCCTTGTGGATCTTGGCACAACTGTACTGGTCGTACAGGGTGTTTTAAGTGTTTGGCTTCCTTTTTCTTCTTTCCAGTTCCTTAACTGTAGTTTTGATGGGGTCATGGTAGCAGCTCATCATGTTTGTGGGTGTTTATGCTAAATCATTTAGCTGAATTACTATCCCTCTCTGTGTTTCTAGACCCTACTTGTTATCTCCTTCCTTAAATTAGCTCATTACGGGCTGATGTGTGCCACTTCTCTTCCAAATTTGTAGTGAATTCCTAACTCCCAGTACCTTAGAATGTCTATATTTGGCAACGATGTCTCTGAAGATATGATCAAGGCAATAACAAGGCCGTTATGGTGGGTAAACCCAATCTGGCTTGGATCTTTACAGGAAGAGGGGGACGCTGCCATCAGGAAAGGAACCTCAAAAGACACCAAACCCATGGCTGCCTTGATGTCAGACTTGTCCACCAGAACCAAGGGGTGGAGTATTTGTGTAGCTCTGTTCATTCCTTATGACAGCCAGAGCAAACTGAAACATAGTTTAAGACTGGCCCGTTCATCCAAAGGAGGACCGACCAGAGTTCAGATCCCAGCACCCATATGGGGCGGCTCACAAACACCAGCAACTCCTGCCTGCTTAGGAGAGTGAGGGGTCACTTTACTGGTCTTTCTTCTTGCCTACTGCCTCCTTAACACCATGATGACAAAGCTGAGAGATGCTCTCCCAGACCTACAGAAGAGAAAGGCTTTACCGTTGACAGGGGAGAACACAGAAAATAAAGGGACCCACTGAAGACATTGTCCACATCCTGTGCTGTCAACCACAACCCAGCCCTGAAGAAAGATGCCGGGACTGGGGCTGAGAAGCTAGCAATATCAGGGATGGCAGACATCATTTCCTTCCCTGCGCTGCTCTAAGATGCCCCTCTCCCTCCCCACCTGCTGCTCCAGTTGAGGCCCTGGCTGGGTTTTTAACTTTTGCTCCAGTAACTGACTGGAATACCCTGGACCCCAATCTTCCTTGTGAAGCAGGCCTAAGCAATTCCCAGCCACATAGGCCCTTCTGCTTTTGAGGCAGAAACCCAATGAGTCCAGAACAGCAGCCTTCAAATTTGTCTTTAAATCAGCATCTACCACCATGGGTTGGCCCAGGTTCAGAGAATCCACATTTCTGGCACGTTCCCACATGGTGCTGATGCTGCTGTTATTGGGGAATCACATTTTGGTAACGACGGCTTCTAGACTTCGAAGTTTACAGCTCGTTCTGGCAATGAACTTGGTGGTATATTTGGAAAACCCTGTATTTCTGCCTAGTTTATGTTTCTCCTGCTCCTTTTTTGTAATTTTTGTTCTTATTTCTGCCTGTTCTTTTTTCTAGAAACGAATTTAATGTTTTATACCCACCCTCCCTTTTTATGTTCATATGTGTGTTTGTGTGGACACCTGAATATGTATGTAACCCCCGCTCTCTCTCTCACACACACACATATGAACATAAAAAGGGAGGGTGGGTGTAAAACATTAAATTAGTTTCTAGAAAAAAGAACAGGCAGAAATAAGAACAAAAATTACAAAAAAGGAGCAGGAGAAACATAAACTAGGCAGAACTAGCGCTCAGAACTCATAGAAAAATGGATCTTGAAGCCCTCTCCGCATTTGACAAGACAGGAAATCTAGGCTGGGACCAGCAATGTGTGGTTTTAAAAGCTCTCCAGGGAGGAGGGGTGAAGGAAGGGATCTGGAAGTTCCATAAGGCTTGAAATTCCAGGCTTTAGATGTCCCCCTCACTTCTCTCTCTCTGCAGGTTACCCCTGCTGACCTTCAAGACATGGGAGCCTAATGTCAGTACCTCTCTTTTCCTTTTCTGTTGCTCCAAGAGCATGGCTTTGTTGGATTCATTTATTTCTCGCAGAGTGCTGGCACCAATAATCGATAAATAATTCATGAGAGCGGTGGTTAGATGAATTATGGCACAATCAAACAATGCAATATTCTGCAGCCGCCGCAGACAATATTGTTGGGAAATATGTAATGACACAGAACTAATGGCATGTTCAGATCTGCAGTTTGCAAAACAGTGTGAGAAGACGGACTCTTGAAAGCCGTGCCGAAAGAAGAGGGGACAGATACACAGCCAGCTGTGCCTCCTAAAACTGTGTTTACCTTCTTTCTTTTTCTTCTTGTTTAAATACCTATAATCTGAGATTTTGTGTGAATGTGTAGGTGTGTGTGTATGTGGGTTCCAGTACACACTTGTATGTAGGTGTGTGTGTGTTTATAAACACTTGTGTGTAGGTGTGTGTGTGTGTTCACGTATATTCATGTATAGATGTGTGTGTGTGTTCATGTACATTCATGTGTAGGTGTGTGTGTGTGTGTGTGTACACTGATGTAGAAACCAGAGATTGGAGGCAAGCATCTTCCTCAATAACCCTCCACTTTCTCTTTAGACAGAGTCTCTTGGAACCTGACACTTACTGACTTACCTAGTCTGGCTGTGTAGCTAGCCCCGAAGTTCCTACTGTGTTTTCCTTCCCAGCATTGGGATTATAGGCACCCTGGCTGCACCCAGTGGGTTCTGGGGGATGAACTGAGCTCCACATGCTTATGCAGAAAGTACTTTACCACGCTGGTGTGGTTGCTGCTCATGCCTTTAATCCCAGCACTCAGGAGGCAGAGGCAGGCGGATCTCTGTGAATACAAGACCAGCCTGGTCTATAGAGCAGAGTTCCAGGACAGCCAGAGATAGACAGTCAAACCTTGTTTCAAAAAGCGAAATAGGAAGGAAGGAAATAATTTATCAACAAAGTCATCTCCCTACCCCCAATAAGGTTTTGGGGTTTTTTTTGTTTGTTTGTTTGTTTGTTTGTTTTTTAACTTCCCTAGAGACTGATGCTACCACTGCCGATAACCATACATCTCCCTCACAAACAGTTCTCAGTGTTAGGTGCTTCTATCTACCAGGGGCCATGTGTTAACATCTGGAATCATTTCTGCTTGTCACAAGGTAGAGGTCCAATATTCATTTTTAGTGATAGAGGCCAAAGACACGCCACAACACCACATGGTGAGGGGCCCTTTGCAGAACAGATCCCAGGCTGCTACGGTCTCTAGGGTTGCAGGAAACCAACTAATACAACATTCAGTTCTCCCTCCAGGCCCTTTGGCTCTGCACTGGAAAGAACCATGTCACAGCCAGGCTGTGGAGGAAGCAAGAAACGGGTTGGTTCCCAGCCTCCCTTCTGATCCTCTGCACACAGATGCTGAACTCAAAGATGCTACAGTGGGTACGAAGGGGGCTCTGCTTTCCACAGCCCGGCACTCCCTAGCTCAGCATAAATTACTCAACGTGGGCAGGATGTCCAAGAAGAAAATAAACTCTATGGAAACTACTGTTTCCCAGCACAGTATGGTTTTGGTGCTAACAAGGGTTCTCCCACCCTGATGGTCATTGACCAGGGCTTATGAGGTCAGTTCTGGGCACAGTACAGCCATTGCCAAAATTCAGAACTACTTGCCCTGTTCTCCTCCATCGTCTCAGTGGGTCCTGTCCTTCTCTTGTCTCATGAGCTGTTTCTGCTCCACTGGTTCATAACTCAGTCTTTTTTTTTTTTTGTCTGTTTTGGGCTTTTGTTGCTGTTGTTGTTACTATTCAAAATGAAGCCACCTACTCTGAAGTGCTATGGAGTTTCCAAATGCATCCTCCAGGAGCTGGGCAAAGCTAAAAGATTTAAACAGGAGTTCAACACAAGAAGAGGAAGACTGTGTGGAACTCGAATCCAAATCCCTTTGTGTTGACACACAAAAATGTAAGAGGAAGAAAGTTTTCACAGATTAGCCACCGCAAGTTGATTAGATTCTTCTTGAAAAACAATATCACAAAACACATAGGTTTTTATTTTGACAGTGAACTAAGAGAAGAAATTTATACCTGGTCCAGGGGGGCCTCTCTCTCCAGGAAGCCCTACAGCTCCCTCTGGTCCTCTGGGGCCTGGCACTCCAGGAAGTCCTGGGATCCGAGGACAGGAATCCAGGTCGGCAGGAGGCCCCGGTTCACCTGCAATTGGAATCACTGCTGTATAAATGGATTCCCATGCTTATGAACCTGCTCCTTCTACATTTTCCAGTGAGGGATGGATTCCTGACATGGCACTAAAATCTTAACAAGAATCTTCAATAGTCCAGTGTAAGTTCTGCAATGGTGGGAACTTGCCCTGCTCCCTGCAGGGACCCTCACAAACCTTCTAGAAAGCCTTGGTGGATTAAGCGACTGCTGGAGTCAGAGATGGACAGCCAGTGAGATCAGAAATAGAGACTACTCACTCTTGGCTGAGGTAGCAATACTTTGATGTCCTTCAAGGGATTTTCAACCTTTGTTCCATATTTTACTAGTGAGCTTCACTGCAAGAGGAACTAGGGGTCCCTAGAGGTTGGCTTAGCATATTCCTAATTCATTATACTGGAACCAGGTGGATTCACCTAGTATCGGTTTCCTCTATGTGAATCAAGATGGCCAGAGGTTTTTCAATCTTGAATAAATGTTGGAATGATCTACAGGGGCAACAAAGTAGACTGTTACCCGCCACCCTCCAGAATACTGTAGTACTTGGCAGCCTCGGCTGTGCCCTCAACTTCGGGCTTCATAAACCCAGCTACAAGGGATTTTCGATCATTTGCGGATGCAACACCTGGATTTCTGACGTGAACCCCAAGGCTTGGTATGATTTTAATTCTTCAGGTGGTTCCAGTGTCTGCCAGTGCTGAGAAGCACCAATACAGAGCTGACTGCAGACCAGCACATTGGAAACATTTGCCAGTAAGTCAGAAAGCAATTTCAGTATTGGGAGATCTGAGCTAGACTCTGACTGTGCATATCTAGCATGTTCCCAAGCAAGGTGAATCGTGCTGACCAAGCATTCTGACCTGGAGGACCATGGCACTGGGGGGCTGACACTCTCTTAACATACTGCTTGTATCGAGACAGGCTGCTCCCCAAAGCCTCAATCAGTCACTCTGGAACATCCCACGGGGGCTAGAAATGCCACTGAGCAGTACTGAGAACAGCGAAGAGACACCAAAGGCCTTGTGTATCAGGGCCTGTGTGGAGCACTTCATCACTCCGCTCCTCGGACAACCATGCCACAGGCTTGTTTTCAGACTATCCCAGGTAAGAAAAACCCAGGGATACGTTACATATTTATAGTTACACAGTCCAGACATTGTCCAAACTACAATCCAGAAGGCAGTGGATCCAAATGTACCTTCCTAACCAGCATATCAACTTAAGGTTCTGCCTCAACTTGCTCTCTGTCTCTATATTTCTCTGTGTCTGTGTTTCTAATGTCTCTGTCTGTCTATGTCTCTGTCTGTCTGTGTCTCTGTCCGTCTGTGTCTCTGTCCGTCCGTCTGTCTGTCTGTCTGCCTGTCTGTCTGTCTCTTTCTTTCCGTGTGTGTGTGTGTGTGTGTGTGTGTGTGTGTGTGTGTGTGTGTGATGTGGACGGGACCCATGGATACACATACCCTTGGGTTACATCCATAGCCGAAGAACTCTCAGTTTGTGTGCAGTAAATTCTAATTAAAGAAATGTTGAAAACCACACCATTTGGTTAGTTATAATTTTCTCAAAGTTCATGAAAACATGCATAATGGCTTTAAATAGCAAGAACCAAGGAACAAGACTCTCTGAGGAACTCTGGCCGTGACCACCGAGGAGCGAGCCACACAATACTCCCTGTGCCTTTGCAGAATGGACCTCAAGTCTTTAAGCTGCTTGAAACTGAATCTTTCATAAAACATGGCATGAAATTATAAGCAACACAGGCCCAGAGAATTTTTCACAATACGTCCAGTTTAATGTAAAATTGGACTTTGCCGCAAGGCTACTGAGAGAGATACACAGGAATGTCTCCTGTTTCCCCAACATAAACTGGACCTTTCCAAGACGAGGCCAAGTCGGGGGAGCTTGGCTGATTCACTGTCTGTTGTTTTAGTTGTCGTTCGTCGTTCTGGCTTTTTGAGGTAGCATCTCACTATATAGTCAATGGCATTTTGGATCAAACAATCTTCCTGCCTCATTCTGCCCAGTGCTAGTATTACAGAGGTTTGACACCTCGCCCCCCTTTTGACTGGACTTTAGGTAAGGACTGATATATTATCTTTAAATGAATATCAACTTATCACAAGAGAGGGCAGAAATAATAATTCACCATCTCGCTTTAATTTTAAATTATGAATATTTAAAATAGTATTTTTTAGAAAAGTTTTCATCCTGTTTTTCTTCACCTTTTGATAATGTAGGAGCTGAAAGAAGGTAACCGGTAAACATGCCTCTTCTAGAATCCCTAAAGTAATTTATGGGTCTGTTTTCAGGGTAATTTCTTTGGGGTAATAACAAATACTTGGAAAGAATAAATGCACATTTTCATAATTTATTTCTTTTTCCTCTTTTTGTTTTTTGGAGTGAATTGGGCTTACAGTTTCCTTCTAATTGTATTGTGTGGTGTTTGATTGCATGTATGTCTATGAGCCATGTACAGGCCTGGTGCCTGCGCTTGCCAGAAGAACAACATCTTCCCTGGAATTAGAGTTAAGAACAATTGTGAGCTGCCATGTGGATGCTGGGAATCAAACCCTGGTCCTCTGGAAGAGCAGCGAGTGTTCTTAGCTACTTAGCTATTGAGCCCTCTCTGCAGCCCCCCTTTTGTGGACTTTTGAGAAAAGGTCTCATTCTATTGCCCAGGCTAGCCTTGAAGACATGGTAAATCCTCCTGCCTCAGCCTCAGTGTTGGGATTTCATACATGAACCACCACCACCACCACCACCCATTCCTGCTTTTCACCTTTTGAGACCTTTTTTTCATTCTCTTTGAAAATGCCAGATACAAAATCACACATTGCTTCTGCGTGACAGACTATTGTGTGAACATTTTATTTCTAATACACAAATAAATTTGTTCTTGAAAATGGACTTGCCTCTTTGTGGGTCTAAGGGCTTATCTTTTAGTGATGTTGATGTTGCTCATTTTGGAGGCATTGTAAAGGTTTCCATTGTAGGAATCCTAAGAGGAGCTGCACTATTGTGGGTTGTGGCATCCAACAATGAGAGAAATTCTGCTGAGCTGAACTCTTGTAACTGAGCTGGAATTCTGAGCTGTGTGCCTATCTCACCTTGACACCTTCTAATGAGGGCCACCGCCAGGACCCTAAGATGAGATTTACTATGGCTGCAAAGAAGCCAAGACGTTAAAACGATGACGCCAGAAGCCCCATCTACACAAAATTGCAGCAGCTTAACTCACAAACACAACAAAAAGGGAAAACGCAGACATGACATGCAAATAGAGTCGGGGGAAATTATCCATTTCACTGCAACCCTTACCTCTGCAGCCTGAAGAGATCCAACGCAGAAATGCAAAACGAGGTGACGGTTTTCACGTGGTGAAGAGAAAATTGAGATTTGTGAGGGAGGACAGAAGTGAAATCAATGGCTGAGAACATAAATAATCATTTGAGGGACTATCGGTGACAAGCAGAGTGACAACGCCGTATTTACATAAAGCATCTGCATCATTGTGATTGACAGAAACCGTTATGATTTTGCACTAATGGAGTGTTCATCTTCACAAGGACTTGAAATGAGGCTCTCTTGAGGAGCTGACAATGCTGGCTGATTTTCTATGGCGAATGTGTCCCGAATGAGTGTGTATAGGAATTATGGCACTAAAAGGCTTCTGAAAATTCTGTATTCATTTGTCATGTTTCATAGATGATATATGCACAGAAAGGAAGCAAGAAGAATCCCAGTACCAACCCTCCGTCAGGCTGTACTGTGACCCCTGATGAAGTAGGGTGCTGTTTGTGCCACAAACATTGCTAAGCATTCTGAATTATCACTGCATATCTAGGATATTGTTTGGTGATTATTTTATTTTATTTTTTGGTTTTTCGAGACAAGGTTTCTCTATAGCTTTGGAGCCTGTCCTGAAACTAGCTCTTGTAGACAAGGCTGGCCTCAAACTCACAGAGATTCGCCTGCCTCTGCCTCCCAAGTGCTGGGACGAAAGACATGGGCCACCACCACCCAGCTTGTTTGGGGATTTTTAAAGACAGTACTTCCACTCACCTTACATGCATATATCTGTGTGTCCTTTCTCTTCCCAATTCATCATTATGGCTACAAAGTACTGGCTACATACTAATTAGGTCAAATGACCTCCCATCCCATAGGAACTAATGTACTTTTCAGAAAATGGACAGCTATTGAAATCTGGGGGCAAGAAGTCAACACAGAATCCTAACAGTAGTCAAAGCCTCCTTTGTCTCATGGGTGAAAAGCACACAGACATTTATTCCTGTATAAATAATATGTCTGACATCAGATCTTAATTAGTAAATGTATTTGTTCTGAAAGTATGTCAGACATGAGATTTGATGGGGCAGTCTGAGACAAATATATTCTTTATATCAAATGAGCTTAACATGAAGCAATGGTTTCTAAAGACTGACCCTCATAGTAACTACTTAAATGGGAGGCTATCTGGACATGCCTTAGGAGATGATGGTCATCAGAAGCTTACCTGGAGGGCCTATGGGCCCTTTTCTTCCTGGAGGGCCAGGTAGTCCCTTCTCTCCAGGTGCCCCAGGAAAACCAGGTGGCCCTGGAGGCCCTGGGAAACCCATTGGTCCTAAAGAAAAGATAATGATGAGGGTGTAGAAGTGATGTTACAGTGACTATAACTGGTTTAGCATCTGTAAAGTTCTGCTCCAAGAAAGAGCAGGGCAGCGTCGGTGTGAGGGAGGTGCTTTGCCTTATTTTGAGACATGGTCCTGCTCTGTAGCTCAGGCTGTCCTGGAAGGCTCTATGCAACTTAAGTTTAGTTTTAGACTCATGGTTTTAGACTCATGACGATTCTCATGTGTCAGCATCCCATGTGTTGGGGTTCCACACATGAGCCACCACCATGCCTGCCTAGTTTCACTCCTTAAGTGTGGCTTCTACATTTTTGAACCACAAGTGTAAGGTTTCTTAAATTTATATTGCTCAGTTCTGGTACAGAAGATATATTCTTGATCTTTTCTAGCTTAGTTGTTTATTTAAGATAGGTCTCATGTACCCTAGGTTATCCTTGAACTCACAATATTGCCAAGAATTATTTGAACTCCAGATCCTCCTGCTTCTACCTCCCAAATGTTGGGGGATTACAAGAGAGCACATGCTAGGCATCCAACCTGGGACATTCTACCAATTCTGGCCCGTGTGTCTTTCTTTCGATTTTTATTCCAGCTTGAGGACTTTTTAGAGGCAGCCAGGACATCTTAGAAATGACATCATTGTTTACAGAAGAAATAGGAATGACCTCATGTGAGGGAAGACGGTACCTCAGACCCTTAGAGTAAGGTAGAGAAGGTCTTCACACACTACCGAACGAACAGCCAACACTCATACCTTTCTGACCATCTTTGCCATCACATCCTGGGGCGCCCTCACACCCTGGAGGGCCTGGTGGGCCTCTAGAACCAGGTGGTCCAGGCAAACCACAGTCACCTGGATCCCCTTTCAGAAGGCTCACATTCCCGGGGGAGCCTGGAGGCCCAGGTGCTCCTGACACAGGGAAGAAGCAAAAACATTCTTTAAGTCAAAGACAAAGGTGAATATTGGTGGCTTGAGAATGTCTTAGGGAGTTAAATACAGTGATTTGCAAACAAGGCATGTAGGGAATCAGAAAAATAAGAAAATCAACATTCTCAGAAGTGAAATACAAAATGTATGTCATGGGGTCCAAGCCAAGTAAAGCTAAGTTAGTAACTGTTAAACTAAATAGACCTCATTTTTTCTGAACCATTTGGAAAATATCAGCTAATGGTTGATATCTTCAAACATCTCATTGTTTTGACTGGTTGCATGGATGGATGGATGGATGGATGGATGGATGGATGGATGGATGAATTGGTGGATGGAAGGATAGGTGGGAGGGAGGGTAAGTAGATGGGTGATTAAATGGACAGATGGATAGATGAACAGACAGACAGATGGATAGATGAACAGACAGACAGATGGATGGATGGATGGATGGATGGGTAGATAAATGAGTGAATGAAAGTTTGGGTGGGAAGGAGGGTAGGTGGATGAGTGGTTAAATGGATGGATGGACGACGGACAGATGGATAAGTGGATGGATGGATGGATGGATGGATGGGTAGGTGGATGGGTAATTAAATGGACAGATGGATGGATGGATGGACAGACGGACGGACGGATGGATGGATGGACAGATGGATAATGAGTGAATGGAAGGATGGGTGGGAAGGAGGGCAAATGGATGAGTGGTTAAATGGATGGATGGATGGATGGAAGGATGGGTGGTAAGGACAGTAGGTGGGTGTGTAGTTAAATGGATGCATGGATGGATGGATGGATGATGGATGGATGATGGATGGAAGGATGGGTGGATGATGGATGGATGATGGATGGAAGGATGGGTGGATGATGGATGATGGATGGAAGGATGGATGGATGATGGATGGAAGGATGGGTGGATGGAAGGATTGGTGGATGGAAGGATGGCTGGTAAGGACGGTAGGTGGGTATGTGGTTAAATGGACAGATAGATGGGTGTGTGTGTGTGAATAAATGAGTGTATGTATAGTTGGGTGGGTGAGTGAGTAGATGGTTGGCTGGAGAAATTAGTGGGTGGGTGGATAAACGTATGGTTAGATGAATGGCTGGGTATATGAGTTGAAAGTTGAATGAATGAATGTGTGGGTAGATAGATAGATAAATGGATGATATTTTAAGAAAGAAAATATAGCTACTGAGAAATAAATGTGTCCTCAAAATTATAATCTTACTTTAAAACAAATATCTATACAAATCAGTGAGCTGATCACAACTTATTGTTACTTAACTTCTGCAGTTTTTACTCCTTTTATTTTTTATACAATTCCACCCTTAATAAGGTTCTATGAGCCAGTGGGAATGTGGCTATCAACAAGGAAGAACCCATGACTGACCTATGCTCTTTATCTGTAGCCTGACCCACCTAGTCTATCTTTTTTTTTTTATCTGCTAACAACTTTTATAATCTGGCCCATCTCTGTGCAGCAGTGAGGGGAAAAGGCACTGCTAGTGGCCCATGTGGAAGGTTTCTGTGGCTCTCTAGGCCTGTGGGAGGGTGCTAGAGAGCAAGGAAGCACAACTCTCTCCTGCTGGGCACTTGCTGCAGGCATCGTCCATCTAGAGACGGGAAATGTTGGGTCCACCTGTGTGTACCCAAGCAGCGGCAGTCTGTTGCAGCCGACATAGAAGAGTGAGCGGGCCGTGTTCTGGGCCTGGGAGAAACTGCTGCCTGTGCTGCCACTCAGTGCATCACACTTAATCCATCTGCTCAGTGGGTAGAGCCACTTTGGCATTTCTCAGGGAGATGCTACATCCGTATCTAGCTAGCTGTTTCTAAGGAAGAAACCACTGCCATCTTCTGTCGTGAAGCAATCGTACCTCTTGGGCCATCAGGGCCGGGAGGTCCCCAGTCTCCAGGTGGACCTGGATCAGGAATGTCACCTTTAGCAGGTCTTCCTGGAGCACCTATGCGACCAGGTGGTCCTGGTCTCCCTGGGGAAGCACATGTTCATCCGTTAGCCTCATCACAACTGAAATGTTTGGAACTAGTTCTTGAGGAAAGATTAAAAACATGCTGCTTCTTACCTGGGGGTCCTGGGAGGCCTTTTTCTCCAGAAAGACCTGGGGGAGAAATTCCTGGGCTCCCAGGGTCACCTCTCTCTCCCTTTAGCCCAGGCATTCCCATGGGCCCAGGCGGACCCATTTCATGCAGACCTAATGATAAAAACAGCGCCAGTATGGCATCTACGAATTTATCCCTGTCACCTGAAAAGGACCCACCCCTCAGCAGGAGTATGGCAGAGGAAATGGTAGGTTCTGTCAAGGGACCAAACTCTGGTTGCAATGATTCTCTAGTTTCTGAGCCCCATTTCTTGCTTATGACCTATCACACTGACCAACCACAGGTTTGTTTTCTTTTGGAGTTTTGTCCTAAATTTTAAGAAATATTAGTTTCGATACAGTTTCACAAAGCAAAAAGAAAAACAAACAAAAAATTAAAGGAGATGATTATATATAACTCAAGCAAATTGCTTAGAGAATTGCTTAGAAATCTGAGTGGAGACTGGCCTACCATAATTTGAAGCTTCCCATTGAAAGGGGACAGATTTGGTTTCTTGGAAGGGTTGAATATTTAATAAGACCAATTGAAAGAACCACGCAGCAAATCTTAGGTGACCTAAGTTACTTTTTGAATATCCAAAATCCACAAAGATTTTGTCTCTCTCCAACAGTAGAGTCACGCCTAGCTGTAAAATCCTTTTTTTAAAAACAAGTATTCGAATTCACGAGTTGGTATCAGCTACTATGTCTGATGTAGGCTATTTTAGTGGGGAAAATTATACAATAGACATATTTTAATGGAATAAGCTAAAACACGAAGTTGAAGATTAACCCGTCTGTGATATCAAAAATAACCCCAAGTTGGGAGCTGGAGAGATGGCTCAGCAATTGAGAGCACCCGCTCCTTTTCCAGAGGCCCCAAATTTGACTCAAAGCACCCATGTTGGACCACTCATAAACCATGGCCTGTAACTCTAGCTCCAAGGAGAACCAAGCACTCGGGCTCTCCCGGCACCTGCGCTCACATGCATACGACCCCCACATAGATGCACATAATTGAGAATTATAAAAATAGATATTGAAGAAACTCATGGGAAGTGATTCAAGTAGTTTCTCTCGATGGTCACAGTAAAGGGATGCCAACACTATTAATTAGATTAGTGCGACTGTAGTGTGACTGTACCCACCATGCTACACTTAAAAAACAAGCAATGTATATTTTTAAAAAATAACAAGATTATTTTTTTTATAACATCTTGAAATCTGGTCCCATTTCACAAGAATTCAGAATATTCAGTAAACAGACCTAAGCAACAACATGAAAAGTATTATTAACTGCCACTCCTTTGAATCAAGTTTTCTTAGATGTCTTTTTGCCTATAAACCAACCATCCACAGATAGAGAAATAATTCTAGCACTGTCTCTTTGCTCCACCATTCTTTTCAATTCACCCCCAGTCCTCACGACTTGAGGAAATACCATGGAAAGATTCTACTTCATCCCTCAGTCCATGGATCAAAGTTTTATCATCAGTGGATCTGTCTTACCTGAGGTACCTTTGGCTCCTTTCTCACCCTTGAGACCGTGCAAGCCGTTCAGACCAGGAGACCCGGGGGACCCTGAAAACACAACACAGGTTCTGTGTCTCAAAGGTTAGGCCAGCTATTGCTTACTAGTCTTCCTGGTCTGGCTACAATACGATGCCTACACCAGGGGAGGCAGGAAGCAGACAGATCTCAGGTCAGCATAGGGACCAGAAGCCAGCCTGAGAGCTTTTTAGCACCAACATTTGCTGAAGATGTTTTTTCCAATATGAAGACTTAACAGATACATCTCTTTGGCTTGTTTTGTGACTAACCCATGATGGGAGATGCTCTGGAATTGCCACATTTGGGTGCAGGAAGTGACCTTTGATTTGATGACGATAAAATCTCTTTAGGCAAGGGTAGAGATTGGATGGCAGTAAACCCAAGCTCAGTGCTTCCCAGTTTGAGTCTTCACTTTCCACCAGTGTGTTCTGGTCCTAACTCCTAGATGCAGTCACGGTAATGACCAAAACAGCAGGATGATTGGTGCTGCGGTGTGTGGGGACAGCCTGTTCTCCTTGGTTTTCGGTTGGGCACTGAACACTGGAAGACAAACCTGTGAGGCGAGCTCAGCTCTCGCTATCTCTCTGCCGCTATTCCTTTTGGAATTGCCCTGACACTTCCTTACAGGGACAAACTGGCTTTGTGGTGGTCTCTCAGCTCAAGCCTTATGCTTCCACTGACGTCGGTACACATGGAACTAGATTAACCAAGAGGCATTTAAGTTATCTGGAGACAACTATGAGCCTGGTTTGACTTTAGTTACTATCAGACACATCCAGTGGAAAGTTTTTCTTAGGGTTCTCCTTCAGTAAATGCTGGGTTGTGTTTAATGTTTTCAAACAAGAGGTTTCCAACAGGCCAGCATGAATTTGAGACCAGGACTGAGGGGACAGAGATGTAAGAAATATCGTAGAGTCCCTCGAGTGTGCAGAGCCCGGCCACACGCAGTCCCGTGTGTCTTGTTGTCCCACTGTGTGATCCTAGGAAGGAAGCTTTCTCAGCCTTTGGCCAAACCCAATGACCCGCCTAGCCCATTGCTGGACTTTCTATCCGCTAGCTGTCCTTTGCCACCCAGAAGGAAGCCATCCTCCACACAGCTCATTCACCCAGATTAGCATTCTATTGGTTTGTGACAACACCACACTGATCTCACGTGACCAAATGCACAGGAAGAGCCCACGGTCCCTCCATAGGGCTTCTTGGATGGATTGCCTCTGCCAAGCTGTCCAACAACCATGCCTTTGGGCAGCCGCCTCCCTGGCTCACGGGTAAATCAGACCCCAAGACCAAACTCTACTAATCTTTCTATCCCACAAGGAACATAATTTCTACACCTCATAAGTATCAAGCAGATGTTTGTTGACCCACTGTAAAAAATAAAGAAAGGAGTACGAGGGTTGAAGAGATGGAGAGAAGGCTTTGTTTAAAGAGTAGACTAAAGTTCTTGAACTCTGCTTGCCTGCCACATTTTTTTCTAATATATTTGTAGGACAAATACAATTCCCAGAAGTTAGAGATATCTTCCTATGGGTAAATAATTCCAGGGCTGGTTCCACTTTGTTCGGTAAAGCAGGTTCTCATGGAGAACCCTGATTGGAGGACAGCATAGTTATCATCGGTACTTAAAACAGACAACTGCTGTTCTCCTTCTAAGATTGCAAATTTATAGTGATTCCAATGAGCCATGTTTTCTTGCGCCGAGAAAAAAGATGGGGGGGCAGGCGGGAATGTGTCCTTATTTTCCCCAAATCTCTTATTTTCTAACTGCTTTTCACTAGCCCTGGCTTAGCTTATTTTCCAGTTCTCTTTCCTATTTTATGAGCCAGTATTTCAAGTTTGCACCAAAAGAACACAGCGACCTTCTTCGCCTGCCAAATCTGGATATTTATTGCAATTTATCTAAAATGATAATAAATTTTTCGAGACTACTTTGCTATGTCTATGTGTTTTGATCTCCAGTGTTAGCCACCAAGATTGATGGCCAGGGGACTTGGCTAAAGGAGGACTGTCCTCCCCTCTGCCAACTCTCCATTGTCACAGCAACATACCCAGATCCTGGGCTGTCACAGCCCAGCCCCTTGCCATTGTTGAACTGGCCGACCCTTACGTGACCCAATGTTATCTTTCTAAATTGAATGCAGCTACATCTGGGCAGGGTTTTCAGCATAATTTCCCCCTTTGACTGAAAGCTTTTATCAATCCCATCTCTAAATCAGAAAGTTGTTCATGCATAAAATATATACAGTGCAGATGAAGGGCAATTAGGCAAACAAAGCACATTCCTGGGTAATGAGGACTTTTTATTCACCTCTCTGATAGTCCTTCTGTTTAACAGCCACCATTTAAGGCTGCACCAGGCTGCACTCAGGGACCAGGATGCTCATGCTCCAGTCAGTGAAGCTAACCTCCACCCCAGCACATGGTGCCTTCCCTCTGTATTAGAGAGTCCACTCGGTGCCAGAATCCCCACTCCCAGGTTAGAGCTTTGTGGGAAAGCCAGCAAAATGTTATTCTGTACTCCCAGGTACTGGCAGGGCTTACATTTTAAGAGGGTGACCAATGTGCTCCTGCATGTCTGGGACCTTTAGCATTGGAATCCACATCCTAAGACAGTCCCAAGAAAAACGAGGCAGCTGGCCACACTCACGTTAAGGTTGATGGACAAGAGAAATCTTCACAGCTATAGGCAAAGGTTGAAAAGCCTTGAAAACCCTTATCAAGAACAGATTCTAAAATAAGATTAAATTAATTTTTTTTTCTACTGAAAGGATAAATATGGCTTCCTAATGCACAGAGTTCCATCTCCCAAGAGCATAGCTCATGACAGGCACTGAAGAGACAATGAGTCACAAGAAAGACATAATCCCTGACCTGACAGGACAAAGAAGCAATGAAATCTAGTTTGTTAAGTGCTGGGTGAGAGACAGGAGAATAATTCAGTTCCAGAAGCTGGGGGGAATGTTGCTCTGATTGTCATGGCCCTCTGATGGAAGGCATTTTCTTTCTCATCAAAGGCATTTGATAGTACCTTCCAAAAGTGAACTCCTGGGGCCAGGAAAATGGCTCAGTCAATGCAGTGCTTGCTATATAAGGATGAAAGCCTGCATTTCATCCCAGGGCTTATATGTTTAAAAAAAATCTGGGTGCATATTTGTAACCCCAGCACTGTGGGAGCTGAGACAGGTTGATCCCTATAGCTCATTGGCCAGCTATGGTCCAATCTAATGCTCCCTGAGGCCAGCAGTGGTCCAGTCCATCACTCACTGAGTTCCGGGTTCAGCGAGTCTCCCAGTTAGTTTTGTCAACCTGACACAAGCTGGAATCACCTGGGTAGAAGAACTATTTTTTAAAAAAAGATCTTGGTTACAAAAAAAAAAAAAAAAAAAAAAAGCATATTCTATGAGAGTGAAAGACACTGCCTCAAAATAAATAAATAAATAGGTGGAAAACAGCCAAGGAAGACACCTCTGACTTCTGATCTCCACCCGCACGCAGGCACAAGGGCAGATGGACATGGATACACACCCCTCTCCACAAACAGAAAAGTGAAGTATGTTGCTCGCCACCAGCCATGGCCACACAGCAGATAACTCTCAGTAGGTTTTCATCCTCCTTGTGTTGTGTGAATATACAATGAGAAAGACGTGTTTCCCTTTTAGAGAAAGCATGTAGTTAGGAGCCAGCGATCACTCCGCTTGTATCGTGTGTCTAAGTTAACGTTTAATTCTGACAAGCAGGACTCAAAATTCCATACGGTCTGTGTACGCAGAGCAAACAAATCAGAGTTCAGCAGCTGGTTTGTTCAAAGGAGAGAGCTGGTTCCCCTGCCTCACTCAGAACATATTTCAAATATTTAGTTTCTCTGCTCAAAGTGTTTCTGCTGGATCCTGCTTCATTTTTTACATCAATACAAAAAACCCGCAACAATGGATTTATGCTGAGATGTTTTGAGTTTTAACAATGTTTTGTTTTGTTCCATTTGGCTGGATCATTTACTGTGTCCTTTGCAGTGAAACAGCGTCCCCGAGTGGTAGCAATGAGGCACTGCAGCAAGGGTCTGCAGAGGAAGTAAATGCCCCTTGATCTGTTTCCTCCCAAAGCCCCTCAATGCCCAACATTGGGTGGAAATTGGCAACTCCTTTAAAGGAATTTTATTATGAACCAAGTTCACACCCATTAGTTGTTTTGGTGTTTTTTTTTTTTTTGAAGCGGTGTCATACTGAAGGTATTTGATAAATGTTCAAAAAGGAAGAAAGAACATATTACAGCCACCTGCAGGCACTCAGACATGCTCCCTGTTGTGTGGAATTGAAAGGCCGTGGAGTGGTAATAACAATGGTAAATGTTTTCTCTTGGATCCCCAGCAAGTCCTTCCAGACTGGAAGAATGCTGAAGTCAAAGAGGAGGCCAGGAGGTCTGCAAGGGTTGCCAGAGGCAGGAAGTGTCCACAAGCACCAAACAGAGGAAAAGCTCAGAACCACGGCCTCCTCATTTCGTGTGAAATATTAAAGCTGTCACACGTCTGGTTTTCACATTACTCCAAATGTCAGCGGAGATGGAGACGATACCAAGAGACTGGATGCCCTAGCAAGAGCTTTTTCTATTATGTTATTTGGTTGCCAGCAAATGCTTGAGTGTGCCGGAAATTTCCAAAGGAGAACTTCCCCTGCCTGCAGCATTGCACCAAGAAACACACCTGCGCTGCTGCCTGTGAAACATTGCAGGTCTCGGATAGCGGAGGAGTGAAGAGCAGAAAGGATGAGAAAAAGCAGAATTTGGATTTTCAAACCAGCAAAGCGTTGAATTCCAGGAGTGGCTTCTAACTCTTCTCGGAGGAAGTCCTTTCATTTTGACTAGCGTTTAATTCATGTGTATAAGCCACTGACCTGAAGACAGCTGGGACCAAAGGAAGGAAAGTGGAGCCAGAGGGACTTACCAGGGTGTGCAGAGGAAAACTTGGCCCTCACCTGCTGTTTGAACCATAGACCCCAACTTTCTAAGTACTAATTCACCAACCAAAAAATTTATTGTGTATCAACTGGTACCAAAGACATTTAAAGACAAATAATCGGACCACTGTTGACTTTAAAAGCCAAAAACTGCAGTCAGGGCAAGTGTTTCTCTATCTAACAAAGAAAGCAAATAGAACCGTATGTGTGTTTATTTTCTGGAAAGCCCTCTTGTCTTTTCACCCCATGATCGGTACGCGTTTATTGATGCAGACAAATGCCTAAAAGTCTTCCCCCTTCAGTGTCCACCACTCTGCTATAGCTGAACGCTTTCTCAATCAGTACCCACAGTGTTGGAAACATTTTTATTCTTTCCACTGTGCTTTGCTTTCACATAATGGACTAACAAAGTTAAAAGCTGTGCTTCTGATTTTATCTACAAAAATGGAGCGTGCCCTATATGCTCTATAAACGTGATGGACAGAGAGTGCTTACGATATCCTATAACTCAAGAAATGGGCATTCCCGCAATTCTAAGTTTCTAATCGCAACTAGTGCCTGAAAAGCTGAATGGCTACCAAGCTATTTCTGTTAGTTCAAGTACACCTGGGAACCCGAGTGCCGCCCTTCTCGGGTGAGATGGGTGACCCCAGGGCCTCTGGGAGTTCTCTTTTTATCTTATCACCCAATGGATCTGTTCTGTCCAGCAAGTAATTTACCCACAGAGTTCAAGACTGATTCTAAAGCTGTTTTGTTTTCACTTTATTTATTTGTTTATTATAAAGGTATTTATAATAGCTGAATACAGACAAGCATGCCTTTAATTCTGAAATTTCTCCTTTGGGGGTATAGGAGATCACTACCTAATGCCTTCCTTACCAGTTCTCAGGGTTCAAATGCTTGCCAGCTCTGGTGCTGTGGTTTGGACATGGTCCTTGTCTCCCCAGGGTTCAGATGTGAAACTCTGACTCCCATGTTAGGTATTAGGAGAGTAGACGCTTAATCCAACTGCTCTCGCATTGGAGACCAGACCTAGCTCTTTTAGGAATAGCTCCGTGAAGGCTGGAATCATGCATATTTTCTTTAAAATGACACCCAACACCTAACACAGAATCTAGGGCATAAAAGGAGCTTGGTTATCAGTGGAGGCAAAGGGGCAGGCATGCACAGAAAGACAAGCACCACGCCCTCAGAAGCAATAGGAGGGGAGCAACCAAGATCCAGCGTGAAGAAGGCAAGCAAAGATGGGTGTGGCCTCAAGCCTTGGAAGGAGGGGGTGTTAGTGGTGGAATCCTTGAGAGATTCCCAATCAAGCAGAGCCACAAGCCCAGGAAAGGAGCAATGGCTTTGTCCTCCATGGGCTGGAGGTCTCTGGAAGGCTGGGTGTTCTCCCTACTTACCTTTTACTCCCGGAGGACCTGGCCTCCCTAAATCTCCCGGGGAACCTCTTGGCCCAGGGTCTCCCATTTCTCCTGGGTGGCCCTTCAGCCCAGGCATCCCTGGGTCACCTGGGGACAGGAGAGAAGATTTCCAGATAATGACCATAAGTAGCATTCCCTATGTAAGGCCACCTATGCTTTTCAATAGACCAGGGACACCTTTTCTTTCTAGATATGTTTAGCTCTAAGGAGACAAATGCTTAATTTCAGAAAGATACAGTTCGAAACAGTTGTAGTTGCCAATGATGAGTTTAGCTGGTTTTTTTTTTCCTTCCTGAATTGAAAGGAAAAGAATCATTAAGACCATGAGCTGTGTATGGGTTATTGCTTTAGGGAAGGGAGACAGCCTCACAAATGACAGAGGAATGAGAGGAAATGGCCTGCCTGTTCTGTCAGTCACCTTCTGTGGCTGGTGCAGAGCTGGCACTTAGCCAACGCTGCTTGGAGTAAAGTCGTTAGTGTAACCCTGTGAAGCTGGACTGGGTTTGGTCAGTGAAGGGGTAAGTGTGCATGCCCTGTCCCGAGGCACGGTCAGGGAAGCAGAAGTCTCTAAGTGAAGAACCACTCTTTCCAGTACACTAAGTCACAGGAATGCTCAGGAATTTTCAAGGCCTTCTTGCAAGGTACCTGGATATCCTGGTGGTCCAGAAGAGCCAGCTTGTCCAGGTCTGCCCGGTGGTCCTCTAGGCCCATCACCTCCAGGAAAGCCTTGCTCTCCAGGGGCCCCAGGATGTCCTAAGGAAGAAAGAAAGGATCAAAATCCCATTAGGTATAGAATGATCTTTGAAATGGCAGCTAACAGCCAACTTCTAGCCTCACTCAGTTGTGGTTTGTTTGTTTGTTTGTTTGTTTGTTGTTGTTGTGTTTAAACTCTTTTCAATTGGTAAAAAAGACATGATTGAGGAAAATTTGATGAGGAAGTCCCCATATTCCTCCTCACATCTTACCACAGAATTCCATCTGGACACCCACATACAAGTAATCCCCACAATTTTGTTTTCTGTTTCTAAAACTAGTATTGTATCACCAGCAGTTTTCCGAGCCTGTCATAGTTTATCATTTGCAAATAACTTCTTGATTCAATCTTATTTAAACTAATCAATCTAATTTCCCCTACCGCTGGCTGTGCAAGTACTTGTAATTCTTTTCGCTTTTGTGAGTAGTGATCTTTATATACATATATAATCTTTTATTTATTCTTTGACAATTTCCTAGGTGCATGCTTTGATCATACTAACCCACTTCCCACCTCCACTCTCTTTTATAGATCTTTAACCATGTTCTCTCCTTTTGAACTATTTCCTTAGGAAAAAATGTCTCAGGCACAGAATTTCTTGGTAAATAGTGTGATATTTGGGTTTTTCTAAAATACATTTTTAAATTCGAAAGGATTTTAAAGTAAAACATAACCATTGTGGAATTCCATCCTGAAATGCTTCAGGAGGTATGCCTGAAAAAGAAATCTTCCTATGTTGCTGAAATAACACTGTGGCAGCCGAGATAATTAACAATCAGTCCCGAAGATCATCTAAGGCTCACCACAGACACAAGTCCACTCCTGCCCTGTTGTGCTTGTAGCAACCCTCACGAAATTCTACACCTCACAATTCTGCACATTGTGCTCAATGGGCCTCTTAAATTGAAATACTAAAAGATAAAAAAATTAAAGTCTCTAAGAGTCCCTTTCTCATGACCGTAACTTCCCAAGTAGAAGACGTTGGCTGCTCTCTATGCCTCCTACAACAGGCCGTTCAGCACTGGGTTTTTTGTTTTTGTTTTTTTTTTTTTTTATTTTTTCTAGACAGGGTTTCTCCGTAGCTTTTTGGTTCCTGTCCTGGAACTAGCTCTTGTAGACCAGGCTGGCCTCGAACTCACAGAGATCCGCCTGCCTCTGCCTCCCGAGTGCTGGGATTAAAGGCGTGCGCCACCACCTCCCGGCAGCACTTGGTTTTTGACAGGTTACCTGCGTTTGGAAGAAGGTACTGCACCTGCAGCCACCACCCACGTGCCACCTTCCCACAGCCCTACAAACAGCACCCTGAGAATGAGCCATGCTCTCACTGAAGACTTTGGGTTGCTTGTCATGGACCATTGTCCTAAAGATGATAGCAGGGACCATTGTCCTAAGGATGTTTGCAGAGAGCCCGACATCCCAACTATCTTGAGAACCGTTTGTTAATGGAACCACAAAAAGAATGTTTCCGCTTACACGAAAAACACCAGGTATGCTAACTGGTGACCTTTGCTACCCCGCCAAGTTCCTTCTTACCCCTACCGCCCACCCCAAGCCAAGTTCCTCATTCAAGGGCTATATAAGCTGTAACCATTACCCTAATAAAGTGAGACCTTGACAGTTGAATTCTGTTTGGTCTCCTTCTTTTCTCTCGCCCATGATAATTACAGGTAGAACCTCTACAGACCCTGAATAACTGGACCTGCTGGACGGGTCAGTTGGTAGCCCTGTTTTTGGTCATTTACAACTACCCTGGAGGTTCTACCAGGCTTCCCCTATCAGGAAGGGTCTTCCTCTTCAACTGAGTGTGCAGGGCAGATGCAGAGTGGTTCTTGCCTCAAGTATTCTCTAGGCCTTCAGTGTCACATTGGGACTGCTGAGACCGCTAGCATAATCGATTGAGAAGCTACTGAATTCTCAGACCCTCCAGTGATCAGGTAGCCAGACTGCCCACACTCTCCTGTGTAAGCCAATCAAATAAATCCTTTTTTTGTAATATAATATTATTACATAATGCAAGGGTATTATTACAGTGTAATTATAATATAATCCATTGATTTTATTCCCCTAGAGATTGCACTTTAAGTTGTATTTATTTTATTACTAGAAAGATGGCTATTTCCCTATACGCTTATTTACATGTATAACTTTGATTGAAATTTATAGTGAACCAATAGTCTAGGCAAAAAAATCGATGGCTGAATCTTCAAATAAAATATACACCTTTGCATTTCCAAATCCATAGCAGGATAGCATTCGTTACAGCACTGAACTAACTGATGTTTGTGCCTGCTGACGGATCAAATGTACTATCCCATAGCCCTGCTCTGTGTATTCTGATTGATCCCAAACACCTTCCTGCAAGGGACCCATGGCATCATCATTGTCGGGTCTAGCATGTATTCAAAGCTGCACCCCAAAGTTACGCTTGTGTTGAGAACAGAACTTCAGGAATAATTTGAACTGTATTTCCCTTGGAGATGAAGTGCACAGATGGGGTTAGAGTTGACCCAGTAAAATCTTACATAATCCTGGGCTAGCTACTCTCTATACATCCTCACGGAGGTCACTCTAGGGCAGGGTGAGGATTCCTAGCCAAGGAAAACAGTGTATCCAAACTCTGGGCTGATGAATAACAGAACCAATTTTTTAAAACTCTAAGTTGAAGCCATAGCAAATAAGAAACCAGAGCAATTTAAACACTGATGACCGCAGGACACCAGGTCAAGCGGGGCAAGGCATATTGTCTGGGAAAACTTGACTCAGTATGAATTAACCTCAGATTTAGGGTCTTCAACTTTAAATACTAGGCCACGTAAAATGGCCCTTGTTTGTGCCATCTGTGCTACTTTGAGCCTGGAGATTTTATGTCTTCAGAGTTTATGACAAAACTGCCCATAAGCACAAGAACACATCTTACTGGTTGGCTGACTTCACAATAGTGAAGTCACCCGAGCTGACGCTGTGTGTGGAGTTTTCAGTGCACAAGCGTCTTTGATTTGATGTTCTCATCAGACAGTCTATTTTGGAAAACAAAACAGAGCTCCTGACAAATGGAACTTCAAGGTGACGCGTGGATGTCCTGGTTAGTTTTTGGATCATCTGGGAAGAGGGAAGTTCAATTGAGAAAAAGTCTGCATCAGATTGCCCTTGTAGGCAAGTCTGTGGGGGCATTTTCTTGATTGATGATTGATGTGGGAGGGACCAGGCCACTGTGAGTGGTGACACTCCTGGGCAGGTAGCCCTGAATTGTGTAAGAAAGTAGGTTGAACAAACCATGGGAAGAAAGCCAGTAAGCAGCGTTCCTCTGAAGCTTTTGCTTTGCTTCCTGCCTTCAGATTCCTGCCTTGAGTTCCTGCCCTGACTTATTTTTATGTTGGACTACAAATCATAAGATGAAATAAACCCTTTTCTCTTGAAGTTACTTTTGGTCATGGCACTTTTCACAGCAATAGAAAGCAAAATATGACAATGGCATTCTAAATACAAAGTCTTAGTTTACAGGGAAACTATGTGAAGCCAAACCTAGATTTAAGCCTAACCATCACTGACTGATTGCACTTGGGCAAAGTGACTTAAGCAGCCACCCATAGGTGTCTGTTCACTCTGTCCATACAGTGTATACGCCTGTGCGTGTATCTTTTGCACTCTCCTGATTATTAGCTTCAGATATGCTCCTAGCAGAAGAATTCCTGTGTTAAGAAGCAAGCATATTTTAAATATTGGTGCATTTTTCTACAGGGTCCAAACCAAAGTGCAAATTTCAACCTGTGTGCTCCTTGCCATCAGTGGGAGAAAGATTCCAGGATAACTTTCGCCATTTTAAATGGTGGCAAACTAGTCTGAATTTTAATTTGTGGAATATTCACTTTGAAAATCCAATATGAGTAGGCAGAAGGGAGTGTGTTGCTGTGCCGATGCTATTGGTCACAAGAGTCATTGTAGGAATACATTGAGGGCTCCCAGAGCCTGGTCCTGGTATACTTCTGAGTGAAGGATGCCACACAGAATTGTTTTGATACATACATTAATGGGCAAATGGTAAAGAAAATATTGATAGGCTAATTCCCAGTGATCACTGTAAAAGTAATTACATTGTGTTTCAAATTAAGTCTTCTATCTTAGAGTAGGAAAATGTGCATCTATACCTTGGTATCCAGGACTACCTGGCTCACCCTTCGGACCAGATGGACCACGCTGACTGGCAGGGTCGCCTTTGCTTCCTGTGTGTGATACAATTCCAAGAGCATTAGTTAGAAAAATACTGTTAGGCTTCATATAAGTAACTTCCATGGTGTTTGTCTTCATAATCTCGCTTCAGGTTTTCCTGGGGACTTTTTAAAAACTATGTTTGATCTTAATGAAGAACAATAGAAATATAAATGGAAGATGTGATTTATGATTTTTAAAAGATTGATGCCATGTGTATGAATGTTTGGCCTGCGTGTGTGTGTGTGTGTGTGTGTGTGTGTGTGTGTATGCCCTGTAAATATCTGATGCCTATAGGGGTTACCAAGACAGTCAAATCTCTCAATGTTGTTTGAAAACATTTAAGCTATTATAACTTCAGTATATTTGCTTGTTTGTCTGTCCAAAAAGTAAATAAAACTCTTTTTTTAAAGGATCTTGACTTGTTAAGAGTACAATTTAAGTTGCATTTACAAGGCCATATAGTTATGAGCACAAGGTAGGCTTACAAATAAAGTTTTATTGGAATGTCGCTGAGTAGTTGTGGCTGAAACTATGCCCCACAACATTAAAAAGAAATAACTTATGACACTTTAGAGAAAAGAAACTTTTTATCTTTAATTAAAGGTAAAAATAATTTGAGTATATGTTACATCTGGCTTGAAAATTATTAAATAAACAATTAATATCTGGTGGGGATTTATGTTCTGTGATTCTTACAAGTAGAATCCCAATAACCGAACAGAGGAAATCTGTAAGTGAGTGGCTGGTTCCTATGGAGGACAAGGTTTCTGAGTCAAAGTGGACACTCTCTAGAAATGAGGATTTGGCCGGTTGCACCGGCTGCAACCGGAGAAGTGGTCTACATGGACAGCTTCTGAGACTTTCACAGAGAGGGAGGCTCATGATGAGCCTGCAGGCATCCCATCTAGGGGCCTTTGGCTCTGGGTGGAAAATGAGAGCCAGTCGAAGCTTCAGTGTGCCTTTGTTGGGAAGAGTTGCTGCTGGATTCTAACTAGTGTGATGCACCTCATCCTTGAAAAGATGTTCACTCGCAGGGTTACAACACCCAGAACTCTGGGCCTGACAGCTGTGAACATGTTCTAAGTCATACCTTTAGGTCCTCTTGCTCCATCATCTCCTGAAAATCCAGGGGGACCTGGAGAACCTGGATCACCCTGGTAATTAATGGAACAAAAATAAGACCCTAGTTGGGTTTTCCACGCAACGGCACAAACATGCTGCGGTTTTCTACAGCCAAATTGGTGCTTGTGATTGACAATGGTAAGGAAAATGCTTGAAATATTGCTTGCTGTGTCTGTGTTTTACAAGCTGGTAAAACTCCTCCAGAATTAGAGCTATCCATCCCAGCAAGAAGCATAGAATTGTATATAAATGATTACCAAAGGGTAACTGTGTCCTACTATTTGAATTTACAGTTTGATCAAACCAGTTGACATAAAATAAAATATTGAAAGTAGTGCTGTAGCATAAATTTTAAAGATCCATTTTATTCCAAAAGATGGAAAGCCAACCACTTTATACATTTTCCAGGAGTGTGTTACAAGCTACTTCATTATATTTTTTGGTTTCTCAAGAGGAATGTTAATCATGATTCTGAAGGCCAAGTACATTTAAAGTGAAATCCATACAATCTTCAAACAGATGGGAAGGCTTGGAAACCAGAGTTTGGGTAGAGTTCAGGATTTTTTTTCCCCAATAAAGCATCAGTCAAGAGGCAAGTCTCTACAAGTTATTTAAACCTGGGCTGGAATGTGTGAATCACATGACTTGCTCATCTACAGCAGGACAGCCAGTTCTGAGCACTGGCTGGAAATTTCAGTTATGTAATAAGCTTCTGGAAGGCTCCTTTTTTTCTTTATGCTACCTCTTACTCTCAAATAACCATAAATGACAAGGACGCGTACTGGCAAATTATAAATTTTTGTGGGATCCCGAGAGCAGAAAGAGTTTATTTCTTCTGTCTTATAGGGGCAGCTCCTCACCTGGTCACCTGGAAATCCTGGAAAGCCAATGACTCCCCTTAATCCAGGTGAGCCTGGAGGGCCAAGGGGGCCGGGAGGCCCAGGAGGCCCATTTAACCCAGGCGGTCCTCTGTGCAATCCAGGTACTCCATCTCTTCCGGGATCTCCTCTTCCCCCTTGCATCCCTGGGCTTCCTTTATCACCTGTTGAGGTCGGAAGTGTTACAAATCCCTTGGCTGAAACCTTAGACTAAGTGGAGATAATATTGAATGCCTCGGTTCTACTTGTAAAAGATGAAGACAATGAAATTGGGGGTGTTGGCATCTGCTCAAAACCACATCTCTGTGGTTTCTGTCTTTGGCAGCCTCACTATGAAAGGAGCTGCCAGAAATAGACAGGAAGCCATGGGTAGAAGGAGGGACCAGGCAAGGTCATTTGCTACAGGATATACACCTTACAAACAAAGAAGAATTCAACCCAGAGAAGTTAAAGCACTTTCTCCTAATGGCTAGCTAAACAGCAACCCAGGACATAACCCAAGCAGATTAACCCTGAACTTGAGAAAGAAAACAAATTCAGTTGACAAAAATCCTTACCCTGCCATGTTTCAGCGGACTAGCAGCATGTCATCAGGATGCTTTTTAGAAAAATATGGTCCCTGGTAAGCCTAGATCTGTAGATTCAGGATCTGGGATTTAAACAAGATCCCTAGGGGGATTTATATACACACTCTAGTTTGAGAGAGACTGGTCAAAATGACACAGGCAGCCCCAGATATTCATGTCTGCTTTCCCAAACAGAGGGGGTTTAAGCCTGGAGGCAGTAATTTATGTATACCTTGTCTTGATCCCAGTGTGGAAGATCCACATCTATAAATACATATCAACTCCAACTATTTTTAGCGTGGAAAAGCCAACATGTTACTGGAAAAGTTAGCAGAGTGTAATTACATTTAAGAAATGACCTTTCCTACTTTGTTATTAGTGGGTAAGTTGCCTAACATACTGGCTTCCCTGAATGATCTATAAAATGCCAACTTATTTGATATGGTTGAAAAACCTCAAGCATTTACCTCTCGGTCCTGGGAACCCATCATCTCCTGGCTGCCCAGATTCCCCAGGCTCCCCCTTTCTGGAAATGATGACTGTTTCTCCTGCATCACCGGGAGGTCCTCTGTCTCCTGTAGATGTTATATATATGAGAGAAACACAAACACATGCACGCTGCACATGTAACTCATCTTCCATGGCGTGTCACCTCCTTTATAAAGTCCACCTACCCCCACTAATCTGTATTCACGGCTCCCTCAGTATCAGTCCCAGGGACTGAAAATTCCCCCCTTGTCTCCACTTGTCTACCCCTGGGACCGGGATGCAGTTGGTACACTCAGTAAGTCTGCTATATTTATCCCAAATATCCCAGGATCCTCTGTGAGTTAAGACATTTGTAATGTCATCATCCACAAGACTGTTTGCTTATTCTGTAGAAGCTGGATCATCCACACACCGGTCCAGTGTCCCGTACCTTTCTACCTCACAACCCTTCTTTCCCTGCTCCATACGTTAAAAGGACAAGCACATATTTCAATCTGGTTCTCCACATGGGGACTTCCAAAAAGTGGGAACTGGGTCACACACCCCAGCTTATCTGGAAACACTGTCCTGCCCTAGCACTGCTGAGACTGGCTTAGTAGCCCAATGTGATGGGAGGGCCTGGTTAAAAGGGAATTCTGTGAATCTGTCGCTATAGCATTAGTAGTTTAATGTCAGCAGTAGGGAGAGTGTTTATGGTGCCAGGGGCGTAGTTACACAATGATAAGTGGCAAGCACTGTGGGGGGGGGGCGGATTTTCCTCAGAGAACATTCATTTTGGGGGAGTTTACAAGTGCAGCATTAGCCTTGATCCACTGTTTAATTCTCTGTGGAGTGACTAATAGTGTGACCCAAAGCACCTGCAAATGTCAATTGTCTTACATAGCAAAGAGATTTTTGATCCTTATCATGTTAAATTCCTTAATTCTGTGTAAATAGTTTATAAGCTAATAAAACAAGCAAACAAACAAAAAAACCCGACAGAATCAAAAAACAAAGGGTCATTTGAATAAAACTGGAGGCCATTTTGCCAGAGAGCTTGAAGAGTTGAAAACTCCTTCCAAAGACTGTCAAGCATTGATTTTTATTGCTAGAAACGCTACTTTCTCTCCTGCAGCAGCAGCTGAGAGATCAAAGAAAGCATCTGTGCTGTAAAAGGAAGCTTCTATGCTGTAAATGGTTAAGGGGGGCAGAATTCAAAATTTGAAACCCTGAACAATATTTTATGAAAATTATATACAAATCAAATTTCATTGTCCACAACTGAAATTTTGTTGCAACTTTCAATTTTATCTTGGTTGTGCGTTGACTCTGGTAGTTTCGTGTGCCAAGGCCAAGGTGTATTGTGTGGCAGAGGTCATTCGGCCTCCAAAAAATGTTTATAAAGCCTGAAACGTCTTATGGAGAGTGACCACCAGGAGAGTAAGGTCTCTGAAGCCCCGTGTTTATACATCAATGCATTAAGGACCTGTTGTTAGCATCTCCGACATGCGAGTATTCATTTACCTTAGTTATATGTGATAAGATTGCAAGGCAAGGAAAATGATTCCTAAGACACCATAGAACCAAAGAAATCCAGAGACACATGAATAACATTTAACCAAACACGGGAACAAGCTCATACAGTCCTCCACCCCAGTGCTGTTAAACCCACTTGCCTTTGGCTCCTTTCTCTCCTATGTCTCCCTGGGAGCCAGGCCAGCCCTTCTCTCCAATTTCTCCCTTTCTTCCAGGTTGTCCATCTGGGCCTGACCTTCCTCTCTCTCCTGGAAAACCACGGTAACCAGGCGGCCCTGGGTGTCCTGGTAAAATGAGAACATGGAGTTTTAGGGAAGCACTTTGAGGCTAGTGTGGTTCTTTCAGGTCCCTGGTCATTCAGTGATATAAATTCTGCCCAACATTGTATGCTGAAAGCAAATCATTAATTTGAGTCTGACTCTGGTCTCAAACATCCGTGTTCTCCCACCCACTCCTATTTCCCTGATCTATAGACCTAACATCCACGCACTGTTGTTCTGGGGGGCCGGAGCCCACCATGTTTTGAGAGCACCAAGAGAAAGGACAAGGGTAGAGGGAGGGCCCATCTGAAATGAAATGTGTTATCCCTGACCTAGTGATATCATCATACTGCCTGGTCCTGTCAGCTGGGGTGCCTCGTCCTGTGAACCCCAACATGTCCCCAGGCTTTTTCTCAACTTACCCACGTCAGAACATTCTGTCACTAGAAAGGCTAACACAGAGAAAAAAGAGCAGGGCCAAGCTAAGCTAACAAACACATTCTGTTAGTGTAAGTCTTGCCTAAGAAGTTTCGTGTGGCAGTTGAGTCGGAGTTGACGAATTTGGGAGATTTTCTGGGAGAGCTCTACTCACCCTTTGGGCCTGGAAGGCCAGGTGGGCCATCATCTCCAGTGGGGCCTGGAGTCCCAGGAGGCCCTCGGAAACCATCTGCTCCTGGAAGGCCTGGGAGGCCAGGGAGGCCCTTCATCCCAGCTGGTCCAGAAGGCCCCATGTCTCCTGACTGGCCTTTCCAACCTGGGGCCCCTGGGACAAAGCACAATAGCCCTGAGGCTGGAAAACTTAAAACTTTCTTCGAACATTCACAGGAAAACACATTCTACAGAGCTTAAACCTGTGGCACATTAAACAAGAGAAAACAATGCTAAACAGTTAAACTGACAGGAGCAACTCTGCATCTGCCTGAAAATATGTTTTACTGGATGTTATGAAAAAGGGAGCAGAGATCAGCTGAATATTTATCCCCCTGAAAAGATGAATGAAGATTGTACAGTTTGTTCTTTTTAAAAATATAAAGATACAAAGATGAAAACCAAAGACTGTAGTATATATGCTCTAAAAAGAGAAGAGGATGAAGAAGAGGAAGAAGAAGAAGAGGAGGAGAAAAAAGAAAAAGAGGAGGAGGAGGAAGAGAAGAAGGAGAAGGAGGAGAAGAGGAGGAGGAGGAGAAGAGGAGGAGGAGGAGAAGAGGAGGAGGAGAAGAGGAGGAGGAGGAGAAGAGGAGGAGAGGAGGAGGAGGAGGGGGAGGAGGAGGAGAAGGAGGAGGAGGAGGAGGAGGAGAGAAGAAGAAGAAGAAGAAGAAGAAGAAGAAGAAGAAGAAGAAGAAGAAGAAGAAGAAGATTTCCCAGAACCTTCAGAACCTTTGCCCCAGTGAACTTCAGATAGACTCTTAACAACTATGGTGAAAGATTTGTACAAATCAGAACAGTCAGAATGACTGACTCTTGAGATGAGGTTGTAGTAGCAAATTCTGTCCCAAACTTGCCTGGCTTCTCAAATGGACATCTTGCATTTGGATTAAAGTAGAAACAGATACATTACAGAATGAATGACCCCAGCAACGAAATGAAGAGCATAGTGGAGATAGCTCCTGCTGTGGGCTGAACGTTCTCCCCGGACTTCTTGTGCTGAATCTTAACCACCAATGGGAGAGGTAGGGAATTTTGAAGATGATTAAGTGTGAACATAAGAGAGGTCTGTGGTAGTTTGCACAAGGACACTAGAAAGAGACATCTGTGCGGAAGAGGTCCTCACCAGAAATCAAAACTCCTGGGGTCTTCATCTCAAAATTTCTAGCCTCCTAATCAATTTCTGTTGCTTAGAAATTGCTCAATCACAGGCATTTTGTGATAGTTGGCCCAGGGGATGGGAGGAGCCCCTGAACACCCGTGTGAGAAGATACACACTCATTCTTGTGCCAAGACTGTCATCACCTGGGGCATCTCCCAAGGCCATGTTTGCAGGAACAGCTTTGACAGCTGATGCTGCACTTTCCTTCCACTTGAAGGCTGCTGAGAAGTGATGCTTCCTAAACTTGCATATATTGCAACCCACCATGTGTGCAGCCACTAGCCAGCTCCATACATGTGGCCTGACAAGAATTTGGTTGGGAAAATGACACAGACCAAGATGAAATTTATGAATGAAGGATATTTTTGTCTCCAACTCATGATTCTGCTGACAGCCATACATGAGTGAGAGGCAAGCTTCCCGACTGTAAGGAGGGAATGCCCAGATGCTTCATATTTTGACACTTGGTGGCACTTACCTGGACTACCAGGAGCTCCAGGAAGTCCTGGTTGTCCTGGGGTCCCTGGAGCACCTCTTTCACAGGAATGACCGGGGGGTCCTGGGATCCCTGGAAACCCAGGATTTCCCTGTCTGCCTTTGGGACCTTTGAGACCTGGAGATCCAGGGTTGCCAGGTGGCCCTGAAACGATGATGCATTAAGGACACTCATGAGTCCGCACTGTACAGGGGGCCTAGAGCCTCCCTCAGGCATGTCAATTCCAGAAACAAACAATTTGATTCTGACTCTGGGCTCCATGAGCTAACAGTCGGAATGAATTTTCATATCATAGATACGGCTCCAAGTGAGTATGAAAACCACACCTTGCTAAGTGAGTTGCTTGATAAGCTTATGGATGGCTTACTAAGAGGTTACTGACCATAGGCTTTCCTCATTCTCTCACCCTCCACCTCTGCAGCAGATTGCACCCAGGCATATAAGATGCACCTGATGCAAGCTGCGTGAATGTGCATTTGGTGGGAGGTTTTGTCAGCTATCCTTTCAAATTTCTATTGGACTTCTGTGGAGTCTGTTAAGACTCAATCCTCCCTGCTAAGCCCGAGTAGCCAGACCTCACATTGGACTATCTGCCTGGGTCTGGCACTGGCAGTGACAGGTTACCCAGCCCTTGCTGTCAATGGCTTTTGGAGCAAACACAGCCTGGATATAGCTAAGTGGATTAATTCACCGTGGCCCCGCATTTGCAAACATGCAGTAAGGGCACAGGTACACATGTCGTGTGTGTGTCTGTGTGTGTGTGTGTGTGTGTGTGTGTGTGTGTGTAGGTTCATCTAATGTGATCAGTCCTTATTTGTAATCATAAAATAAATGTCCATGCACTTTCTGACTGAAGTGCTACAGTATAAACGTTCTTTCTGGACCAGGCCAAAGCTGAGCAGACATCCTCTAATAGACAGACCTCATACCTTCAAACCCTGGGCATCCTGGGTAACCTTTGCTTCCTTTCATGCCTGGCACTCCTGGAAGACCCCTATCTCCAGGGGGTCCTGGATCACCAAACGAAGGGTCTCCTGGGATTCCTTTCTGGCCATCCATTCCAGGAGACCCAGGTGGACCTGGGGGTCCGCTAGGGGAGGTCCCCTTTTCGCCTCCAATGCCTGGATCTCCCATGTCACCACGAAAACCTATTCAGCAACAATAACAAACTGGTTTATGTACTAATATAGATCCAACAGTATAAGGACAATGCTTTGATTAAAAACCCTAGGCAAGCCGGGCGATGGTGGCGCATGCCTTTAATCCCAGCACTCGGGAGGCAGAGGCAGGCGGATCTCTGGGATTTCGAGGCCAGCCTAGTCTACAAGAGCTAGTTCCAGGACAGGCTCCAAAGCTACAGAGAAACCCTGTCTCGAAAAAACAAACAAACAAACAAAAAAACCCTAGGCAAGCTTAAGCTTACATTTCTAGGACTTTAGAGACTCAATAGTTCCAGAGATGGAACTCAAGTCATAGAACCTGGTGGCAAACAAAGTTTACTCACTGGGCCAGCCTACCATCCCCCTTCTTAAAAAAAATTCTTTTACTTTTATTTGCTTATATTTTTGAAACAGGGTCTCACTCTCTAGCCTAGGCTGCCCTGGACCATCGTAAATATCCCAGGATAAGCTAAAACTCAAGGTGATTCTCCTGCCTCTACACCTGGAGTGCTGGGATGATAGCTGAGTGCCACTATGCCAGCCTCCTGACCACCCAATCCAGACACTGCCCTGGACTGTGTCAACCACACAGTCATGTGACTGCCAACGGCTAAGGATTCCCCCTGGAAGGGGTCTCAGCTGCTTAGGATTCTGTTTATCTACAAGATGTCACAGCACAGCGGAGGTCTGTGTCACCTCTCTGCCCCCAAAGAATCATCCCTCCATTATCTCCAGATCCCTTGCCATTTCCTTATGGCTGCTCATCTTTAGGAATACACAAAAATTCCTGATGAAATGCTCCCAAGGCAGAGAAAGCCTTTACTTACCAGGTGGACCTGGAATTCCAGGACTTCCTGGCTTGCCCTGCTGGCCTTTCTGCCCGTCTGGACATCTCATTCCTGGAGTTCCAGGGGAACCTGGAAACCCCTTCGGACCTAAATAAGAACAAATAAAACAAAGATTCAATTGCACAGAAAAAAAAAACAATCAGGAAAAACAACAACAACAAAAAAAAGGATTTTGAAATGTCCTTTTTAATTGTTTTTTGGAGTATGTCAATTTTATGGAAGTAGAAATGTTTGCCATCATGGGCTACAGAATAACATTCTGTAGCCATTGTTCCCAGGAAGTGTTTTGTTGTAATTTTCTGAGTCTGTACTATGAGGAATTCCTCCTGGGGGCTTTTCACACACATCACCATTCAAATACATTTCAGTGCCTTTCAGGACAGGTCTGAAACATAAACCTAAGAGCCTAGCCTGTTCTTTAGGAGAACAAGGTGGTTCCCAGAGCCCACCCTGCTGAAAATGCAGAAAAGGAGCCCTACATGATAGATAGATAGATAGATAGATAGATAGATAGATAGATAGATAGATCAATCATAGGCAAACTGCTTACTAAAATAAACAAGATTTTCCCTTAAACCTCTGATTTTCTCCCAAGTCAGCTCAGCCAACATAACTTCTGAATGGTAAACTTTGGAGGAGGTACAACGACATGAGTTTATAGCGCAGTTATTTGCTTCCTATAGGCTAAAACTGCTGGCAAGAAATCCAAGTCTTTCATTCATCCCCAGTAAGGTAGCAGTAAAAGAAATGAATACTCAATGAACTGACCTACAGATGTAGGATTATGTCTCAAAACTCTTGTAGCTTGTGATGAGGGGAACATACTACCCTGTCCTTTGAGCTGAAGCTTGGCCATGTAACTGGCTTTAGCCAATAAGACTTAATTTTTATTATGTCACACACACACACACACACACACACACACACACACACACACCACTTGGGCCAATGAGGCATGAATTGCATGATGTAATCTGAGCTGTGAGGTCACCTTGGGAGACTTGGCCCGCCCTCTCCTAGTCCTGCAACCCCATTAAAAGAGAACACACTGGCTTTTGCAGTAGAACAAGTGTTGCCCATCTGGACTTAACCTAGGACCAGGGTCAGTCACACCAAAACACTATATCCTGGATTGCCCGGGTCCCCACTGTTTCTTTAGACTCACAAGAGTCAGAGCAAGTGTGTGTGTGTTCACTGAGGTGCTGAAACTCTTTGGAATTACTGTGATGGAAACAAACAGTTTCAGAAGACAGTAGCAAGTCAGGCATAATTCAACCTGTAGATGCAGTTGGCCATGTGCGTTTTGTATTTCTACTCATGAATACAGAGTCCAGAGATCAATGTCAGATGCCCTTCCTCTATCTTATTATGTATTTATTTACCTACTTATGTATTCTTTTTCTTTTTTAATTGAAAAAATTCATACAATATATTCTGATCACGGTTGCTCCTTCCCCAACTCCTCCCAGATTCTTCCCAGCTCTCCACCCACTCAACTCCCCACCCTTTCTTTCTCTTGGGTTTTCTCAGTGAATCTTGAACTTACAACTTCAGCTAGACTGGTTAGCTAGAGTCCCTGAGATTTTTTTTTTTGTATCCACCTTCCCAGTGCTGGGATTACACGTGTACGTTGAACAGTCAGCTCCCTGCATGTGTGCTAGACATTGAAACTCAGGTTCTCCTTATTCTTGCCTTTACTGGTGTGTGGGGGGTCCTTCTGTATATTTTTTTGCTTCTATTGGTTAATGAATAAAAAAACTGCCTTGGCCTGTAATAGGGTAGAGCAGAGATAGGCAGGGAAAACTAAAATGAATGCTGGGAAAAAGAAAGCAGAGTCATGGAGACACCATGGAGCCACCAGAGGAGAAAGACACAAGCTGGCAGCCAGAACCTTGCTAGTAGGCCACAAACCTTGTGGTAAAACATAAAATAATGGAAATGGGTTAATTTAATATGTAAGAGCTTGCTAGGAATATGCTAGAGTCATTGACCAATCAGTGTTTTAAATAATATATTTTTTGTGTGATCGTTTCATGGTCTGAGCAGCCGGGAATGAGTAAGCAGCCTCCCACAACATTTTACTGATTGAACAGTCTGCCCAGTCCTCTTCTATCCTTGTGTAGTACAAGAAAAGCCATGTTTACTAACAATGTTGTACCCAAAAAAAGTTGATTTAAATAAACTTTAAAAACATAAACATGGGTCTGTGGTTTGATTCAGCTAAACACAAGGGACTGACTCAGATGAACTAGATACATGGACATATATTCAGAGATGCTGATTTAGGAATATTTTCAGGCTCTGTCTAGTCAGAACTTGTCCTGTTTGGAAGGTACTGTTCACAGGCAGGTCATATTTCCCACTCAAGACCCAGAAAGAGATATAGCTTTAAATTCTCAAGGACAGAGAGGCTAGCTGGCAAGTGGTCAAGCCAAAGTAAATTTTGCTGCACAGAGTCTGGGAAATCTGTGGAAGGGCCTCAAACCATGGAGATAAGGCCCAGGAGCTAATGACTGTAGTGTTTCTCCCAGGCTCCTGTCCCTCAAGACCTCACACCAATCTCAGAAGTACCCTGGCTGGGATCGTTCACTGTGAGCTTATCTATATTCTTGGTTCTTTAACTCTGGAAAGTGTGTAGGACAAGAGCTTTGCACTGGTGATACCTGGAGGTCCATCAAAACCTGGAGGGCCTGGATTCCCTGGATAGGTTACATTGCAAGAAATGGTGTCACCTGGAGAGACAAAGAAGAATGACATTTAGATTAACCGAGCACCACCAAATGCCCTGTGACACCTCATTCAAGAGACTTTTTTATTGGTGCATTGGCGTGCATAGGAGGAGAAGCGTCCAGGCATCTCTAGACCAGCCTTTCAGATGGCTCCTTAAACCTGAATCTCAGCTGTCAGAGCTGTTGCAAGCAGTATAAGAAAAACATTGAGTCTAAGAAGTACCTGTTGTAATAACCTGGGAATGTATAAATTATTAATATCAACGATGGTTTGTAGGCCAACAGAGTCTAGTGGAATGGGTAGAAGATGCTGACAGGTTATGAAGAAAAGCCATGGGACTCGGCACTGAGTTCAGCTGACTTTGCTCTTGGTTTGGACACCAGGGAGCTGCATGAATGAAGAGGTTTGCTGGATATTAATGACAGCCACCATTTTTGAGATCTCAGTGGAGCAGGTTCTTAAGATACACGGTCTCTCGTTTTCCCAGCGAGTCAGCGATGAAGGTGCTGTCATCCCCACCATACTCGGCAAAGTAACTCATACCTTGTGCCTCCGAGTCCTCATTGACTAAAACCCAAAGTTTCACTTTCAGAACAACGCCTCATGGCTTATTACTTCGTATGCTTTCAAGCTAAAATATGAGACATAAAGAAAAATGATATTACATTTTTCTGAGTCTCATACCATGAACTTGCTTCTTATCAAATACAAAGTTAGTTGTCTTTCTGTGTTGTCAGAACGAGAGCCCCAAACAGTATTTTTATTTCCAAACTTCAAAATTAACACTATAACCCAAGGTGTAATACATGTCTCAAAGGAAAAAAAACTTAAATAAACCTCTTTCTGTCAGCCATAACCCTGAAAGTAATTTTTTGAAATTCCTATAGCTGTCAAACATACTTCCAATGTCATCATCATTTTCCATCTCCCTAAAATGCTTGCAAGTATGTTTTCATGGACAATAATTTTTTAAATGAAATACTAGTGTGGCTCTTATTCAAATATATGACATTATCTCAAAAGATTCTAAAAAATTTATGCTTTTAACACATAGGAGTGATTCAAATCCAGGTGGACTTTATGCATTAATATGAAGAAATGAATAAAAAGCAATTTAGGTGTGACAAACAAATAAATCCACAAAGAGATTAGCATTTCAGGGATTTATTCTGAATATTGCTTATGCTATAGTTTTTGTTGCCTTACAACCTGTGAGATTTCTATAGCCCCTGGATGGAATCCATTGAACCAGCCTGCCAGAGAGATGGTAACTTCACCCAGAGAATTCCCTTTAGTTTTCATGACTTCAATTACTATCCTAGCATACAAATTCTCAAAATTACCTCTCTGCCCCTTCATGCCATCAATACCCCTCATGCCTGGATGCCCGGGCTCTCCTGGCTGGCCTCTCTCTCCTGGTGGGCCTGGAAATCCCAGTCCTGGAGGTCCCACAGGTCCTGTTGTCCCTCGAGGACCTGGCAGTCCGGGAAGCCCTCTCTCACCAGGGGTCGCATCCTTATGGTCACCCTGGAAATGTTAAGGTCACACACCTATTAGTGATCTTCCAAAGTTCGTGAACTCAAAGCAGTATGCATATTAAAAAGCCCAGATTTCAAAAGACAGTATCTTAGAAGCAAATGTGACCCAAAAGAACTAATTGAGAGTCTTCCTAATATTTTATATTCATGCTTTGAATCTTTACATCCATGTATATGATATGGGTGCATTTGCTATGCTTCAGATACAGAAAGTGAATTACATTATACCTTAGGTACAGACTAAGAATTGGATGCAGAACCACTAACAGCAAATGGGAATAACATAAGCAAAGGAAGTGGTAGGGGATGAAATTGACTTCTTACATCCTTATAATATAGTACCCAGATAGACTTCATCAACCTCCATGTCTTTGGGTAGAAACACAGCAAAGATTTATCTCTACTGCATAGCTGGCTGCTTATACAAACATATGAGAAAGTAAAATTCTACAGCAGTACTGTACATACTCTGGGCCCCGGATCCCCTCTTTCTCCAGCACGTCCATCCTGACCGTCTTGTCCACGTGACCCTGGAAATCCTGGTGGCCCATCAGGCCCTCTTTCTCCTTTCTGCCCTGGGAAAAGGAGGCAAAAGACCTGTAAGCGCTCACACATGGGGAGTGAAATAAAAGAGAGGAAGGTACTCAATTCAGGGTAATGGTGTTTCACTCTGTGTGGGTTGATTAAACTTCCTTGGTGACTCGGTTGTCCATCTTCTCTCAAACCACCACAAAAACAAAGGGAAGAGTGGCAGTTATGCAAACTACTGGCTCTCTTTATTTGGAAAATTCTCTTTTGCCTATTCTATCAAAGAGGTGATCTGTGGAGGGAGGTTATGCAAGCTTCCTGACTCAGTGACAGTGCATGGGACATTCTGTCCCTGACCGTAGTGGGTGGGAAAGTTGACAGATTATTGCCTTAAACTACACAGTCCTTTGGAAGTTATTCCTCTGCCTACAGCTCACAGAGCATCTCCGATTTCAAGGACCTAGAGCTGCCTCATGCATGGTATTCCTGGGGCATGGGGGCATGTAGTGCAGAGAAAGACTGGCTTGTGAGAGCAAATGTACATAGACCAATTGGAAATCTACATCTTGATGTTCATGTTCTGTCTAGTAGGTCAATAAATTATATCATTTTCCCCAAACTAATTCAAGATAAGCACTGGTTACTTGTCATGTGAATTCCATTGACTACTAAAGGACATTATGATGCAGTGAGCCATCATAAAGCAACTCAAAAGAGATTTCGCTCCAACTTCAAGTTCACCACAATGAAGATTCGAATGTGTCACTAATGGGGCACATTGTTTTCAGATAAGAGGCAAGAGATTCAGTGCCCGATAGTCACACCATTGTACAAAGGGCAGGACATGCTCTTAAGACAATCTCGGCAACCCTAAATTATACACAATTGATCTGCAGTCACAGGGGAAATCAGTGCAAGTGGATGCCTATAGACCATGCATACAGTGTCAGAGGGCTAAGTGATCAGTCACGCTCACCTTTCACTCTTGATGTGACCATGTCACCCTTTGCCCCTTTTTGGCCAGGGGACCCCAAGGCACCAGGCGTTCCCTTGGTTAAAAAAATTAAGAGCAGTGCATTAGATTAATTCTGGTAGGGAAGAAGTCATTCATATTCTTGTCTACCTAACTCCTCTCCTCTAAATCTCTTGTCTAAAGATCCTGGCTTGGAAATCTTTGCTTTATCCCTTTCTTGCCTTTCAGAGTAGTTCTATCGTATACAATCCAAACTTCCTAGTGCTAAAATCTCTGTAAAGTCTGTATCTTAGCTAACAGAAATTTATCCACACCTCCTTTATCTTAGCAGTTCACTACAGTTAAGATATCACGGAGAGAGGGCTCCATGCTTAAGAGCACTTGCTGCTTTTGTAGATGACATGTTTGGCTAGCAGCACCTAAATGGTGGCTCTTACAACCCTGTAGCTCCAGCTCAGGGGACAGACTTCTTCTTTTGGCCTCCACATGCGGCAGGCATGCAGGTACTCATATACGCAAAAGGATAAAATATAAATCCTTTTTTAAAAGCTGGGTAAAACAATACATGGGAATTCTATATGGATATGGAACCTCATGTTGAGTCTCAAATAAAATGTACCCTAAATAAATATGCATCATCAAAAATATTTTGAATTACATGAGCTTTGATCAGTAAAAACAAGAGCAAAGAGGAGGTTGAGTAACATAAGCGCCTCCAAAGAGCTGAAGGTGGGGAAAGAAGTCAGGGAATACTGTGGTGCTAATGGAAGCTGATAAGAAAGAGGTGGGGAAATAAGGTTCTTTCCCCCAAGGTGTGATCCTGGTCCCCAGCTCTAAGCACAGTGTGATGAGTATAATATAGAGAGAATACATCAGAAGTACAATCAGCCCAACGGGTCCTAGACCAACTGAATTAATGCCTTACCCATAATAACCATGCACAAACTAGTAGTCCACAATGAAAGCAATGTTAGCCCTGAGAAGCCACCCAACACAAAGCCACAGTAGGATTTTAGAGTCACTAGCAACAAACAAAACAACAAACAAACAAAGCTGACTATGATAAAAAACTGATTTTTACCAAAAAAAAAAAGGACTATAGTATGCAAACTACACAATAACTTCAGCATCTTTGTTCGTTATCCATGTGTTAGGACCCAGTTTCCTGCTGCGGCAGCCTTGCAGGTGTGCTGTGCACATGCAGGAATGGTAAGGCTGGAGATCTGGAAACTCCCTTTCATTAAAGAATTTTCTTTTCATTAGCGTTTTCTAGGAGAAAGGGAGAATGGTTTGGGGATCTCAGAATGGAGCCACAGGTCACCCCAGCATAGAGGAACAATGGGTGGTCTCTAGAGCCTCCAGGGGAGGCTTCCTGAGAGTGATGATTTTATTCTCAGGGGTCAGACAGATGGGAGGCTGTGCTTCAGCAAGCGAGCACTGTATTATGATGAACAGATGAACTCTGCACTGTGTCTCAGTGATCTTTGACTTCAAGTTGCTAGTTCACCTAGGTTACTGCAGCTATGACTTCATTGATTTCAAGGACCCTTTGGATCAGAGTGATTCTGATGCCTTTGTTCCATGTATGATTCTGTCTGTATGGCTTCTCCACAGCCTTCCCTTCTTGGTTCTGAACATCACATAGACCCCAATGAAGCCCCTTTTCACACCTCCAGCCTTGACCTCTCCTCTGAGTACTTGCATTAGCTGTTCCTCCACAGAATTCATTTTAATGTGTTTGTCTAAATATCTCCCAACCTAAAATGTCTCCATCAGTTCCGTGTCCTTTTCCGCCAAATGCCCAGTTTCCAGGGTCTTCATCCTTGTCCAAGGCAACTGCCTTCCTCCTGTGGCTCAGGCCAAAGACCATTGCTCCATCTGGACTTCCATTTTCCCTGTATGGTGTATCTGACCTAACGGCCAGTCCTTGGACTTGCCAGTCAAATTGTGTCTAGGCTGACACTCAGCACCTTCCCTTCAATCTGCCTCTCTTCCTTCCCGCCCCCCACAATTTTTCAGCTACCTTCCACTTCCTCTCCAGCATTCTCCCTTACCTAGGTTCTCCTCTGCACAGAGCAACTGATGAGGCATCAAAAATGAATAATAGAGTATTGCCTTCCTTTTTAAAGATTCCCTAAGCTGTTCCATGTCCTTCAGGACAAACACCTCAGCCTGATCCACCTGCAAAGCCCTGAGCTCTGCAAATTCTCCTAACAGCTAGTAGATGTGTGTGTGTGTGTGTGTGTGTGTGTGTGTATGTGTGTGTATGTGTGTGTGTGTGTGTGTGTGTGTGTGTGTGTGTGTGTACTGGGGATGAAACCAGGACCTCCTGTGTTGCTACTTACTTCCTGTCTCCAATCAAACCACATTCTATGGTCCATGGCCTTTGGTCCTCATATAGCAAATTGTGTATGTACTAATGTGTTTACTATAAAGTCTGGGCTGTCCCCAAAGCTCCAGAACTTCATATAATATTCAGGTCCCTGTTGTATCTCCAGACAATTAGGGACATAGTAGACACCTGATAATTAGTAATTAGTTAAATGAATGAATAAATGATGGATGGACACGAGAAAGTGTTTAGTCATTAAGGTGTTTATAGGTTCCAAATGTAAAATGTATATAATACATTAATTTGGAAAGGCACACACTAGATTCTATCTGTGTCTGTCTTATTTAACTAAACAAATTATGATCAGTAGGAGTTACTTACTTGGGGCCCTGGAGGTCCTTCAGCACCAGGCTGGCCTGGATCACCCTTTTCTCCGTGCCAGCCAGGAAGCCCTAAGTCTCCTTTACTTCCTTGTCTTCCAGGAAGTCCTGGAGGGCCAGGGGGTCCCATGGGACCAGGTGGACAGACACAGAGTCCCTCATTTCCTAGGAAGAGGTAGAAAGTCAGTTTTGACATGATTCCTGACAAAATCCCCAGTAAGCTATTTACTCCAAAAATAGCGTGACTAGAAAAGGCGAAGGTATTCAGTGCGCAATTCTTTCACAGACACCTGAGGCCGTGTGCCATGTGGATGGAGTGCAGCCTATGGCTGGCTGGCTGGGGCTGGGGCATGGCCTCTGTGGATTGAGACCTCGTGGGAAGAGCCTCGAGAGCAGTGTGCAGCAGGACGGGGGCCGTGGCATGGCCTATGTAGGATGAGGCAACATGACTAGGGCAAAGGTGAAGCACGGAGCATGGTAGAGAGGTAGAGGGCGTGGTCTATGTGACGTGCTACGTGAGGACTGAAATGAAGCACTGGGCACGGGCTGGGGCTGGATGTGTCTGTGGCATGGCCTATGTGGGATGGGCACACAATTTCTAAATAAATGGAATCACGTTTTGTGCCTTAAACTCACCCACACCTAATCTAAAATTCTGGTAGATAATTGAAAATCCTTTTTAAAAAAAATATGTTACTGAGGAAACAAAAATCAATAAATTACACTAAACATATAGATTAATTATAGCATGACCCTGAATAATCAAGGAAACGCAAGGCATGAAGGGATTATTGATTGAGCGGCACATTGCAATTGCTAGTTCACTGCAGAACATAATCTAATGAACAGGACTTTGGGTACAAAAAATAAAGTTTGGGAAAGTCAAATTGGTTTGTGTTTATGCTCACATGCTGCCTGGCTCAGATGTTCCAAAGGCCCTGACAAGTTGTGGGGGGGGGGGGGTGCACAGCCTTGGGCTTTAGTGAGTCCGGAAAACATGAGATCCACAGACAGAAACGCCAATAAAACATTAAAGCACAAATAGTGCCTAATCTGCACAAGAGGACCTGTGAGCAAAGCTGCCCCTGAAGGCAAAATGTATGGCCGCCCTTCCCTGCAGATCTGCTCTCCAGTCTGTGGGCGTCAGCCCTACGTGGGTGTCAGAAAACACCGGCAGCCATGAAAGGCAACCAAAAAGGAACTCTGAGTGTGTGCATGGCATGTTTCTGCCCACACTCACCTATGCCGTGTCTCCTGACCCCACTGCAGCAGTTTTTCTGAACACACAACACTAAGGCATGCTGCCGGAAACCCCTCATCTCAGATCCCACACTGCTCTGTGCCGAGAATCGCAGTGCTGTGACTGCGCACAAGCACAATGGTTTAGTTATGGACAAACCTTTCATCCCTTGGCATCTAAATATTAAATTGACCTATCTTTGGTTGGATGATGTTAAAATGGTTAATTTTTAAAATTTCTTTGGAGTTGCTGGCATGAGTTTAAAAAAACAGTTGATAATAAATTTTGGTGGAATTAGGACAGAATTTCCTGAAATGAAGCTGGATGTACTTCCGTTGTTTTAGGCTATATATGTATGCAAAGCAATGCTCTCAACGTTGATTATAAAATCAAAATATCAGCTTGCTCTCAGAAACATTGAAGAGGCTCTACATCCTGCAGCATTCAGACAAAATTAAATTCTTTACATAAAAATAAACACCTTTATCTGTGAGTATGCAAACTTGCTTTCATATTTAATAAATAACGCTTATATGTGTTACAAAATTCTTTTAAAACAAATTTCTCGGTTATGTACTATTAGTAAAGGTTTGATTTGTATACCCATTTTATATTCCCATACACTCAAAGCTGCACAAAAAAATTCTCAAGTAAAGATGAGTCATGAGTGATAAAATGATAAAGCCCTTGTCTGACTGAAGAACTTGAGTTGTGAGTTATTCACACTAGAGTACACACTGGCGAGAGGATGGGGAGGAACAAACCTGACTGACACGCCAGGCTATTTTTCTCATAGACACCCTCACCCTGGTCCTCCATATGTGGCTGTCATGTATAAATTCTACCTTAGGTAAATACTTGCCTTTTTCTCCTTTGGCTCCTCTTCTTCCTGGGGGACCCATTTTTCCCTTTTCTCCCATTGGTCCAGGACACCCAGGGCTGCAATATATAACTTTTTGGAGGCAAGGGGGTATCAGACAAAATTGCATGACTTTATGTCCCCTGGAGGGCACCAGTGCGAATCACTCAGTCTCTTCCTTCTCTTTCCTGTCTCTGTCCCAGGTTTTATTTCATGATTTCCTATCTCCCTCTTCCTCCCTTCATTCCCCTCCGTCTATCTTCCACAATTTTCATAATATGTTTCTTCTACCATAACCATTGACAAAAGACATTCTTAACACCATCCCTAGGTTAGTGGACTACAGATTAAAAAAATAGATGTCAAGAATAAATACCAAAACAAAATAAATCATGAACGAAGCTGGAGTCAGAATCTGGCAACTGGCTGTCTTTTCCCCTTCATTTAGCAATTACCAGATAAAGAAGAAAACACAAAGCATGGCTTGCTAAGTCAAACTTTCGACACATGTAGTTCAAGATGACAGATAAACTGCAAATGACACGCTTTACATTTCCCCCACATTCTAGGAGTGTAAAAGACTGTAAAACAAAAATAGAAGGTAAAAAACAAATCCAGGAGAGCTAAGCCTCAGTGGAAAATGTGAAGAGAAACAAGAAATGAAAAAGTTAAAATGCTGATTTCACACCAGAATCTCCCCTGAGGTTTAAGGAGTAAAATGACAGTGAGGCCCAAAACAATGATTTGATAATGAAATATTTAGATGGAAAGATCCCTCTCAAAAATTTTTGCAGAAAATAAAACATCGCATCAAAAATGGAAAAAGCAAAGTTTTAAGAACACTGTAAAAAATGACATATTAAAACACTATTTACACTGGATAAATGGACAGTCTGCTGCAAAAGGAAAAACTGAAAGAGTATAATAGGATCAAGTAAACTCAAAAATAAATATATACACAGTAAATACGACAGCAAAAAATCTATAAATTCAATAAGAGCTGAAAGATGAAGTTGAAGAAAATTTCAAAAAAGCTTCTAAAATGGAAGTGAATCTCAAACATAGGATCAGACAGGGAAAGAGTATAGAAGTTTTCAGTGCTCTCACTGGAGCTGGAAAATGAGCCTGAGAAGAAAAATTTTCAAGCCAGGATTTTATACTCAGCTAAACTTCCCATCAGACAACCCAGTAGAGCAAAGGTATTTTCAGATAAGTGTGATCCTCAGCTTTACTCTCTTATCTCTAATCCTTACTTGAAAGTCTAGTGCGTGAGTAGACAACTGAAAGAGACCTAACTAGTGGGAAGCAAAGACTTAGAGAAATGCAGAAGGGGTGACAGAGAAAGATCATCCACATTTATCACTACGTTTTCACAGTCGCAACAAGACGGAAGTTTGTTGTCCACCAAAGCATAAATGGATCATGAGCATGTTGTTTATGCATACAGTGAAACTTTATCCTATGTTCAAGAACAATGAAATTATTAACTGTCAGTAAAATGGATAGAACTAGAAAATATAACACTGAGGCAACCCAAACTCAGAAAGACCCATGTGGATCCTAACTTTCAAAGGTTAAACATGTGTATTTAAGTGGGATCAAGTGAGGAGAGGAGCCAAGAGACTACAAAAGGGTTTAGGAGGGGGGCAAAGAGGCTTAAAGGGAAGGGATGGGAGGGCAATGGAGCATATGAGATGTGGAAATGAAAGAAGGATCACTGCAGGAGGAAGTACGGAGCAAGGGAGAGGAAGGGATGCCAAGGTGATCAATCACAAATGCACAGAAATGTACATTTTCCTTATCATTCTTTCTACAATAGAGTGTTTAAATGGCATTAGAAACTATAAAAAATAATTTTTAAAAAGCTGTGAAGAAAATCCAAGTATCTCAGCAATTAATCAAAGGTGCTGCCTTGCTAATTTAAAAAAGTCAAAAAGCTCCAGGAAAGATTTGTTGGGAAAGTATACTGTAAGGCTATTTCATGAGCTAACAGTATCATAAGAATGATGGATACAAAACTCTGGTAGGTTTGAGGTTAATTTCAGATAGCTAAGAATGTCAATCAAACACAGACACACATGCAAAAGACAATTTACCAACTGTTTCTGTGAAAAGAATAACAAATGTGTCATTATAAGATAACCTGGTGTATAGCACCTATAAACCATTCCATAGAAATACTAAATATTTCCAGAGCCCCAGTTATGACAATATCACTCTCAGTAGGCAGTGGGAATGGAAAATGTGTACATATAGAATGAGGTGTGGTGAATGATGGGTAATTCTGTAGGGAGGAACAAAAGCCAATAAACAAAGAGAAAAACTTCAGTAACAGAAATACAGGTTGCAGGGTAACAATATAGAAACAAATACCAAAAGATCCAGTTGTGTGTGTGGAAATAGTTGTCTCTGAGGAGGAAGAAACAGAAAAAACAAAGCCTGGCATTTCTCTTCTGCATAACAGGCTCTGTACAACAGCTCATCTTTTAAACCAAGCTCACATATAAATTCAATAAAATTAAAAACTATGTTAATAAAACAAAAAATTATCAATTAATGAAATTCTATCTTTCATTATTAAACAAATTAATAAATTGCACTACTTAATTGATAATTAAATGACATTTTCCATATTTATAAGAAATAATTTTAATATTACCAACTTATGAAATATTACACAAGTTTTAAAGTATTTAGAAAATCATACTGTCTGAATAGATCTGTAATTTTGAATTTCAGCATAAGCTCTAATAAAGATAAATGAGGAATATTTTACCATCTGATCCAGGGGTGCCCTGTGGTCCTGGTGCTCCAGGAAGGCCAGGTGGTCCTGGCTTCCCTGGTTCTCCTGGAGCACAGTCGAATCTTTTAGAAACACCAGCTTCCCCTGGAAATCCTGGAGGACCAGGAATCCCTGGTGGCCCAGGGGGTCCCACCATGCCTGCAAGAAATATTAAGAATGGAAATTACAGGTGTTCTCAAGAGTAACGCTTTTTATAGAGACCACAGATCGGCACATTTAAAGGAAAATGGCTGAAACTATTTGACATCACATCTAGTGAAACAAGCCAGACATAGAAAGATTAACACCCTGTGGCCTCACTTCCATGTGGGCTCCAACAGTCAAACTCACAGAAGGACGAGTAGAATGGCCATTGTTGGGGAAGAAAGAAGTGGGAACAATGGAGGAACTGATCCAGGGGACAAAGTTTTGGGTGAGTTGAATAAATTTTGGAGATTTGGGAGGTCCCATTTATTAATTGTTTCTTTCAGTGTCTGTGCTACTGGGGTTATATGTAGGAAGTGGTTTCCTGTGCCAATACATTCAAGTGTACTTCCCACTTTCTCTTCTATGAGGTTCAGTGTGGTTGGCTTTATGTTGAGGTCTTAGATCCATTTGGACTTGAGTTTTGTGCATGGTGATATGGCCTATTTTTATTCTTCTATGTGTTGATAATTATAGATGGGTGGGAGTCACCATGTTTTGACTGGGAATTGAACTCAGGACCTCTGGAAGAGCAATCAGTGTTCTTAACCTCTGAGAAGCTTCTGTAAAGAAAAAGACACAGTCAACAAGACAAAACAACAGCCTACAGAGTGGGAAAAGATCTGAACCAACCCCACATCAGACAGAGGGCTGATCTCTAAAATATACAAAGAACTCAAGAAATTGGTCATCAAAAGAACAAATAATCCAATAAAAAAATGGAGAACTCTTAACAGATGAATCTAAAATGGCTGAAAGATACTTAAGAAAATTTCAAAATCCTTAGCCATCAGAGAAATGCAAATCAAAATGACTCTGAGATTCCATCTTACATCTGTAAGAATGGCCCAAAATCAAAAACACTGATGACAACTTACGCTGGAGAGGTTGTGGGGTAAAGGGAACATTTTTGCATTGCTGGTTGTAGTGAAACTGGTACAGTCCCTTTTGGATGTCAGTGTGGCGATTTCTCAGAAAATTAGGAAACAACCTACCTCGAGATTCAGCAATACTACTTTTGGGTATATACCCAAAGGATGCTCAATTATACCACAAGGAGATGTGCTCAACTATGTTCACAGCAGCATTATTTGTCATAGCCAGAACATGAAAATAACCTAAATGCCCTTTGACTGAAGAATGGACAAGGAAAAAGCGGTACATTTACACAATGGAGTACTACACAGCAGAAAAAATAATGACATCTTGAGATTTGCAGGCAAATGGATGAATCTAGAAAACATCATATTGAGTGAGGTAACTCAAAACCCAGAAAGACTCACTCATATCTACTCACTAATAAGTGGTTTTTAGACATAAAGCAAAGAAAACCAGCCTACAATTCACAGTTCCAGAGACCCTAGAAAATAGTGAGGACCCTAAGAGAGACATAAATAGATCTAATCTACATGGGAAGTAGAAAAAGACAAGATTGCCTGAGTAAATTGGGAGCCTGGGGACCACAGGAGAGGGTAGAAGGAGAGGAGAGAGGAAGGGATGGTAGCAGAGAAAAATGTATAGCTCAATGAAAACAATAAAAACGTTTTAAAAAATTAAGATTTAAGATCCAATGTGCAGCAGGCAGAGGACAGTTACCAAGTCACACTGTATACTTGAAGCTGTTAAGAGAAAAGATCTTAAAAAAAATCCTCCTTTCAAACATATACAGGCACACATGCACACAAACCAATAATGACCATGTGGGCATGGCCAGTGTGTTAATCCACTAGACACCTCACTGTGTACAAACATCGAGTTGTGTTCGTCACACAGACACAAATTTAAGTGCACACCTGAGAAAGAGAGGGGGTGGGGCTAGTCTAGATAGCAGAGATTGATGCACCCCTGCTACCCAGTGCTTGGGAAGAGGAGACAGAATGATCATAAAACTGAGGGTACACAGAAAGAGTACATAAAAAAGTGGAGCAAACCCCCACTTTTATCACAAGACTGATTGCCAGATCGAAAGCAGGAGTCACACCACAACAATCTGAACAAACTCTATGAAAGAAAAAGAAGAGCAGGGTGCAGTAAAACGTTAGCAGATGAGGCGGGAGAGATGGCTCAGTGGTTTCAAGAGAACACCTGCTGCTCTCCTAGAGGAGCACAGTTCAGTTCCCAGAACTCACATCAGGTGACTCACAAGCACCTGTAACTCCAGATGCAGGGATCCAACACCCTCTTCTGGCCTCTGAGAACATTAGCACACCCCATGGTATGTAATCACACACACACACACACACACACACACACATTCCCGTATAAATAAATAAATAAAAGTCTTCTAAAACTTGACTATCCCATACACCAAAATGCATCGCTGCCTCTGAAAGGAGCTACAAGCGAAGGCACACAGGTATGGGGAATCATGTTTTCTTACGTTCCCCAATTCTTTAGGTGAGCTGGCACAGACATATTTCACTTATTTGAAAGTATTGTTTTCTTCAATCTTCTCATCCTATTTATTCATAAAATTAATCCAAGAAAACCCATTCGCACATCTACTGGCTGCAATATGTGCTCTCCTAGTCATCTATGTAGTAGATGGGTAGAGGTCTTTAAATTTTTTTTTCTTGGCACACATGCACAAATAATGACTGCATGTGCCTAACGTGTTATCTGTGGGAGTGCAGGACCACTCCACTGTGCGTGCCTATGTCATAGCAGGCACAGAGAGCAGCCACAGTAATAAAAACTGAACACACATTGATTTGGTACTATGCATCAAACTGGATCCTAAGGCCTGCTCACATTCCACATCTTCTAGTCCTGACCAACAGAGTATTCTTTCTTTACATAATCCTGGGTCAATTAAACCCATACTGCAACCCCCAAAGACTGACTGTACCAGACAAGGCTTTTGATATTTCTCTTGCCATACGCTAAATGAGGAAGAAGATAGTTCGGGGGAGAAGTGAACAAGAACTTGGTAGTTAGTGGTTCAGCAGCTCACGAAACTTGATAAAATTTCCTCAGTAAATACAAAAGACATGGGTCGGGCAAAACATTTACTTAAGATTTTCCTCCTGCCAGGTTTCTTCTGTTCACCTGGTTCACAGAATAAAAACAAGCTTCAAACTGCTATTCCCCATCTTTCTGGAATACTGACCAGCACAGCTCCCAGAGGGGCCCTTGGTCCTATGGCAGCGAGACATTCCCCTGGGCTTCTTCAAATGTCATGGGGCCCATGATTGCCTTGATTTTTCTTGGGGATTGGGGAGGCAGATCCTTTTCCTCTAAGTAAAAGGTTTGTAAAATCGTGATGTTGATTTGTTCATCTCACATAGAATATTGGGACCCTTGTGGATTTTAAGAGTATATGTCAGCTGGGAGAATCTGCCAGAATGGTAGCTCAGCTAAGTAAACACTAGCTCCAACAGAAGTTTCAAATCCGCTCTACAACTGGAAGTCTGTTGGAAGGCCTATCAAACAAATACTTGCCTTAGACAGCTCTCGTTGACTGATAATATATATTATACATATAGAATATCTATGCTATAATGACATATATTGTGTGGGTGTAAAGGAACCTATATTACTTTCCTTGATTGTCTTGAATTTGGAGGCATTAGAAATTCAGGGCCATTGTCATAACACAACGCTTAGCCTTCTGGGCCTGGAGTGCACACAGGCAAGTGTCTTTCACAAAGACTCTGAAGGCAACCTCCACGTCAGCCAGAATTAAGGATTACGCTGCTATGAGCCTGATGTGGGAAATCCACTGTAACATATGGTAGACTAATACCTGGGCAAGTTTCTCCTGGTCTGCCTGGGGGCCCGGGAGGACCTGGTAGTCCAACATCTCCAATTTCTCCATAGCGGCCAGGGGGCCCTGGGTCCCCTGGAGGACCTGGTGAAGGCAACAATAGACATAATAAGACAAATGTCCACACACATCTTGAAACTCAGGAGTCTGCGAGGCTTGGTAAAGTCCAGGTTAGAGGCATTTTTGCAGTTTCTTGACACATTTTAAATGGGATACGTCGATCTAAGTCCCCTCTGGCAGAGTTCTCTGACACTGACTTAGGTGTCTCTTTTCATGGGCGTCTTGGTTATCTTGGTAGATGTTAGTTAAATCACCTCATACATTTTTTTTTCAACAGTTAAAGAAAAACTGTTTTCTAAAAGTTTAAATAATAAAAATATCCACTACATATTTACAATCTGAAATAAAATTTGATGTCTTATGCCAATGGGACATGAAGCAGGATGCAAAGCTTTCCCAACATGTTGAACGTCACATCGTCACAATAACTGTTATGGCTTGAAGCTGAAATGTCCCTTGCGAGTTTGAACACTCCAGTGCCACTCAGTGTTACTGGCTTCGGAGGCTCTGCAGTCTTTAAGGGGTGAGGCCAGGATGATGGAAGTTAGACAAAATAGGGAAGGAACTTTGAAATTTGTGCCTGGTTCCAGTACCTGTGCCTGATTCCAGTTATCTGCTTGCTTCCCAGTACGGCTGCCCCATACAAAATCTGTCCCACCACAGTGTTTATGGACCACGCCTTCCCTAGAATCATGAAACCATGAACCAAAACAAAGCCCGCCTCTCTTTCTCTCAGAAATGTTGTCACAGCAATGAGAAAAGTAACTAAATACTAATATTTATGCTTTAATCCTTCCTGCTGTGCAATACACAGGAATACTAGGACAAACTCGTTTAATTGGACCCATCTAGTCCATTTCTGTATAAGTTATGGAAGAAATAAAGTGAACACAAACCTTTGAGTGGAGGAGGGGGAGTTACCAAAGCACCAGGTGGTCCTGGGTCCCCGCGATCTCCGGGATCCCCCTAAAATCATTCATTCATTTACTTTTCTTCAAAATAACAATCATACTTCCTAGCATTAAGCAAAGGTTAGAAAGTCATAGGCACAGTCATCAAAGAAGTAAAAACAATCGTCTGGCTAGAGAAGAGAGTCGGTCAAGACTTTACAGAAGAACTAACAGGCACCTGGCCTCTCACCTACACAGAGAGAAAACAATGAATGGACAAAGATATAACAAAAGAAAAAGCAGGAGCTGTACCAAAATTCCCACTGTGTGTCCATAAATTAAGCATCATGTAAGCCACCAAGTTTCTTAGGAAGGTTTTGAACATTAGTATCTAATGGGGCATTAGAGCATAAACATCTCAGTCACCTAGCAAGACCTGAAACAGTGTTTCATGATAACGGCAAAATATTGTCTCCGCCTTAATCACAACCCCCACCCCCAAAGCCCCCTGCTTCCCCTGAACAAGCCATGAATGTTGTTACAAAAGAGGTTACAAAACAAAGGGAAAAGCTCTGCAGTGCCACAAAAGCTGATGATCTTCTGAGAGTGTTAAAGCTCTTGTTAGGATCTACTTTCAAAAGAATTACTTCTCAAATATAAACATAACAAGCCTGGCGGTGGTGGCGCACGCCTTTAATCCCAGCACTCGGGAGGCAGAGGCAGGCGGATCTCAGGGAGTTCGAGGCCAGCCTGGTTTACAGAGCTAGTTCCAGGACAGGAACCAAAGCTACAGAGAAACCCTGTCTCGAAAAACCAAAAAACAAAAAACAAAACAAAAAAAAACCATAACTGTGCTTCATGTACTACATGTACTAGTTACTATACATAACTACATGTACTAGTTACTATGACAATGGTATGACAATAATCTATTTATACATAATACATAGCCTGAATTAAAATAGCATTTATAGGATTACACCTGTCTTTTTCAAAAGTTACACTTAGACTATTCAAAATATTCTAAAACCTTCAGTTGATAGCAGAATGGTCTAAAAGTTTCTCTGCCATGGGTTTACGTTTTTACCTTTGCACCAGGAAAGCCAGACAGTCCAGGATCTCCAGCCACTCCTTGTTCTCCCTAGGAATGACCAGAGACACACTCAAACACCTGGCTGAGTCGAGCTGACCTCACCTCACTTCTCCCTAATGTAAACAGTGGCTACTCACAGAGACTCAGGGCAGTCTTCACCACTCTGGGATGGAATCAATTTTGTAGCTCAGTTTTTAAAACTAACAACTCAATGCTGCAATTCAACTGTTCTCAGTCTTCCTGATGCTGTAATGCCACCCCCAACTATAACATTATTTTCGTTGCTACTTCATAACTCTCATTTTGCTACTGCTATGAATCGTAATGTAAATATTTTTAGAGACAGAGGGTTGCCAAAGAGGTTACAACCCACAGGTTGAGACCCATTGTATAATTCACAAAATGCAGGTATCTGAGCCAGGTGTGTAGCCCTTAAGATGGAGGGGCAAAAGGATAAATGGATCAGGGGTTCAAGACCAGCCTCAATTACATAGTTAGGTAGTGAGTTCAAAGCCAGTCTGAACTACATGAAACCCTGTCTCAGAAACTCAAGAAGAGTGTTGGAGAGATAGTGGGATGGCAGAGTATACATTATTCCTGCAGAGGACTGGAGTTGGGTTCCTAGCACCCATGTTGGTGGCTCATCAATTCTGATGTCCTCTGGACTCTGTGGGCATTTTCACTCACATGTACATATAACTGTGTATATTTTAAAATTATATAAATGGATGTTTGGGTAAATGATATAATTTAAAATTATATAAATACATGTCTAGATAAATTATATAAATGTAAAATATAATATATTCTATGAAATATAAACATACATAATTTAAATATATAAGCAAAATAAAATAAATCCTTTAAAAAACAAACAAACCCAAATACGTGATTGAGGGTGAAATGTCTCGGTGAGTTAAGTTCTTTCCACAAAGCCTGAGGTTCAATCTCTAGAACCCACACAGTGGGAGAAGAGAACAGACTTCCTCAAACTGATCTTTGAGCTCCATGCATGCAGAGTCATACATGTGCACATGCACACACACATAAAATAAATAAATGTAAAATAAATTTAAGACCTAAACAAAAACAAAGACAATCCATCCAACTCCTATCAGTGCTGACACACAATAGTCTAGCTTAAACACAATTCTTCCCTCTGCTGGGCACACACAACAGTACAACTTAAACACAATTCTTCCCTCTGCTGGGCACACACAACGGTACAACTTAAACACAATTCTTCCCTCTGCTAGGATGCACACTTGCCTTGAGTCCTGGAAAACCTGGAGATCCATGGGAACCAGGCTCGCCCTAATAATTACAGAAAATCAACAAGCAGAATTCAAACATAAGGCATGAAGCTTTTATCTTTATCTTTGTCAGCCTTGCTGTATTGGTATTTAGCCTTGATATGCATTGATATACAGCAGAATAAAGTGTAATAAGCATAAAATGGACTCTATGTGCTTATGCCATGTGGCATTCTCCTTGACCTTTGTGTAGTCTGATTCAGAAAATTCACATTATTGCCCGCGTTTAATGAAGAGGATGTGTGTGTTTGCTCTTTCCACTGTTCCAATTTAAATTATTTAGCATAATAATCTACAGCACATTCATTTGCATAGAGATGAATAGTTACTCTGTGCAACTTCAGCAAGCAAAACAACACAAAAGTCAAGAACGGACCAATCAGTTGCAGCTCTGGAGTGATGTCAGCATCCTGGAAACTGGTCTCCACGGTGGCTCCGTGGGGCATGCATTACTGACTGACTGACGTGAGAGCATCTAGGAGCTGACAGAGTGCTTCCTGTGAGGCACCCATACCTAGACACCTCAGTATACAAAATGCATTTACACCAACCAGCACAGGTGCCTATCACCCTAAAACTGAGCCCACAGGAGCAGCCACAGACCTGTCCCCTGCCCCCAGTGGTCCAGTCTTGTGCAAGCCTGTTGTATCAAAATGGCATACATGGAAGGGGACACCCCAATTCTTCGGCAAAATGCATTACAGTGTATGGGATAGTTTTCATGTTTGAGTTCATGGCAATACAGGCATTGCCTCATGCGTGTATGGAAGAGCAATGTTTTCAATCTCACTGAGGCTTAGGACTAAGGATCCTTACCCGAGGTCCTGGGAACCCAGGAATACCTTTCTCTCCTTTGGTTCCGATACCAGGCTCTCCCTTTAAAAGATGACAGCATTAGAAGGCTTCAGTCAACAGTACTTCCTTAATTTTTAAAGCAACAACAAAATGAAAAACAAAAACATTGGTAACACCTTAAAGAGAGTAACTCCTTTACAGTGGGGGTTTATAAGATTATAGTAAGGCAATGAAAATTTCCAGTAGTAAAGGCTGGCAGTTAAAATAATGAGAAAACTGCACCAAAAAATCAGCTGAAAATATTATCTCACATAAATAAATGAAAGGAATTTAAATCACCTTGCGTCCTGGAGGTCCTGGAGGTCCAATCATTCCGGGAATTCCTTTTCTACCCTAAAAAGTATGATGGATATATTAAGATTACATAGTATTCACTGAATTCCGTACACTTCATAAATCATTTTTTTGACGACCTGTTTCTCATTAGGCTTTTTTTTAAAGTAAGAAACCAAATTAGCAACTCAGACCTAAGTACATTTTTATCCCTGGTTTTATTTGGACGAGTGTGAGAAGCACAGAGGACATGGAGGAGATATGGACTCAGCCTGCAGGTCCAAGGTTGGGGATATAGTTATAGGAAGTACTGGCTTGTTTGGATAAGGTAGGAGACTTTAGGTATAATTTAAAAACAATTACAGACCATGCATCTGGCATTGGGAATACCTGTGTTGGACAGATGGATCAATTACCCACAGACAGATGAATTTGTATTTTCCCAAAGTCTACGACATATTCAGCCCTATGCATGTGTTAGCTTTTCGGCTATCAAACCACAAAGCCCATCACCAAACCTGGAAAGTCAACTAGATCCCCCATGACCTTTGCTGTCTGCACTTCAGAACAGCACTCAGGGGTAGTGTGATCTGGGGTACTTAGCTCAGCCCATGCCCAGTCTGTGGATCAGTGGCTGAGTGGACCTGAGAACATTGGAAGGCTCTGAGCCTCAGCGCTCAACCCAGACTAACTGGACTGATGAGAGCACAGGCCAAGTGGGGCAGCTTTGAGATTCATTTGATGAGGCCCGGTAGCCCAGCCCTGGGCCTGTGCCCAAAAGAATTCCTATTCATGCTTCACAAGGTGACCTAGGAGGTACGTGAGGCTTACCTTTTCTCCTTTATAGAGGTTCACATCAGGTGGCTGTACAAACAGGGTGGGCCCAGGAGGACCATGCTGGCCAACTTCACCCTTTAAAAACATTGAGAAAATAGGAATTTCATTTTAACTACCTTATGTTTTGAAGCAAAGAAAACTTTCACCCAGGAATAATATAATTTTTCCAATCCTGTGAGCCTTAGATTTAAAATAAAAAACATGTATTGCGCTGTAAAAAAATTATTTATCGTTTCATATGAAAATATGGCTTAAAACAAATTCTAAAAATAAAAAAAAATTATCTGTAATGTTACTATCTAGGGAAAATCTACTGAAGATGTTTGGTGCAGTGCTTTGTAGTGTTTATGTATGGTACGCACACAATGGGTGCACATATATACATATGTCTGTTCACGTGAATGTGAACAGTGTCTTGTTAAATGCATCCCTAAAACTATAATCAAACTAAATATTATGTATCTCATAATAACAAAAATCTCAGCAGATAAGAGACTGAAATAGGAGGATCACAAATTTGAGGCTAGCACGGACTGCATAGTGTGCCCATGTTTCTGATACGCAGTATTTCTTCATGAAGGATACCACTTCAAGTTCACTGAAAATAGTGTAACTAAAGAGATCCAGTCTCTTCACAGACCTGGGAGGCTACCAAAGAGCTTGCAGGCTAGGGATAGTGTAAGTTTTTTTTTTGTTTGTTTTGTTTTGTATTGTTTTTTTAATATCCTGTTAGCTAATGGTGTTGAAATACCAAGAGCTCAGAAGTTAGAGATAATTATAAGGTATTTTTTTCTTTCTTTCTTATATCCTGTTAGCTAACAGTAATGATGTGTTGACTGCTACATACATTCTGTAAATAGAGGACTGGGCAAACGCCTGGACAGCACATGCGTGAGCAATATGTACTGATAATGATAACCGCTCTCATCCTCATAGTCCAAACACAACCTATACAGACCAACAAAAAAAACCTATGCACAACCAAAAAAGAAAAAAAGACCTACACAGAGTACCTTCAAGCACCATGCTAATATTTTTTCATCATAAAATATACCAAATAGCTAACATAATCAAATGTAGACAGAAAAGTCTGACGAATAAAGCATAAAAGATCCACAATCACATGACTCAACAATACTTAGTAACAAACATGAAGGGTGGGGATTCAGTTTTTATTGTTTTATTTTTAATTTTTATGTTTAGATAATGTTTCATGTAGTCCAATTGACCTCAAACTTGCCATGCAGCCAAAAACTGATCCTGAATTTTACCCCTCCCATCTCCACCTTCCCAATGCTGTGATTACATGTATGTACCTCTTGCCCAACTTTTCCCAGAGAGGGATGTGTGTGTGTGTGTGTGTGTGTGTGTCTGTGTGTGTGTGTGTGTGTGTGTGTGTGTGTGAGAGAGAGGGGGGGGGGTTCACCTTCCCATGGGCTGGGATTGAAGGCATGCATCACCATGCCCAACATTGTTACCATTGCATACTTGACTTCCCAGTTCTATGACCTCACCTTTATGGTCAATAGAATATTATGGGCATTTCTTTCATCATGAGAACTTCATATATATATATATATATATATATATATATATATATATATATATATATATGACTCTTTTTAACCACCTGTATTGTGACTTAACTAACCTGGAACTTCATCCATATCAACAGGGAACAGGTCAGTCTTGCTATGATAACCTTACCCTGCTAACCTCCCTGCTGTGGAGTAGATGCCTAAGAGCTGCTTCTCCTATGTGAAGAAGAGCACCCATCCCCCGCTGGGCATTCAAGGTAAGTCCAGAGAAACCACCACCTTAAATCGCTTTCCTAGAGTACCCTGCCCATGAAGTTACTTCCTAGCACCAGAATGATGCTTTGTCAGAGCTCAGGGTATTATGTTTACAGCTAAGGGTAAACTAAGTCAGCATGGAGGAGCTGTGAGTTATGAAGTTGAACGACGAGGACACCGTGAGCACAGATGGTGACAACAGCCTCTATTACTAGAGACGACATCTCAACATTTGCTCCTCCACATGAGGGATCCTTACCGGGTCTCCCCTTTGCCCCTTTATTCCCACAGCACGATTTCCCTGAAAGAAAAAAGAAAGAAATCTAATTGCTTTCTAGTTTTAAAAAGACAATTAAAAGCGATGAAGACTTTTAGCTGTGCAGATCATTAAGGCTTATTCAAAAGGGAAGGAGGTGATTGAGGTGAGTGTCGATGGCCAATCATCTCACTGAGGATTTGATCTAGCACTTACCTTCAACCCAGGGCTCCCAGGATGACCTATAGGCCCCTAAATCAATGGGAAAAATTATTAGCAGTCATAGTCATCAGAATGCCTTCCTTGATCACCCCAAGTGTTGACCAGAAAAAAAGTTGCTCAAGCCACTCTCATTCTTATGAGGTCGATCATAATGTGACCTCCTAGAAGTAAGGAGAAAAATAGTGGTTGCCAGAGTCTGGGGAGGCTGGATAGGAAGAAGGGCATGAAGAAGAACTAGCCAATGAGAATGAAGATTTTATTAGTTGAAAGGATTGAGTTCTGGCTCTACACCACAGTGAAGTGACAGTCAACAATCGTTAACCACACATTACAAAATGACTACTGAAGATTTTAAATACTTCCGATACAAAGAGAGGATGGATGTTACAGGTGATAGATGTGCTAACTATCCTGATTTTATCACTGCACATTAGATGAATGCATCCAAATATCACAGTGTACCTCATGAATACATACAGCTGCATGTGTGTGTGTGTGCATGTAAGTGCTCATACAAATGTAGGTACATGTGTGTGTAGTGTCTGTGGAGACCATGATCCATCTCAGATGTCCTTTCTTATTTTTAGAGACAGTGTCTCCCACTGAAATCTGGGGTTCATTAATTAGGCTGGGCCAGCTAGTCAGGTAGCTTCAGAGTTCTACCTGTATCTGTCCCTCAGCACGGGACAGAAGCATGTGCCTCCTTTATGACAAGAGCCAAGAAGCAAGCTTGATTCTTTTTTTTTTTTTGGTTTTTCGAGACAGGGTTTCTCTGTGGCTTTGGAGCCTGTCCTGGAACTAGCTCTGTAGACCAGGCTGGTCTCGAACTCACAGAGATCCGCCTACCTCTGCCTCCCGAGTGCTGGAATTAAAGGCATGCGCCACCATCGCCCAGCACAAGCTTGATTCTTTATGTGAGTTCTGGGGTAGGACTCAAGTCCTCAGGCTCATGAGGAAAACAATCATTCTAGCTCTGTGTACATAATTATGTGTCATTTAAAAATAACAAGCCTAGTGTGAAGGCACATGCCTTTTAGCCCAAGCTCTCCAGAAGTAGAGGCAGGCAGATCTCTGACTTTGAAGCCAGCCTGCTCTACAAAATGGGTTCCAGGATAGCCAGGATGTTATAGAGAAACCCAGTCTTGAAGGAAGAAGGGAAGGAAGGGAGGGAGGGAGGGAGGGAAGGAGAGAGGGAGGAAGGAAAGATGGAAAGAAGGAAGAAAGAAAGAAAGAAAGGTGGAGGGAGGGATGGAAAGGAAGGAAGGAAGAAAAAGAAAGAAAGAGAAAGAAAGAAAGAAAGACTTCTTGAATTTTGCATACAAATGGATGGAAATAGAAAACCTTACCTCCTGAGTGAGGTAAGCCAGACCCAAAAAGAGGAACATGGGATGTACTCACTCATATTTGGTTTCTAGCCATAAATAAAGGACATTGAGCTTATAATTCATGTTCCTAGAGAACCTAAATAAGAAGGTGAATCCAAAGACAAACACATAGGCATCCTCCTGAATATTAACCTTCATCAGGCGATGAAAGATACAGAGACAGAGACACACATTGGAGCACCGGACAGAAATCTCAAGGTCCAAATCAGGAGCAGAAGGAGAGGGAGCACGAGCAAGGAACTCAGGACCGCGAGGGGTGCACCTACACACTGAGACAATGGGGATGTTCTATCGGGAACTCACCAAGGCCAGCTGGCCTGGGTCTGAAACAGCATTGCATAAATCCGGACTAGCTGAACATAGCGGACAATGAGGAATACTGAGAACTCAAGAACAATGGCAATGGGTTTTTGATCCTACTGCACATACTGGCTTTGGGGGAGCCTAGGCAATTTGGATGCTCACCTTACTAGACCTGGATAGCAGTGGGCAGTCCTTGGGCTTACCACAGGTCAGGGAACCCTGATTGCTCTTTGAGCAGATGAGGGAGGGGGACTTGATGGGGGAGGGGGAGGGAAATGGGAGGCGGTGGCAGGGAGGAGGCAGAAATCCTTAATAAATAAATAAATTTAAAAAAAATAAAAAAGAAAGAAAGAAAGAAAGAGAAGGAAGGTGCACACAGTGGACTTTTAAACATGGATGGGCTCTTTTTCTGTGAAGGGAGTGACTTCTGATGGGAGACCTACACACCAAGATGAATTCCTGCCAATAAGTGTGGTTCATTAGCCTGACTCAAGAATGCAGCTTTGTTCTCAGTGCTACACTGTTGTCTACAGAGGGACAACATTGTCAGAGCTGTACTTACTGCAGGCCCTGGTGCACCAGCATACCCCATGGGCCCTACTGATCCTTGGGCACCCCTAGATCCCTAGAGAGAGAGAGACAGAGATCAGAACATGTACTGTGAAAGCAACAGTTATCTCTCACAGACAGGATGGCATGTAACCTCAAGCAGATATAAACCTGCAAAGCAGTCAGTCTCCCCGCATACACTCAGTGAGTGCATCTTCAGCAGAGGTGGGAGCAGCCTTCCAGTAAGGGTGACACACTCTCCTCATCAGCTCAAGAGAACAATTAGCATCATACAACCCAAAACTTGTAATAATTAAAGCCAGAAACAAAAGAACTTCATTAGTTCTTCCTAATTCCAATTCAACTTTATACATCTCAAGATGTCTCTTCATATCAGTCTTGGATAACATTCATATTTAAAGTCTTTTTTAGTTTATGCCCAGGAATATCTACCTATGTCCCTTTTGTCTGCAGAGGCCAGAACAGGGAACCCCTAGAGCCATGGTTCTCAACCTTCCTTACGCTGTGATCCTTTAATATAGTTCTTCATGTTGTAATGACCCTCACCATAAAATTATTTTCATTGCTACTTCATAACTGTAATTTTGCTACTGTTGTGGATCATGATGTAAGTATCTGATATACAGGATATCTGATATGCTACCTCCAAAGGGGTCAAGACCCACAGGGTGAGAATCATTGCCCTAGACCTAGGATTAGAGACAGTCATGAGATTCCAGGTGGGTGCTAAGAACTGAGATCAGGTCCTCTGCAAGAGCATCCAGTGCTCTATAACCACTGAGCCATCTCTCTTGCCCCATATTTAAATATCAATGTATTTGTACTTTTTTTAAATTGATTTTTATTGAACTCTACATTTTTCTCTGCTCCCCTCCCTTTCTCTCCCCTCCCCTTCAACCCTCCCCCGAAGGTCCTCATGCTCCCAATTTACTCAGGAGATCTTGTCTTTTTCTACTTCCCATGTAGATTAGATCTATGTAATATATTTGTACTTAAAAAAAAATACTCTTGAAATGTGGCCTAGAGGACTAAAGTGAATAGAAACACTGTCCCCAGCTCAGGATCAAGATGGCTCAGACATAAGCAATTCCCTGTCTCATATGAGTTGCCAGCACCATGGCTTACACTCTGGCAGATGGCGGGATAGCCGAGCAGCCCCAGAAGGCTGGCAAGAGCAGTGCCCTGTTCTACAGTTCACATCAGTTAGGGAATGGGCCTGGATTATTCTGTGAATAATCACTGGGAGGTAAAACTGCTTTCGGTTTCAATCTTGCAAACACTGATAAACTGAAAGGCTAAAGTGATCATTGAGTTACAAACTACGGGAGATGAAAGTGGGCAATATAGCAATAAACAGTCACTAATTTAGCAGGCAAAAATCTTAGAGAAGTGGAATAAAATTCCAATCGCTGTATTTATGTAGGAGGCTGTGTGTGTGTGTGTGTGTGTGTGTGTGTGTGTGTGTGTTTCTAAAAGATAATTTTGTGAAGGCCAATAAATGCCTAATACTACTAAATGATCATGACCAGACAACGGGGAGTTGGGATAAAAGGCAGCTTTCTGAGGTTTAGCAGGGCTTCCTGGTGGGTGAACTGGATTTAACACCCCCATGTCAGTACTATGAAAATTTTAATTTTGACAAGAGATCACAGTTTTATTCTAGGTAGGTCCCACACTTTTTGTGGCTGGTCATGTTGAGCTTAACATCTCTAGAGCTATCTAAAAAGAAGACAGGTGCCCATGGTCTTCTCGGGAGACTTACTGGCAAGCCGGGCTGTCCTGGGTTCCCACGGTCTCCCTGCAATGACAACATTATACTGTTTTACAAGAGGAGGGCTGTTTTCTAAGGACACAGATGACCCAGAAAAACAAGTGGAGCAAGAATGATCTGCACTAAGCAAGATAGGCAGCAAATTCACTTTGTTAGTGTTGAGAAAACAATCACAGAAGGGCTCCATAGAGCTGTTTTCCTTCATTTATTCTCCTGTCTACATACTGGAGGCCAGAACAAGGTGGGTTGAGTCAGTGTAGGGTAAAAAGGACCAAGGAAAAACACCCTGACCCTGACTTAACCCCAGGACCAGGGTTTTAAATCCCACCAATCCTGAGCTTACCCCGGAGTCAGACTGCAAAATCCCACCAATCCCTGAGCATGAAATCCCACCAATCCCCGAGCCTTCCCCAGAATCAGGCTATAAAAACCCACTAATTCAAGGAAAGAATGTCCTGCCCATCCCCCCAAGAAACTCTATATAAACTTTGTACCCTGTTCAGTTTGCTGCTGCTCCTCACCACAGAGGCAGCCACCCTCCTGGAGTTTTCCTTCCCAATAAATCTCTCTAGTGAGGTTTGTTGTGTGGTGTAACATTTTCTCAGGAGCAGAGCCCAGCCATAACAACTTTTGTAGGAGCCAGAGCAGAGCAGAACGGAGAACTGTAACCCTTTCCCCTAGCTGTTACCCTTGCATTGGGGACACTTTTCCCTGGAGCAGAGCTGTTCGCTCCTAGCTTACATTGACTTTGTGGCATTCCTTAGTTCCTGACTGTCAGAATACCTTCCCATCTGAGCTGCAATGCTTACAGTCAAGACAACATAGAAGAAGGATGTGGGTTGTCCTTCTGTTCATCTTACACTACCATCTTGGTCTAAAAGTTCTATGTTCTCACAATATACCTATCTCTGGTCTAGTGGCTATATGGGGCCTTGCTGCACAGTAGTGGTTTTCAACCTGTAGGTCATGACCCCTCTGGGGTTTACATATCAGGTATTTACATTACTGTTCATAACAGCAAAATTGCAGTTATAAAGCAGCAATGAGAATAATTTTATGGTTGAGGGTCACCATAACATGAGGAACTCTATTGAAGGTTGCAGCTTTAGGAAGGTTGGGAACCACCGATCAGGGGTGGCAGGAAGAGACTGAGGGAGAGCCCCTCACTGCTGCAACATCCAGATCTAACTCTCAAGCTTGTGGCAAGGTTGATTGCTCTGTGTAATGATCAGAGTGTGTGCATGCTCCTGGACACAGGGTCATTCTAAACTCACTATGCTTAAAGGACGACTTCAGATTTTACCCACGTTTAGGTCTAATTACATCTGAGGTGTTAGTTTCACAATTCCTGTTCAGCCAAGGCCACCTCAAGGTTCTCAGTGACCTGCAATTCTCAGGTCAGTCCTCACCAGTGACTACCTGGCCCAAATAACAGGCGATGAGCCTGGGTAGCCCCGAAATAAATATGTCCTTATAATTCTGAATGTGTAAGTGGCACGGAAATCTACAATCAAAGAGATGAAGGTCAATACTTTCACACAAGAGGAACTGAGCCGTCTTGTTCTGTCAGGTTAATGACCAAAACAAACAAACAAACAAACAAAAAACCCAGTAAATCCAATAAAACTTTGAAAGAAATCTCTGCCCATGCATTTCCAATTGGGAAAAAGACTTTGACAAACCCATGATGACAGATATAACACTCACCTGAATACCTTTAATGCCACCGGAAATGAACACCGATCTTCCTTTTTCTCCATTTTCTCCTGGCTGACCCTGAAAAGGAAAGATTCATTAGGAAAAAATAAATTGCTGTTCCACTGTTTTCTTTTCTATATAAAATACTAGCCACCAATTTAAAAAAGCATTGCAACCATCTACCTGGGGTGGATTTATCATCTACCTAATCTTACTGACTAGCATACAGGTCTCTCAGGCCTTCAGTTAGCGTCTGCGAAGGCAGCCCCAAAGGAAGACGCCCCACTAATGGATAGTTTTAGTTGCTAATCATGAGGCAGAAAGACTACATTCTACTCATAATATAATGCAAGATGGTATTCATAAAAATAAATAATTTTGCAATTTAATTTTTGATCCAGAAATAATTTTTAAGAGCATTTACTTGACTCCTTTCAGTATTTGTATTTAAAATTGATCTTATACAACCTTTGTAAGGCTGTATTTCAAGTTAACAGACTTTGTGACTGCTCGTTTGCCTAGAGAGTTTTGTTTGTTTGTTTGTTTGGTTGGTTGGTTGGTTGGTTGATTGATGGGCTGGCTGGTTTTTGAGACAAGGTGCCACTATGTAGCTGTAGTTTGTCAGGAACCCTGAGATCTGCCTGCCTTACCCTCCCAAGGGCTGGGATTAAAGGCCTGAGCCAAGGTGGCCAGCTGTTAAGAGCATTTTTAAAGGTAGATGAAATAGCTCAAAGAATTTCATTCTAATTTTCCTATATAACAACTTAAAATTCCCGTTAACATCTTCTACACATTGACTTGACACACAGAGTATTTGCCTTCTTCATATTATCAAGCTCTCTGTAAAAGAGTATAACTCTCCAAATTGATCCCACTCGCCAAAGCAGCTCCCTTTGTTTCCCTCAGTGACTTCCTGGTCAGTCCCCCTTGAGGGGTCAGTTTGGCCTCTGCAGTCAGTCCTGGCTTCCTACAGTTCCAGTCTGCAGGGATCTCAGTTCCACACTGAGTGATGAAAATCAACTGAAGAGCTGCATACAGGTTAGCGTTGAAACTTGGAGGCAGAACATTTGTCCAGCCAGCCCTAGGTCCTGGGTTTGATCCCAAATTAAAAACTTCGCTTCACTGCTAGCTCCTCGGTCCACAAACCACTACAGAAATAACAGACCAGTCATGATCAGTGACTGATGACGTCATGTGTTTCAAAGCTCGTGATTGATCACATAAGCCTACCATGATTGATCACTGCACGTCTTTGTCCACTCCTCACTCCTTTTTTATTTTAATGTATTATTAGCATACCCTAATTATTTATAATAAGGGGTTTCATCATGACATTTTCATACATGTTCATAATGTATCTTACTCATAGGCGCCCTGTCACTCTCTCTTGTCCCCTCTCACATCTGTTCATCTCCCTCTTCCCAGCTATGTCTCTTCTGCCTTTTTGTCATTTCGGTGACTTTGTAAGTTTCACTTAATTTGTCTACAAGAACATGGTTCAGAGTCTGCCTACAGGAGTGTGACTGCACATCTTTTATTCAGACATGGAAAGAGGAGAGAGAGAGAGAGAGAGAGAGAGAGAGAGAGAGAGAGAGAGAGACAGAGAGAGAAAAACAGTCCAGCACAACACATAGATATGTTGCTTTCTTAGACCTCAGAGAAAAACTCAAATGACATTTTACAAAATAGCTATTTGAGACAGGGGATAAGTCTTCAAAGATGAAAGGGAAACAGACACAAAAGAAGCATTTAAAATGTTGCAAAAGAAATTCAGAGTAAGGGGAGTTGGAGAAAACATGGCTGCCAGAGTACAACTGATGGGCTCTTCCGCAGAGACCACAGTGACTGTGAGGGAAAGACAGGGACTCAAACAACAGCTTCACACTGAAGAAACTTGGGAAGATATTTCACAATGACGAACACTGACCGAAGCTTAGAAAGAGTGTGACATTGTGTCACAGAATAAGAAAAGGTTAATTTGGTACACTTTGTTACGTGGCATGAGAAAGAGAAGCACTGCTGAGAACTTTTCACAGACCAACTCAATACTTTGATTCTCAATGTTTAAAATTACCAAGTGCTGCATAAATATTAGCTCTATTTTTTTTCATTTCTCCATATATTTATGAGTGACAGTGAGAGAATTTTTAACCGTTTACTGAAACACTTAAAAGATTACGAGACAATAGTAACTTTCCCATCCATGGCTGAGGTTGCTTTGGGTAGCTTTAGTATTCATGGAAAATTCCACTCTACAGGCAGGGTGGTCAGAAGAAACAAACACTGCTTGACAAAGGGACTGTTGTGACATTCCAACACTGTGGTCAGTACTGCTTGCTATGGAAAAGCTACCACTGAAGAGCCCCTGCTCTCTGAAACGCCTGATTCAGCAGAATGAGGTCTGGTCCTGTTGGAAGAGCTGGGGATGTGTGCGTTCATCTCACCGCACTGGACTGTCAAATGGCTGGGACTAGAACGGAGCGCTTGACTGAGAATCTTAGCACCCAAAATGATTTTTACGTGATATCAAGAAAGGTGCCAGCCTGGAATTCCTTCCGAGCTCTATGCTCAGACCAGCTCTTCAGTCTAGAGCACAGGCGACATGAATGAAGGGGAATGGATGGCTCTGGCAATGCCAATAAGAAGCCTTCTGGGAGGATTTGAGAAGAGCAATTTAAATGGCAAAGCAAAAAGGCTGAAAAACCGCCATACAGAGGAAGTCAACATTTTCTTAAGGGAAGGCATATATTTATTTATTAAATATTTTTCTCAATTTTTAATTATTCTTCGAGAATTTCATATAACGCATTTTATCCCAGCCCAAATTATGTCAGATTTTTACCTAAGTGAGAGGCAGGGAGGTGCATGGTGGAACACAAGAGTGTCCCTTGCTGAAGCTGTATTTAAAGACAAATTTAACCTAAATGGTGGGAATGGAAGTTTTGGTAAACTGTCCCATCCTTTTTAAAATATCCAGTCTTTGTACAGGAACTAGAAAGACCTTAATGAAACCAGATAGATCACAACCCTTCTCAAAGCCAATAGGGTCTTCTTATAGCATGGAAAAGAAAATATAATTTACTTCCACAGCCTATGACACTCCGACGTATTCTGGTTCTGCCCACCTTGCCACTCCCACCCCTGCAGTCACCCAGTTTAGTTCACCATGCTGCAGGCAAAGCTGCATTGACTCCACTTCCCTAACACACCAAGCCGTTGCCAGGATAGTCTTTTCACTTAGATCACCCTAGATTGTGCTAACGGTGTCTTACAGGGGGGCCTCCTGGGCCAGGCGCTCCTCTTTCTCCTGGAAATCCTGGATCACCTCTTGAGCCACTGAAACCATCCACGCCAGGTTTGCCTCTGGGTCCAGGAGGTCCTGGGTGACCCTGCAGAGAACAAAACTGTGAGTGGAATATTTCTACAAGAAAACCTAACACAAAGGCTATGCAACACGGACCCCAAACTACAGAACTTAGGGCACACTTGTTTACTTGTTTCTCTTTGTGAGGCTTCCTGAAAGAGCCAGATGGTGAAATTACAATTTAGAAATGTACTATGTCTACGGTAAGTTCATTGAGCTTGAGTTGCTCTCCAGCTTAGGAGAAAACCTTCCTTGAAATACCGAGACTTGGCTGCATTGTGAAGTTCCCCAAGCCCCACTTCCTTCTTCTCCTAGGCTGTATTTATGACTCTCAATGTCACTTGCAAAGCTGGGACCCACCAGAAGATGAGGTTCCTGTTATGGGCACACATTTCATTCCAGAGCACTGAGCATGACATAATATCTAGCATTTGTTCTTGACTTTTTTTTTAAATGTCTTTGAAGACTTTGCTCTTTATGTAAAATGTTTTAGTTTGAGAATTATTGCACAATTGAAGAGTAAGCAGTCGTTAAAGAACTAAGTGCACATCTATTTTGAAAATATATTTTTCAGGGATTTTGTCATTTCCCCCCTTCCCCTTTTTCCTCTCTAAGATATATTCTTATTATGTAAACCAGAATTGTCTCAAGCTCGTAATCCTCCTGCCTCAGCTTCCCAAGCACTGATACCTCACTCTGCTTCACTTTGAAGCTACTAGTGACTGCTTTTATTCCTTTCTTAAAACAATGAGAAAAATGTGGGGACACTCACTGGTACGCCATCCAAACCTGGAAATCCAGGGACACCAGTTGGACCCTATTTTAAAATATGAAACAAAGATGTAAAAATTAATAGACTATTAGATTGGCAAGTATGGTATATGAACAGTTGATGACCCAAATCAAAATCCCTTAGCAGTCATTGTCACTTGATTTTAGGCAGATTGGTCCAGGCCTCAATGTTTAAGAAGAATCCTTTCACACTCGGTTATACAGACCTGGGAAGGCAACTTGGCAGAACCAACCCAAACTGAATATTCAGCATGCTGTCATGAGCTCTAGCCCTCAGAATCCTTCCCAGGACAACAGACTCTTAATGTGAGCGACAGCAATTGATGGGGTTGTGTCCCTTCCCTGGCACTACACTGAGCTGCAAAAGCATTTCACATTTTCATCAACACGAAATAAGCTATGGTTTTACATATAGGATGGTATATTCTTTGGTACTTTTCAAGAAATAAATGTGGATTGAGAAATTAACATAGGATGATCTTTAAGACATACTGTTGACTGAGAAATTAAAGGTTCGGCTCAGCACACATAATACTTTGTTTGGGAAGTTTGGAAAGCAGATGAACAATGCCAGTCCTCTGTGTTCACATTTACAGATCAGTGAAAGTTCCAGAAGGGCTTGCCCCTTGGGAAAGGGGCTGAGAAAAAGACTGGTTACCACGGAGTCCTGTGGTAGTCTTAGTTTTTGACCAGGTGCAGTCATGTGGTATTCCTGAGCCTAAGCATTATAAAGAGGTAGGTGGAACAATTTGTCCTTTAATGAGACAATATACCTTTCCTTCCTGCATCCCCATCCATGGTGCAGCAGGCTACGGGCATGCAGCTTCTCAAAGCTGCCCACTGTCTTAAATTATTCAGAAGAGCATGAATTCAGATGTCTGGATTTCTCTTCTCTATGCAGGCTTACCCTAACACTCTGGGCTTCCCCAGTGTTTTAGGCTTTATTACCCTTTTATTTTCTGAAGTTCTCCTACCTGTCGTGTGGCTGCTTGTCAGTCATGTGTCTCACCTCCATGTTCCAGGCCTCTATGCCTCCATGTCTGCTTAGACTGCATGGGTATTTTCCTTTCTCCGGTCTATTCTCCTTTTAAAAGCTGCTGAGATTTGAAGTTTGCCTATCCTGGGAAGTTTTCTTTTAAATACTAATAAGATTGTGCTCAGAATTTTAAGTAAACAGACCCTGAGTGTTGGGGACTGATGAGATGCTAACTGACTCACCTTGTCTCCTTTCTCTCCTTCTGCTCCAGGCAAGCCACTGACACCTCTCAGTCCTTTCTCTCCTGGAATCCCAATGGGTCCCGGCGGTCCCAAGGGCCCTATTGGTCCCTGTGGCCCCAGTGGTCCTGGTTGACCCTGAAATTGAAAGGAGAGCAAAAGAAGCCATTGTGTTTGCTCATGCAGGCGCTTCCCTGTGAGTATAGGAAAATCAGAACACTAGAGCTGAGCAAATTTTAATAGAAACACAAATGATTGTTAATTTAAGTAGAAGCTATCGCATTGCCTTTCCAAGTGGATTTTAAGCTCTGTGATAAATTTGCATTATTGTGTGCATATATACATGTGCACATATATGTATGCATGTGCATGCATATGTGCATCTGTGTATGTGTACAAGGGGACATGTGCATGTTCACAGATGTAAGTGGTGATTACATCTGCTATTATTATATTATAGTGATTAAAGATCTGCTATTATTTTTCCACTGCCAATTGTACTTGTCAGTCTTGGGATGTCTCATGAAGCATAGAAGTAGAAACATCAGACTCTTACTGCTACCACATAAAGAACACAGCGATGAGTGGAGGAGAAAATATCTGATTGTTCATAGAATTCAAAGGGATAATGATCTTCTTTCCTATAGCTGCTTCCCCTCCCACGAGACGGGGTTTCTCAGTGTAGCCCTGGCAGTTCTGGAACTCTCTCTGTAGATCAGGCTTGCCTCGAACGCAGAGGTCTACCTGCCTCTGCCTCCTGAGTGCTTGGATTAAAGGTGTGTACCACCACTGCCCAGCTCCGTAGCTGCTTTTAGCTCATTTCTCAGTCACTGTCTAGACAAATGCTTTCTGTGCAATCCCTGCAGTCCAGCTCCCTGCAAAGCATGTGGGTCACAACTGCCTGAAACTTCAGCTCCAGGGGATCCAGGACCCTCTTTGACCTTTGGAGCCATGTGTACTCACGTGCACATACACACAGATACACATATAAGTACGTTTTAAACAAATATTTTGTAAGAGGAATGATAAGGACAGGAATTGTTTTGTGGGTTATTCTCTCCATTCCCACACTCTTGGGACAAATGGACTGCTGGTGATGATGACCACAAGTTTGACAATCCTAGCCTGATCACACATTCACTTTAACTGCCCTGCACCTAGGGCCATGTACAGTTGGTGATTTTGAAAAAATAATTCTATCAAAACATTTTGGGAGCCTAGAGAGATGGCACAAAGGTTAAGAGCGCTGGCTGATCTTCCAGCAGTCCTGAATTCAACTCCATACAACCACATGGTAGCTCACAACCATCTGTAATGGGATCTTGTGCCCTCTTCTGGTGCGCAGGCATATATGCAGGCAGAACACTGTATACATAATAAATAAAAACAAGCTTTAAAAACATAATTTTGATATGCAGAAATTCAAGTTTGCTTATTTTTTTTTACAATAATTAACCTATGAAAACAAAGAGGCTATTTTAATGGACTCAGAAACAGAGAAATAGAGAATCAGCTTGTTCGGATGGCAGTGTCTCAACATTCTGAACTGGATGTGGGTAGAAAGTGTATTCGACTCTTGTTGCGTTTAGTAACCTGCTTTGCTGTCTTGGGCTACTGAGAGAAGTTTGCACTGACTGCTGAGTCACCAACGCACGGGGGTCTATCACACACTATGGTGGCAAAGGTGCTCCCCACCATATCTTAGCATGCTTTACATCTCCTTAGAGTAAAAACACCCTTCAGACTCATTTAAAGTTGGGCTGTGAGCTTTTGTGATTCTTCAAATTTTCTAAAACCCATTAAGAACAAGATAGTTTATAACCCTTTGTCTCAATAACACTCATAACAGGGTTCTTGGAAAAAGTATTTCTTGCAGAGCGCTCTCTGTTTAAAGCTCTGAGATATCCAGGTGTCGGCTCCATTTGTTTTGGGTGCCTACTCCTGTGTGATTACATGAAGGAAGTACTGTGTGCTGGCAATTGGAAGGGTTCAGATAGCCAGATGTTCCCCAATGTGGCAGAAATTCCTGTCAACCTGGTGTCAGAGATAGCAAGCACCCTTCGCCACCACCACAGCTAGCCATAACCCTCTCTGGGCTATACTCGGGCCTTGCTCCAGAGTTAGCAAACAACCCTAATCCATCTTTTGTGTTACAGATACCTTTTGTTGCCCTTGTCTGAGAGTTTCTCAGGGATACAAAGCCTATGCAAAACTGGTTAAAGGCAACCGGGAAAACCATGGTACCTCATGAATCAGGTATTTGCATTTGGCATTGTATTTTTGGAGGCTTCATTCAGGCTGTTTTGAGGTATGGAAATCTACTGGCTAAAGTGTAAACATGGAAAAATAAAAATGCTGAAGGTTAAGGGCAAGTGTTTCAGCTCACCTAGGTTGAGGATCCCTGTGGCTGCTTAGGATACGTTTGTTCTCTAAGTGTCTCTGAGTTTTCATTTCATGGACCTGCAGGAACCCATGCACCTGTGTTGCACTGCCGGCGACACCCCAGGGCAATAGCCAGGCTTTCCCACCAGAACAACACATATTTATGAATGCCAGAATACCTTACCACGATCCCCTGCACTCAGGAGAAAACCCCAGTGAACATAAGTAACAACTGAGACCTAACCATTACCAAACTTGGATCCTGTTTAGATAGCGATGCCGGCCTGAGCCAGTCCCAGTCAGACAGGCAAGATGACACAAAGGTTTAAACTGGGTCCTAATGAAGGAACTGCTAGCAATAATGCAAACGATATCATTTGCCGTAGCAGGATAAACAATCTTGTGAAAACCCACTGGCCTGAGATGGGGCGAACACATTGTTTGACTTCTCACAACAAAGCACCATGTAGTGTCACCCAGCTGAGTTACGGAATACCACAGTACCGAGTACCAAGAAAACACGAAAGACCAGAGCAGAGAGTGGAGGCAAAATCACAGCCCAGGGAAGAAAGGAAACCAAGTCAGTCATCTCCATGGACAGCTAGAGGAGCCCCTGATGGGAGGTTAATTCCTGGTCATCCCATCTGGGACTGAGAGCCAGGGCAGTCCTCTCTGAGGCTGGGGTGTGGACAGATAGATGCAGGCGTGGGCAGCTAAACTCCACTGAGCAAATGTGGGTGTGCAGTGAGGGTCTGGGGAGAGTGTGCCCAATTGACAGTATTTACAGTCATCGAAAGAGCAACAAAGAGCCACCGTTGGCTGCAAAAAACCTGAGGAAGACAGTGATTGAGGACCCAGGCTCAAGGTTCAGTCCCTGTGCTCAAAGCTCAAGGCCACACTTACTGGCTGTGTGTCCTTGAGTACATGGTTCCTTCTAAAAATATCTTTTTAGCATATATTAATTGTACATAATAATGGGCTTCATTGTGATATTTCTGGACTACACCTTGAACCTCTGTCATGCTCAGCATCTTCATCTGGCAATAGCTTAGGGCCATAAAAAAACTATAAAGTTGTTTTAGAGAGTACCTGTTGTGATACATGTTAGCCACTGTTATTATGTGCTATTATAACAAATGTGCAAATGACAAAATAGGAAAGATCCAAGCCAGGACAATGTCACATTCCCCTCCCTGTGCATCTTACAGCCTGCAACAGTGAGCCTTGTAATAAAGAAATTGCTGTTTCTGCGTCACAATTAAGTCACTGAGTCCACGAGAATTACTTACAACCTTTAACACCTGCCCAGACAGTGCAAATCAAAATCATAGTTTATAAATGTTTCCCTTTTTATTCATGCATGTTCATCCTCAACATAAGGACTACAGTTAATTGAGAATTCTAAAAGATTTTTAAGAATTCTGATATATGCATATGTTACCAAATAGCAATGATAAAACAGAGCCAGGAGACGTTGACAACATGGAAAAAGTAGATCAATTTGCAATGGATAGCATGAACATTTTAGATCACAAGCTAAACGGAATAATGATGATTTTTTTACCCTATGTTGATTAATCTTGTATCTAATATTAACATTTTAAAAGAGATTAGATGACATCCATTTAAAAGTTCCCTTGTTTTTTAAATATGAAACTCAGAAAACAACTGCTACTTTGTTGTTATTGTTGTTTTGTTTTTTGTTTTTTAAGACAGGGTTTCTCGTGAAACATTCCTGGCTGTTCTCGAACCCTTCCTGTAGACCAGGCTGACCACAAACTCACAGAGATCTGCCTGCCTCTACCTCTCAAGTGCTGGGATTAAACAGGTTCACCACCATGCCCAGTCCAGCTACAACTTCTATTTTATTAAGTTTAGAATTATCTTTTTATCATGCAACCAATTTGTACATCAACTCCCCAAATTCTCCTCTGTGAATACCATACTTTACAGGAACATGTTTTTAGAGACATAGCAAGATGAACTCTCAACTGTGAAAGGGGGAACTAAGAAAGAGGCAACCAATCAACTGGCCATAAATCTCTTCAATGCATTTCATTTCAGACACGCACTCTTGAATCCAGTAAGCTAATGGAACTTTGCAGAGAAAAAAAGGAATGGAAACATTTAATACAGTGGCAAGACTGATAGAATTCCATTTAGTATGCTATGGAAGCAGGTCCTGATCAGAGAAGGAACCATAAAACATTTTTAAAAAACAAACAGTGCAGCAGAAAGTAGCTGTTTGTTCTGCTGAAGGGAACCAAGCCTTCCTCCAGGGCCCCGACCCAAACCCCTGCCCTTGACATGCACCCCAACTTCAGGCCATTTCTGGGAAGCTCTTGTACTTCAAAGCTCTGGGCACACGTCCCGACTCAGGAGGACCCTCCCTTCCTGCCCTTGGCTGACTGTCTCTCTAAGTTCCTGTGGAAAGAACCCATTCCCCTGACTCACTGTCCTTACCCTTGAGACTAAGATGATCCTCCAGGATCTCAAAAAGGACATCTGCTTTTGTACTATCTGCACAATCCTCTTTGTATCTTCACCCTCCCCCAGACCTACACTCACTGAAACATGGGCTCCTGGAAGACAGAACATGGATGCCCAAGGTCATGCTGGTGAGAAGGTCAACCCTCGCTACTATAATTAAACAAACCAGAGACAGACTGATTGATTATAAACAAGAGATCTTAGCTGAGGATGCAGCTCAGTGGTGGAGCACACACCTAGCATACATGAGGACCTAGGCCCAATATCCAGTTTCACAAATATTAATAATAGTGTCAAGAGCCAATTTCCTCCTAAAATCATTGCAGAAACCATCACCCTGGGGAGTCTGCAGAGAACCCCACACCCCTAATTGTGTTAAGAAATTGTTCTATTGACAGAGCCTACCCCACACCCAAATTGGCTGTTAATGGAGAGCTATCTGTTAGCGGAACCCGCCCCACATTCCAAACTATCTAGAGAACTAGGTGTGTCATCTCCTAGTTGTGACTTCCTGGCCTACGTGACCAACGAGAACCACGTGACCAACGTGAACCACGCAGCAAGAGCCCAGGCCCCTGTGCCCACCCCCCCAACTCCTTACCCTATATAAGCTGTACCCCATCTCTAATAAACGGAGGCTCTGACAAACTTAGCATAGCCTCATTCCTCTCTCTCAGCCCTTATCTTCCAGATAGTGCCTCTCCGGGACCCTGGAATAACTGAACTGCCAGGAGGGTTACAAACCCCTAGACTAAGTAACCCGCCAAAGCAATCAACATAATAGTAATTAATAATAATAATAAATTACAGAAAATGCATGTATTTGGGCTCATAGTTCTGGAAGTACATGCAGGGTATGAATGACATGGTACAGGCTCTGGTCAAGCCCAGGAAGCTACCACACAATGATGGGAGAAAAAGTGTGTGTGCTGGGGTGTGGGGGGTCTACTTTCTCCCCTGTCTTTATAAAGCTACCTGATTAAATCATGGAGCTACACTCTAATACTCTATTCTATTCACTTTCCCAGAGGCCTCACCTCAAAGCATTAGAGTAATCACCAGGAAAGCACAGCAGATTCAAGCTTGCCAGTGCAAGTGTGGTGAGCCAGCCCCAAAACTGTGAGCATGGATGAGCTGTCCTCATTACCCATCTGTCTTGGGGCCCCACGGGCAGGGGAGAGTTGATTGCCCCTGCACCCATCACTATCTGGGGCAGGTGGGAGAGCTGGCCCTGTGATCGCAAGGGCAGGAGAGTCAGCCCTGATAGTGCAGGTCTGGGTGAACAAGCCCCGAAGTTGTGAGCATGAGAGAGCTGTCCCATTTCCTATTTGGCAGACCAACCCTACAGCTGCCCAGGTCCAGACCCAAGGATATGACTTGGCCCACCCCATCATCCACCCCAGCTATGATCTGCTGGAGCATATGAGGGAACCTGACCTGCAGACTCACAGCTGCAGGATCTCCATAACACAGGACAACAACAGGATATCCAGGAGGAGCCCAAGTCAGAGCCCAGCATTGACAGGGTAGCAGAAACCAAAGACCTCAAACCAGACCAATGACTCTTTGCAGTGAACTCTTGCAAGTAAGGATATATGGACAAAGGGGTTTACAGTGACTCACTGTATCACACTGCAGTTTCCATAAAGATATTTTTAAGTTTTTCCCTTTTTATTTTATTTTATTATTTTCCTTTTTTTCTCTTTTAAAGTTTGTTTTATTTTGGGTGTATGTGCAGGGGTGGAGGGCAGATGAGAAGAGACAGGGAAATGAATGGGATCAAGAGAGATGCATGCCCTCAATATCAGTCCAAACACACTGAACCTGATAGAAGAGAAAGTGGGAAGTACTCTACAACACATGGGCACAGGAGACCACTTCCCACGTATAACCCCAGCAGCACAGACACTAAGGGCATCATTGAATAAATGGGACCTCCTGAGACTGAGAAGCTTCTGTAAAGCAAAAGACACTGTCACTATGACAAAAAAGGCAACCCACTCACTGGGAGAAGATCTTCACCAACCCCGCAACTGACAAAGGTCTGATCTCCAAAATATATAAAGAACTCAAGAAACTAGACTGTAAAAGGCTAATCAACCCAATTATAAAATGGGGGCACTGAGCTGAACAGAGAATTCTCAACAGAAGAAGTTCAAATGGCCAAAAGACACTTAAGGTCATGCTCAACTTCCTTAGCAGTCAGGGAAATGCAAATCAAGACAACTTTAAGATACCATCTTACACCTGTCAGAATGGCTAAAATAAAAAACACCAATGATAGCCTTTGCTGGAGAGGTTGTGGAGAAAGGGGTACACTCATCCATTGCTGGTGGGAATGCAAACTTGTGCAACCACTTTGGAAAGCAGTGTGGTGGTTTCTCAGGAAATTCGGGATCAACCTACCCCAGGATCCAGCAATACCACTCTTGGGAATATACCCAAGAGAGGCCCTACCATACAACAAAAGTATATGCTCAACTATGTTCATAGCAGCATTGTTTGTAATAGCCAGAACCTGGAAACAACCTAGATGCCCTTCAATGGAAGAATGGATGAAGAAAGTATGGAATATATACATATTAGAGTACTACTCAGCAGTAAAAAACAAGGACTTTGTAAATTTTGCATGCAAATGGATGGAAATAGAAAACACTATCCTGAGTGAGGTAAGCCAGACCCAAAAAGAGGAACATGGGATGTACTCACTCATATTTGGTTTCTAGCCATAAACAAAGGACATTGAGCCTATAATTAGTGATCCTAGAGAAGCTAAATAAGGAGAACCCAAAGAAAAACATATAGGCATCCTCCTGAATGTTAACCTTCATCAGGCGATGAAAGGAGACAGAGACAGAGACCCACATTGGAGCACTGGACTGAAATCTCAAGGTCCAAATCAGGAGCAGAAGGAGAGAGAACATGAGCAAGGAACTCAGGATCACGAGGGGTGCACCCACACACTGAGACAATGGGCATGTTCTATCGGGAACCCACTAAGGCCAGCTGGCCTGGGTCTGAAAAAGCATGGGATAAAACCAGACTTGCTGAACATAGCAGACAATGAGGACTACTGAGAACTCAAGAACAATCGCAGTGGGTTTTTGATCGTACTGCACGTACTGGCTTTGGGGGAGCCTAGGCAGTTTGGATGCTCACCTTACTAGACCTGGAAGGAGGTGGGTGGTCCTTGGACTTCCCACAGGGCAGGGAACCCTGATTGCTCCTGACGAGGGAGGGGGACTTAACTGGGGGAGGGGGAGGAAAATGGGAGGCGGTGGCGGGGAGGAGGCAGAAATTTTTCATAAATAATTAATAAAAAAATAATTTAAAAAAAGAGAGATGCATGACATAAAAGACAGAATAGACAGACAGACGATAGATAATTGATAGATGATAGATAGATAAATAGATGATAGATAGTTGATTGATAGATAGATAAATAGATTATAGATAGATGATAGATAGATAGATAGATAGATAGATAGATAATGTTGAGTCCTCTCAGCAGACTGCCCCCTGTTGAGCAGTGAGCAGACTTGCAGGCCTGCCAGAGCCTTAACAAAATGTGACATAGATATCATTATGTCTTGATTCCAACCTCCCTAAACAGCAACTTTGCAAGTAGAAAACTCACATAAAATGTGGAATGCCTCCCTTTGAAGACATGAACTTTATGGCTTCATTTTAGTGCTTTTTAATATTATTAGTTACTTTGTTACATGATAAAATTTTAAAAGATTCATATTAAATTGGTCTAAAAGTCCCCCAAACATTAGTCTTTGAAATAGTGGTCTGACAGTTCTTTCCACTAGAATAAATAATTTATCTACAGTAAACCAGAAAGAATTCCTATTTTCATCAAACCAGCTCACATAAAAATGGGGTCAGGAAAAAAAGAACTCCTTATAAGTAACTATTTAGGCTTGCTTATCTCTAAGGCTATCTTAGAATCAATTAAGAGTGAATAAAGAAAAATAACAGCTCATGAAAATTATTTTTGTAAATAGAGAATCAATCACCACAAGAATGTTTCATCATTAAAAAATAGTTTTAAAAAGCCCCAACTGATCCTAACCCCTAGTACTCACCCACCATTCGTGAATTGATCAAAACAGGTTCCACATGAAATCCTGCAACTGACGTTCAAATAGAAGAACAGTATTTAGGTTGTTCCTACTATGTGCACAAAATTTGCCTCTGTTGTTTGTGAATTTCACTATGAGACAGTGAAGTCACTGGGAGAAAAATCAGGCGACAACCAATTTGACCCTTGAGCATCATGGGTGCACCGTATGAAACCACCAGGTCACCTCCTTCCCTCTGTTCCAGGGACAGACTGGCACAGGTCATCAGATGGGTCATCGGCTACCTGGCTCCTGGCTCATCCAGACAGAAGAGAAAGATCAGAGCACATAGAGAATCATTTGGAGGCGAGGACAGTCCTCAGGACTCTGTCCCTGGCTAATTGACTAAGTCAGGAATAGTCCCTCAGCAGGAGTAAGAAAAATCACATTTGTTTTTACAAGGTAGAAGATAAAAAGAATTATACATTTCTAAAAAATAAAATAAAATCTTCAAGTCAGCCTCTTTTTTTGCTGGCACTGGTCTGGTTTCTCTGAGACCAGAACCCCTGTGATAAAAGATTTTTAGCAGTTGGGTTGCAAACTGACAACTACACACACACATATACAGGGCTGGGGAGACAGCTCAGATGGGAAGGAGCTTGCGATGCAAACACGGGGGCCTGAGTTGAAGCTCCAGAACCCATATTTAAAAGCTAGGTGGGAAGGTACAGGTTTGTGGTCCCAGAGTTGGGGAAGTGGGTACAGTCAGATCCTTGGGTTTATGACTAGCCAGCCTTGCTCATTTGATGAAATCCAGACCAGTTAAGCAAACTATTACAAGGAGTAAAAGGGCATAAGAGATTGTCTTCTGCCTTGCTCAGTATCTCTCTTTCTCTCCTTTTCTCTCTCTCTCTCTCTTTCTCTCTCTTTCTCTTTCTCTCTCTCTCTGTCTCTCTCTCTCTCTGTCTGTCACTCTCTGTGTCTCTCTCTGTCTCTCTGTCTCTCTGTCTCTCTTTGTCTCTCTCTCTCTCACACACACACACACCCACACACTCACACACACACACACACTGGCTATCAGAAGTATTACAGGAAGGTTTGGTTATGTACTGACTACTCTCCCTTACTATCTCATAGAAAATAATCAGAAACATTATAAATCATGCAACATTATCCCTATACAGATAGATTGAGAAAATTGCCTCAGGACAATGACTTAATCAAGCCTGCATCCTTGCTACTTGAATCTCTACCTGGATGGTCAATCTCCCTCAGGACCCCCTCTGTCTCCCGCTTCTTTACTGGCATAATGCGGGGTCTCTCTAATCCCTGTGGTGTCTGAAGTGATGTTTTCCTCTTCCTCCTCCTCACCATCATCAGTTTTTGGAGACAGGTTCTCATTCAGTCTGTAGGCTGGAGAGATGGCTCAATGGTTAAGAGCACTCATTGCTCTTCCAAAGGTACAGAGTTCAGTTCCTAGCAACCACATGGTGGCTCACAACCATCTGTAATGAGATCTGGTGCCCTCTTGAAAAAGAGACTTGGTCAGTGATCCTCATCAACTTATATCATGAAACCCAATAAGGACAAGTTCAACAGAACCACCATATACGGGCTGCCCATGCATGCTTCAGCATTGCCTGGGCACAAATTTCAATTTCTTTCTAACTCTGTAGCCCAGGCTGGCTCTAGATCTCTATGTAGCTGATTGTTGAATGCATGGTAAGCTCTTGCTTCTGCTCACTGCCAATGAGCGGTCCCTGGCTCCAGCGCTGGGGTCACAGGCGTGTGTCAGCACTCCCGGCTGTAATCTGTTTTATATGTAGTCTTCACTTTGGGGAGGGAATGGGAACTCACGTCTTTGAGGAATGCTAGGCAGGCACTCTCCTGCTGAGCTCTGCTGCACAAGCTGAAGATACGAAGCTATCTGCACAAGCACCCTGTTCCTTTACGAATCTTCTCCGGGAAATAAAGCCTACCCTAATTTACTGCAGACTTCTCTTCCCGTGGGCCTCAATCTCATCTTCTAGTCCCAACCCCGGTTTCCAGCAGTCTTCTAGACAGTCTCTTGGATGCCTTTTTCCTAATTCACAATCAATGTCAAAGCAAGGCTCCTCCCTCCCAGGCTCCTTCCCTGTACTTGCAGGTGGTGACTGATGTACACTCAGCATCCCGTGGTCCATTCAGACTCACTATCTCTCCCTACCAAGACCACATTTTTCATGTCTTTTTAACTCAATTTATGCCATATGTCCAGTTAATCTTTATCCATCTGCAAAGCCCCAGGTCATAGTCACATCATCTTTGCACAGGTTATCCCAGGGTCAGTCTCCTTCACTCCCTTGATCTCAGTTTTTCCCCCAACACAGCAGTCAGCTGGTTAGCCCCCTTCTGTCTGTCCTTTCCTTGGAGTACCTTACCTCTGATGGCACAATGTGTCCTCCACTGCCCCAGCCCACCCAGTCCCTGTGACCAGGTATTCATACTTCATTCATACTTGTTTCCCAGAGATGACAAGAGCTTTTCTTCATCTGTCACTCAAACCCTACTTTCCTCCCAACAAAACAACGATGATGGGAGTGACATCAATGACCCTGCTGCCATGTTCTGCAGCTCCAAGCTCAATATGGAGTTCTGCTTTATTCTCCTGGGCTCTTTACAACCACAGAAAGCTGAAGGCCTCATTACTTCCTCATTACCCAAGGAGGACTCTAAGCCTCAGAGAGATGAAACAATTTGCTTGAGGCCATACAGCCAGGACCTGGGGAAGTAGAGATCTGAACCCAGACCTTTTGATCTCAGGTGTCTGCCCGTGTTCCCATCCCATACCACACCAACCTAACTTTCCCCAAACTGTCATGTCTCCCTGAAAGTAATCGCCAGATTCACCACCTGTAATTCATTAATGTTTTGTGCATATTACTCATGCATATTACTTAGTATTTGTTTAAGACGATGTCCTTTAGAATGAATTTGGGACCAGAGATCCATTCTCACCACAGACACTAGATCACTACCTCACACATTACAAATTTTAAATGTATACTCAAGTCTACTGGATGCTTCTATAACTAAAATTTACAAATGAATGTTATGTCTAATGTACCTCTCCCTCTGCTGCATATATTTATTATTAGCGTTTATCATTTACAATTCCCTTTAATCCCTCTCGTCTTGATGCGGAAGTGTAATTCAGAGAGCACGCCATTAGGTGTCACTACAGTATCACAAACATCCTCAAGCTGGGCCGCTGGTGAAAACCTGAGTCCTCTGGGCACACAGTGCCTCCAGAGTCCTGCCATATTATTGGGGGAGGGAGGAGTCTGGACATCAGGAGGAATTTCAAAACTGAAGATGAAAAGGTGATGAACCATCCAAGGAGCCTGGAGTCAGGAGCAAAGGATGTTCCTGTGCCTTTAAGATTATGCCACCTGTTCATGGCGAGCTAGGGGTACATTGATCAGTCTGCCTTGGGGAGCACTAGGGCTTTAACTATGCTCTCATGTGCAGATGCAGTGGGCAGAGACAGTGTGCAGGTGAAGCCGAAAGACCTGCACAGAGAACCAGAGGAGAAAGCTTAGGAATCTGGACAATAAGGTCCCCTCTTGGACACCCCATTTTGTAGAATTAGTATGTAGAGCTCTGAAGACTTGGGTCATCAGACGGGGTTTTCTGTGCACTCTGCTCCCATGACTTCCCCTACGCTGTTCTCTTGGTGTCCCTTCATCCCTTCCCTGGCCTCCCTGTGCAGCACACTAGTACAGTAACTTCAGTAACCTGTTAACAGGGCTCCCCAGCAGCACCCTACCTTCCTCAGACACCTGCATCTACCACCCATATCTCCATTACTCTTACAAGATGACAAGGATGGAATGTGGTTAGGGTCTTATCCTAGATTTGCTCACCGTAGGTCACCCAGGAGGAGCTCTACTGCCCTCTTCTTATAAGAAGGGCGTGGGTGAGATTCAACACAGACCACACAGAATAAAGCAACATGAAGAGAGGCAGAGGTGGGATCTAGGGCAATGCATCCAGGATGAAGGAATGTTAAACACTCTCAAGAACCACAGAGGTTGCAGCAGTTTCTCCAGCTTGCTTTGCACATCTGGCCTCAAGTGAAGACCACACCTCTGTTGCAGCAGGCCACCAAGCATGCGCTAATCTGTCGCAGAAGCTGCGGGTGTGAATGTGACTTTTTCTCCATGCTGGGGCTGGCTGCCCTCCAACTCCAGCAGGGTCTGATCTCAAAGGCGCATCCAGCATCCTGTGCCCTCTGCCCACATGCTCCCGTGCAAAGCCAGCTCAGGAAACCAACTCATACACCCAGGGAGAAGCAAGCGCCTCTCTCGTCTCTTCTCTCGCATGAGGCACCTTCAAGCACCCTGAAAGTGCATAGCATTGACCAGGGAATAAGAAAAGAGGCTGGAAGGTGATTCTCATCTGTCTAAGGAGACTAAGGGCTGTGAGAAGGCCCAGCCACCGGGACTTTCTTCTCTGCCTTGCCCCTTGCTTGGCAAGGATTTGATGGTTATTTATTGAACAAATGGGAAAGTATTATTATCGATTGCAGTTAAGACAGCACCACAAAGTGACCAATTAAGAACTAGGGAGACCTGAAGCCCACTGGAAACCCCTACACTGGAAGAGACGACTGGCACAAGTAGATACGCCGAAACCCCCCATCAAATCACACTACAGCTGAGTCCTGGAAGAAGTCCGGTTTTGTTAGAACCACGTGCACGCTTGGCATGATGGGAAACGTAGCACATTGTATGGTGCAGGGAGCAAATATTCCTTTTCCTTCTTGCATAGACATAAATGGTAGATATCAAGGAGACTTGCCAGCATATCAAGATTGATGTTAGTCACCTGTATCAATTCTTCAGATAGGCATCAACTATTGCTGTATTGATGCCAACTACACTGTAGGTACCCCTCTGCTAACTGTAGGCTGGCAAAGCCCTTCTTCTCAGAAATACTCAACCCCTATACACAATATGTTCAAACCTGGAAATATATCCCTTCAGCTTCTACAAGTGTTCTGGTGTTTTAAAACCATGTTACCATTTCTGAAATAAACACTTGAGCAAAGTTAAGCCAACATCGTGAGGTCGAGTCTGGCAGCTGGAATCTACCAGGAAGCACACGTAGTAACAGGGCATGAGGGTTTAGAAACATTCTAGATTTTTGTGCCTTTGCAAGACAAAGGCATGTCCCAGCACCTCATGTTTATCGGTAGGAATGGCCCAGACTTCTGACCTCAAGTTCCCTGCTGTCCCCTAAAAACACGTGCATCATGTACATCACTGATCACAGGGTTTTCTGGTGATGACCAAGTGAGACAGACAATCAACCCTTGGAGGAAAGGGCTGCAGCGTAGCCAGAAAGCAGCGACAAAGCAGTGGGTGGCGGACTTGCTTTATCAGCCTCCAGTTGTCTCTGGCTGGCGTTTCTGTGAAAACAGAACATTACTGACTACTGGGAATCCAGAGACATAAAATTACTGTTCTGGGCCCTTTGACAGGCTGTGTCTGAAATTTGTGTCCTAAATGCAGTCGTGTGGGCGATAAAGAGCCTGGAGGTTAGAACTGTGTGAGCAAACAACGCTATGAGAAATACTAAAAGTAATTGAAATTCCCCAAGAAGATTCTCCTTTTGAATCACAGGATGCAGGCTGATAAAAATATAAGGGATGAGTGGGCGGCAGTGCAGGAAGAAGCCGTACTGAGCCTACCCAGTGATTTACAGTCCCCAGGGAAAGAGAGACTTGCTAGTATTTGGTCTGGGTTTCAAACTAAAAGCTTGAAGGCAGTGTGAGTTTAAAGCCACTTGCCCCCTGTACTGAAAACACAAGATCACAAAACTTTGCTGGTTTCAAGGTTACTTCCCTCCCTCAGATGATGAAACACATTCACCTAGTTTTCTAAACAGTCTACAGAAAGATGAACTCTATCACCATCCCAGTCACTAACCCAGAACTCATAAAAGGTCCCATCCTGGTTGGTAAGGACATGACTTCATCTTCCTTATCAACAGGCGACCACTAACTCCATGGCGCTCCTTCCACTCAGACTGCCAAAGACTAAGTTAAAATTCTGTTCAAGTCTGCCTTTTTACAGAGATGGACAGAGAGTCTGGAGAGGAGGTGGAGAAGAATTAGAGATCATGGAGCAGCCCAGTAGCTCTCCAGGTACATCTTACACCCAGAACCATGGATACCACCACCCCAAGGGGCAGCTTTAATCCTCTAGACAAACCTTTTTCTCCTAGGTTGAGCTTGACCCTGCAAGCCAGCAATCAGGAGGGTGTACCCCCATTTCCTGCCCCCAACACCACTGACCTGGAGAGGTCCTAGAGCCACAGTGGTCAGAGTTGACTTCCCATAAAGATGATCATCGGTGGCCATGCCTGAAGCTCCCAGGGATTTGAACTATGAGAGTTTACTCATTTTCAAACAGTGCCCTCGTGAGATAAGAAGCTTGGGTTCGGAGAGTCACTGTTAACTTGTAAACAGCAGGAGTCCTTATGGATCCACAGTGTGCTGACATGGCCACAGCACCGGCTCCTGAATTCTCTCTAGGTGGAAGTCTGGGTTTTAATCTATTGATTGCTGTCTACTAGTATAGACTGCCTACTAGGTGTCATCTATTGTACTAGGCTCAAAGCAGTGCAACAGAATGCACTTACTCCAAATGGGGAACCAGCAGGCGACGACTTGTCCCTCTAAGGTATGTGCTATGAGTCAACAGGCTGTTTTCATGACCCATGACAAGTACCTGCTGAAGATCTAATAAAAAGGTTCAGCCACAGCCATACTCAAACTGATTGAGAGATGAGGCTGGGCCATGGTCTCTGGACCACTGCATGTATCTGCCCCTAGTTTACCTCGCTGTAGGTTACTGCAGCTCCAGACTTTGATAAAGAGTTTTTATCAAGAAACTGGATTTGCTTGTCAAGAATTGCTTTAGTGTCCTCAATGAGGTGTGTGGATGTTGCTCCTCTAGAAGTAATAGTTATGAAATGAAAACCTAAATGCCTGGTCCAAGTTGTTGACCAAGGTTGGCTGGTGGTGGGACATGCCTTTAATCTCAGGACTTGGGAGGCAGTGGCAAGTGGATCTCTGTGACTTTGAGGTCTGCCTGGTCTACAGAGTGAGTTCCAGGACAGACAGGCTACACAGTAAAACCTAGCCTTAAAACAGAACAAAGCAAAACAAAACAAACAGACACAAACAAACAAACAAACAAACAAAACCTGCCAAATAAGGATGGGTAATGGCTCATGAAGTGACTATTCCTCTCTAATGAACTCTTGGCAATTGATGGTTGCTATGGAGGTCATTTTCTTCAGTGCTGTATCCACTGATGAGATGACATTATTTCAGCAAATAGCTTTCCACCCATGCTCATATAAGCAACCCTAATTAAATACAATGAACTACTCAAATGAAACACACACACACACAGATAGAGAGAGACTGGCAGGTGATGGCATAAGATAATAATGATTAAAATGACCAGAATTTATTATATGTATGTATTATCAAGGAATAAACATAGAAGAATAAAACAATTAAAAAAAGAATTATTTCATACCAAACAGGTCTAGTGTGGTGTTTAAACAAACAACCCAATGAGCCCACAGAAGAGGAGCAATCTCCTTCTTGGGGACACCAGATTTTCCCCTAAATAAGATGAGTAGGCTCAGCGAGACACCTCCAGCTCCTGGAACTCAGTGTCAACTTGTTATTATTCAGAAGTCCACCTGGAGCTTGGCTGGATGCTGAGGACTGGATTCCTTCATCTCCATCCCCTCCTACTGATGCATAATCTCCCTCCCACAGTCTCTGCTGGAAAATGTCACCCACCTGCAGCCCTCACAGGGAGATTCCAGCCATCAGGAAAGGCAGAGGTTGCTGGTGCTGCACACAGAGTTCTCTTGGCCACCCACTACCAGGGACACACACAGAGCAGAGAGAAACTCAGCTTTGGGAACCCTGGCAATCCACAGACAGCCTGGGATGGGGGAGGGGGGGCTGACAAGCATACTCTGAACGCCATCATAGGCTTGTGATCATGGAGACACTCAAGAAATGGAAGCAGGATCCAGGCAGCAAATACAAAAGGCTTGATCTCAGGAAGGACCCCTTGATCTCGCTAAGTGAAAATAGACCCAGGTTTTGGAACCTAAGTGTAATAACTTTTCCATGCCTGTGGAGCAAGTGCTGGAGGTGAGGCCAGGCACCTGGATATAGTTGCTGGCTCTGATCTGGGTTCCTTACACTGCCAGATGGAAACAAAAATAATCACACCCATCCCACTGAGCTGATGGGGTAAAAACAGGACTTCTCTGTGTGTGCACTGCTTGTGTTGGGGGATCAATCTCTGGTGTAGAATATACCCTGCACTACAAGAAGCTGAGCCATACTGTTGGCCTCTACCATTAGACACCAGTAGCTCCCTCCTCCAAGCTGTGATGACAAACAGGTCTCAGTTGCCAAGTGTCCTCAGAAAGGTGGGTGAAACTAAATTGTCCCCAGTAAAGAACCACATAATTAAGGGGACTGAGGTTTCTAAAGACACATAGGTACATGAATAAAGCCTTGGGATTGGAGGAAGAAAATGTTTTGCCCTAAAGACTGGCCACCACCCAAGTATACTCTCTGAGTTCCATGCCTATCCTTGTGGGATTGACATGGACATCGTTTGGACTGAATGTTTGCTTATGCCTCCTGTTCATGTACTGGAATTTCAAGCTCCAGTGTGTCAAGAGTAGGAGATGAGCTATCTGGGAGGTGACTTGGTCATCACCATCGTGCCCTTCTGAGAAGACCCTAGAGAAGAGTGAAGAGTGCTTTCTTCTTCTTCTTCTTCTTCTTCTTCTTCTTCTTCTTCTTCTTCTTCTTCTTCTTCTCCTTCTCCTCCTCCTCCTTTTCCTCTTCTTCTCCTTCTCCTCCTCCCCTTCCTTCTCCTTCTTCTTTTTCCTCTCTCTCTGTCTCTCTGTCTCTCTCTCTCTCCTTCTCTCTCTTTCTTTCTCCACACCACAAGGACACCATCCTCAAGCTGGGAAAAGGCTCTCACTAGTAGACACCCTGATCTTGGCTTCTCATCCTCCAGAACTGTGAGAAAGAGATTAAAGTTGATTACGGCCCCTAGTGTACTATATTTGTTTCAGTAGGCTGAAAGGCTTGGTGACTGCTGCATCCAAATCATTGAATTGACCACAAAAGGGTCTAAAGCTCAGAAAGACAGCCAACCTTAACCCTTCTTATGGCGGTTATTTTTATAGTTTTTAAAAAATTTTTAATTGACACACAACTATGTGTGTTTGAAATGCAAGAGTGATATTTCAGCCTACAGAAAAATGATGAGAGTGTTTCGAAGCTAAGAGTTGCTTCATCTGAACCTCAGCACACATGAATTCACAGCTGCCAAGTGCAACTGTCAGTGCACAGAGAAACGTTTTCAAGTTCCTGAGATATGAAAGGCAGTGGCCAAGATGGACTCCGTGCTTTACAAAATACTTAAGAGTTCAGTTGTCAGCAGAACACTTCTGGTGGCTTTGAGCAAGCAACTGGTCTCTGGCTCTGTCTTCTTCGGCACAGCACAATTGGTGCATAGAAGGTGAGGAGTCATTGAGCTAAGGAAGGCATTTTGAGCACACAGACCAGTCCTTGGCAAATATGGAGCAAGCAATGTATAGCTATTGCCTTGGCTTGGATATTAGGTTTCAATAAGGTGCTATGCATGAAAAGGTATTATGGTCGCATGTCTAGAAAGATGACTTGAAACCAAGTTAAACAGTTTTTCTTTCACCGACTTCTCAGAGCCTTTAAAACACTGATATGCAATAAACCTTGGAGGGGTGACCTAGAGTGACAGACACCCCAGGCCTTTCTTCGTAGGATGATTCATGACCCTAGAGTTGTATAACACCCAGGGGGAAGTGCACTGTGCAGACATGTAGCTTCACACATAGTCTAAGTTAATTGCAAACCTTTCTAAGAACGTGAAGAACATTCACTGTAAGAGATATGCAGCATTGGCTAACGGTACATGCTAAGGACCTGAGGCTATGTAAATACTCAAAATGGTGTGAAATCCAGGCACACTATCAGTGTTGACTCCTGTGTCACTCACCCGAGATCCCTTTTCAGGAAAACACTGGCAGACAGAGCAGTTTCTTCCTCCACAGGGGCTGCCATACTTCTTGCCACTCTGGAAAGGGAAGCCATTCGGTCAGTATTTCAGTCCTCAGGGCTCAGCTCAGGTCATAGACTATATGATAGAGCAAGCCCAACGTGTGCACATCCCACGGGACGCTTTTCACCTTTAGATCCAGGAAAAGTAAATATTAATGTATTTATTCTGAGACAGGTTGTTGCTATGTAGCCAGGTTGTTCCACTCAAACTTTTGATCCTCTGCCTCGGTTTCTCAAGAACACCAGCACGCCTGGCTGCAATGAGATGTGCTGACACTTAAAAAGAAATAGCACCCGCGCCATGTGCAGCACCCGCGCCATGGTGCAGTCCGTGGGTCGGACCCCACCCTGGAGACACTGGACGGAAAGGATTGTATAAAGGCTTTCTCCGCTATGAAGCGTTCAGTACTAAGTCATGCACAGTCTAGAACTGTAAATGTGCAGTTAGCAAGCTGTGTGCAGATACAGAGTCTAAGTTTCAACGATAACACTGCCTTTCTCTCCACAGCTCCGCTTGTGTCTCCCAGATCCACCAGGGTACGTGATCCTCACCAAAGAATTTCTTCTTTGGATAACTCTCCAGATAAATATTACAGTTTGGTTTTACGTTTTCCTTCCAGCAGTCCCCCAGTTCTCCAAGGTGGTTCCTCTATTGTGTCCCTTAGTCAGAAGCTCCTGAACCTGAGTCATCTGGGCCTCTTCCTGCCTTAACAGACTTTTCTATAACTCTCTCTAGAAAGTCAATGTGCACGCGTGCGCGCACGCGCGCGAGCGCGCGCGCGCACACACACACACACACACACACACACAAAGCTTCACACACTTCCTGCCCTCGGTGAGACACACACCTTGTCACCCATTGCACATCCACATTATCTATGCCCAGAGCCCTCAGCCCCTTCACTACTAAGTGTATTCAAAGAATTACTATTTCCATATGTACATTCTTTACAGAAAACAGCAAGCTTCAGGCACCTGCTTTCATGTACTATGGCTTTGGTTCAGGTGGGAAAGGGGAGTCAGCTGCTATTAGCAGAAATAGGACTATCAAGAAAGCAGCAGAGATAAATTTTGTCTATGCTTATCTGTACAATAGATACATCTTTTAAGCTTAAGGCAATGAACACACACTAATGTGGAATGGAAGAAATAGAGGACAGCTAACCTATAATCACAGCCGTCAGTAGACAGAGGTGAGAGGATCAGGGCCAGTTCAAGGCCAGCCTACTTTACATGACTCTCTCTCTCTCTCTCTCTCTCTCTCTCTTTCTCTCTCTCTCTCACACACACACACACACACACACACACACACACACACACACGAAAGCCAATAAGCTAATAGCTGCAGTGCTGGTGACCAGTAAGTAGGTGTAATGCATGCATGTTAATATGCATATTACATATAAATATGCTCACAAGCACACGCAAATACATGCATAAGTTCATAAATATAGGTGAGGGTGATAAAAGAAGAAGGGTCTACTCAAAAGGTTTTTGTTTTTTAAATTTATTTATTTACTATGTTTACAATGTTCTGTCTGTATGTATGCCTGCAGGCCAGAAGAGGGCACCAGATCTCATTACAGATGGTTGTGAGCCACCATGTGGTTGCTGGGAATTGAACTCAGTCTAACTTCCTTTAAGGGGCACAGTAGGTTTGAGTATAAATGGGCTCATGGGGAGTGGCATTATACTAAAGGATTAGGACATGTGGCCTTGTTGAAGTAGATGTGATCTTTGTGGAGAAAGTGTGCCACTGCGGGGTAGGCTTTGAGGTTTCAAATGCTTCAAGGCATGACCAGTGTCTCTCCTTTCCTGCAGCCTGCCAAACTAGATATGGAATGCTCACCTACCTGTCTAGCATGTTGTCTGCCTCCATGCTGCTACGCTTCTTACCATGATGATAACAGACTGTATCTCTGAACTGTAAGCCAGTCCCAATTAAATGTTTTCCTTTAAAAGAGTTGCTGTGGTCATGGGGTCCTGTCACACCAACAGAAACCCTAACTCTAGGGCGGAAAGGAGCAAATTCAAAGAGAAAATATCTTTAGGCATTAAACATAAAAGACGTATTTATGAACAAAGGTCTTATGGGTCATTAAAAGCATTGAAGAATTAGAGGGATTGAGGCTCTAAGAGACAGGCCAATCTGTATAGTGCCCGCCATGTGGACATGAAGCCTTGGGATCAGATTTCCATCATCCATGTACAAGGTTGGCACAGCAGTTCAGGCTTGTGATCTCCGTGTTTATGGAGTGGAGACAGGGAGAATCCCAGGGGCCTGTTGGACAGGTACTATGTCTAAACTGGTGGACTCTCGATTAATGAGAAACTCTGTCTCAATGAATGGTGGAGAGCAATAGAAATAAATATACATTTCATGTTGACCTTTGGCCTCCCCATGCGTGTGTGTGAACACATATAGTGTGTAAACCACAAATGAATGAATTTGAAATTTCAGGAGTCTATGGTTCTTGAGTTTTAATTACCATTGTTATCTGTGAAAGCACGAGTTCAAAATTCTAAAAGGTTAGGAATGAAATGCCCAGGTTTGGCTGGAACAGCACGTAAGCACAGTAGCTAGTCTGAATGCTAGGATTGAATTGAGGTCAGAATTCATTGCTGTGTTCAGTGAAATACCAAAATAACAATGAAAAATGGAGTCAGTAGATTAGATGCCTCGATAGCCAAGGCAGGGTCTTTATTTGATACTTGCTTGTTTTGGCCAAGCATCACTGAGATTATGTGAGGCAGGATTCTATTTCAGAAGTTGTTTTAAAATGGATTAGCAGATTCTAAGAAAGAGCCACCCACTGACACGTGAAATGGTGTGGAAACCTGCAAAGGAAGAGTCTGCGCTCCACAAAGATGCTGTATTGGATGAGGAGATACTGAGGGTGACACTCAAACCCCATGGGGAAAAAGTCATATATGGTGGGACAGGTTTGTGATCCCAGCCCTGGTGAGGCAGAGACTAGCAGCTCTTGAGGGCTCGCCAAGCAGTCATACCAGCCAACTTGTCAAGTTCCAGGGCAATGAGAGACCCTGTCTCCAAACGAAAAGAAATGGAGGTGGGTGATGCCTACAGAGCAGCATCTGAGTTTGTCCACTAGCCTTCATACTCAACAAACACATCCGTGCTAACGAGAGAGACAGAGAGAGAGAGAGAGAGAGAGAGAGAGAGAGAGAGAGAGAGAGAGAGAGTCAGGCAAAGCCATTGAAGAAGGCAAGGACAATACCACAGGCAACTAAACATTCTTAGCCTGAACCACAATGACTTGGTTTTGTGTGTCAATTTAACATAAACTAGAGTCGTCAGGGGAAGGAGGCTCAGTTGAGGAAATGCCTTGATGAGATCCAGTTGTAAGGCATTTTCTCAATTAGTGATCAATGCAGGAGGGCCTATCCCATGGCAGGTGGTGCCATCCCGGGACTGTTGGTCCTGGGTTCTATAAGAAGGTGGGTTGAACAAGTCATGGAAACTGAGCAGCTTCCCTCCATGGCCTCTGCATCAGCTCCTGCCTCAGGGATCCTGCCCTGTTTGAGTTCCTGTTCTGCTTCCTCCAGTGGTGAACAGCAATGCTGATGTGTAAGCTAAATACACCCTTTCCTCCCCAACTTGCTTTCTGGTCATGGTGTTCCTTCTCAGCAATAGAAACGCTAGTTAAGACAACGTCCATACTCAAAACCTAACTGGGAACACACCCACACTCTTAAGCTCACTGGGAACACACTAGACTCAAACACTCACTGGGAACACACTATACTCAAACACTCACTGGGAACACACTACACTCACACACTCACTGGGAACACACTACACTCACACACTCACTGGGAACACACTACACTCAAACACTCACTGGGAACACACTACATTCACACACTCACTGGGAACACACTAGACTCACACACTCACTGGGAACACACTAGACTCACACACTCACTGGGAACACACTACACTCACACACTCACTGGGAACACACTACACTCACACACTCACTGGGAACACACTACACTCACACACACCCTTGGAACACACTCACACTCACACACTCACTGAAAATAATACACCTACACTCACATATTCGCTGGGAACCCATGTACACTTATAAACTGGGAACACATCTCTGCTCACACACTCACTGAGAACACACCTACCCTCACACTGGGAACACACCTATACTCAAGCCAACTTATTTTTCTCCAAAAGAAAAAAAACAGGAGAGAGAAGCCACTCTTCTCTACTCAAATGTGTAAAACATGTGCTGGTTGTATAGAGAGTAAAGTATTAACTTCTCAAAGATTAACTGTCCCATATCTGAGCTCATTTCCTTTTTTATAAGAAAATAATACAGATACAAAACCAAAACATCAAACTGTGTAAAAACATATTAGAGGCATTTTCTCTCTCTGCCCTGCCTTCAAGTTCCCTACCCTCAGAGGATCCCTTTCTTTCCATTGGTGTCTAGTCACTGATAAGTATATTCAACCACATGCGCCCACACTGCTGGTGATTTGGCTTGTTTCACTGATACTCAAGTGGCACGCTGCCTAGTGCCTGGGCGTTTTCACGTAATCCCTGTTTTCACAGTTCGTTCTGACATGCTCCTCGCCGCGGTCCCGCTCACACAGTATCAGCACGTGTGCTTCCTCTCCCTGCTGGTGAACGCCTAGGTTATGAGGTTATTATGCCCCTCTTCAGGTGCTGAACAACACCCTGCAGCGAGGATTCTGGCACACTCATCTTTGCACATGCCAGACGTGTGTGAGTGTACATTCTTACACCAAAGGAACGTGCGTTCGAAATCTTGGTAGATGACACAGACTGTCTTCCACAGGTATTGTGTCAGTTCACACCCTCCCCTTAAATCCCAGTTATCATCTTGCTGCTCCCTGGGTGAAGACTCTAAAATCTCCCTGCACCACAAGCGGATGAAAGTGTCCAGGGCTGAGTTATCTTTGATTGAGGAATCACATTCACTCACATGGCTAGAAGGAACAAGGGGAGTGAATTTTAGGAGGCTTCAGACTTTTGTAACAGAAAAAAAAAATGCGTGCAACACAAAAATAAGCTTGGAAAAATCAAATAAGATTAACAACAACAACAACAACAAAGCTGCCCCCAAGCAAGCATCACACTGGGGATATCTCAAATGCATATGAATTCAATGGGACAAATTTCATTGTCGCTGTAACACAAGCAGAAGACTGAGTCTTATCTGGGTTAAAGAATAAGAAATAAGAGAGAACCAAGAATCAAAAGCTTTTCATTCCTTGAGTCAGAGTAGAGATTTTTTTTTTCTATTTCAGTTACTTTGCAAAGGTCTCTGATTATCAAGGGACTTGATCTCACTCCTGTAACCTTTATCCCCAAGAGCTGGCAGCCTTAACAAAGCATCCCTGAGAGGTTGGGTTCACAATTTAGTTTCTTCCTCAAGGGAGCAGCAACAGAAGGGCTGGCTACAGACTGGGATTTCTCTACAACTAAAAAGTGTCCAGACTGAAGACTGAATCTTATATTTCTTGGTGTAATCTTGAAATGGCCCAACTACTTCTTCTCTGTTCCAAATAAAAAGAATTCAAGGAAGGGCTGTGGTTATTACAAGATAAAACCTCTCCAACACCCAGGCAATTCTATAAACAATTTTGATTGAAAAAAATATCCAAGTGGCCTCGGGCTGTGTCTTATCTCAATATCCATTTCACAGATATGAAAGCTGAGGCCCAGAGAGTGACTAGATTAAACATATTCTGAAAACATATAAATCATATACCCATGCAATGAATCATGTATTCTACAAAGTAAACTTTCCATGTACAGAATGAATTCATATACTTACCCCATATTCATATCGTACGGTAAAGAGAATAAAAATTAGTGACCTACGAAAAAACAAAGATATAGATTGAGTGTTTGCTTTAATAGGAAACAACCTAAGCAGAGTAACAGTACTAAACTCAGAAGACTGGTTCTCACTCCTAACTGCTACCATCAGACACAGTCATCCATGTCACCGTCTCTGCAGAAGGCTGGTTCTCACTCCTAACTTCTACCATCTGACACAGTCTATCAACCATCTCTCTGGCTGGCATCATTGCCTCTCCTCTTTTTATCAGTCAGGGAAGATTACTAAAGGCCTTTGGTGAAGATATATTGAAGGCCATGGTGCTGGAGTCCACAGGGACACCCAGGGTGAGAGTGAGGTCTGAATGAACGGATGGGTGAGGAGGAGGTTCAGATGACTCCCCAGAAAGCTGGAGGAAGTTAGAGGAGACAACTGTGGTCGGGAACACACTCGAGATCAGTGTATCTGAGTTGTCACTTAAGGGGACCCATTCAAGAAGAAAGGGAGGTAGATGGAAAGCTGCCTGAACGAGAAGAGCTTGGGCTGAGTGGGAATGATGTGGCATTATTAGGGAAGTGTGAGGTGGTCCACAAATAGAAATCCACCTAGGGCCTTTCTGCTACAGTGAACACATTTTACCAAAAGCAAGGATGTGATCAAGAAAGGCCAAGCAAGCATTTGCCGGGCGATCCATCTCTACGTCAAAACCTTCAGTGTACACTGTCTCATTTGGTCCTTGAGCATCTGTGGTGAGTTGGTGCTCCTAGCCATACTATACATACTTCTCTCCCCATGTCTTTCTGTGGTGGCAGGAGCACCGGAGCCAGGCCATGGACTTGGTTTTTTGTAGCCTTTCCCACCTTGGAATCATGAGCTAAGTGAACCTTCTTTTTCCATATTCTAGCCCATTTTCTTGGAGTAACAGAGAGAGTACAGGCCATAACAAAGGGTTGTGTCTGGGTGTGACCCTGATTAAAAGACCAGAAGCTGGAGGGTCTCATGTTGAAATCAAGGTATTTGGGGCCTGTGTTCATGAACACAGAGAGCCTGGTTCTCACCTTTCCCAGATTTTAGAAGTGCTCGTGTTCTTTGACTCATGGTCCCTTCCATCTCCAAAGCTGGTGCTCTCTGGCCTCTGCTTCTGCTGAGACACCTTATTCACTGATGTTGGACTCCCTCCTCCTTCCACATCTAAAAGTCCCTTGTGATGACATGGGATCCACCCAGACAGTCTCAGACCCCCACTCCTCTTCAAGGTCACCTGAATTCTATTTGCAACCATGAGTTCCTCTCCTTGTGTAAATGACATATTAACAAAAACTGAGGAGTAGACATCCTTGAGGCCATTAACCTGCCCACTGCATTCAGGAAAGTGTTTTGTCCTCATCCACTAGTTTCAGGGACCCTGAAGTTCTGGACATTCATAGCTTTGCTATTGGAATCTAGTAAGTAAGATAGCAGGAATCCAGAGATTTTAATCGCAAGCACAGATTTACATTCAGTCATGATGTGGGTGCATTTTGGGAAAGACGTTGGTATTTAAAAGTCAGAACGGGTCCCAAATGGCAGCAAAACTTATTCCATAAAGACGTACACACACCAAGGATACTCACCAGGGGCCTGTGACTGAGGGCTTGGTCCATCTGAAAAAGCACCTCATGAAGACCTTGCGCACAGATACCCTCACTGGTGAACTCTGTGTCCAAAATCCTCCTCCAGTCTTCTCCTGCCTTCTAGAAGACTCTTGTGGACAGTTGGGAGTCTGTGTCCTGTGTTAGACTCTGCATGTGTGAAATACAAATACGTCTCTCATCACAATGGTGTGCAATACAGTTGAGAATAATGGCTTCCATTATTCTATCCATGAGGAAAACATTTTCTGAACAGCCACAATGACTGTTGACATAGTCATCTTTTCTTAGTGCTTGTCATAATGAATAAATATCCTTAGAGACTAAAATATCCTACTAGGGGCAAGAGGGTAAGGTGGGGGGCAGGGACATAGAATGGAGGAAGAGAGTGGGGTGAGGGATGAGGAATTCATGAAAATGCATGAAGGAACTCGTGACTTTGTAAGCTCTCTGTAAAAAGGTTTTTCCTTTATTTTTGCTTTATGCGTACAGGGTGTTTGGCTGCATATGTTTGTGTACCAAGTGCATGCAGCGTCCAAGGAGACCAGAATGGGGGCGTCTGATCCCCTGGAGCTGGAGTTAGAAATAGCCGCCACCATGTGGGTTTTGGGAAGTGAACTCAGGTTCTCTGAAAGAGCAGCTAGAGCTCTTAGCCACTGAGTGATTTCTCTAGGTCCTCACAAACTAACTTTAAAAGATAAAAATATATAAAATAGGAATTGAACTATTCTCAAATCCTTGATATGTAGCAAATATAGCTTTGAAAAATGAAGAATTATGAGAACTAAAAGCACGTTTTTCACCACAGACTTGTATATGAATACTCATAACAGCAAAACCAGGAAAAATACAGTAATGGAAAAGCAAAATATTATACCATGTAACGAAATATTATTTAGCCTTAATAAGGAATTATACATGGATATGTGCTGCTATGTGGATTAACCGTGAAATCTTTGTATCAAAAGCAGATAGACAATGGGCGAATCCAGAGATAGAAAATAGAATAGTAAGCATCAGGGGGAGGGGCAGATGAAAAATTGGGGAGCACGGGGTTACTTTGGGGATGGTAGCTATGTTCTGAAATTAGAGCGTGGTCCTGTCGTCCACTGTGCTTGTATCTGGGACTACTCAGCTACAAACCTGCGAAGAGTTAAAATGCTGAGCTTCGTTTTTTTTTTTTTAATTTTAATTGTAAACAGGAGAAAATATATTTTTAAACTTGACCTGAAGGACTCTTTCCTTTGATCTGAGGTCTCTTTGAAGAATGAAGGCATCTCATTTTTAAAAGTTTGGCTCCTCTGAGGCCCTGTCCTCACGGGAACTGGTAAGGAGAAGGGAACCGGGCACGTCCGATATTACAAGCTATCTTTCAGTTTCTGGATGAAAGCTGGGCAAATGAGTTCACCACGGTGTCGATGGAAGACTAGTTTCCTGGTGAGTGCTGGAGTCGCGTTCCATGACAGTTTCCAAACCAAGTAGAAATACGGTTGGGAGAATGCATGCATCATTTCCATCCCCAAGCTGATTATTGTAAATAGCTTTTGATTTAAAGTTACATTCTGGAAATGAGTCTCAAGAAAATGGATTATTATTTTGGAATGAAAATACACGTTGCTTTAAATCACTTTAATTATACTCAATATTGTAAACAAATGGAGAATTGTCCAAAACGATGGAAAATCAGAGATATTTATATTTTAATTAAAAATAATTGGTGCAGAGGCTGGAGAGATGGCTCAGTGGTTAAGATCACTCTTTCAGAGGACCTGAGTTCAATTCCCAGCAACCACATGGTGGCTCACTACCATCTGTAATGGGATCTGATACCCTCTTCTGGCATGCAGGGATACATGTAGATAGAGTACTCATACCTTGAAAATGCATAAATAAATAACTTTAAAAAGTAATTGGTGCAGTTAATCTCCACAGTCAGCTAGGCACACTGGGAAGACACTTTCACAGGGGAACACTATTAAATGCAGGAGGATATCTGCTGACTACTGTCCTAACGTCGGGAGTTTCTCAGCACACTGGGATGGATGATTTCTGGAAACATCAGAATAAAACCATTCAAGCATTACTTTAGAAACATCCAGTATGTTATAACGCCACCACAGTTCAATTTTACCACCAATGGGTAAAAATGTTGCACATATATTCTTTAATGGAAATGTATGATGCTCAGTTTTTAATCATGAAATTGTATTTCCATATCATTCATCCATATCTACTCTACTGTTTTGTGTGCAGTTGCATATGTGTGTGTATGAGAAGGTCATAGGTCAAACCTTGGTGTTCCTCAGGTGCCATCGACCTTGTTCCTTGAGTAAGAGTCTAGCATTAGCCTGAGTTGGCCAAGTAGGCTTGTCTGGCTGGTCTGTGAACCCAAGGGATATCTGGGATATCTGAGGATGGGAGTAACCCAGTTTCATTTCTGTTGTGATATAACACCTTTACAAGCAACCATAGGGAAGAGGGTTTAGTATGCTTACACTTCCAGGATGTGGCTCATCCCTACAGAGAAGTCATGGATGCAGGACTACTGGTCACACCACATCTGAAGTCAAGAGCAAAGAGAATGAAGGTACCCATGCTTCCTGCTTACTCTCATTAAGCTTCTTCCTGTCTTACACAATTTGAGATTCCCCACCTAGGTAATGGTGCATCCCCCAGTGGGCTGGGTCTTCCTACATCAATTAACAGTCAAGACAACCCCTCATAGACATGTATGCAGACCAACCCAGTCTAGACAATTTCTCAAATGAAACTCTCCTGTTGGGTGGTTCTAGGTTATGCTGAGTTGAAAATTAAAACTAACCAGGGTAGAGAGCATGCTCTTCTCTTGAAAAGAGTAAAAAGGAAAATTGTAGAAAGAGAGGTGAGAATCTTGATCAAAGACAGAGGAACTCCATGGAAGAATCTGTGCCACAGCTGAGAATCAGGATATTGATTTCTTTTTATTCTCCACAAAGTGAGTTATATAAGCAGTTTTTGCTTCCCTGAGGTATGTGTGCTTTTGTGTGAAGCGCTGTTCTAAGGGAGCTGCCGAAGGGAAGAAATGGTCTATCAGGAGCAGATGGTGGATGGGTGTGCATTTATATGTGCATCTGTGCAACCCACAGACCAGCCACACAAAGATTTTTCAGTCTTTGTGGCTGTGATATATTATATGTCACATACAACATACATGATATTATTATATGTGATCTATGAAGACTTTCTCGGTTGCGGTGGCCATTGTTAAGCATATTGAAGTATGTGCTTTGGTCCAGCTTCCAAATACATAAAATATTATCTTGTCTTACACAGCAGACACCCTCTAACTTAACATATTACATTAATGGCTGATGCTGTGTGAAACTAGATGAGACACTATGTTTCTGATGGAAGTTACTGCCGCTACAAAGAATATAACTCAGACAGCCTGAATTGCTATGACACCAGGATATATGCAAACAGTGTTCGATGATCTTCTACACAGTCACTGTGGGCAGAAGCTATGTGTCTTTTGATGGAAGCTTTTTGCCACTGTTGACTGTTACTGAGAAAAGGTGTATTCTCGGTGATGGCATCCTGGTCCTGCCTTCAGTCCAGCCATATAAGGATGTGGTTGGATTTTCTATTATCTGATTCCACCTCTGAGGCCCTATGGGAAGGATCACAATAAACCCCGGACTCAAGGCAACCCAACTCAAAACATGCCACTGTGACAGAGAACTCAGACTCTAGAATGGGGAATAGTAGAGAGAGAGGGGCTACGGGGGAGCAGAAATAAGCACAGTGAGAAGAAAAGATGAGGAAGAAAGATGCATCAAGCCATGGTCCAGGGAAGAGTCCAGGTGGAGAGTAAGCTTGAGTTCGGAAAAACAAAACAAAACAAAAAAACCAAATGCCAAGTAGTCATAAAAAGCTGTTGTCAGAGAAAATGCTACAGGGTCTATGATCTGCTGAGAGGATGGAAGCTGCCCCAATCCCTTCCGGTAGTTTTACTCTCCGTTTCCTGTGTCCGAGTGAATGGGCCTGCCTGTGCAGACAAGGCGGATGGAAGGCCCTCTCCTTCCTGAAGGGTCTAAGGCTGTTGCACTCGCACAGAAAGCTTGCTTGCCCTCCGAGAGAGATTGCACGTCAGCACTTTAGCCATTTTCTAAGCACCTGCTCACCGCAGAGCCCTGTTATGTCTCCAAGCTTCCCCCCCAAAATACAAACAGAAGTCCTCTCTTGCATGTGTGACCAGCAAATGCCACCATGTTGTCTTGCTCTAACCCCTTGTGATTCTTAATTCCACTTCACTTGTTTGTAAAGCAAAACTTCTTGGTTTCCAGCTCCCCTGAGAGCCTTATGAGTCTCTGCTCAATGTTTTCCAAGTGCCCCAATCTTGGGAACCAGATCCAAGATCTTCCAGAAATCCACGAGTTGCATCATGGGAAATTTGTTTTCTCTGAGACAGGATCTTGGGTTGGAGCCCTGCTGTGCTCTCATCAATGTGGGCAAGTAGCCAGGGTTGGGAATCAGATGAACAAGGAGCTAAGGCTTGGACTTTTCTGCTCACAGAACGCTTGTAGAGAGGTTCATGTCTTTTTCTCCATTGGTGACACCAAATCTGTGAGTTCTGTTAAGTGCCCAGGTTTTGTTTTTTCTGTGAAATAACTTCCTACTTACTCAATGAGTACATGTGCTTTCTACCCAATACAACTATCAGAAGGTTCTTTCTGGTGATAAACAGTTCAAATTGTGTAGGCAACTATTTTGTATATTTTTCTTTCTCCAAACTAGAATTTTCAATGTTTGGGCTTTAATTAGAAAGGGGAGCGGTGCTGAAGAGGTGATTTATAGGTTAAGAGCACTGGCTGCCCTTCCAGAGAACTGGGGTTCAACTCTCAGAACCCACACTGACCAACAACCAGCTATAACTGTAATACCAGGGGATCTGATGCCCCCTTCTGGTTTCTGCATGCAGTGCATGCACATGGTGCATAGACATACATTCGGGCAACACTCATACACATACTTTTTTTTTTTTACCTTAGAAAGGGCTTTCAGAGATTATAAAACCACTCCTAGTCATGTGTAGGGGAGACTTATTTACCCCAGTCCACTGGAGAACTTCCTTCAATGACCTACACCTTCCCTGCTAAGTGTTAAGGTTTTCACGGCTAGATATGTTAAGCTCAGTTGTAAGAGTGCTTGCCTAACATGCATGAAGCCCCGAGTTCCCCAATACTGTATAAATAGGGTGGGGCAGGACATGCCTGGAATCCCAGAACATGGGACACGGAGGCAGGAGCACCAAAAGATCAAGGTCCATCCTGATTGCATGGTGATGTCAAAGCCAGCCTGGGGTACATGAAACCCTGTATCAATATAGTTGGATAGATGGATAGAGAGGTAGATAGATAGATGAATGAGCTAACAATTTCCCAATATACTTGTTAATTACTTGTTCCTGGTTTCATCTTTTAAAACTTTTAGGACTGGCAATATGGTCCACTCTATGATGGCATTTGCTGCCAAGCACAAAGGTTTGAGTTTAGTCTAAGAACTGACACTGTGGAAGAACTGACTCCCCCAAACTATCATCTAATCCCAGAGGCATACAAGGATATCCCCTACACACACACACACACACACACACACACACACACACACACACACAATAGATAGATAGATAGATAGATAGATAGATAGATAGATAGATAGATATAAATAAAATGTAATGCTTTTTAAATTAGAATTTATTCCCACTAATACATTTGAAAACAAGGAGCATTACGCATTAACGGGGAGCCATGTGTTAGTACACACATGCACTATGTGATGTTAAACCAAGAATTCTCTCTCCTCAAACATTTTCTCCTTGATCATCTCTTTATGTTGAAGATGTACAAAAGACATTGCTGTGGTGTCTCTAAATATACAGGGTAGAGTTATTCTACAGCCACTGAGAATTTGACCCATCACCCACTGGCCTGCCTCTTCCTGCCCCATCCTCTCTCGGACATTCCCAGCTCCCCACCTTCTGCCCTCAGCTCCTAGAAACCGATATACAAATGACATAGAACATGATGCGAGTCTCTCTGTCTGGCCTCTTTTACTTGACATTACAAGCTCCATCCAGTCCCATTGATTTCATTTATTTAAGTTGATTCTATTCCAAGACACACCCCCTCAAAAAAAAAAAAAAAGCTCACAACATGGTTTATTTGAGTTCCTTAGCAAAAACATTTAACCTCGTTCCACACAAGATTTTTCATGTGGGTCATGAGTCTGTGTGGTCCGAAGACCCTCAGAATGTGGCTGCAGCTTCGTGTTCTCTGAAAGGGAAAAACTTGTCAACTATGCAAGTAAATTCTTGAGAACTACTCTAAATTCCAGCTGGAACAGAACGCCCCTGGCGTAGAGCCAGCCCACCCCACCTCTCCTACCCGGTAGACCTGGTTCCAGTGTCTGAACACTGCAGTCCTTAGATGACACTGGAATTAGGTCTGTTCAGCCAGAGACAAGCGCGTCCTACCTCAGCTTGCCCGCTATTCTGGCAACACGGGCGTCTATTATCACTTCCTGTGTGAGGTCTACCTCCCGATATTAACAGAAAACTTGACAGTAACCATAAAAATGCCACCTCAAGGGACAAAATGGTACTGTTCTAAGAATACACAGCTAACTTGCAAAATCAGACTGGCCTTGGACCTCCAAGTTCTGAGTGGCATCCTTAGTTTAGAACGCTCTCAAATGTGCCACTGAAAGTTCTAGACTCCAGCTTCTCCTGCATCTATGGGTTTTCTTCCTGCCCATGGAAGTATGCTTATCTCAGCTCTCTGGACCTTCCAGACTTTTGAGACCTGCCAGTGGAATGAGATTCCTGCAATAACATCAGCTGATTCCTTGGACTGGGCCATTCCCCCAAGGGCAGGGGGAAGATGACTCCCCAAGTGGAAAGAAAGCCTCTGTGGTTCCTGTGTAGAGTCTCCTTCCCCGCATGCCGACCCTGCATCCAAATAGTTAGGAGATGAGAGTTAGGAAGGTTAGGATTCAGATATTCACTACCACCACACGCCCAATTCATTAAGTAATTAAAACAGATGCTCAGTGTAGCCCTGTGCAAGGCCATATTTCCTCTGAGCTCAAGATTTCTCAGTACAGAAAATTAATACCTGAGGGGTCCAAATGAGTCTGAAACAGTAGCCTGTGCAGTGCCTGGCCCAATAACTGTTCCTTCCTCACATCCCTTCCTCTCTTCCTTCTTTCTTCCTTAATTAGTAATAGAAACAAGAAAAAAATTCCCAACATGTTGGAGAAGATTATAGATATAGAAAGTTAGGCTAGCCCAAAATTAGAGATGATTTGATCTAAAAGGGAAAGGATACAGTAGCTTTTAGGCGGGGGAGGTAGTTAGCTAGCTAACTAGTTAGTTAGAGATGAGATGGGATGAGATGTAGTTAGTTAGTTAGTTAGTTAGTTAGAAATGAGGTATTGTTGTGATGGTCAGGGCTGATCTCAAACTCCTGAGATCATGTAATCCTCCTGTCTCTGCCTCCTACACAGTTGCATCTGCGGGCTTATGTTGTGGGTGGGGCTTAACAACCTTTCAAACAGCAAAGAAAGGGAATCATTCAGAAGGGTGACTCTTCAGTTACTGTGGAAGAATGAAGCATGCCATGGGACAGTTCTAGGTAGGATTACAGAGGTAGCATATGCTCACCCTGAAAATACAAAGAAAGACTTGGTAAAAGGCAGGGGACCTCTCCACCGTCCTCCATCATCTCCTGTTACTCTTTCCACCTCCTCTTCCTTCTTCTTCTCCCTCCACCTTTTCTTCCCTCCTCTTCCGTTTCTCCATCCCATAGCTCTCCTCCTTCTCACTATAACAAATAGTTACCAGAGTGACAGAGGCTAAATGCACAGGAAGTTCTCAACTATGGGCTCTATATGAAGACTTCACATCTTCTATGAAAATCTGTGAGTGAGTTTCGGGAAATTGACCTCTGGAAGAAAAGAGTTCTGGAAAACAGAAAACCAGTTAGAAATGGACTAGAAAGGACCACAAAGACAGCCTGTTCCCTGTGGTTCCCAGAAAGCCCAAGTTCTCCTGTTGAGGCCTTTGCATTTGGGATTCAAGTCTAGAAATGTGAATGTTTTAGAGGTCAAAGGGGCACTCTCTAAACAAGACAGAGAGGAGGGCAATAGTTAAGTGTTTAAGCCAAAAGAAAGATTTCATAACACATGTCCAAATGGACTCTAACGTTAGACAGAAATGCTGAGGTGGGGTACAATGACCATCTCTGAGACAGCAGGAAAGCTTTTTCTTGGGGAAGAGAAACTGCGCTCATGCAAGGTCTTCTCTTTCCTGGGAACATCATCATGACTTCTTCCTGTGGCTGCACTCTGTCTTCTGCCATGCCTCTAAGTCATCCTGGCTTCCTGGAGGAGTTCATCCCAGGGGCCTAGAATCGCCTTACATGTCTCTTCCTTCAGAACAAGACCTGAAATAACACTCCACATTGACCAGCTTGACCACTCAGGAATATAACAAGAGATTCAAATCCGGATTTCGAGGATGGAGACCTAGATAAAAGAGCTTGCCGCTAAGCCTGATGACCTGAACTTACTCTCTGGAATCTACATGGTGGAAGAAGAAAACCCTTGGCAACTTGTTCTTTGACCTCCACACAGGTACTTCAGCACACTCTCTCCCTAATAAATAAATGTAAAAACCATAAAAAATAAAAGCCTGGGCTTTAGAGTCATGGACTTTCTGTAGTTCACTGCGCAGCTTAGCAACACATTTAGTATGAACCACCACAATGGCCATCACTGAATAGAGTCAAGGGCAGGATCCATGTATGCATAAAGTTATCCAGTGGACAGCATGGCCCAAATAATTAGCAGCTAAAAATTTCATTAGAAAACAGTTGCATAATTATAGTTAAAATCAACTTGCTCTTTTATTATGAATTTGGAAATGAAGAACTTAGAAAAAGCTCAGACAATAAAGCTAGAAATCAGTCTATATTACACATTTACAATAAAAATAAATAATGTAGGAACAAATCTTAAATCTAGTTTATATATAAAACAAGAATAAAAAACTGATCTGTAAATTATAATCACTAAATATAGTAAATCATTGAAATATGAGGTATCTTTCAAGAAATTTGATTGGCATTGATGAGGTATTTATTTCCGGTATCATCAGCATATATTTTGTATGATACATAAATATCTATGGTTATTAACCCAAGAACTATTTACCTAGCTCTTGTTTGTGCTAACTAATGCTTACACGTGATGGAGGAAAAAAAGAATTGATTTACTGAAGTAACTGTACATTACTGTTTGTCTATCTTCTACAGCTATTATATTTTAGAGTTTTTTCATATGCATTCGGTACACATGTGTATGTATATGCATGTTTGTGTGCATGGGGGAACATTTGCAGGCCCAAGGTTGATATTGAGTCTCTATCCTATAAATGGGAGCAGGATCCCTTACTGGATCAGAGCTCAGCATTTTAAAGTTGTGGCTAGGCTGCTAGCTAGTTCTCATACTCATTTCTGGAATGCTGAGAGTGCAACAGACCACCACCTTCACTGAATTTTATGTGGGTTCTAGAGATCCAGACTTCAGTCCTCATGCTTACATGGCAAGCATTTTACCCAACTGAGCCATTTTTTGGCCCTGTGAGCAATTTTAAATGGCTACTCTGACAATAGCATCGAAGGTGGATTTCAGAGAACTTACAAGAGAAGAAGCCAGCCAGAAGGCAACTGTAGTCTCTGGATAATAATCTTGGGCACCAGGGCAGAAATTTTGGCCTTAAAACAGCAGCAGAGAAGTCAGGGGCAAGAAAGAACTGGCATAAGCTAGTTGTGACTCTGGGATTCTAAAACCACCTGAGAGTCTAACTGATGATAAGAGAAAGGTCTCAGAAAAAAGAAAAGACAAAAAGGAGAGTTGAAGAAATTAGAGCAGAAGCCATGGACAATCTATTCCATATATCTCCTCAAAAGCAGTAGCACATACTTGTGTGTGCAGTAGAGGCCATGGAAGTTTCTGGAAGAAGTAGATTTGAGGGTGAATGGTATGTGAACTTACAAAGCAGGAGGACAGAACCACAAATGGGCATCCTCCCTAAAACTGGTGAAGCAGACACACTTATTTTAAAACCAGGGCTAGAGATAATAAGTAAAATAAAACAAAGCACTTGCTTACAAGAATGGGGGCCTGAGCCTTAGTTCAAATCCCTAGCCCCCTGGTATAACTGGATATCAACATGTAGAAGAATGAAAATAGATCCATATCTATCACCATGCACAAAACTCAAGTCTAAAGGGATCAAAGTCCTCAACATAAAACCAACCACACTGAACCTCATAGAAGAGAAAGTGGGAAGTACATTTGAAAGCATTGGCATAGGAAACAACTTCCTGAATATAACCCCAGTAACATAGACACTGAAAGCAAAAATTAATAAATGGGACCTCCTGAAACTGGGAAGGTTCTGTAAAGCAAAGGTTATGGTAATCAAGACAAAATGGCAGCCTACAGAATGGTGAAAGATCTTCACTAACCCCACATCAGACAGAGGTCTGATCTCCAAAATATACAAAGAACTCAAAAAAATTGGTTATCAAACGAACAAATAATCCAATAAAAAATGGGGTACAGACCTAAACAGAGAACTCTCAACAGATGAATCTAAAATGGCTGAAAGACACTTAAGGAAATGCTCAACATCCTTAGTCATCAGAGAAATGCAAATCAGAACAACGCTGAGATTCCATCTTACACCTGTCAGAATGGCCAAGATCAAAAACACTGATGACAACTTATGCTGGAGGAGATGGATGTAGGGTAAAGGGAACACTCCTCCATTGCTGGTGAGAATGCAAACTGGTACAGCCCCTTTGGATGTCAGTATGGTGATTCCTCGGAAAATTAGGAAACAACCTTCCTCAAGACCCAGCAATACTACTTTTGGTTATATATCCAAAGGATGCTCAATCATGCCACAAGGACATGTGTTCAACTATGTTCACAGCAGCTTTGCTTGTCATATCCAGAACCTGGAAACAACCTAAATGCCCCTTGACCGAAGAATGGATAAGGAAAATGTGGTATATTTATGCAATGGAGTACTACACAGCAGAAAAAAATGACATCTTGAAATTTGCGGGCAAATGGATGGATCTAGAAAACATCATATTGAGTGAGGTAACCCAGACCCAGGATATATGTTCTCACTCTTGAGTGGCTTTTAGACATAAAGCAAAGAAAAAACAGCCTACAATTCACAATCCCAGACAACTTAGACAACAAAGAGGACCCTAAGAGAAACATACATGTATTTAAAGTACATGGGAAGTAGAAATAGACAAGATCTCCTGAGTAAATTGGGAGCATGTGAATTATAGGAGAGAGTAGAAGGGGAGGGGAGAGCAAGGAAGGGGAGCAGAGAAAAATATATAGCTCAATAAAAACAATTTTTAAAAAACAAACAAATCCCTAGTACTCATGTAAAAGCCAGGTTGGATGTATCCACCTGCAGCCCCAGTATTGTTGAGATCAGGAACAGAACTGCTGGGGCTTGCTGGCCTCCAACCTACCTCCAGGGTCAGTGAAAGCCCTGTCTCAAGGGTATAAAGCTAAACACGATAGAGCAGGACTTCTGGCATCTTCCTTTGGCCTCAGAATACAGACATAAGCACCTGCACGTATCTGAGTGCATACACAAAGCACACACACACACACACACACACACACACCCAGGAACAGACTTATCCCCAAGTGACAAGTGTCTGTAAGCCCAGCACTAGAGAGTCATGGGCAGTAGGATAATGAGTTCAAATGCCAGCTTGAACTCCATGCGAGAGAGAGAGAGAGAGAGAGAGAGAGAGAGAGAGTCAGAGAGAGAGACAGAGAGAGAGAGACAGAGAGAGAGACAGAGAGAGAATAAAAGGGAGGGGAAGGAAGCAAAAGGGAAAGAATGGAGGGATGGAAGGAGGGAGGAAGGAGGAAGGGAGAGTGGGAGAAGAAGAGAAAGAAAGAGATATAGGGAGAGAGGTTAAACAAGAAAGAAGCAGGACTGGAGAGGTGTCTCAGCAGTTAAAAGCACTGACTGCTCTTGCATGAAGACTGGGGTTTGGTTCCCAGCACCCACACGACATCCATAGCCATCTGTTGACAACAGATCCATGCGATCCAGTACTTCTCTTCTGGCCTTCACAGTCTCCAAGTACATGTGTCGTTCTGGGCCTTGCTGGCCTCCTGCTTGGCCCCAGGTTCGGTGAGAGACCCTGTCTTAGGAGAACATGGCTGTACGTGTAGAGCAGGACACCTGGCATCTTCCTCTGGCTTCAGAATACAGACGTGTGCACCTCACACATCTGGCCCCATGCACACACACACTGGCATCTTCATCCAGCTTCAGAATATAGACATATGCGTGTGTATACATCTGCCTCCACGCACACACACACTCAGAAAAATACTCAAACAGATAAACCTTAAAAAAAACTTTTAAAAATAAAACAGAAAAAAACAAGCTAAAGGCAGACTAAATAATTATATAAAGCTTGCCAAAGGGATTAAAAGTTGGATTTAAAATCTTCACCTAGTATCACGTGTTTAAAAAAAATTGTACAAAAAGAACCATCTTCTTTGCTTTCCCTTTGCTTTTCACATTTAAGGAGTAAAATAGGAGTCACTAGTTCTTTTGGTTTTATTTTTTTTTAATTCACATGCTCTGGTTGATTTTGGGTTAATTACACCATAGGTGAGCGTAGGCGGCAATGTAGCCAAGTGTGTGTGGCGGAGAGACGAGGAATGCGTGCTTTAATCTGACTTTCAAACAAGCCACTTCTCCGTGTCTCACCTGCAAGGAAATTGGCTAGAGATCTTGGATCTTCGACATTTACTTTCTGATTTGCTGAGTCTGGGTAGCTGCTGAGACTCTAGTTTCTAACAGCTCCTGTTTATGTCAAAGTTTCTGGTCTTAGGAAGGCAGGATTCGAGGTGCCTTGAAAGTGCCCTGACCTGGGCTCAGTATGATGCTGTGCTTGGTTCTTGTTCATTAGCACTGAACTCAGAGGAGCATCCCTGCACCATGCCACCATGGTCCATCTACATTCTCATCAGTTCCATCTGCTTTCCTTTATGCAACTCCAGTCAGAATGCAACATGTGCTAGTTACATGGAGATCTCGTACGAGAGACTTCTGATGGATTATCAGATTCCTACAACTCCCCAAGACTGGTACCATGATTAGTCTGATGTTATAGAGGGTAAGAGTCCACCCTGGAGAAGTTAATCCACATCAGTAAGTACAAAAGGATTCAGAATCCAGTGGGTAGACCAGATGCCAGGCTCTCCAGCATCTGCCTCCTTCCTGATTCGTGTCCCATTCTCTTCCGCTGCTGCATCAGAAACATCATCTAGGTGACTCCTTTACCCTATGATGCTGATAAAGCTCAGGGTGTTCTTCTATCAAAACTCCAGGGATCTGGGCTGAGGATTCAGCTCAGCGAGTGAATTATCCACTGTGGAAGCGTGAAGACCTGAGCCTGGATCCCTAGGATGCATGAAGAGCCTCATGCATATATCTGTAATCACAACACTCCTAAAGCCAGGCAGGAGATGTAGACAGAAGAATCTCTGGAACCGGACATGCCAGAAGAACAAGAGGCCCTGTCCCAAGCAAGGTGGAAGGTGGGGACCCACACTCAAGGCTGCCTGCACACACTCTCTGTGGCTCTTGCTCAACCACGCGAGAATATGCACACACATGAACATGCACTCATGAATACATCACACATAGAGAGAAGGTGATAAAGAAGCTACGGGGTCACAAAAAAAAATCCATTTAAAATTCAAATTTCCTGGAATCTAGCCAAGCGGGGAGGGGAGCATTTGATATCAGTACTGAGATTTTGATTTGTTTTCAGGAAGCAATATCACTTTGTAAAAGATAATCAAATGCTTCTCAGGACCCTTGGGCACGGTCACTTCAACAGCAGCAGAGTCCCTGCTGTCCTCCCCGCGAGGATGGCAGACATTCCCTCAAGAACTTTCTGGAAGCCACTATGTGGCCAATTATATTTATGATCTGAGCACAAACTCGTATTATTATTATTATTATTCCACCGAAGAGACCCTAATTCTGTGCAGCTAACGAAAATAACTGTGGTCGGGAGTTAATATATTAAACAATAATAATAATAATAATAATAATAATAATAATAATAATAAATAACATAATAAAATAGTGACTACAAAGCTAGTTTGCACAAAGAATCTGCAAGAGGCTCTGGTGTACTCCAATAAGTTTATTCTGCAGAGAGTCTGATACAACCAACTTGGAGTTCACTGAGTATTGGAACTTGGAACTGTTTCTCAGGAGACTCTAATGTACCATCACAGTTGTGCGTCATGAAAGAGTCCCCCCTTTTTTATCTACAATTTGAAGGGGAGGTGAAATGGAATTCAGATGGCCGGTGACCGGTACTTCATGGAAGCTGGGCCTTTCCTGCACTCATAAACATCAGTTAATAGGCCACTGACTTGCTAGCGGCTGAGCTTGCTCTCACTGATACGCTCGTGGCATTTAGATGGTTATCACAAGCCCTGTTCTCAGTTACCACTGTGAGGATGCTATAGCTGTTTAACGAGGTGTGCTGTAGAGCTAATTCAACAATACATAATTCACCAAGAATACTACCTGTCTGTTAGTACAACTCTCCGTTATCACTGTGACGATTGTATCCAAGTAAAACCGTCTGATTTGACTGTAACCTGTGCATTTTACACGGCTCACTCCATTCAGTGTTGTCTGCAGCACGAGAAAGTATAGAAGCCTGCTCCAACAGGGTGCCCTACGGAGCTAGAGGTGGCATTTGCATCCAAGGCCCTCCCAGGCGGGGACACCCTGGACCAGAGCTGGCTCTTGTTTTCTCCCCCGTTTCCGCAGATAAGGTTTAGCCTGAAAAGCAGTTCAATTCAGAGAATAGGATGAGCTTTCTCTTTCCCCTCAGCTGCCTCTTGCTCTTGGCATTTTGGAATGCCAATACTGCCAGGACAGTAACTCGAGCCTCCAAATTAATCAAAACACACAGCGCCCAGTTCAAGCCCTGGCAGAGAAGCCTGGGAGCCAAGCAAGCTCTCCTCTGCTGACCCCAAGGCCACAACTGCCCCATCCACCACCCTTTAGACGCCGCAAAGCTTCTGCTCCTAGGCAGGTGCCTTGGTGTTGGGGCAGTGCCTGCCTGTGGGCGGCTTACCTGCGGGAACAATCCGGCAGACAAGGAACTGCAGGCTAGCAGACAGATTTGATACGCACCTCACAGTTGCGGCTGGAGGGAATCCACCCGTGACCGTGTTCCTTTCCACTGCCTGTTCAGCGTCAAATCTATGCAGTGGTTGTGAGTTGAAGGCCGTCAGCAGATGTACAACCGCGGGAGCTACCAGCAAACCTGGCCCCAGAGTCGCAGACTCCCGCGCGCCTCCAGCTTAATCTGGGCAGGGCTGCTGGCCACTCCCTCCACCCTGTGCAGCTACCTCCCTACCGCACACCCCTAAATTCCTCACGCTGACCCGCACCCTCTAGGCACCAGAGTCCCTGGAGCGCAGGGAATCACCTCTTTCACCCTGACCCTGGATCAGCGCCCCCCTGCCTGCTCTGAGGGCGCCCAACCCTTTCTCACTTCCTGGGCACGATGCCCGGTTGAAGGGACAGTGCCTGGCGAGCTGGGAGGGGGGACGAGGGCGGGACCTAGGCCACTTCTTCCCTCCCTTAGAGTCACAGTCAAAAGCTTGGGTGAGGACAAGCAGACTGCGGTGGGTCGAGCCCTACAAAACTCGCCCCAGTAGGTCAGCAAGCAAGGCGAGCTTCCCAGCGGTGCCTCCCTAATCTGTGCCCCTAGCGGTACACGGAAGCCTGAAAGTTCGTGGGTCCGGTGGATCCCTGGGCACACTGGGACTCAGGACCAACGCCCATCATGCACTCAGAGAGTGCTCCAAGGTTCCGGGCGCTCCTGTTGCCTATCCTGCTGCTGCTCCTGGCCACACCGCCTGTGGTTAGCAAGGTGAGTGACTGAAGGGGCTGAGCGACCCCACCACTGCTTGTACCTATCCCGGGACGAACAAGCCAGTTCCACCCACTAGGGCTTCTTCGGGTCACTATTTGGAGCGTTGCTCAGCGGCAGACTCCTCCTGAGTTCAGGGATGGCAGTGCACACGGGGTGGGTGGGGGGAAGAAGGGCAGCCCCGGGAAACAGGTGGAATTTGCAGTGCTGGTAGAAGCGAGGAGCCAGCCAGCTTTTCAGGATCACAGGAATCCCAGCTGGAGGAGAACAGCTTGCAGATACTGGTAAATGGAGACCATAGATAGGTTATAGATGGGTGTATAACAGGGAAGGATATAAGGTAACTAAGATTATAAATATGTTATATAAGATAGCCAGGTGATGATAAATAGATTGATGATAGGTAAATGGATAAGGCATGGATGGATAATAGATGAGTTAGGTAATAGATGATGGATGGATGGACAGATCAATGATAACGATGATAATGGCTAGGGTACTGGAGGTGTGATGTCAGGCTGATGGATGAATAGGTGGTTTGGTTGGCTCGAAGTGCCCAAGCCTTGGAGGAGACACCTCCTTGGAGTCTCAACACTGCTCCTTCCTAAACCAGATCTCATCTAGACTCTGATTTCCCGAGATTTCCGTGTTCCTTTGGCACTCTCTGGAAACAAAAGCCATCACTGGAAAAAAGAATCAAGACCTAGAACTTATATTAGAATGACTTGATTTCTCTTTGGAATTTGGGTGACCCCATGCTCATTTGAATCTATTCCATAATCCTGGTTCTTTACCACTAAAGATAAAATCTCTCAAAACTGTGAGACTTGTTTTGGCTTGATTTTAACTTGTGAAACAGAAATTAACTTTTCAGATGCTTGATGTTATTTTTATGTTTAAAAGTTAATTTGGGTACAGTAAGTTTTGTTTCCTATGATGAGCAGGTGTCTTAAGTCTTACATGACTGAGAGCGATTGTAGATGGTCCCAGAGCGACTTATGTGTTACCTGAGAACACATTAAGGGCCTATGACTGCATATGATTCAATTGTTTTCATTTCACTTACATTCTAAGTGAGGCATTGCAGCCATCACAGCACAGCTAACACTCCTCTAGATTTCCATTTTCCAACAAATATCCAGACTCGCCTTTTCTGTGGTATTTATTTCCGATATTTGTGTGCTTACATACACAGCTGCAAACCATGGCAAACTAGATCTTGTAGACCAGGATGGCCTCGAACTCACAGAGATCCATCTGCCTCTGCCTCCTGAGTGCTGGGATTAAAGGTGTGCGCCACCACCGCCCGGCAATAGTTGTGTTTCTAACAGAACCGTTTCCAGGCTTTAAATGTGTCCTTTTGTAACCTATACATCTGTCTGCACCTGAGGTTAAGATCTACATCATTTTATCTTCCACTGTGTTGCATAGTATTTAACAATGTGCTAAAGTTAATTGATCTGGCCTCCCACCATTCAGTCACATGAAGGTGACTTAGCATTTCTGTACCTGCATTCTCAAAGATTGTTGTAATCTATGCAAAGCAACTTTAACAATAGAACATTTTTCAAGGTTAGTGATATGACTCAGTGTATAAAAACTGACAACAAAATTTCAATTCCCAACAGCATAAGAGAACCAGCTTTTGGTTCTCTTACTGGGTCCTCTCCCTGCCCTCTCCACAGTGAATAAATGAATGAATGAATAAATAAATAAATAAATAGCAAACCAAGACTGGCTAAGCTAGGTGGCTAACTGCTGCTGGGTAGGATGGCTACAATTTGTGCAAACCGGTGCGGACTATCAAGAGCTTTAGCAGAAACCAGTGCTTTGGGAAAGTCTAAAGGAAGTGCATGCTATACAGAGGCCTGGGAACTCTCCAGAGCAGTAAGAATAACAATCTTTCTGGACTGAGAAGAAAAACAGCGAGAGTGTGAAGGGACATGGGCCCCTTGAAGAAACACCCTTGAAAGGTGGGGCCCTGGGACAGGAGAGATGGCTCAATGTTTAAGACCAGTTGTTGCTCGTGCACAGAATCTGGGTTTGATTCCCACTCAGAGGTTTACAACCGACTGTAACTCAAGTCCCAGGAGATCCAATGCTCTCTTCTGGCCTCCATGGATAGCAAGCCCACACACAGCCAAATACATGCATGCAGAGAGAGCACACATATAATAAAATGAGAAAATCTAAATGTTAAAATGTGGTGCTCTGTGACCATAGATCCTCCAGGTATATACCATGTGAAGTTATGTTGTGATATTCTCTTGCATTTTACATGTGAAACAATTTTTGTTTGGAGTTTAGGAACATCAAAACATTGCAATTCAAGTTAAAAACTATCACAGTGAATCCATCTTTTGTGTTTCTATTGAAGTTTGAGGTGAGCCTTTGTTAAAAGCATTCAAAGCTGTTGCTTCCATTGCAACTGCTGAAGGAGAGAGAAGAGGTGCCCCTGAGATTATAAAATAGCCTCTCCTATGGTAAAGAAAAGTGATCTCAAGTTAACTGATACCTGGGTGAGGTGACATGTGCCAACGTGACGGAACCCATAAGCCAACTGTGACCTTGAGCAGGCCAGGACGCTACTCTGAATCTCAGTCTTTTCATCTGTGATGTGGGAGTGTCTACCTCCTTCCAGTAGCCAGCAGCTCAAGAGCGAGGCAGTGGGGGAGGGGACACTCTTTAAGCACATCTGACTGTTGACCTGATGTGCCACCATCTTTAGGAGAGAAGTTAAGAGTCTCATTTTAATCACAAATGAATTATATCAATATTAGCAACTGATTTAGATTTTACTCAAAACAGAATAGCAAGCAGGAAAAAACAAAAACAAACAAAATCGTGGTGAGTCAATCACTGTGTATCTGAGAGCTATATCCAGTCTTTGGGCCAGAATGTGCATAATGTCTGTGCTGTTAGCTGAGTGCTGGCATGTGCATAATCTCTGTGCTGTTAGCTGAGTGCTGGCATGTGCATAATCTCTGTGCTGTTAGCTGAGGTCTCCAGTTGTACTTTAGCACTTCCTCAAACAGGAAGCCAGCAGCAGTGCTGACCCTGCTTGCCCTGCCTCTCTCAGCCAAGGTGAAACAGCCTGCCCACACAGTTTGTCCCCAAGTACCCAGGGAGAAGGAAGGGCTTTGCTGCTTGGCTGAGAAGCCAGGTGCTCCCTAGCTGCTTTACTACCTTTAGGTTGACAGCCAGCTGCCTTCTGGCTAGTTCACCCATTTTAAACAAGCAACCCCAGGCCAGGCAATAGGTGAGGAATGTATGTCCATCTCTGCTCCCTGGATAAGGCAAAGGTCTCCAGCTAGATTAGCATAGTCTTAAATTCCAGGAAGAAGTGCAGAAACAGCATATGAAGAAGCTTTCTCATCTGAATTCATTTTCAAAATTGAAAACTTCAGTTGGATTAGTTAGCACTTCAAACAAACAAAAAGTAATGTAATAGTGCAAATTTATATATCCTGAGGCTAAGCAAATATTAATAAAATAAAATTCTCAAATTCCCCATGTTAGGGGAAAAAAATACAAAATGTCCTAATACTTAACAACTTGATTTTCTTCCAGTCCAGGAGATCTGTGTATGTCATTCTCATGAAAGATTTTGTGTTTATACTCCACACAAGTGAGTGGTGTGTGTGTGTGTGTGTGTGTGTGTGTGTTCCCCTCAAGAACAAATGTTACTATTTGTGGTTTTTCAAATGTAGTAGTTTCATATTGTACACTTACTTTCTTTAATCATTGACTATTATGTCATTGGATTTCATCCATCTTGACATACATTTTTTGTAGAAATACCTGTTTTATAGCATTCTGTAATATAAAGCAGCTTGTTTTTTTGTGGTCCCTTCCTCAACAACCTAAGCCTGTCTTCACAGTTTCATTTTACAAAGTTGCAATGCACACCTCTCTACGTGTAACATTGTGACAGCTAGAACTGGAACTGCTGGGTGCTCATAGCAAACTCGGTATTGATACATTAATCTCCAATGAAGCCACATCCAGCTTACCCTTTCCCTTCATCAGCTGTAAAAGTTGGTGTGCTTGGATGTTAAAAAGCATGAAGAGAGACCTTGCTTTAATTAGTAATCTTCATACTTGCTCACCCCTCTATACTTCCCTCATCGTGAATTTTGTGGACCACTTTCTGCTTGTTCATCTACTACAAACTTTGACTCTCTTCTGCTAAATATTCAGAAGCGATGGATATTTGGATATCAAGTTTGTGCTCTTTTAACGTGTTACAGGAAGGTGACCCTCATCTTTGGCTTACCTTTTTATTTAGTTCTTGGTGTCTTAATGAACAACACTTCAACTAACATAACTTCAAGGTTAGCCATGGAGCTTTAGCATTTCGTTTTCTGTACCTTGTCAAAGAAATTCTTCCTTGGGATTATAAAAACATCACTCAATATTCCTTCATCTAAAAAAAAAAAGGAGTTACAGTTTAAATTCTCTATCTTGAACTGTCTTCAGCTTATAGTATATGAATTCATTTTTACCTGTACGATAACGAATTATCCTGTATTCTTTCAGTAGAGCATGTTTTCCTTGCTTTGCAGTTACATCTGTAAACATGCAAAGTGTCCACTGATCCTTTGTGCTGTTTTCTTTTGTTTTATTCTCTATGGCCACTTTCTTTGTTTTCAAACTACATCTTCTATAGTGAGCCCCAAGCAGAGCAGTCATGCGTGCTGTTATTATTTTCTTTAAAATTGCCACTGCCAATCTGCTAGGCCCCTCTCGCTAAGGTCTGGCATCCACTTGTCAAAGTTCTATCAAAAATCCCTGTTGGATGCTGATATGCATTCCATGTAGCATATAGGTTATGCTGCTGCATGAACAGGTGCCTGTCTCATACAGATGCTACCAATTGTGAAACTTTAACGTGGACCCAGCAACCTTCCTGAATTCTCTTATTATTTCTAATATTTTATGCATTTAGATTTCATGTGTAGCTGATATGTTATCAGTGAATAATAACTCTATTTTTTTCTTATTTTTATATATTTTGCCATCTCTCTCTCTCTCATGTTTGTGTAGTGTGTTTATGTGTTTGGAGAAGGGATCCTGCGCATGTGTATGAGGCCAGAGGTCATCACTGGGTATATTCTCCAATCCCTCTCCACTGCGTTTTTGAGACGAGCTCTGTCTCTGATCTTGAAACTCACCAGCTAGCTAAACTGGATGGCTAGCAAGCCCCAGGGATGGTTCTGTTTTGTCTTCCTCAGTGTTGGGATTGCATTGGCATACGTGGATTGAACTGCTGGGCTCATGTACTCCACTGACTGAGAGATCTTCCCAGCCCTTCTTTTTCTTTTTAATACTGTGCTAACTACAATCAGAACTTTCGTCTTGTCTCATTATTGTATTATAGGGAATGCTTCTAACATATCATAATGTAATATCTGATGTGTAGTTTTAAGACAGTCTGTCAGATTAAAGAGTTTCTTTCCCTCACAAATCTTAGAGTTTCTGTTTTGCCAAATGAATCTGTATTAATGTTATTACTGATTTTGTATATGTTTTAGGAAAACTTCATAATCTGCAGCCAGCCAATGTAGTAATTCAATATATTTTGAATGTCAAACCATTCTTCCATCCTTGCATCACTATGTGATGAGCTACTATGTGGTCACAATGCCTTTTCCTAAAACACATTCATCACTAAAGATGGCACAGGCGTGGGCGACCACATTAACAGATGTAGAGTGAGGTAGCTCACCAGTTAGCATCTATGTAAAGGCCATGCTGGTCAAGGAACAAAACATCACTAGGACCTCCCATCTCTCTTCTGTGACTCCTTCCTTCTTCCTTGAAAGACACTAAAGTTGATTTCAGCTAATCACTTCCTTCACTTTCTTAAGACTTTTATTGTCAAAGTGCTTATCCAAGTTCTCACTCGCACTTTGTCTGGGCTGAAATTTCTGAATATAGATTCACAAGATGTATCCTTCTTTGGGCTTCTCTCATTTCATTCCGAATTTTCATTGTGATTGATCCCTCGGTGATTGTGATGGAGTCACATCTTCATCACTGCACGATGTTCTGGTGTGTGAATAACAATAGTATCTCTAAGTGTAAGCGGCTTCCAACTGGAGGCCATTACAAGCAATGTTACCATATAATATGAGTTTCTGCAGTATTTTTTTGAGTTTTTTTTGTTTCTTTAATATTTAAGTATTTTATGTTCCTGGTGCCGCTATACACAATGCATTTTAAACGTTTTAGAAATCTTACTATTAAAGACACAATAAAATCTAATTGGGTTTGGCATTTTGATATTGAGCAAGCAATTTGAAAATTACAAATACATTTAATGCAAATTTTTTCTGCCTTAACTGCATTACAAAAATCAATTAATAGTGTTTTATTGTCATCAATCTCAAAACCTTTAAAATATTTACCGTGGCAGCTATGCTGAGTGGATTACTGAAACGATATTTCTTAAGTCTCAAATATTTTTCCTGGCTATAATTTTGAAAAATTGTGGTATCAGTTATAGACACATTTTTAAAATTTTTTTTGTTAGTCAAAGTTTTTGATCATGTCATTAAAATGTTCTCTATGAGGCAGGGTCTCACTGTGTAGCCCAGGCTGGTCTGTAACTCTGCTCTCTCAGTTTCTGGAGTGCTCATACATGTACATCACCAACCTCAGACGACTGTTCCTTGATAACCTCCTCCTCGTTTTCTCTAAAGTCAATCCTTTCAGCTGGTCCTTGCGATGTTTCCCCCTAGTTCTCTTACTCTTTAAAAATCATTATGTTCCTTCATTTATTTTGTGTCTTTATGTCTATGCACAAAAGCCACGGCACGCCTGTGGAAGTCAGAGGACAAAATGCAGGAACCAATTCTCCCCTTTGGCATGTGGGACCCAGAGATCTGATTTGAGTCGCCTGGTTTGGTGGCAAGTGCCTTTCTCACTGCGTCCTGACTTGTATGTGAATCAAATGTTCTTGGCCTCCTTGAGTCTAGCATCTTGACCTTTAACGTCTCAACATGATGTCACTTTCAGCATTACATGGGCTTGTCCTGATGACTTCCTTTGGCTTTATCTCACTGCTCCTTCTTTGCACCTCAAAGTTCATGGCTTCCATGCCTTTGGAGCAAATCTTTCTTCTGTGTGAAGTGGGAGAGCCAGGATAAATTCTCTTCTGCCCACAAAGCCTTTTGGAGACCTTCTGCACAGTCCAGTGGGATCCATTATCATTTAAACCTATGCTTTCTCACACGCTACTTCTTGAGAGATCCAGGCCAAGCCACTTCTTCAATGTTAATCTCCTTTTCCCCTCCACACTGGACTCTGAAATTTTCTTAAGTGCATCATTGAGTTCTTTAATTTTCTCTTCAGCTGTTTATAACTTTCAAATGATTTTTTCCCTCAACTGCATTTCTTGGTAATAAGCATGACCTCAAATCACGTGATGCTCATTACAGCCCAGGCCTATTAATCACCAGCTTTAGTTTTTGCCTTAGCTACTCACCTTAAAATAGGGGTAACAGGTTTGAACCTTGAGATTTTATGAAGCATGGATTATTTGATATACACACTTTCATTGGCAGGTTTGCAATCATTCTCTGTATGATAACTGGAAAATTGATACTCGTTAGAACTTGCTTTCAGTGACTCCTTGAGGATCCAGGCTCTACGCATTTCTATTCTTTTTTTTCTTTCCAGTAATTCCTTTTGCTTCCTCTTGAGCACTCGACAGATACCTACTCCCTACCGCCCTTCTCTTGTTCTTTATTTCATGGTCCAGCTTCTTTTATTTGCTGACTCTCTCATAAAGAGATGGTGTAAGGGGAGAAATATTGGGGAAGAGTATCCTCTCCCATCACTCAACCTGTCTACCCAGGAGTCTCTCCAGAGTTAAATGTTTGTGTCCCCCTTAAAACCATATGCTGAAACCTACTCCCAGGCTGATGGCATTGGAAGGTGGAGCCTTTGAGAAGAGATTTATTTATAAGGAAAGAATCTCATGAATATTATTCATATCCTTAAAAAAAGCAGACAGAGGAGGCAGACCTACCTTACAATGTATAAAGACAGTCTGGAGGTGCCTTCTTCACTAAAACAAGCAAGGCATCCCCAGACACTGGCTCCATTACTATCTTCATGTCTAACTTCTTCATCTCCAAACTGTGGGTAATAAATCTCTATTATTTACAAATTACCAAAACCAAGGTATTTTAGTAAGTGCGTCCCAATAAACTAAGAAGGTAACAAACAAGTTTCTTTCCATGCTTCCAGGATCACCTCCTCGCAAATCCTTCTGCTGCTTTTCCCAAACATATTATGTTTCTATTTTATGAGGCAGGGGTCAAGATCAACATAGCACAACCACCCACTTTTTCCTCCAGACAAGCCAAGAGTTCTTCTTGAGGACTTTCCTGAGGACAAGCACTTGGCCATTTTTTGAGGATGATCCTAGGAAAAGCAGCAAAATGGGAGAGATTTGTCTTCCTGCTTCCCCTTTAGCTTTGACTCTGTTTACCTGTCTGCAATCTGAACCTCCTGGCGCTAACGCTAAAATGAGCTCTGTGAAACACTGCATTTGATTAAGGACCCAGAAGCTTTAATCGGGGTACTATTCAAACTGCAGTGCCGTCTAGCTGGAGAACGCCCTGCATTCCTGCATCCCTTTGGAACTGACCCTACTTGTGCTGTGGCATTCAGCCAAGGAGCAGCCATCCATCAAGGAGTTGAAGACTTCCAAAGCCCAGCGAAAACACAGTGTGTTGAGTATTTTTGCTCCACACGGTTTATATCTGGCTTCCGCCAAAACTCTTAATCATAACATAGCATCGCCGTAGCTCGTCTTCCTCACCTCTGCTTTCAGCTGAAGGGGGAATGGAAGCTGAGATGATACCGTTTTCACAGAGCAGCCACATTCCTGACTGTCCCTAGCACAGTGCGTATGAATTTCTCCTTAAACACTGAGACTCCATCTCTACAAACCTCAACGGCCTGAAGGCTGTGGGGAGACTTTGGGATGAACTCAGGTGAACTCGCAATTCCATGTTCAGGATGCAAGTTCCCCAGGTACACGTGGGGCTCATCTAATAGGTACATTCTGTAATCTGCCAAAATTAATAAAGAATAAGAAGTCTTGAAAGAGAAAGGGATGTGCTGGAGAAGAAAGCTATATTTGCAAAGTTCTTATGTTTTGTAAACTTCCTCTGTCTGTGTATGTGTGTGTATCGTGACTACGAGGGGCTGCTTTGACAAAATCTCATACATTTCATTAGTATTTATCTCTCATAGTTTGCAGAGATCATAAGTCCCAGATCTGGGTACAAAATGACTAAATGATGGTAAGAGCCCACCCTTGACTTGTGTGCTCATGTGGAAAGAGAAAGGTAGCTAGCTCTGTGTTGTCTGTCCACCAAGAAATTACTCCCATCTCAAGGACTTTGCACTTATGACCTTGTGGGAACTTAATTACCTCCCAACACCTAGTCTTCAAACACTACCACATCCAAGGTCGGGGCTCTAGCGCATACATTTTGGAGTGGGGATATAAAGATTGTCCATAATATCTTATACCTTGTCTGCAGGTTTCCAATGAATAGAGTGTTTCCCTGACCTTTGACCAACAACTTGACATAAATAAAAGCTACCAATGAAGTTTTGAAGGTAGTGAAACTTCTGTGGTGATCATAGTGTAGAACTTCAGCTCATAGTATAGAACATAGCTACTATAAGAAAAATTCTCAGAGTTACCCATCCATAGGAATTAGGACTATTTACTACAAAAGTCTCAGCGTGACAGAAAACAGTTTCGTCACCTTAGCATGAAGCCTCAGACAGAGGCCTGACATTCTTGAGAGGGAATACACATTGATCTGTTAAGACAGGCTTTGCTGTGAGTTCCGAATTTATCACGGGAAATGTAATCACTGGCTGTTGTCTTCCCAAAGCATCCGTGTCAGTCTTTCCTTCTTCCCAGAGTTCCCCCTTTGCATCTGCTAATTAAGGCTGCTGGCTTCAGGTGTTTGTTCTGGCCACGACTGAACTGGGTTGCATGATCTCAGTAAGTTTCCACTTCACTCGATTCAGAGCTGCAGATGCACCAACATCTGTGCGTCTGTCACACAATAGGAACATGATACGAGCCATTACTTATGAGCCACATAAACCATGTTGCATTTTTCTAAGTTCTATTTAAATATCCAAAGAGATTGGTAAATTAATTTTAACATATATCTCAATGTGTTTGTCATATTATCTAAATATAAAGTTGCTATAAAAACATCGATGAGATATTTACAGTGTTCTTCTTCATATCATCTCTTCAAAAACTGAGAATATTTTTGCATTTCTAGAATATATTAGTTAGGACACATTTCTATGTGTAGCCAGTGTCCTGAGGAGTGACTTCTGTGTTCATTTTCCAGTGGATGGGGAGAGGGGCATTCTACAGATGATACCCATGGCAAGAACAGTGATTACTTCTACAGGAAATAATTGCCAAAATGATAAATCTCATTGCTACCATTAATATAATACCAGGGATTAAATTCTCCCATGAGTTCTGGGTGACAAATGATATTCAAACCCCAACATGGAGGGGTTTGCTTAGGGTTGTGCTTGGCTGATTACGGATAACAGTGTTTACACTTAACAAATTGGCTTTTAAAAAATACAAACAATACAGTGCATTTATGTGGCTCCCACAACAGTTGTTTAACTACCTGAGACCAACAGGGAGGCTTAGGAGTTAGCCACGTGTACAGTGGCAGGTTAAGATGTCCTTTTGTGCAGCTGGCATGTCACTCATTGCCTATCTCTCCTCAGCCTCACTGGGAAGGATCTGAAGTTGCTGAGCATGGTACCAAGTCAGAAAGTATAAAACCCCAGTGCAGAGGTTAGAGAGAGTAAACGGCATTTTAGGAGCACAGAAGGATGGAGAATTCCTCTAGGTCGTCATAGCTATTGTTCAATCTAGCTCTCCTACTGTGTCTCCTACTCTGTTTTAAAGCTCAGCTCTGTACATATAATATCAGACTAAAGAGAATTAATAAGAGTGTTTCCACTGGGGTTGGAGAGAGGGCCCAGCAGTTAAGAACACTGGATGCTCTTCGGAGGACCCAGGTTTGATTTTCTCCACCCACATGATGGCTCACAACCGTCTGTTGGGTCTAAAGGATCTTTATCTCTCTTCTGGCTTCTTCAGACACTAGGCACACATGAGGTACACAGATATATACATAAACAAAACACACACATAAAGCAAAAATAAAGAATATTCTCATATGTAATGATATGGTATTGTATACAAATACATTTTGTGCATGTGTGGTTAAAGAATATTTTATTTTTTCAGTTCTTTTAATCATTGTATATGAAAATGGTTTTAAAATGTGTAATCTTGAGAGATATTTATAATAAGAGACTGGGGATGTAGTTCAATAGTAGAGTTCTTACCTACCACGTTTAAAGCCCTTGGTGTAACCCCAACACTGGAACAAACAAACAGTTTTAGCAATAGATATGCGTCATCATCATGGCAGCTGGGTGGGAAGTGTGCTGGCTACTTTCATCAACTTGACACAAGCTAGAGCCACTGGAGAGGAGGAAGCATCAATAGAAAAAAATGACTGGATTGTAGACAAGCCTCTAGGGCATTTTCCTAATTAGTGACTAATGGAGGAGGGCCCAGCCCATTGTGGGTTCTATAAGAAATCAGGTTGAGCAAGGCATAAGGACCAAGTCATTAAGCAGCACCCCTCCATGGCCTCTGCATGAGCTCCTGCCTCTAGGTTCCTGCTCTCATTGAGTTCCTGTCCTGACTTCTTTCAGTGATGAACTATGAGGGATCAAGTGTCAGCTAAATAAATCCTTCCCTTCCCAACCTTCTTTGGTCATGGTGTTTCATCATCGCAACAGCAACCCTAACTAGGACAGGGAGTAAGTCAAGAACTTCCCAATTTTAATCCTTAAGATCTGCATTTCTTAATGAGAAGGTCTCTCCCGATTGGACTCTCAGACAAGCTATTCCACTGTTTAGAAACGAGCTCGAGGGTGTTTGGAAACACTGGGGAGACTTGTCGTCGTAATGTAGACAAAACAGGTCGCTGGAGTTTTTCTCTCATTGTGATATTTTTGTTGTTATGTGAACTTCCCAAGGAAAAGGTTCCGTAAGTAGGAAGCTGAAAGATCTGTCCTCTTCTCCCTTTGGATCAAATGACAACATTTACATACATAGGGAATCAAAGTAACACGGCTAGATGTTTATTTTCTTTGTTTGACCAAGGGATAATTTTATGCTGTTTGTTTATATATAACATTGAAAAGCTGAAGAGTTTGAATGCTGGATTTCAAAATAACCCGGGTATGTTTTAAAGTGATGAAAAATATAATCTTTAGTCACATTTTCTAAGGCTGGCATTGCTAATACGTTGGTCTCTTCCTTTCTAGATCTTTCCTTTGCCTACTTTTTTCATCCAACAGTAGGCTGGTGCATATTTTTTATGTTGTTGATTACTATGAATACAATTTTCAAATTTCTACAGAAGACTTCACTGTAGACGAATGTCATATATTACTGAAGGAAACTGTGCTACTGGACGTACTGTGTAATTCCAATTATTTAGAAATAAAGGCTAAAGAGGTAGCTCAATCTCTAACTATGCACTATGTAAGATTGAGGACCCAAGCTCCAGCCCTGTAAACCACTTAGGAAAGCTAGGTATGGGTGCATGCATGCATTTAAAATCCTAGCACTAGCCAGGAGATAGAGGTGCACGCCTTTAATACAGCACTCGGGAAGCAGAGACAGGCAGATCTCTGTGAGTTCAAGGCCAGCCTGGTCTACAAGAACTAGTTCTGGGACAGGCTCCAAAGCTGTCTCAAAAAACCAAAATAAATAAATAAAATAAAATCTAGCACTAGGAAAGCAGAGAAAGACAGATTCCTTGAGTTCATGGACCAACTACCCTAGAGTAATGGCCAAACTACAGGTCAATGGAAAGACCCTATAGAGCAAGTCAAGGTAAGTGATACCTGAGGAACCACATTTAGGGTTCATCTGTAGGCAAAGGTCTGCTCATTCATTCCCCGGCTGCTCAGACTCAAAATAGCCACACAGAAACTATATTATTTAAAACACTGCCTGACCCATAGCTTAAGCATATTTCTGGCTAGCTCTTATATCTTAAATCAACCCATTTCTATTAATCTGTGTATCACCATGTGACCATGGCTTACCAGCAAGGTTCCAGAGAGTCTGGTGGAGGCTACATGGCTTCTTGCTGACTCTGCCTTCTTTCTCCCAGTATTCAGTTTAGTTTTCTCACCTAGCTCTGTTCTGTCCTGTCATAAGCACAAGAAGTTTCTTTATTAACCAATGGCATTCACAGTATACAGAGGGAAATCCGACATCATTCATCTATGGCCTCCATGTGCATATACATATGCACATGAATACACACACGCACACACACACATACATACACACACACACGGGGGGGGGGGGGGACAGGTAATGCTAAAACAGAATTGAAGATAAACTTTTACCAAAGTCATCTTTTAGTGATAATGATATTTTAATAATGTACTTTCTTGTCAAATGTCCAACTCCATAGCATGCATTTCTGAGAGTCAGATAGCAAAGTAACATCATTTCTGCTTCTCAGATGAAAGTCTTATCCAAGAGCACTGCCAGTTAACAGAGGAAGCGAGTGTGTAATGGGGATATCTGAGGAGTCTTTCCAGATACCTGAAGAGGAATATCAGATTCTACATGTTTGTTGCTTAAATAACTATGTGATATTTCAGATAAAATTGAATTTTAAAAGGATTTGATTATCAAAATAAATGATTCCTGATTCCATTTATTTGCTGAAATATTATTTCTCTCTGCAGTGTAGAAATGCTTTAACCTATATCCCTGCCACTGTCCCATTCAACTCATTAAAGACAGGTGCCATGTCTGTCTTGGTGATTCCAGCTCTTAGGTTCACAGTTGGTAGCCGGGCAGTGGTGGCACACGCCTTTAATCCCAGCACTTGGGAGGCAGAGGCAGGCGGGTCTCTATGAGTTCGAGGCCAGCCTGGTCTACAAGAGCTAGTTCCAGGACAGGAACCTAAGCTTCGGAGAAACCCTGTCTCGAAAAATTAAAAAAAAAAAAAAAGAAAGAAAGAAAGAAAGAAAGAAAGAAAAAGAGAAAAGAAAAAAGAAAAGATTCACAGTTGGTATTTCCGGGCTTCAGTGAGCTGCTGCAGGACTAGAATAGTATTTAATTAAACACTAAAACCAAAATATCAGTAAAGAATGACTAGTTCCTCAAATCCTTAGGCATTTAAAGAAAACCATGGTTGTGAGACAAAATGTTGAACAGGCCATTTATTAATTCAACAATTAAAATACGTTCTCGTATCTTTACTGTGTGTTAGGTATATGGTGGGAACAAAGATAGATTTTTTTAATGCCCCCCCCCCATCCTCATGGTATATGTGCTTAAGAGATAGGCCTGGATAAGCACCCAGAAAACAAATGATACAGATACCTTGAAAGCGTAAATATGGAGAAGTTAAACTCAAGTGGGGATTAGAAAGAAGAATCAAGCTAGGTAAACATAGAACTGGGTGGAAGAGCAGCAAGCAGCATATTTCGTACCAGAGCCAAAAGTGGGAAGATTTCACTGACCTGAAAACCATAGCTTATCTTCAAAGGAAGTACGTAGGGGCTAGCGATGAGCTTGGGAAGCAGTAAGCAGCTTTTCTTGGCAGTACTTGCATCTCCTCCCCCAGCTTGCGTTCCAGTGCCAACACTTGTTAGTAGCTTATATACGTGTGGGCTGGGTCCATTTTATTCGGTCACCCTAAGCAAACATAGATTCCACAGTCCCTTCCAAACTTTCTTTAATACTGGGGCCACATCATATCTGAAACCTCATGAAAGAAAAATCTCATGAGAGTTCCCACTCACAGAAAGCCGGCCCATGAGTTCCAGCTGGGTGTTCTCGAATAGCTGGCAGGGACCAGCAGGTAGATTTCTTGACTACTGCATGTGCCCGGGGCTGAGCCTACAGGTCATTTTCCATTCACTGTGACCGACTTGAGCCTTTCTGAGGCAGAACACAGAAAGAGCATGTGACCTGCATGCGCTCCATCCCCAGACGTACAGGAGCAGTCATGCAGGCAGGGGTTATCTGAGGCAGCAGGTCATACAACACAGGTAGAGTCCTTCATGAAGTACCAGGAGAAAGACGCTGTTCTGATGACATTGGGCAAGTCATTCAAATTCCAAGGCTCTGCATGTCCTCGCTCATAAAATGTGGTAGATAAAAAGTTGCCCTCCTTATCTACAGAAAGACTGCAGTTAAGCGCACTCTGTGCCCAGTCAAGCATTCCACAGATGCCGGGTATCGCCAGGACAAGAAAGCTTCAGCCTGTCACCAACGCAGCTGTCTGAATGTGCTTTTCAAGATCCAGCAATGTCCCTGTTGTCTTGTGACTAGGACGTCCTGGAATGTATTAAGGAGTTTCCTACTTCTGGCATTTTCTAATAACTTTATTCCAAAACATCAGCAGGAACAACATCCTCCCTGAGTGCTGTTCCTATTAAAAGAGAGCAGTTCCTTAACCTTATGGCGTTCCATGCAAATAGTGTCGCTAAAACTCTGCCAGAGATGTGACCATTTTCATGGGTTTCTGCCAGACACCTCAACCAACCTACTTGCTAGAGATATTCCTGACTTAATAGTAGTAATAGTAGTAATTCGGAGACCTCGGAGACGGTCAGTGAGTAAGAGCACCAGCTATTCAAGCTCAAACGCCTGAATGTAAACCCCCAGCATGCACTAAACAAACAGCTAGAGAAAGGCAAGCATGGCCACACATAGCTGTAATGTCTGGAGAGCGTCTGAGCAATAGAGAACGGAAAATTGTTAGAACATGGCGGCCAGCCAGGTTAACTGAACATCAGTGAGCGAGCTCTGGGTTTAGAGAGAAATCCTGACTCCAAGGTGATAAAGCAGTATACCCAGCACCCTCTCCTCTGGTCTCCTTAAACAGTCACACGGGCCTGCCTGCCCCCACCCTCACACAGCTATCATACACCCCACATACATCACACACACTACACACCAACACATATGTTACACGCTCGCATAGCCATCACATACATCACACACATAGAGCTATAACACACCTGCATCATCACACAGCCACACAGCTCTTACACACACACCACACACATCTATCATAGGCATTACACACACACACCACACACACACATCTATCATACACATTACACACAAACACACCACACACACACATCTATCATAGGCATTACACACACACTTCACACACACATCTATCATACACATTACACACACACTTCACACACACGTCTATCATACGCATTACACACACACACACACATCTATCATACACATTACACACACATCATACACTACACACACACATCACACTTACAAATTAGATCACATGGCATTTGGCATTTGGTATCCTGAGTTGTTTTTTTTTTCTTTGTGTAGTGATGGGGAGAGAATCAGGATGTCCTACATCTTAGCAAGTGCTGTACCACTGAGAGAGAGCAAGTCCTGAATCTTAGCTTTCCCATGGTGTGCTGTACTGTGAGCACTTGCTCATCGTTAACGATCCCTTAAAAGGGAATGTATCACTTTCTGCCATGTTTATATACCTCAGCTTAATCAAACTTTCTCATATTAACAGTGACATCTATGGTAACTTTTCTTGCTTTGTGTCTGATTTTTGTAAGAGATTCATATAATGAAAGCATTAAGTATAACTAACATAAAAACTTTTGCACCATATATTGTATTTGTAAAATAATAAAGTCTTAATAGTGATGAGCAAAAATAAGACAGAACTACTGAAACTCCTATCTTGTGGCTACAACAGTAATTAAGATTACATATACACACATATTTAATATTCTTTTCTTATTTAATAAAAAGTGTGATTGACTGGAAAGTGACAACTGAAACTTTTTTTTAAAAATCCCCCAAATAAGTGTAGTGATGGCTCATTGAGTAAAAAAAAAAAAAAAGATTCCCTCAACTAGCCAATTTGTGCAGTATGACTTCTGGAATGATCGGTCCATCTTTTTAAATTTTTTTTAACTTGTCTCAGATCTGACCTCAAATAATCCAAAGAAATATCTTGAATGGCGCCAGTATTTTCTTAGAACATAGCCTCATGATGAAGCACAAATCTAAGCAGATGATCATAGACTCTATCCACTAAGTCCTTTGTTATAATTGGTCGCTGTTTCAAGTTTATGTTTCTCCCGATTTCTTTCTGTTGACCTGGAGGTATAATCCAAGCAAATCCCTTCCTCCTCTAATTTGATTTTGATCAGACTGCTTTATCACAACAGTAAACAAGCCAGGACAGCATCCACCTTAGCGGCCATGCAAACGACACCTACACAGCTTGCTCAGCTGTGCCTTAGAAGATAAACGAGGGTGGTTCATTCTGAACCTATTTCTCCTCTAATTCTAAATCCATAATTTGTATCTTTTTTGCTTTTTGAGACAAAGTTTCTCTGTAGCTTTGCAGCCTGTCCTGGAACTAGCTCTTGTAGACCAGGCTGGCCTCAAACTCACAGAGATCCGCCTGCCTCTGCCTCCCTAGTGCTGGGATTAAAGGTGTGCACCACCACCCCCTGGCTAATTTTATTTTTATCATTTTTAATAAAAGAACCTTTTACCTCATGCAAAGCATTTTTTAAAGACTTAACCTGTTTTGATAAGATACTTTGAAAGCTCGTCACAACCCACTCCATGGAGAATTAGCTGGACTGTCTTGGCCGAGTTGTTGAGCTTTGTTTCCTGAGTCGGTAGATGATAACATCAAGCTATTGCTTCAATGATGAAGTGTTTGACATGGTGCCTGGCATATGCTAGGACCTCAGTGTGCGGCTGTGCTTGCTGACAACTGGCAAACCCTCGTCTGTGCTGGAGAAATGGTGCAGTAGTTAGCGCCACTTGCTGCTCTCTGGAAGCTCTGCGCTGGTTTGCGCCACTTGGAAGGCACAGACAGCTGTGTCAGGAATTCAAGGACAGCCTCAGCTACACAGCAAATTCCTGCCAGCCTCAGCTGCAGAAGACCCTGTCTCAAATAACAAACAAGCCAGCAAACCAAAGCAAAACAGCAACCACACCAAAATCCTTGCTGCTCGTTCCTATACCAGCCTTCTCACCATAGTCCTGGGGCTGGTCTATTTAGACTATTTATTCATGAACTACTCACCCTCCGTTTCATTCAACCTAATTCTTTTTGAAGAAGTCATTTCACAAGCCTGAATCATTCCTATTGCTTACCACTAAACACGGTAGCAGAGTGGAGGCAGGGAGCCATACAATATTCTAACCAGTAGAACTGGTGGCACGGCAGCCTTCTACCCCTACCAATGAGCCTCATCCTTCAGGCAAAGAAACAGGTAGCTTCAGGAACCACAAACTCGGGCCAGCAAGTGCACATAAGTGCTGGGAAGATCGCCTGGCAGATACCCAGTATGAACAGGGGATGTTCAGTCTGAAGTTACTAATTGATTAATCAATCACCTGGGGCGTTTCCAGGTTTGCGTATGTTAGTATGAGTACCAGCCCTGAAAAACAGTAACAGTGAAAGTCAGGATTTATTCATCTATCTACAAAATAAGAGGAAAGGCTAACTACCAAAACATCATCTTCTCCTTACTAGACCTGGATGGAGGTGGGTGGTCTTTGGACTTCCCACAGGGCAGGGAACCCTGATTGCTCTTAGGGCTGACGAGGGAGAGGGACTTGATTAGGGGAGGGGGAGGGAAATGGGAGGCGGTGGCAGGCAAGAGGCAGAAATCTTAAATAAATAAATAAATAAATAAATAAAATTAAAAAAAAAACATCATCTTCTCCAGAGTGCCATTTGGAATGGTTGCTTGACCTAGAAATATTCATAAGGATACCATGCATGCCTGGCACCTGCCTCTGAAGAAAGACCTAGGCGGTATTTTTTTTGAGCTACTTTATTTTGTATTCATTTCCAAGTGTATTATTTGTTAGTATAATTGTTTGTGAGCTTTGCCTTTTATTCTCTCTACCAGAAATAATCTAACTTCTCCAAATAACTTTTTTTGTTTATTTTATTTTTTTTTAGTTGTTGCAAAAAAAAAATTCCACCTCCTCCCCGTTTCCCATTTCCCTCCCCCTCCTCACACACATCGCCCCCTTCCCCCACTCCCCTACCCCTCTCCCCCTCCCCCCAACTCCATTCCCCCTCCCTCTCGAGAATGAAGAGCAGTCCAGATTCCCTGCCCTGTGGGAAGTCCAAGGTCCTCCCACTTCTATCCAGGACCAGGAAGGTGAGCGTCCAAACAGGCTAGGCTCCCACAAAGCCAGTTCATGTATTAGGATCGAAACCTAGTGCCATTGTCCTTGGCTTCTCATCAGCCTTCATTGTCCGCCACGTTCAGAAAGTCCAGTTTCATCCCATGCTTATTCAGTCCCAGTCCCGCTGGCCTTGGTGAGCTCCCAATAGGTCAGTTCCACTGTCACAGTGGGTGGGTGCACCCCTCATGGTCCTGACTTCCTTGCTCATGTTCTCCCTCCTTCTGCTCCTCATTTGGATCTTAAGAGCTCAGTCCGGTGCTCCAATTTGGGTCTCTGTCTCTATCTCGATCCATCGCCAGATGAAGGTTCTAAAGTGATATGCAAGATATTCATCAGTATGGCTATAGGATCAGGTCATTTCAGGTTCCCTCTCCTCAGCTGCTCAAGGTACTAGCTGGGGACTTCTCCCTGGACACCTGCGAGCCACTCTAGAGTCAAGTCTCTTGCCAATCCTAAGATGGCTCCATTAATTAGGATATATATTTCTCTGCTCCCGTGTCCATCCTTCCTTTATCCCAACCATCCCATTCCCCCAAGCTCCTCCAAATAACTTAAAGTATAAAATAGTAGCAAATCAAATTAATAAAACACAACAGCATAATCGGAATATGCTTAACGTTCATGTGCATGAAACCAGGACAGGACAAACGAAACAGTGATTCAAGTCTGTAGAGCAGGGGTGGAACAGCACCTACTAGAAACAGGTTTGAACAATTCTCTCTACACCCCCATGCATGCTTTTATGCCACGAGACATATTTGGAGGACTATTGGAGCCCCAGCCGCTTCCCAAGTCTCATTTGCTTATTGACTTCCATGAGATAAGCAACTTGTTCAGCCATAGGCTCATGTGACAGTGTGCTGTCTCCCCACATGGCCCAAAGCAACAGGGGCAACTGATGATGGCCTAAAACTGCCAAAACACCTTCCTCAGCTTAAGAATTCAAAAATGATATCTATTTCAAAATCTATCAGTTTCTTGGGATTGTTTGTCTACCTGGTCTCATTTGCAAGCAGAGTTTAACACTGAAAAGAGGCCTCGAATAGCCCACTCAGAGCTCAGCAATCCATGTGAAGCATGGGCCTAGCACAGAATGCTTTTACATAACCCAAGCCACCAAGAGGGATATCCGGTCAGCTATTTTTAAAGTGTTTCTCCCTCCACTCCGGCTCATGTAGCCGAGTTAAAACAGTTTGCTTAGAAAATTGGCACTGGTTCTGTGATTCATGAAATCAAACTTTGAATGAAATACTTGCACTTACTTTAAAAGTAAAACTGTTCTGCTGGGGAACTGCCATCCCGGCCTTTCTAAAGTGGACACACACGCGCGTGTGCCGAATGAATATACCTTTATATTACTAGATATATGGTAGTGTGTTGAATATACCTTTATATTACTATATATGTGGTAGTGTGCACTGAGTTAACTGCATTGGGATTAAAGGTGTGTGCTACCACACCTTGAAGTCACAGAAGTCAATCTCCCTCTGCCTTCCAAGTGTTGGGATTGAAGGTGTGTACTACCACACACAACAACTCTCTTCCTTTTTTTTTGTTTTTTACTTTAAGAACTTCAACTTTTAGTCTGCATATATTTTTAACACACTTTAAACCATTCAGAAATTTTCTCTGTCTTTGAATCTCTCTTTACTGTATCTCTCTTTTTCTGACCACACGAGCCTTTAAATTACTGAGCAATATGGGTAGGATTAAAGGCGTGGCTTTGCCAGCTAGATCCAGCCCATTCCTTAGCTTTCCAGCCTCATGGCTGAGGTACTGGCTGTAGCCATGTTTACTGCCACAACTCTATGGCATTTCAAGGTCCCTGCCAGCAAGTGAGCTTCAGCAACCTGTGCTTGCAAACTGCATGAACCACCTGCGTAAAAGAGTCAGAGTTTGCCCTGGCAGGACAGCCCAGAAAGCTGGCATTTTTAAACGGCGCAGCTTTTTTCCTGCTACGGTTGAAAACCGAAAAGCATGCATTCAGCTTTTCGTCAATACCATTTAAGTGTTTCGTGGCAGGACCTCTTAATGAGCTGCAGGCTTTGCAGCTAAAGCTGAGTCAGGAAGCCTCTCTTAGATGAGGCGCTTGCTTGCCTCTGGCAAGCAGAGTAGACCCGAAAATTGTTGCTACCACGTCGGGCGCCATTCTGTAGTAATAAGGAGGAGCGGCAGGTACTGTCTGCCAAATGTTGGGTTACGACTGGAGACACGAGGGTGGGGAAGAGGATGTGTCTTTTCAGGGCATACAGTGGAGTAAAAATGAAAGCCAAACCAACAGGCAACCTGGGTAGCTGGGAAGGTGGCAGTAGAGGATGCCTGTGAAGGGACAAGGGACCTATCAGAGCTCATCAAAATACATGCTGAGACTCGCAAAGGGAGGAGACAGTCTCACATAGAACAGCAAAGGGAATTCTCCTTTTGCATCCTGCATCTCAGCTGTAGTCACTATTGGTTAAAAAAAAATACTGAAAATCTTCTTTGTGTGTGTGTGTGTGTGTGTGTGTGTGTGTGTGTGTGTATACAAGTCTTCACATGTGCAGGAGTGCACGTGTGTGCAGATATACATGCATGTGTGTGTGCATACATGCAAGGACCAGAAGCTGACATCAGCTGTATACTTCAATTGCTCTCTCTGTTTATATCGAGGCAAGGTCTTGCAGTAGAGCCAGGAACTTGCCAATTTGGCTACTCTAGCTAGCCAATTTGCCCCAGGGATTTCTTGTCTCAGCTTCTGAGTGAGGGGCTATTGGTTATGTGAGGGTCATGATGGTATTATAGGTATGTGTTAGCTGCAGAAATGTCATGCCTGCCCGGCTCTGACATGGGTACTATTGGTTATGTGGGGGTCATGATGGTATTACAGACATGTGTTAGCTGCAGAAACGTCATGCCTGCCCGGCTCTGACATGGGTACTCGGGATCCAGACTCTGGGCCGCATACTTACACACACTGAGCCTTTTCTCTGACCTACACTCTTGATTTTTGATATAAATTGAATTCACCTCTCTCGAGAGATAGAGGCATTGTGGAGAGACTAATCCTTCTCTGCATTTCACTATGGACTGCTCTCTGACTCCCTTTACTGAATATAGAAGGATGCCAAGTCTCTCTCCTGGATCTTGGCCCTTTATGACATGGGCATAATTGCCTTTTTCTTTTCCTATTGTATTCTTTTACATTTATGTGTTATTCAAAAGCATGCATAAACACATCATTTTATCCTAAAAGATAAAATTATGCAACAGAGAAGGAGCTGCTGGGTTTTGCATATTCATTAAGAATGGAACATTTTATTGACATATTTAGTTAGTACAGAGTATACTGGTGATATCTGATAAAAATATGTGACCATTAAGGAAAATGAGCAAAGATTGTTTTTTAAAAAGAAAGAAATTCTAGTTTTACTTGAAAAGGTAATATTATTAATATTTCCAGAATTTTCTCCTAGCATTTTTCTATGTAAATGCTTTTTAGAATATAGTTAGAAATGTATTGCATATACAATTGTACTTTATTATATAAGCAGACAACATAAATAATGTTCATATGATCATATAATTTTCAATATTCAAATTATCAGTTTGTACTTTTGGATACTTAGACATTCAAACTTGCTTGATCATATTTTTATATTTTTTTTTACATTTGTTTATGGGAAAGAGGGGTCCATGGCACAGCATGCACGTGAAAGTCAAAGGACAATTTGACAATTTGGTTCTCTCCTGCCACTATGTGGGTCCCAGGAAGCGCAGGTGATCAGGGTGGTGGCACGTGACTTTACCCGCTGACACAACTCTCTGGTCTTTGGCCATTTCTATGCTAAGTATTTTGGAGATATTTAGAGCACTTAATTTTATATTCTTTTGACCCAGATCTCATTGTGGCCCAGGCTGTCCTCTCACTCACAGCCTTCCCATCTCAGTCTGCTAGTGCTGGGCTTGCAGTGGTGGCCACCAGGCACAGCCTTGTCTTTTCTCGTCTCGTTACAGTGCCGCAACCACATGTACGAGCAATGCTCTGCTCCATCTGTCGGATTATGTTTCTGTACGGTTATTCCCACAGAAATAAGACGTCAGTGTAAAGCCGGACGTGCTCTGTGCAAATGACTCGTTTTATTGATTCAGACTTTGATGCAAAAAAGAGGAGGAGAAGGATTAAGGGGAGAATGGGCAAGAAGCATTTTGCAAAGCAGTCTGTTCTGTTTGAGCCATCGAAGTGTTGAAAAGTTCCACAGAAGATGCCTTTTTGGAGCCCTGGAACACGGGTGCAAAGGACATGCTGAGTGGTTGCCACAGGAGGGACAGCAGGGTGCTCAGCCAAGCAGATTGATCAGGTTCCCAATGACTCAGTTTGGAGAAAGGCGGAGCTAGAATGTTAGCAGTTACTGCCTTCAGCTTCAAGAAATTCCATCACGATTCTAGTGGAAGTCAACTTGCTTAACAATTATTGACACAGTCTCAGGTTACTTTGAGCGGAAATGGCTTTCCTAGTCTGGTCATTACAAAGGCTAAAAATAGTTTTTTGTCATGATTAATTTCCAGAACGCTAATCATAAATTATTAAAAATGTTCTTCCAAGCACAAAAGCTCTGGAGCACATCTGCTAATTTATTTTTAGGGCAGAGAACAGAACAACATGATATAAAATCTGTAGCCAAATACTTTGTGTTAGATTCAGCCAGTGTAAAATTTCTTCGTGAGATCTCTCTAAAGTGTTACGTCTGTTTCCATGCTTCTCTCACCACTGACACATGGAAACTGAGGAACATGCTTACGCTGCCCTGGCTTCGAGGACCTTGCTGATAAAGCTTTCTGGGACATGGCTGGCTGCGTCTGTCTCCCACATACAGATACACACATTCTCTGTGGATTGAAGACTCATCAGAACCATCACAAGGAAGTGAAGGAATTCTGCAAATTAAGTTCATTTATAGAATTAAAGAAACAAGTTTATTTGGAGTGCAGTGAAGTCAGAAAGGAACAAGAAAAAAAATCAACATATATTAAATATTTCTCCTAAGTAATTCCCAGTCTAAGGAGACACTCAAGGTGACAATGGCAAGATATTTAAATAAATATAGATAATGAGAAAAATGGGAATAAGAACATATAAACTAAGTTTGACCGTTTCCTATGGGTTGGGGTTGTATGACCCTGGCAGAACACTTGCCTACTGTGCACAAGGCTCTGGGTTCAATTCTCAGTTTGCAAAAATAGCACAAACAAGCAATGTAGATTCTATGTATCAGTTGTTATATTGCTGGCATCCCCAGAAATACATGATCAGTGGTGATGGCGCACACCTTTAATTCCAGCACTTGAGAGGCAGAGGCAGGCAGATCTCTGTGAATTTGAGGCCAGCCTGGTCTACAGAGCGAGTTCTAGGACAGCCAGAAATATACAGAGAAACCTTGTCTTGAAAAGCCAAACAAACAAAAGAACATAAAGGCTGGGGTGGTGATGCATACCTGCAATCCCAGCACTCCGTGGGCAGGAAGATTATAGCAAATTTGAGGCCAGCCTGGGATGTGCAGTAAGACCTGGTGGGCAGAGGCAAAGGTGAAGGTTCTAAATAAACTCAGGAAGATTAATACTGTGAACAGTCCACTCGGGATACTTTTTAAAATCAAATACAGAGAAGGAGGAGGTAAAAAAAAAATAAAGATACTCAATGCAAAAGAAAATAGAGAAACTATAACTTCACAGATATGGTGGATAAGTGCCTGGAAAATAGTTGAAAACGAAGGAATGCTAGCACTCCTTGTCAAAGAAAAGCCAATAATATTCAAGATGAGAATAGAGACAGTGGCACAGAGGTGTTAGCGGCCATCAGCATACTCCATGACAGTGAGTTTGAAGACATGAAAGAACTACAATTTTTAGATAGAATAAAATAGAAGGAAAAATTTAGAGAGAAAACCCGGGGGGAAAAGCCAGGGAAAAACAAAAGCTCCTACTAAACACCATGTAGGGAGCTCTTGTGCCAAAGCTGTCACAAATGACTTTGCCCATCATTTTCAGAGACAGTTAAGTCTTCAAGTACTGAATGGTTCGTCTGCACAGACAATAAAAATAAAAGAGAAAATTTTAGTTTCTGCTTTTGTCGTTTTACAAAGCATCAAAAACTAATCCTGAAATCATTGAAGATACTGCAGGAAAAATATCATTGTAATCCAACTTCATGAATGAAAAAGTTCTGAGTAAAATATTAAAAGAATGAAATAATAAAATTAAAAAACTCATAATACTCAAAGAATAAATGCCACACCAAGCAGAACCACTTTCATTTGCCAAGTTGGGTATGTTTCAGGTGAAAGAAAATATACAACTTTACACTTTACGTGACTAGAAAGTATTTGGGAAGACTTCTAGCAGTTTCTTTACATACACACACACACACACCACACACACACACATATCACACACACACACACCACACACACACACCACACACACACACCACACACACACACCACACACACCACACATATCACACACACACACACCACACACACCACACATATCACACACACACACACACCACACACCACACACACCACACATATCACACACACACACCACACACACACACATATCACACACACACACACCACATATCACACACACACCACACACACACCACACACACCACACATATCACACACACACACACACCACACATATCACACACACACACACACACCACACACACACACACCCAACTGACGGCTAATCTTCACTGTCATCGTGGCAGATTTTACATCACCCAATAGACACACCTTTAGGCATAATTATGATGGCACTTCTAGGAAGGGTAGGTACCTGGGGAGGAAGACCTGAATGTTGGCAGCAGCTTCTCATGGCCTTGGGTCCCAGGGTGACTGAGGCTCAAGTGAAAGAGAAAATGAAGAAATCCATCTGAGTTCCAGCCTTCCTCCCACCCCGCTTCCTGACTATCAATGCAGTATGACTAGCCGCTACCATAGTTATAGCCATCCCTGCTACCATGTCTTCCCAGCCTTGGCGGACTGTCCTCTTGAACCGTGAACCAAAACAAAGCTTTCTCCACTGAACCACTTCAGGAAAAACATAAAATATAAACATGAAAGAATAAACTGAAAATCAAGAATATAATTGCAGTGGTTAAGATGACCTGAGCAAGGGGGTGGTGGTAAGCAATTCCATGGATATTAATTAGAATGCCCTCACTGTTCTCACAGGGGAGGTGACCATGATTGACTTATGACACCAATAAGCAGCAGGCAGTGATGTGAAACACAGGGGACTCTCAGGTTAGTGTGAACTGGGTCTTTAGTCTAGCAACCTGGTTCTAGAACTTTGAGGGTGATCCCTGAAACGTGATCTCCCAGGTCCTCTACAAGCAGTGGCAGTCACCACCATGAGGGGATGAAGAGCAGCTAGATTTACTATTCCTCTTGGAAACGGCCGCGCTGGCTCTCCGTGGGCATCGGCGTGGGCCTCTGTATTAGCTTGTGGCTCCGAGGATGCTGCATTTTGCTTGTGGTCGGAACAGAGTGAAGTCAGGGCTGAGCTATCTATGTGGGCCATCTGCTGTAAGTGATCGCACCACAACCATCTTCATTACTGCATGCACTTGCAACACTGGAGCCAGACACTCACTTCCTGCACCAGGGTTTAACGAACTCCGATTTGTGAATGCTCACCCGGATCTGATTAGAATGCTGGCCTTAACATCAAATCTTCTTTAAAAAGCAAAGGCCAACACATTACTGCAAAAATTCGTATTATGCCATCATTTCCAATGGAGTATGTGAGATACATCTTGTTTGTAAGACAATCATGTCCAATAATTTCTTCCACAGATTCTTTTTTTTTAATAAATAAAGTCAGAAGCAATGAGTGAAACATGTTTATGGTCCTGGAACTCAGGGGCTCAAGACAAAGGCACCTGTGAAACAGAGAGACTGTATTTAAAATATAGAATGTATGTTCATCATACACCCATCTAACAGAATGCTCGGCCGTGTGCCGGATGGTAAAATGAGTGAGAAAACGTCCTTGACCTCAGGAAATCTTCATCATAGCAGTATGTTTCAAACCTAGGGGTAAATTGTTGCCATGAGGCCAATCTGACAAAGTGGAACAGAAGAGCCTGCAAGGAAGGTGAGATTTTCCTCTTCTGAGAAAGTCCTTGCTGTCTTTTCTCTTCATCAACTTAAAATCCTTTGGTTCGGCATCTTACATAAGTCCTCTGGATAGAAAGAGAAGAGTGTTGTCTGGAGACAAACAGGAGTGACCCCGTTGAGTCACTGGAATCCAAGCAGGGGGCTAAGATGTACCCCATGTCTCCCCATCACTCTGGCATTACTACAGGCTAGCCCAAAGCAGCAACGTGATCATGGACAAGGCTCTTCCTCTAAAAATCTATGCATGTACACAGGAGCCCAGAAACAGTGTTTGCAACACATGAAGCTCTCAGAACAAACCTGGTGGGTTGCTATGACATTGCCTGTGGTGTGAATACTTTTGTCTAGTGCTCTGATGATTGTCCAGTGGAGAATAGGAGTTGTTTCTGCTCTCCACAGAGGAACTAAAAGGAACAAGTAAATAAGAATGATACAACTTAGGTTAGGCACAGAGACGCTCCAGCCAGCAAGAAAAGACTAGTGTTGGCAGTTTACAGCAAAGTCTGTTACCAGATATCTTGACAGTTCACACACAATTAAGAATGTGTATTCATGCATGTACACATATGCATGCATACACACATACACAAACACCCCACTTACTTGAGATTGTGTTGTTTCTACCATAGACACTATCTGGTAAGTCTTCCCACCGGCAAGCCATCATTCTAGAAAATTAAATATTTTAGAAATTCAAATACAACCAGGTAATCCATGGCCTGTTGTTCATTTTGGCTCTGAGAGCCTGTGACTGGATCAAACAGATCCAGGGTTTATTTCTAAAGCTGAAACATTCCAAAGAGATTGACTTGAAATTGCCCTAAAAGTCTCTGCAAGTCCTCAGTTTGACAAGGACTAGAAGTTGGGCTTAGTTCCTTGCTTTGGTGTTCCTGAACTGTCACCTGTGACCCTCAGGAACCACCTGAGAGAACTCAAATATTCAGATTCCAGACTAAACATTCACATGCCTGGCTCAGGCTCAACTTTCCTGAATCAAAATGAGTAGAGGTTCTGGGGAGGGGAAGTGCAGATGGGGCTGCTTTCAGCAAGCTCACTGGGTAATTCTTCCAGTTTGACTTTCAGGTTTGGAGAGGTTTATTGTTTTGTTTTGCTCAGATGTTTCGTGTAGCCCGGGATGGCCTCAAATCACTTTGCAGCCAGAGATGACCTTGAACTTCTGATCTGCCTGTCTCTAACTTCCAAGAAATGCTGGGATAACATGAGTATGTCACCATTTCCAGTTTATATAGTGCTGATCAAGCTCGGGGCTTTGTATACCCTAAGCAAACACTCCACCAACTAAGCTACATCCTCAACCATGCCCTAAGTACATAAAAATGTCAGAAAGTTATCAAAGGAACAGGTCTTCGAAAGAGAGAAGTCCAATGAATTGCTTAGTGGCATGGTTTTCTCTACTATATGTTGGTTTGCATGTTATGTTTATCTGAAGCCATGAAGGTACTGAAGCATCTGCATGGGTTTACCACTTCATAGACTCTAGAGGCACAGACATCAAAGAAAGAACTAGGAAGAATCTTATACTTACACGCAGCTAACTTACCAGGGTCGGGATGTGAACTATAGAGAAGAAGAGAAGTGAAGCTGTGTATCTGTGTGTACACTCACACGCGAGGACTTTATCTGCAATCTATGGCTATTTTTTATTAGAACATTCTTCAACCCCACTGTATTCAAAATCCCTTCTGGATGTCATTAGCCCTGGTGTCTCTTCCTTCTCCGCTATCTGGAACAATGTCAGTTCTTCAGACTGTTGGCTCCTGACTGTTCACCACCCCATTCTGTTCCACATCATTGGCTCCATTAACACACAAAGGGGTTTTCCACAGTCCCTACACTGTGACCCACAGCTGATGCTTAAAGAGTGTATCTGATAGTGACCCACCCCCCTTCATAGGAAACAAGAAAAGTGCTGTTGGAAGTTTCTAGAATGTGCTGGAACTGAGACTCACAAAGCTGCTCAAATTTGCAAAGATATCCACAGTTGATTCTCTGGTAGCACAGCGGGAAGAAAATTTTAGGTCCCTACTGCCAGCTCTAAAAGTGTAGGGACAAACTCCAAAAGCAGGACCTCTGAGTTCCCACAAGTGCTGCCTGTGACCTGTCTCTGTCTGTCCTTAACTCATAATAAAGCTCATGACTTTGTTGTCTTTTACAAAATGTCAACCTCCTTACCTCTCTTAGCTTGTTATTTTGCTTTTTTTCCCTAAAATGTTAGAGTGAAAATACTCGACCATTTGAAAGTATTGTTGCTAAATTTAATTAAGCTTAATTTAAAAACTGCACTTCTCATATTTAATTCTGTTGTAAAAGTAATGAAATACCTTGGGAAGCCTTTTAAAGATTTGTTCTAATGGGATTACAATGTTGTTTCCATGAATCTTTTCAAGAACAATCAGCCCCCAAAAGAAGCAAGAAAGTCAGAGCTGAGCAACATTTACTTAGTTTCCATGTAAAGAACAAAGACTATTTTCTGTGAGGAAACAAAAAATTGCTTACTTACAAGTTCACCAACCGTTTTAGGACATGGAGCTTTGCCAGTGAGAAGCAGCAACAAGAATTCCTCAGTTGGTAAAATTTTACAGTAGCCTAGCAGGACCTGACCTAGTTACGCAGGATCAAAAGGCAAAAGCCAACATGTGTGGGGCTGCAAAGAAAAATTTGGTAGATCCCGAACTCCCAATAATTTTCCAGCTGTCAGTCAGTATAGCTAAAGCCTGCAAGTACGAGAAGAATGGACGGCTTGTATATGTTTCCAGCAGACCTTGATTTCAACAGACTGTGAAATCTGAGGTGTGAGGTCGTGTGTTTGGAGAGACAAACAGTTAGTTCTGAAATCTGAGAAGTACCTGATGCTACTACAGACAGCAACCAGAAACTTCCCCCTCCTTTCCGCTGTAAATTAGGAAGGCTTCTGAAGGTAACCAGAGACTCCAGCCATCTGCGAGACTCAGGCTCCAATTGTGTGTGTTGGTGACTCTTGTCTGCTGGATTTGTGTTGTACAAAGTACCTCTTAAATGCATCGGCCTAGTTTTCCATTACTTGTTTGGACATATCCTTCAGACACCGTGGAAAGATGTATTATTAACTAAAGTACCGAATGGAAATTATCGCACATTCTAAATGCCAACTCTTAACCATTAACCTGAATGTTGGTAAAAAAGACTTCAGTGACTTGCCAGAGCACTAAGTCCCACTTAGCAGTCTGATTTCAAGGTTGGTCAGCAGCATGAAACTCCAGGTGCAAAATTCCTTTTCTGAATCGTTGGTATTCTCTAGGAAAAAAAATGAAGCTACTGGACTTGCTATCTGCCATGCATGAGGACACTACAGCATCAGTTGATCGGGCTTGCCTGTATCACCTGTGTTCAGAGAACTGTGTAATGAGAACTCCTCTGTAACTTCCTTGTGGGTGTGTCCACATCTTTCGTTTTCCTGCTTATTTGTCCTTCTCATCATATGTCACCATGGATAGATAGACCTTTGTGTGTACTGGACCCTACCTTCTATGATTATGGCTGTCTGACTTCAGCAGCCATGTTTGTTGTATGCTGTGCTTTCTCCTCTCTCTCTCTCTCTCTCTCTCTCTCTCCCTCCCTCCCTCCCTCCCTCTCTTTCTCCCTCTCCCTCTCCCTCTTTTTATTTCTTCCTGCAAGAACAAAGTCAATTTTTATCTCTTAGTTCATTTTTTAGTAATAATACTCCATAATTATTAGACACAAATCAAGCACACCCCTTTATAACACAAACCCTCTAAGCACGGAACTTTACATAATGTTCATTTCTGGGTACCTCACAACTGCACCAGAACCTGGACGTCATACATATTCACTGTCCATCATTCTGTCCAAATAGACCCTACCTAGGCTGGGTGTGGCTATAGTTTCAAAGACACCAGTGTTGAGTCAGGAGGATCACTTGAGTGTAGGAATTCAGAGCTATCCTGGGCAACACAAGGAAACTGCTGAGTTCCTGCCCCGACACCTTTGACATGCTAGGTGATCATCTGGGATTGTGGGCCAAATACACCCTCTCCTTCCCTAGTTGCGTTTAGTTGGTGCTTTATCATAGCAATGGAGATGAGGCTAGAACCCCAGCATGGGAGTGCTCAACAAACTTTTCGACTCTCACCAGGCGCTGAGTCTACCGCTCTTTCACTGTTGTGTTTGCCTTCCTCTTCTTTGTCTTACACCGCTACCATTTTCCTTCCTTTCACTTTTCCCCTTACCACAGCCCTCCGGGAATTCTCACAAACCTCACTCTGTCCTGGGGAGGCTGAGGATCAAATTTCTGCAGCCCCGCAAAACTGGTAGCTCAAAAGTTAAAAGTCTCTGAGCTTCTACAGACAAGCCAAGAAAATTCTTTGTTGGTATTTTCTCTGAAAAGACCTCTTTCTTAGCTTAATCCTTAAACCCGACAACTGCTGAGCCGCATGTGGGATAAAATGGCCAAAGATTTTTCGAATTCTATCTAGATTTGCCCCAGTCAGCTCTCTAAAGCTGCTCATGTAGAGCTTCCTGTTTAACCAAGAAGCCCTTTCTGTTCCCACACTAGGTGCTGGGCTCCTCAGAGCAGCAACCTGTGCTGTCAACTGTGTCTGCGCATGCGCGTACACAGCAGGCAGGTTTTCATCATGCGAATGCGCGTGCACAGCAGGCTGGTTATTATCAATTCTGCTCTACTTGGTCAAGGGCTGAGTCTGTGCATGGAAATACACCCAGTTGGGGACTAGCAAGCAGGTACGACACTAGTGACAACACAGGATTCATTTGTCCTTTCAGTTCATTTTTTAAAGATGTGTAAGCAACTAATTACCTTCCAGATAAGAAACAGAATTTCCTCACTTAGAAATGTAAACCTGGTTACTTTATAGAAGGCATATAATGCTTCCACATTGTATCTAGAAATAAGGTTGACTGATTCTTTCTTCCTTTCCTTTTTCTTTTCTTTCTTGTTTGCTTGCCTGCTTGCTTTCAGTTTGTTTGTTTTGTTTTGTTTTTTGAGACCATGTCTAGCATAGCCCAGGCTGGTCTTAAACTCATGGTGAAATCAAGAATAACCTTGAATTTCTGACCCTGTTTCTACATCCTGAAGGTCAGGATTACAGCTGTGTGCCACCATGCCTAGCTTTTATGGTGTTGGGCATCAAACTGGAGCTTTGTGCAAGTTTGGCATATTCTTTACCAATTGAAATCTAGTCCATATTTACACTTTTGAGAATTTTGTCTATACATTTGAGAAAAAGATTACCAAAATATGAGTTCAAATATGAAGCCAGTCCACCATGTAAACATTATCCTACACATTATGCTATACGTAATACACGTATATAATTTGCCAATTAAAAATTAATTTAAAAAGTAAGTTGGGCACAGTGACACATGCCTCTAACCCAGACACTCAGGGAAATGCTCCACAGCTTTCCATGAGCCCAGTCTTATGGAAGGATTTTCTCAGTGGAGGTTCCCTCCTCTCAGATGACTTTACCTCATGTCAAGTTGACACAAAACTATCCGGCATACTGAACATAGCTACAAGGACCTATAATCCCAGCCCTAGGGACAGAAGTGGGCAGATCCCAGCCAGCCTGGATGAGACAGTGAGCTTCAGCTCAGTAAGGAAACCTGACACAAACCGATAAGGTAGAGAGTGACAGACAATATCTGACCCCCGCCTCTGCCTGGTATACATGTGTAAAAGTGCCGGCACAGATTTATCAATGATAATTCTATACATTTCTCCCACAATGCTTGGAACTCAGAAGGGAATTACATGCCTGTTCTACCATGCCTGGCTAAGTATAAACACACAGAGATCTGTAGAAGCTAGTCTGTCTTCACATTCCTCTCTTTGCACTTACTGTTTCCCTATGTTTTCTCTCTTTGCTCTGATGCCCCCACACTGGCGGAAGAGAAAAAGGCAAACACAGGATTCTAGAAAGAGTAAGGGACAAAGTAAAGACAGGACTGGGGCTGGAAAGACAGCTCCACCGTGAAGAGTGCTTACTACTCTTCAGCGTTTTCAGCTTTGGTCCCAGCACCCATGGAGAGGAGTACTCAGCTATGGTTTCAACACCCACATCAGGTAGCGTACAGCTACCTGTAACTCCAGGGGATCTGATGTGCTCCTCCAGCCCCTACAAAATGTTGCATACACGTGGTATTTGTAAACTCAGACAAAAGTCATACATATGCATATGTGTATTTTTGAGATAAAGAGACACAAGGGATGAGGTTGGAAGCAAAAGAATCTCTATGCATGCTTCTAATGCTTGATAATTAAGTTTCAAAGATATCACAAAAAACTTTATCTAAAACAATAATAACATAGGGAGAGGAAAATAAGCATTGAGGAATTTCTACGGGAGGATATCAATAAAACGCAAGCTTTACCTAAGCCAGTCATCTCAGCACAAAATAAGATCTGAGAAAAAGCAGTTCTGTCATCCGTGATCCTAAGCTTGGAGCATAAAGTGAAATGCCATAAGCAACGGGGTTCTTGAGAGGTTGTCCTGGGATAATCCTGGGGAGTTTTTGTGGGGGTGCAGCATCTAAGCTGTGCTCTGCAACAATGGGAAAGTGTGATTTAGACAACACTTATCTGATTCCCAGATCCGTCATCTACTTCCCTCTCCCCGCCCCCTCCAGCCAAACTAATCAAAAGCATGTAGCCCCACCCATAGCACCTTCAGCCTTTGCTGTCCTGCATCCCCACAGGCCCACAGTTTGAATGCTGTCCTTCTTATCTGTGCAGCTGGGGTAATGCAATCTGGGAACTCCAGCTCTTCTGACTTGGGGCTTTAAATGATGCGGCCTCATGTGGGTTTTTCTCATTGTCTTTCTACTTGGGTATGTGCCAAGAAACCCTTGTGTGACTGACAGAGTGGAGGGGAGTGAGAAGGCTGCTAGAATAGCAATTTTTGTCTGTTAACTGTTGAGTATATACCCTTGTTATAGGCTCAAAAAGAGATTGCTGATGTTGCTCAGTTGGTAGAGTTGCCTAGCATGCATGAAGTCATGGGTTCAATCCTAACACTACATAAACCAAGCATGGTAGCCCATACTTATAATCCTTATTCCCCAGAGGTGGAGACAAGAAGATCAGAAATTCAAGATCATCCTTATCTATGTAATGAGTTCAAGGCCAGCCTGAGCTATATGAAACTGTGTCTTTCAAAGAAAAGGCATCCTAAGGATCAAATGAATCACTCCAATACTCCAGATACTTAGTAAGAATTCTAAGTATACTGTATGAGTCTAGAACCTGGCTGATACCAACTACTGTTGCAGAAATGGGATGTCTCTAAATCACTAGTCTAAGTCTTTGCTACAAGTTCCATAATGCTGTCCAAGAGCAGAGCATGCAACAAATATAGCACATACTGAACACACAAGATTGCAAAGCATAGATCCTACCAGTGTGCTTAAGATCTCCAGCATGGACTACCAAACTGCCTGCCCTCCCATAACTTTCAGAGGCTGTTTGAAACTCAATGCTAATTAGTGTCTTATCACCTTTATAGTTAAATTCTATTTATTTATTCCAAAATAAGCATCCATATTAATATGCAATTTTAGTTATAATACATATTACTGTGGCCTGTTTTCACATTCAACATCAACAGAATTATACTATCTTCACAGTCTGTGCGTTTTCATGATTCAGGTAAAGCTGCCATCTACCCATCTTCACCGTTGTATAATCTCTCACTCATCTGATGAATGCAATAAAACTCATTTTTCTTTTCTATCATTGAAGTAATAGGTGGAGTTTTCCAACTTTACTCTTACAAGGGATGCTGCAGTGAACATATATGTGTGCTCAGTGGAGCACACAAGTGCCAGAGTTTCTCTAAGAAATACTCTAGGGGTGGGAATTGCTCTGGCATGGAGGGATTTGTTCACCGACCTTTGTTAGGAACCAGATTAAAGACTTTCCCGAAGCACTTGAGAGTTGTGGTCTCTTCTCCTCTCCCCCAACCTTTGGTCTGACAGACTCATTGTTTGACATTCTGGAGTTCACTTGGAGTTTTCACCAAAGTGGTGTGAGTGTGGATTCCATGCCTGCGTTTGGGTTAAACATATTGGTCTCCTTTAATTAAATTATGGGTGTGATTTAAAGAAAGAACTTGGTAAACTTCAAAGTTTACCAAAGTTGTCGTGGTTTGAATGAGAGTGGCCCAGTGTTCCTCTCTCTCTGTCTCTGTCTGTGTGTGTGTGTCTCTCTCTCTGTCTCTGTGTGTGTGTGTCTCTCTGTCTCTCTTTCTCTGTGTCTGTCTCTCTGTCTCTGTCTCTCTGTGTCTGTCTCTCTCTCTGTCTGTCTATGTGTTTGTGTCTCTCTCTCTGTCTCTCTGTGTGTGTGTGTGTCTCTCTCTGTCTCTCTTTCTCTGTGTCTGTCTCTCTGTCTCTCTCTGTCTCTGTCTCTCTGTGTGTGTTTCTCTGTCTCTGTCTGTTTCTGTGTGTGTGTGTCTCTCTCTGTCTCTCTTTCTCTGTGTCTGTCTCTTTGTCTCTCTCTGTCTCTGTGTGTGTGTTTCTCTCTCTCTGTCTCTGTTTCTGTGTGTGTGTGTCTCTCTGTCTCTCTTTCTCTGTGTCTGTCTCTCTGTCTCTGTCTCTGTGTGTGTGTTTCTCTCTCTGTCTCTGTCTCTGTCTGTTTCTCTGTGTGTGTGTGTCTCTCTGTCTCTCTTTCTCTGTGTCTGTCTCTCTGTATCTCTCTGTCTCTGTCTCTCTGTGTCTGTCTCTCTCTGTGCCTGTCTCTGTGTGTGTGTCTCTCTCTGTCTCTGTCTCTCTGTCTGTCTCTGTATGTGTGTGTGTCTCTCTCTCTGTCTCTCTTTCTCTTTGTCTGTCTCTCTGTCTCTCTGTCTCTGTCTCTCTGTGTCTCTCTCTGTCTCTGTGTCTGTCTCTGTGTGTGTGTCTGTCTCTCTAACTCTGTCTCTCTCTCTGTGTCTGTCTCTTTGTCTCTCTGTCTCTCTGTCTCTCTCTGTCTCTTTCTCTGTGTCTGTCTCTGTCTGTCTGTCTCTCTGTGTGTCTCTCTCTGACTCTGTCTCTCTCTCTGTGTCTGTCTCTCTGTCTCTCTCTCTCTCTCTGTCTGTCTGTCTCTCGCTCCTGCCTTTGCACCAGTGGCTCATGGCTACTTCTGCAGCACCATGCCTGCCTGCTGCCATGCTCTCCCCATGATGGTCACAGACTCTCTGAAGCTGGAAGCAAGCCGCCTGTTAAATGCTTCCTTTTTAAAGTTTCCTTGGCCAAGATGTCTCTCCACAGCCGCAGAACAGTAATCAAGGCAGTCACCCTGCCATGTGGTCCTAATGGAGATGATAAGCCTGTTTAAAGAGATGTTCCTCCTTGAGTTGCTGAGACACAGCTCTTGCCTCAGTTGCAGAGGCATTGACCTTTCATGGACAGATTCATTTTGAACGAAATTTTTAGCTTGGCATTTAAGAACTTGTAAACAGGGGCTAGAGAGATGGCTCAGCAGTTAAGAACACTGCCTGCTCTTCCAGAGGTCCTGAGTTCAATTCCCAGCAACCACATGGTAGCTCACAAACATCTGTGATGGTACCTGGTGCCCACTTCTGGCCTGCAAGCATATATGCAAGCAGAATAATGCATACATACTAAATAAATAAGTCTTTAAAAATAAGAACTTGCAAACATAATTACTACCCTTCATCCTGACCCAAACTGAACTCCTCTCCACTGCAAACCAGCAACACAGCATTGTTCTTGAGGTACAGTGACAGGTTTCCTAGGGTTTCTTAAACAGCTAAAATAAAATGTCAACTAGAAACAAGCTCAAATTAAATCAAAGGGGTCGTGTGTATGCAAATGTGTGCCCAGGGCACAAACCAGCTTAGTGTCATGCACTGCGAAAAATGACTCAGGCTTTTTTGTTCTCAAACCAGTTCCAATTTTCCTGCTTCTGTGTCATGGGGTGGCAAAGTTTGTCTGGAAAATTGAATAGTGGCTGTCTCGGCCCTTGTGGCCTTAGTCACTGTGTCCATTCCTTCAGCAGCCATCCCGATGGGAAGCTTAACAAAAGTCTTCTTCTTCTTCTTCTTCTTCTTCTTCTTCTTCTTCTTCTTCTGCTTCTGCTTCTGCTTCTTCTTCTTCTTCTTTTTCTTCTTCTTCTTTTTGTTTTGTTTTGATTTGATTGGCATATCATAATTTAAAGACATGGATCACTCCCACCACAGGGGCCATGCAAAACCAGACAGGTAGATGAAATGTCTCCAGAAGATGGCAGTTAGCAAACCCCGCTCAAACCCGTGTGTTGGAGACATAAAGCCTTGTTTCTGCATTTTTGGTGAAAAGGCATAGGAAAATACACGGGGAGCCCCACCCTAATCACTGGTTCTGATTGCAAGTTAGGAGCAACCAGGAGTAAAACTGGTACCAGAAAGAAACTAACTTGGGTTTATGTCAATGGGTCTCAACATGTGGGTCATGACCACTTTGGGGGGATGGATGACTCTTACACAAGGATTGCCTAAAACCATTAAAAAACATAAACATTTACGCTATGATTCATAACAGTAGCAAAATTACAGTTATGAAGTAGCAACGCAATGATTTTATGATTGAGGATCACCACGACATGGAGAACTGTATTAAAGTATATTAAACAGTGCTTGAGAAGCACTGCTGTAGGCGTTTAGGGCTCAGCTCTTAAAATGGCTTAAGTAAACTGAGTCAGACAAATCTCAGATTTCGTATGAGAAGGCTGTTATGTCACAGGGACTTTGGCACCAAATCCCAAACTAGGAATGGAAACCAATGTAGGCATCTTAGATAGTGTGGGAAAGTACCATATCCGTGTGAGCCCCTACCACATCCGTGTGAACCCCTACCACATCCGTGTGAGCCCTTACTACATCCGTGTGGGCCCCTACTACATCCGTGTGAGCCCCTACCACATCTGTGTGAGCTCCTACCTACCACATCCGTGTGAGCTCCTACCTACCACATCCATGTGAGCTCCTACCTACCACATCCGTGTGAGCCCCTACCACATCTGTGTGAGTCCCTACTACATCCGTGTGAGCCCCTACCACATCCGTGTGAGCTCCTACCTACCACATCCGTGTGAGCCCCTACCACATCTCTGTGAGTCCCTACTACATCCGTGCGAGCCCCTACTGACACGGGCATCTTGAGCTGACAGAGTTATGATCAGGCTCCACCCTGTTCTTGCATTTGAAGATCGAAAGCCTCTGCTGTAGCCCTTCAAGCTTCTGAAAACCCAAAGAAAGTGTGGCGGCAAGAATATCGGTCATCCCATTAAAATTCCAGTTCTAGGAAAGAGGTTCTCGTCAACATGGGAGTAGTCCCTGTTATCTTTTCTAATTTGTGTTCTTTGACTCAGACATTTTGAAGGATGTTGTGTTTTCATGGCTTCAGCATTTTATCTTCCCTACTTCCTGTTATAAACACAAATTGCCAAAAATATGGCTAAAAATATGTTTTTAAAAAATTACTAATTTTTTTAGTAATTTAGTTTTAAAACTAAATATGTTTTTTAAAAAATTACTACATTTATTTGTGTATGTGTCTGTGTGTGCAACATGAGTAGGTCCAGATTCAACATGCAGGAAAGAGTTTTCTCCTTCCTCCAGTGGGTCATGGGAACTGAAGCCAGGTTTTCAGGCTTGGTGTTGAATGTCTTTTCCCTCTGGTCCATTTCCCTGGCCTTTATGTCTTTTTTTATTATTATTATTAATCTGTAATCTCAAAACCACTTTACAGTCAGAGTTTCTAACTGGGCCTCCTTCTGAGGTGTAGACACTGGCGTTGGAAAGCAAAAAGCATTTCAGAGATTTGGAGCCTAGAACTTGAGACTCCCTGCCTAACCCTTTGAAATACAGTCATCTGGTGATGTCAGCCTCCTTCCCATTGGTTTTGGACCCCATATTCTGAAGAGGCTTCTTCTAAACTCCTGGACTTCTGGGAATTGGGTGTCTGGCCCAAGAACTCTCTTCTTATCACATATTTCCCTGAGGGCCACCAAAGGCAGTATTTACCAGCCCCACAAGAATGAAAAGTGTCCCTGAGAGCATTCTCAGCCTAGCTCATTCTTGACTGTCTGACGCTTGTATTGAATGGTTTTTGTTTAGTTGCTTGAGGACAAGAAAGTAAATGAAAAATTAACCCTAACAGGTGTGTTTATCTTAAACTTCCATGGACTTGTCAATATCCTTTGGTTTCATTGTTAATATCTTATGTCCTTCCTCACACAACGTCAGACACTTAATGATAGTAGAGCAATTGGCACTCAAAACAATCTAAACAATTCAAGAAATTTCTAAAGTCCACAATGAAATTCAGCAAACTCCCATTCCCAGAGAGCTCATAGCCTGTGATAAACCTGACCGTTTCTTCAGAGATGAAAACTAGCGGCCTGAAAAGTTAAGCCTACCATTATGGGTTTTGCCCACACCATCACATAGAGTCATCTACAAAGGAAACGGTGCCCGCTCGAGGGCAGAGAAACTCTCGGCACCATTGTGAGAGTCACATTCACCCGTTAAACTATGCATTCCAACGCCCCAGCCAAGACCATTCGGACATTCCAGAACTGCAAGTCAGCGCAGTCCTCAGCCCCGAGACAGGTAGCAACCCTGATTGCTGAGGCCCAGATTGAGGAGGGTCGCACCCTCTTACAGATGAGCTTCCATAGACAATGTTGAGAATCTGCCCTAGTCACGAGCTAACCCACTCTGAGGTTTCCTCAGTAACTGCACACATGGAAAGACGTCCAGTGAAAACATGGCGTTTTTCGTCCAATACGACGCTGGTGGCATGTCTGCGCACAGGAAAGGATTTCATGGGCCTGTGTTGTTCTTTCTGTAGTGCACCTTCCAAAACCAACAGTGCAGCAAGCTGTCTGGATGTTTAGCTTTCGGAGCCAACTTGAACAGCCAAACTCCAACTTAGCAAGGACAACACAATATTTTCGATATTATGAAAGAACAAAGCAAATATATGAAAATACAGTCATCCCAGAAAGCTCCCAGAGGTAGCCCCTGCTGGGTGTGCAAAAGTCCAGGGACAGGAAGTCCAGCTGCTTTGAGTTCTAGAGTGTGTGCTTTGTTTGCTTGTTTGTGCTGCCTACCTGCGCATTTTATTTTCAAACTCAAAATTGATTTTGTTTTTTTTTTAATGCCCTTTTCTAAGTCTCAATCTGTAAAGTGATTGCTGCATGAACATTGGGACCTGAGTTAAATCGCAGGAGTCTGTGTAAAATGCTGGGTGTGGCACAGCAGCATACTCCTTGATCCCAGCACTGGGAAGGCCCAGACAGAAGGATCACTGGGGCTCACTGACCAGCTAGCCTTTCTGAGTCAGTGAGCTCCTGGTTCCCTGAGAGACTGTGTCTCAAAAACAAAGATGGTGGTCCATAGAGAAAGGTACTCAATGTCATTGCTAGCTTACACACACACACTTGTACACACATGCATGCACAGCCACACAGGCATGCACATACACACACACACACACACACACACACACACACACACACACACCACTAATTCCCTTTCCCTTACATGTTCCAGAGAGACACCATAATGTAGCATGTATCCTCTGACCTACCGTTGGGTTTTTAGCTGCCTTCCCTATTGGCTGCCTACTGGCTCTGACATGGTTCTCCTCTCGTGCCTTGCTATTGATAACACCCTGCACCTGCCATTGCCTTTTCTTTCACTGTGCCAATCTTAAGGACTCCGGCCATTTCTTCCCTGACTTCCTCTGCTGCTTGGGAGATTTTACCCACTTGGTATCAGTCATCAGATGAGAGCAAAAAAGTCAGTCAATCATCAAAATATCTAAAATACCCACATGTGTGCTACTGAGGAGCCGTTGATCCCGGTGTGGGTTTGTTTTGTGTGGCGCCCCAGCAGCTGCCATCCCGCAGCTTCCATCCCACAATTACTTCTTTCCGATCTGTTCTCAGCGCCGTGAAAGACTGTCACTTCCCACATCATCTCATTTTCATGTTTCATCTCTGACTACTTTAATAATGGTTAGAGGCTTTGCATAGCTAAGCAATGTACAGCCTTATTCATTTACCCTTATGCATTTAGGCCCCTGTGACAATCTTTTTCTCATAGCCAGTAAGTGGCTCCAGAAACTTGTTTGTCTGCAGCTGTGTCCTTGATGGTAGCATTTCTGTCTGGTAAAGTCCAAGTGTTTCCCCATAATTTTTGTACTTATCTAGGCTGGCATTTCATTAGTAGCTTCTCCCTGGGATTTTCTTTTTTTTATTTTATTTTATTTTTTGTCCGTTTGTCTGTGTGAGGTTGTCCTCACTCAAGTTACAGATAGTTGTGAGCTCTGATTCCCCTGGAATTGGAGTTTCAGACAGTTGTGAACTGGGAATTGAACCTGGGTCCTCTGGAAGAGCCGCCAGTGCTTTTAACACTGAGTTATCCCCTCCTTAGAGTTTTCTAGACTTTTTCAGGAGACCAAAGTTGGCCAACATTTCATTTTCCATGCCTATACTTTTGTTAGTGGATCAGAGTGGGGGAGACTGCCTCTTGCTCATTCTCCCTAGACTTGGGCAGTTTCGTATCACAGATGTGACTCACATGGGGTCTTGGTGACATCAGCTTGATCACTTTCTGTGCACAAGAAGATTAGCTGAAAGTATTGTCACTAATGTCCTGTCAGTCACAACAAATTATAACCTCAATTTCATGTTCTCAGAACAGTTGCCAGGTGTTTTGAGTAGACAGACTCTTTCTGCAAACCGGAGTTGTGGGTGATGTCATTCCAGGATCCTATGCTGTGAGCTTTTTGAAGTGGTTTAGCCCTTCCCCAGCATACAGGGGTCAGCAGTAGCAGTCAGTTGGTGACCTTGGTCACCACTCCCTGACCTTACCAATTCCAATATCTCTCTCCCAGCACCCACTCTTATCTCCATCTCTGTCCCTCTGAGGGGACAATCCTGTCCTTGCTCTGTGTAACCCTTTGATGTTGTCCCTGTGTTCTTGGTGTCCCTGTCTCTTTTTTTCTTGTTAATTTGATTCCACACTCAGTGAGGCATCAGAGCGTTCATGAACACACTCTCTACACTCTCCATGCTCATTCTGAGCTCCTCTGGCAAAATACACCTGCTTAAATCCTACAGTTTCCATGTGGCCGAATGAGTCTGCCTCCCTTCAGTCTTTCAGCTCTCTGCGGTCACAGTCCCTGGCCACCTTTAGTCTTTCAGCTCTCTGCGGTCAAAGTCCCTGGCCACCTTAATGAGTCATTGCTAGTCCACCTCACACTTCATTGCCTTCTCTCCTGCTTCCATTTTTCTCAGTGATTGGAAGGAACGTACTACTTTACATCTTTTTTATTGATTTTTATTGAGTTCTACATTTTTCTCTGCTCCCCTCCCCACTTCTGCCCTCCCCCAAGGTCCCCATGTTCCCAATTTACTCAGGAGATCTTGTGTTTTTATGCTTTCTACTTCCCATGTAGATTAGATCTATGTAAGTCTCTCTTAGGGTCCTCATTGTTGTCTAAGTTCTCTGGGATTGTGGTTTGTAGGCTGATTTTCTTTGCTTTGTGTTTAAAAACAACCTATGAGTGAGTACATGTAATAATTCTCTTTCTGTGTCTAGGTTACCTCACTCAAAATAATGTTTTCTAGCTCTATACATTTTCCTGCAAAATTCAAGATGTCGTTAAGTTTTTCTGCTGTGTAGGACTCCATTGCATAAATGTATTACATTTTCCTTATCCATTCTTTGGTTGAGGGAAATTTAGGTTGTTTCCAGGCCCTGGCTATGACAAACAAAACATAGTTGAGCATATGTCCTTGTGATACAATTGAGCATCCTTTGGATATATACCCAGAAGTGGTATTGCTGGGTCTTAAGGAAGGTTGTTTCCTAATATTCTGAGAAATCGCCACACTGACATCCAAAAGGGTTGTACCAGATTGCATTCCCACCAGCAATGCAGAAGTGTTCCCTTTTTTCCCACAACCTCTCCAGCATAAGTTGTCATCAGTGTTTTTGATCTTGGCCATTCTTACAGGTATAAAATGGAATCTCAGAGTTGTTTTGATTTGCATTTCTCTGATGACTAAGGATGTTGAACATTTCCTTAAGTGTCTTTCAAGCCATTTTAGATTCCTCTGTTGAAAATCTCTGTTTAGGTCTGTACTCCATTTTTTTTTATTGGAGTATGTGTTATTTTGGTGTCCAGATTCTTGAGTTCTTTGTATATTTTGGAGATCAGACCTCTGTCTGATGTAGGGTTAGTGAAGATCTTTTCCCATTCTGTAGGCTGTTGTTTTGTCTTGTTGACCATGTCCTTTTCAGTTTCAGGAGGTCCCACTTATAAATTGTTTCTCTCAGTGTCTGTGCTTCTGGGGTTATATTTAGGAAGTGGTCTCCTGTGCCAATGCATTCAAGTGTATTTCCCACTTTCTCTATAAGGTTCAGTGTGGCTGGCTTTATGCTGAGGTCTTTGATCCATTTGGACTTGAGTTTGGTACATGGCGATACTACTTTACATCTTTATTTGTCTGTTGTTTTCTGTCTCCTTCCTCCTGCTATGTGCCCAGATTTAAAATATTCTTTAGCACATAGTAGGCATTCAATAAATGCAGAATGCATGAGTGGATGACATCATTTCTAGGTTTGCTGAGAAATGTGGAGTTAGAAAGTAGGAAACGGTGTGTGGGGGTGGTTTTGAGAGTAAGAGCATGGATCATCATATCATTGATCTCAGAAGATGTTTCATTCAAGGTAAAAGTCCCTCAAAGCACCCTTAAGCACAGAGAGTTCCCCTGCCAACCTGTTCCTTAATTTCAAAGCATGTGTCATCCTTCAAGTCTCACTACCAAGCCCCCCTCCTCTCCTCTCTCTCTCTCTCTCTCTCTCTCTCTCTCTCTCTCTCTCTCTCTCTCTGTGTGTGTGTGTGTGTGTCTCTCTGTCTCTCTCTCTCTATCTCTCTGTCTCTCTCTGTCTCTCTCTGTCTCTGTCTCTCTCTCTCTCTCTCTCTCTCTCTCTCTCTCTCCCCGTGCATTCCCCACAATCCCAAACCCTTGTATTTCCGTCACAGCACACATTTCTTGGCCAATTTGCAAGATCACCCCCACCGTTCATGCTATCTCCTGGAGTTTTCCTTCCAGAATTTATTCAGAATTTACCCATGTGGTATGGGATAAGGCTCTTGTACCCTGTAAAGATTTGTCACTCATATTGGGTCAATAAAACACACATTGGCCAGTAACCAGGCAGGAAATATAGGCAGGGCGACCAGACTAGGGGAGTTCTGGGAAGAGGAGAGGCTCAGCCTGCAGTCACCACCCAGACACAGAGGAAGCAAGATGAAAACGCTGCACTGACAAAAGGTGCCAGGTGAGATAACTAAACACAGACAAGAATTATGGGTTGATTAAGTTGTAAAGACTAGTTAATTAAAAGCCTAAGCTAATAGGTCAACCAGTTTATTATTAATGTAGGCTTCTGTGTGTTTCTTTGGGACTAAATAGCTGAGAGACTGGGCAGGACATAAACTTCTGCTTACACTTGTGGAGTTGTGGGAGCTAAGGGGATGGTTTCCTCCCTGAAGAACAGCTCCATCTTTCCTCGGTGCTGTGAACTTGTCAGAACACAGAGAAGAGTAAAATGAGTCTTCCCTTGAGAAGCTGAACCACGTGGTGCTGAAAACCAGGGAAACAAAGCAGGAAACAGATGGACGTTCTGAGAGCAGTATGCGCCACCCAGGTGAGGGGACTGGCAACTGCTCTGAGTACTTAGAGAAGAAAGGGCTAACCTTTGGACAGCTCCCAAATATGCAAACTTACCTAAGCAAAGGACTGGGCATGGAGAAGTGGCTATGGCAGCCACACACCATGTGGAAAAGCACAGGAATGTGAACAAGCAGGCAGCTTTTGTGGGTGAGAATAGCACACAACACTTCCTGGGGACCAGCACCTCAAGCTGGGGGGAGGGGGGTGAACGTGGTCACCAGAACACAAAATAACGTCCTAAGTTTATGAGTGTAGACTTGGCACTGATGGACGTTCATGATAAGCAAATATGTTTAATGGAGGAATTTGGCATAATCTAATTTGTGGAGTTTATTTGGAGTTACACACTAACCCCAACTATTCTGCATTTTTCAAACTAAGTATATTATATTATTGTTTCATAAATACCACAGGAATTAATAGTAATGATATTTGAAGTGGAGATAAGTTTATTTTTAATAGTAGATATGTTGAGGATTTTGTCAGTGTGGTCTGGGGAACCCTTACAGGTGAATCTGCTAAGCACTTTTTCAATCCAGACTCCAGCCTCGTTCTGCTTGTCAGGGATGGGGTTCTGGGAGAGTAAGGATATCCTGGCTCTAGAAAGCTGGAGGATTCTGAGACTGAGAAGAAAATACCATGGAGAGAATTTTCTGAATCACAATGTGACGTGAACCAAGACTGCCATACCAGCACGCTACTTAGATCTCACATTATAAGAGGCAAAGCTCAGGGTGTAGGGATCTAGCTGGCCTAACATGCACAAATTCCGGGGGTCCATTTCCTGCATCAAATAAACTGAGGGTGATCGTGCACACACGCAATTCAAGCCCTTGGGAGATGGACCAGTTGGCAGATAAACAAGTTCGAAGCCAGCCTGAAATATACAAACCTTTATTTTAAGGACATTGAAACAGAACACACACGTGCACGCACACATGGAATATGCATGCATACACACAAAAACAATTTTTAAAAAAGCTAACTCAAGATTTTCTTATCCTTTATGAAGAGTCATAGTCATGATTCCTTGGCTTATACCCAACCCCACACCATCTCTTACTTAGGTAGCATCACCTATGTCCCTTGGGGGAGAAGAAGTTTGATAGGGTAGTGAGCAGCTTGGGTGGAGCCCAATTTAGCCAAAAAAAAAAAAAAATGCAGGCACCGTGGCTCTTCACACAGGCCACCCTTCAGGCAGAAAAGTCAATGTGTAGTGTGGCTCTCCAAAATTGCTTCAAACTGAGGTGTAGTCTTTTGCCAAGGTCAAAGAAAAAGCTGTAGGCTCCAAAGGCAATCTGGACCAGGTCTGGAATGAGAATGAGGTGGGAGAAGCTGAGGCCATCTTGGCATCCTGTAACTCAGTCACCATCTCCTATCAGCGGTGGTTTTGGTGTGTCTGTAAAAATTTTCCAGCTTTACAGCTTCTTCACCAAATGCCTTCATCACTTTGTGTTTAAAAATTTCCTCTGTTTACTCTAACTGCATGCTTTTTCTGTAAGGAAATCAAAGCTAAGTTAGTAGTTTTCCAAATGAAAAAAAAAATACCATCTAAGATGAACTTAGCATGTTCAGTAGTTTGAGAAAACAACTAATAAATTACAGGCCTTTGAATGTAAAAGAAAAGGCACTTTCTATATTTGAAATGAATGTCTTGTTGTCCTTTTGACTTTGATTTTCAAAACAGCTATCCTAGATGGACTTTTTACCTTTATCATTAATTGTTAGCAAAGTAAAACATGCACAGAGTAGCGACATAATAATAAAATACCCTTAACATGAAAGGTTGAGATTAAAAGCCCTCTCCTTCCCTGACCACTTCTTCCTGAGTTCCTCTTCAAAAAGGAACCAACTTCAACACCACAGAAGCTATTCTCTCTCTGAGTGTGTGTGTCTATCTCCCTCCATCCCTCCCTCTGTCTCTGTCTCTCTCCTTTCTCTCTCTCCATCAACACTTACCTGTGTATAAGTCCTCAGAGGGGGTGAGACACAATGAGTGTCTCTCCCAGCCATGACAGGGTGCTGACAGCCCCCGAGAAGATCCTGTGCAGGTAACCACAGTCTCTGTGAGTTCAAGAGTGTGGGAGTCATGACATGCCCAGAAGCCAGCATTCCATACTGCTCTCCAACATACCATGCTCCTCCTGCCCCTCTCCATAATGTTCCCTGAGCCTTGGAAGGAGTGACAGAGCTGCCCCACCTGTGCTGAGACATTTAACTTTATATTAACATTATATTTGACCAAGTGCAAGCCTCTGCAGTCATGACTCATCACTCTGACCAAAGCTGACAGCAAAACTATTCTAAGACATAAAGGTGGCTAGCCATAAGGCAGTTTGTCGGGCATCATGTCCGTTTGACAAAACAGTAGCAGTACTTGCCTACCAGGACCTGTTACCTCCCCAGTCACAGGCTTTGGGCTAGGTTTACAGTTCCGGACATGAATTCTTTTACCTGGACTGGGCATACAATTCAACCAGAAAGCAGTTCATTGCCCCCATACTAGAATTGTTCCTGTGGTTCCACTGAGCTCATCTTGCCTGGCCAGTCGATATTACTACACACAGGGTCACCCACTGCGTAAGACGAATGGTGTGACCAGCGTTTTGATATTGTGACATGATGCATTGACGTAAAATTCACAATGGAGAATTGCACAGTCAAGTTATCAAATAAAGCTGCATAAAAGTCTTGCATTCTGCACTGGGTTATATGGCATTTACAGACTGTGTGCTGGACACGCCTACAGTCCCCAAAGTATCTCAGGACCCTCAAGTCAACAAGCAGAATGCCACTATTTCCCCAGCAACTGACCAGAGCAAGGAAGCAGGCAGCTTTTGTACATAAGAAACATACTTTAAAAGAGTAAGTAGCAGCCAGGCACTGGTGGCACATGCCTTTAGTCCCAGCACTCAGGAGGCAGAAACAGGCGGATCTCTATGAGTTCGAGGCCAGCCTGGTCTACAAAGTGAGTTCCAGGAAAGTCAGAGCTGTCACACAAAGAAACCACCTTGTCTGGGGAGTGGGGAAGCAGGGGAGATTAAATAGCATCAAAGGGATTTCTGAAAGACCTAAGGAACCAGAATATTCAGGCACTCACTTCCCAGCATGGAGTTTGGATTTTCTATTGCTTGAAGTTTTTTTGTTATGATTATTTGAGGGATTTTTTTTTCATTTTTATTTGATTTTAGGGAAGTTTTCGTGTTAAGAGTTATTGGTTCTAAAAACACTGTCATTAACATATCATATTGTTTTAGTGGACCCATTAGTACACATGACAATGTAAAATTAGCTTGCTTTCACCTATGAAGAGAAAATTCTAGAACAATAGATAACAAAGTCAACAGTGTTTCACAGCATGAGCAGGGAAGTGAGAAGAGGCACCTCGGGCCCATTCGGTACCTCCCAGTCTAACCTGTGCATGTCAGTGAGTCTTTCTTTAGGCTGAGGGATGTGAAAAAGGAACAATACACAGACTCTTCATAATACAGACACCACATGCCCCATGAAGAATGGCTAAGATGAAGAAATCCAGTGACACCCGCCAGCACAGTGGGGGGATCGTGGACCCTTTACTCACCATGAGCAAGAATCTAAGCTAGTTCCGCCGTTTCAGAAATCAGTAGAGAAGCTTCTCAAAAATTAAAACTAGAGCTACCATAGGATCCAGCTGTACCACTTCTGGGTAAACGCCCCCAAAGACTCCATGTCCTGACACACACGCACTTGCACACCCATGTCAACTGCTGCATTGTTTGGAAAGGAAGAGGATGGGTGGATGCTGAAAATGTGGTGCATATACACAAGGGAATTCATATATTCACATATATTCATACGCACACAAACATACCTGAGGAAAACTGAAGGAAAATAGATGAACCTAGAAAACTTTATAGTAACCAAAATAGCAAGCTCAGAAAGGAAAAAAGCTAATGTTCTCCCTTATACACGAACCTGAGCTTATAACGTTCATAAGTATATATGAACGAGGATGAGTAAGGAAGTATGGATATAGACTGTAAGACTAGAAAGGAGCTCAGGGGAAGAGAGCAAGAGATGCTGAGGTAATAGGGACACCTATAGGATATGTGGGACATGAAGGCAGAAAGGAGGTCATGGATTGGGGAAATAGGAGAGTATGAGGGATGGGAGGGGACAGGGAAGAAGGGACACCAGGTCAAACAAAAACAGTGCTTGTTTGAAAACTCCACAGTAAGATGTATACTAATTAGAAATGCTTAAAACTAAAAGATTTTAAAATAGTTTAGGGGACAGGAGTTGCTAGTAACTGACACGCACCTCACTCTTTGGAATACACAAGGTAGGAAGGACGTGTTTTTACCGAAGCGTTTATCTCCAAACATGCCAGAGAACTCATATTGCCACTCAACTGCAGGCTTGTCTGTCACTCAGAAAATCCAAAGCGGGTGGCTGGGTTTGTTGTCTAGACTAGTGCCATCTCTCTGGGCAGGAGCTGAAAGATGGGAAGAGTGGGGGCACCGGTGGAGATGACGATGGGTGGGGCAGGCAACCCCTCGCCAGACCCTTCTTCACTGAAGGGCAAGCTGCCAAAGCTGCAGGTCACTGGGCGGAGGCCACTCTGCGGAGAACAGTTGGTGGGGGCCTGTCTGGCACCGCTTAGCTTGGACTGGCTCAGCTCTTCTTTTCACATACGAAAACCATTGCCTCGGGCCATTGGCTGGGCACAGAGACTGGCAGGGTCAATCATGTTAATGCAAAGTCAGCAGCCCTGTTCATTAGAGTGTGAACCAACTCCGAAGATGCCAGCTTCCCCTCCCACTGACCCCGGGTAGCTGGATGTGGGGAGAGACAGAGGGAGCAGGAGGCCACTTCCACATCATGAGCCAGCAGAAATGGGACATGCCATGTTCAGAGAGGAGGAGGAGAATCTGAAAAATGTTTTCTATCAATGGGAAGTAAAAATGTATGTATAAATTTCTTGCACCTTTCATAAACAGTAAGAATCAATGTACCTCATTAGATGGCTTATTAATTTATTATTTTTCTTTATGTGTGTGATTGTGTGGGTAAATGCCATGTGTTGGGGAGGGGGTGCCTGCAGAGGTCTGAGAGGGTGTTGAATCTCCTGGAGCGAGAGTTACAAGTGGTTGTGAGCCACCCAATATGGATGCCGGAAGCCAAACTCAAGTGCTCTGGAAGAGCGGCATCCACTCTGACCACTGAACCAACTCTGCAGCACCAAACACTGGCTAATTTTAACAGAGTACGGGTGATGCTTGGATGCTGTGGGAGCTGAGACAAAGCCTATCCCGGCTGCCCAGGCAGCAGCTGAGTAATTGCTGCTTGTATATCACCTGTACAAATTGGCACCCATAATTATGAATATCAGATACCACTGAGATTTCTAAGGAACATTTTATTAAATAAAAAATGTACATGGGCACAGATACTGTAACATTTTATTAAGTATCTGTGCCCATGTACAAATAACATTGAACTAGTCAACTAATATACTTGGTATCCTCTACGGATACTGGTAACAGACGCTATGATCCCGTTGTGGAACTAACAAAGAATTTTCAGTCTCACCTTATTCTGGAAGCCCAGGCCAGTTTTCTGGCGCTGGATGAACTCAGGAGGAAATGTTTCAGGGGAACATGGCTAGTTTACACTGACTGAAGATAAAGTCAGACAGTCACATGGTTGGCCTTTGGCAAATAGTCATGTGTGGAACAGAGAGGGAAAGTCCCCAGTGCCTGAGACCTTACTGAGTGCACAGCCATTTGTAAGCAGCTTTTCACTGATCCCTATTCCTCTGCAAACCATCACAAGATGAATCTTTTTTTTTTTGAGATTATAACATAGTTGTCATCTCTCCTTTGACTCCCTCCCTCCACACCCTTGCTCTCTCGCTAATTCAAGGCCCCTTCTTTCATTAATCGCCACATGCCACAGGGCAAACCTTAACACCTTCCTCTTCAAGTGGAACCAATGACTGGGAAGCCTTTGGCAACTGACCCCAAACTCTACTTGAAACCTGCACTGATGACCCACAGGACATACATACGGTAGCCCGTGTGTACTGGGTATGGAATCCAGGGCTCTAAATCTTTTAGATTCTCTGCAGTGCATGTTTATCATGCATTCTGAGGCTATAAAACATGAATGCACTCATTAAAAGAATGATGCCCCCCCTCCAGGTGAGTTATTTAATATTCAAATGTGCCAAAGCACTAGCCTCAGGCAGCATTCTGATTCCAGGTGAGAGAGGGCGGGGTTGATTACTAAGAACATCCTGCTCCTTACTTCCTTGAGGTTTGGCATAAGGACACTTTGTTGCTGAAAAAGGAAAAATCATAAAACTGGCATGAGAAATAGCCAGTTAGTGGAGTTGGTTGAATGGTAGCTGCTGGCGCTATGGCTTTTTAAGGGAGTTAACTTCTGAATAGTAATCAATGGGTTGCATCCATTAAGGTGGTTGTGGCATTTTAAAAAACAGGTCCATCAAAATGAATGCAAAGGATTTAGCCATGGCTCCTGAATCATTTCGTTGAGGAATCTAACGATCAACTGATTGAAATATATTTGCAAAGTTTAGATTGTGTTTAAGGGAAGAGGGCAAGATGAAAAGAATTTATACCTTGCATGAAAGATCACTCCCTGGGGACCTTATTTCATGAGGTCCCATGCCAGTCCCTCTATGGCCATCACACGGGCCTCAGAACAGTTGCCAGAGAGCTGTTCTTGCTGTAACGTGGAGGTCGTCCAGTCAGGTGGAGGATCTACCTGTAGGCAAGTTGTCACGTAACACATTCTGAAGTCCCAGACAGCATGGTTGTGCAGACATGTGGGCAGGCCACACCCTGACTGTTTGACTGATTCTGGAATAGTTCTGCTAACCCAGGCAGAAAGAGACAACTGTGGGCCTAGCTGTGGAGCCACGTCTCCTACGCAGCTGCAAGATATAAGAACAGGTCAGATTGTGAAGATAGGATATAGTGGCCCACTCAAAACGCCTGTCCTTTGAGTCGGCGCCCAGAAAGATCAGACTCTCTGTACCTTCTTCTAGCCAGCAAGGCATCTGACAGTTTTCTGTTAAAGGTGATCCAAGTTCAGCTCTCTTCGCACGTGTGTGGGGGCCTCATAATCTCCAACTTTGGGGAACGATATGTAATTTTCTGTCCTCTGGGGCTACACCGATGCATGTAGCATATATTATACATACACACATAAACCTAGAAATGTTTTTTAAGTGATGAAGTTTCTACTATACAAACAAAGATTTGCTAGATGTGAACAGCTTTCAAGTTTCTGCCATCATCAAGAACGTTAAATAAGGGCTGGAGAGATGGCTCAGAGGTTAAGAGCATTGCCTGCTCTTCCAAAGGTCCTGAGTTCAATTCCCAGCAACCACATGGTGGCTCACAACCATCTGTAATGAGGTCTGGTGCCCTCTTCTGGCCTGCAGACATACACACAGACAGAATATTGTATACATAATAAATAAATAAATATTTAAAAAAAAAACGTTAAATAAACTACGATCCTCTAATAAACAAGTGTGCTAAGATGATATCCATTTAGGCTTCTTCATTAACATGCTGTGGTTAGGTAAGAATACATGCTCATATGGAGTAACATGTCAGCATGCGTGCCATTTGCTTTTGGGTTATTTGGTGACAGGGGAGTGTGTGTGTGTATGTGTGTATGTGTGTGTGTGCGCGCGCGTGTGTGTGTAAAGACAGAAAGTAGGAGAGACCAACAGAGACAAAGGGAAATGGAATGGATTAGCAGATTATACCAACAGCTGCTGAACTTAAGTGAGATAGTATATGGCTGTTTCTTGTACTGTTTTTTTAGCCCTCATAGACTTAATGTTTTTCTAAAATTTTCTTCAGTCCAAACAACTAACAAGCAATTCAGTTTGCACTGGTTTTAACGTGTGCAGATAACTAAAGGCTCTGGTTCCGTTCTTGTTCACCTCAATCATAATTGCCAAACAACCATCACATAACTCCTGGGCTTTAAAATTCCAAGTGCAGGGTGAGCCATAAGCTTCCATCCAATCAGTGCAGAGTTTGTTCAGGGTGTAACAGCACAAATAGGGTATCTGCATGAGCAATGCTGGGTGGGTCCTTCTCTCCTGGGATGGACATACAGGCATCAGAAAAAAAATGTACATCAAGCATGTAACTACAAAATCCACGAGAAGGGATAAGAGAGGAGATGTGGTCTAGACTAAAGGAGATCAGCAAGGAGGTACTCACTCAAGCTCTGGCTGAAAGGTCCCCAGGAGTGGAGGCCCAATACAACCTCCAAAATAGATGATAGATAGATAGGTAGATAGATGGATGGATAGATAGATAGATAGATAGATAGATAGATAGATAGATAGATAGTCTTCCTTGTGGCCCCATTTAATATTCTCTGGTTTATATAGAGGCTAAGATACCTCTCCCTTCTGTGGATCAGATGCTCAGGATCCAGGTGTCTGTGGCTGATGAGAGGCAGAGCTTCTTGCTGTCTATTGGGAACAGTGGCTAGGGAATTCCTTGTATGCTCTACTTGAAGACACTGGCTAGGGAACTATACCTATACTTATGTCAAGTGCACTCAGTGATGGAGTCCTCAACTGTGAGAAAGAAATCACTACCAACAAGAGGCCTTCATGAAACAGATTCCTGAGAGCTGGCCCTAAGGTTGTGATTCAGTTAGTCATGGGGCAGAGATGAGATGTCGTGGATGTTCAGGGAAGCCATTGCTAATAAGAGTGCAGCTAATTAAAAAACCCAGAAAGACAAATCTGAGATCATCAAGACATGCTAGTATCATGCCAAACACCTGTGAGGAAAACAGCAAAGACCTGGTCTTCTGAGAATATCAAATAACCAAACCTCAGGGAGGCTATCAGCGCCTCAGTCAGTTACTTCCCTTTCATATAAATCACAATGTTCATGAATGGGTGAGGGTGGGAAGAGTGGAAGTCACCCCCCATACACTCACCTCTGTGAATGGCACAAAAGCCCCCGTCATCCCCTCAGGAAACATATTCAGTTCATTATGTGTTGAGACTTTTTCTTTTCAGTTACACAAATAGAATTCCCTCTTTCCTTTGTAATTTACCTACAAGCCTCCTAGCTTTGTACAATATCAATTATCAGTTGATATTATCAATTATCAATTATATTTTTCTATAGAAGAAGACTAATTTTGCAGTTAGTATTAACTAAAGGAAACGTTGAAGGAAAAGGTTCATGTATGACCACAGAGTATATTATTTATGTCAAAGTACATACTAAATCTGCCATGTACAGCTATTTTTCTTCTTGTTTCTCTGTAGGTAGTCAATATTTTTTAGAGCTGATCTGTACATAGTTTCTAAGGGCTGAGTTTGTGGAGGTATCAAAGGGACGAGATAGGACAGCATTTCCCCAGCTCAGTGATGTAGCTTTTGTTCTTTTCATAAGGAAGATCATTCAGATGTCAGCATAGTGAGTGAAGGTCTACAAGGCACACAGTGAGCATCTATTTTAGTCTTGAGCGTTGTTTCAGGGAAAGTGAAGCTTGGAATCACCTGTGGAACATGTTATGTGTTCAGTCATGATATATGAGATTTGTTGCACACAGGAAAGTCAGGTACAAATATGCATTGAACCCAAACGCACAGACACAGACACGCACCCACACACACACAAGCGCACGATCTACTGAAGCTAAGAATATGCCGGTGTTACACCACTTTCCACCCACAACAATGGCAGTTTCAGACAGTCCAACTTTTTCTTATCATGGAAAAAGGGAGAGAGATAAACAGCTTTTCCTTTTCCACAAACAAGTTGCCTAACTTCCCAAGTCCAGAAAACAAAAAACGGTGACACTTCCATGTCATTTGACACTCTTTCTAGGATGGTTTTCCTCTTCACATTTATTGATGAAATGCCAGTGTCCCATGCATGGGAGTTTAAGTGTCCAAGATTCAAAGAACATAAAATGGGTTGGCTATCCACCAACTGTCCTCTATTGCGCTTTCCAGGGCTGCGTCTGCAAAGGCAAGGGCCGGTGCCTCTGCGTGGGGACCAAAGGGGAGAAGGTAAGAACAGAACATCCCGCTGCCTTGAGTCTGTCACACTTTACTCTTCTGTAGTGGCGATTTTCACTACGTTATCAAAGTCCCCTAAATCCACGTTTAAAGTAATTATATATAAACATTAACCTTAAACAATGTTGAAAGCCTTCTACGAAGCTTTGGCTACTCCTGCTTCCTTGTGTAAATACTGGCAGTTAGACTGTAACTCTCTCGGCTGAATAAGTAGCAAGTTGGCAGAAAGAGAACATTTTAAGACGCCTCCCTAGCATACACTATATTTATGATGTTGCTAAACATGAAAGAAGAAACTAAAACAACTTGATTCTCTCGCTTCTATGTAAACATTGAATGAAACCCACAGATGCTGTGCCGCAGCACTGGGACAAGATCGCCCCCTGGTGGTAAAATCCAGCAGCAGCACTCCAGTCAAGGAAAAAAAAAATTCAAAGCTCCATTGCAGAATTCAAAGAAAAAGAATGCTGTGAAATCTCATCAGTTCGCCCCATTAACTTGCAATTTATGAAAATTAAGACAGGCAGAGCTAAAGTATTTGTTGTTTGTTTACAAACTCCTTCCTCGGAAACATTAATTAATTATTCAACAATAATGAAGGGTAACTAACAGCTATACACACAATGCAGTCCTCAAACATGGGAAAGTAACTGAGCTTTGAGAAGTGTAGCAAATCCACTTCTGTCTCTGTTTAGCAGGTGTGCTTGCCTACATACCAGTGGAAAGGACCAGACATTCAATCTTTTCTGTGGCTTTATGTAGTTATTTATCTATTTATTTATTTGTTGCATTTACCAGATGTAACAAAACAAATTAACTAGTGGTCTTAACTATTAAGACTATTTCTTGGTATTCACATACATGGGAAGGCTTTAAAAAAAACCTCAATTCTACTAGGGCCCATAGCATCATTTAGCTCCACCTACAAGATCATGATGTTGCCCTTGACACCTCTCCTGCAGCTCCTATGAAAATAGCTGATTGGGGGATGCGTTCCCATGCAACAACAAAAGGTCTCCAGTCTGTACTTCTATGGCATTCTGTTTTCATTCTGTCATTACTAAGACCTCAAAACAAGGCTTTCCACCTCACCTTCACCATTTCCATGCCTTAATAAACACACTCCACTAACCTTAATTTTCTTTTTCTTTTTCTTTTTTTTTTTTTTTGGATTTTTGAGACAGGGTTTCTCTGTAGGTTTTTGGTTCCTGTCCTGGAACTAGCTCTTGTAGACCAGGCTGGCCTCTAACTCACAGAGATCCGCCTGCCTCTGCCTCCGGAGTGCTGGGATTAAAGGCGTGCACCACCACTGCCCGGCCTAACCTTAATTTTCTAAACATACTGTTCTTTCCATTCTTGGTCCCTTCCATTCTAACCTCTATCCTGAGTAGTAGGTTTACCATCTGGGAAAAGTCATTCTCTACAAGGACATGGGCATCACTTTGAAGCCTACGGACGTGTGTCTCTAGATGATGGTTTTCCTGGGTGCTGAGTGCGATTATTGACTCTTTGATGCAGGAGAAGAACGCCATGAAGAAGAGAAGGCTGGGGTTTGGTGCAGTGTGTTGCTGGCTCATTGCTGCTTGCTTCTTGTTCCATTTTGGTTTTAACAGGGGGAGAAAGGCTGTGCTGGGCCCCCTGGTTTACCTGGCCAGAAAGGATTTCCAGGTCCTGAAGGCTTGCCTGGACCACAGGGACCCAAGGTATGTCACCCTTAAAGCTTTGTTAATGCTCTGTTTACCAAACCCCTTTTTATGCCCACCACATAGGCCAGTAAGGCCCTGAAGAGAAATTCCCATCATAGCCACCTGGTGGATGAAAAACAAATCCTTGGTTTCCTATCTTAGCTGAGCTTTTGGAGGTACATTCTTAGTCACCCAGACCCCGTGTAGTTTCTAGCCATGAATCTGGCCAAGCTTGTCTTACACGGGAAGATGAGGTCTTTCCTCCTTCACTGAAGACCTGTCTTTCTACCTGTGCCCTGACCACTGGGATTCCCATCATGACCGTAGTCCAGGAGTACCTCCTCTCTAAGAGACCTTTGAACTATGCTTTTGGTGCTGTCTCTTCTCTTTTAGTGCTAAAATATTCAAGTATTCTTCTATACTGGCATATACCTTTATCTAGATCCTTAGGTACCCTAACCAAAGGTTGTCAACCTCTCCTTGTCTTTTCCATAGGTCAGGTTCTTGAAGAAATTGTTAATGTGGTACCTGTTGGTCTCCTGCTCACCTCCCCATAGCCAGTGACCTCCAAATGGCCACTGAGAGGGTGCTTTTGTGTCTTTACTTGACACGAACCTCTTCTTTGATTCCATTCGAGTGGGTCTGGAGACATCTGTCTGCCTTTGGTTTTGGAAGTCCCTTTTCCTGAATCTCTTCCTGTCTCCGTAGCCACCTCTACCTTTGAGGGGTCTGTTAAGCATCAGGCTTATAAGGTCTATAACAGAGACTGCTACCCTCACACTTGTCACACATCTTTACCCTAAAGGGTGTGACACACAAAGGTCTCGTTTCAATAAACACCCGAGAGGATTTGCTAAATAACCGCACCGTGAGATCCGCTGCTCATACCTTCCTACTGGTGACATTAGCTAGACAGATTCGAGTGCTCTCACGCACACAACCTCTCCTGACTACTAGTCTCCAGCAAGCTGTAAACTTATTAAACCTATTAAAAAATCATTGTAATTGATCTTTGTGGAATCTTTCAAAGTTGCAAACTGTATTGACATATCTATTAGAAAAATGCAGAGAACACTTAAGTGATATTTTTACCTCAATCCTAGAACTGACCCAATTATTCCTCCCCGTATTTTGTATATTCCTCATGTTGGCACTGTGATGCATACACAGAACTCAAGGAGACCTTTCTGTTCGCCACCTCATTATAAAGGACACATGTGAATAGACACATAGGGTTCACTGAAGGTCTCAGTGTAGGCACTTTTGTCCCCTGGAAGTGAAGTGTCTCGCTCTTGTGGTTCATAGATGCCCACCTGCCCAGAGCTCTCCGTAATCACCTCAGACTAGAGACTTTTGCAGGCACTTCCTCGAGGAGGCAGGAGCCTCTCCTCAGCCTAGACAGTGGGGCTGCAACCAGAGACTCCTAGCTTCTAATCGGGGATTAGCTTTCTGGTGACCAGCCCCAAGCCAGGAGCCTGTCAAAAATCCCCTCATCAAAAGATGTCTCTCTATGTGTTGGGGGATTCCGAGGGACCTGGTAGCTCTATATGAGGAGTCAAATATTAGGAGGCTAAAGACAATCCTTGTATCCCAACCTCTAAGGAAGGATGAAGGATCTTAGGAGCTATAGGCCAAGCACTAAAGGCAGAGACAAGTATCTGTGACCACACCTAAGCGACGAAAGCCATACTTACAGTTTACAAAACCAAGCCTGATGCCCAGGGATTCTACCATTCCTGTTTGTCTGGTCCAAGCCAGTGTTATTCTTCCTCCTTTTCTTCTTCTGATGCTAATCTTGAATTAGCTAGGATGGGCAAGATGGCTGAGAAGGTAAAATGTACTGGCTATATAAGCATAGGGACCTGAGTTCAGATCCCCAGAACCTCTGTGAAAGCCAGACACAGCAATGCACATCTAAATCCCAGAGCTGGGAGCAGAGGGACAGAGAAGGGATCTGTGGAGCTCAATAACCAGCCAACCTAACTGAACCAATTAACACTCTCAGTTCAGTTAGTGTCTCTGTTTGAAAACGTAAGATGCAGAATAATAGAGAAAGATACCAAATGCCAAATCTGGCTTCCACATAGTGCATAACACACACACACACACACACACACACACACACACACACACACATGTTTGGCTTCCACATACATGCATAACACACACACACACACGTTTGGCTTCCACATACATGCATAACACACACACGTTTGGCTTCCACATACATGCATAACACACACACACATGCATGCATGTACACACTCACGTTTTTTAAAACTCTGGTTATTCCATTGACTGTTTTCAGGGCTTGGGCTTGCATTTCCTTTCGTTTCTCTGGTCCAAGTATTTTCGGTGTGTGAAGCCTACAGGTAGACCAGCCGAGAACTCCTTTCTTCTTTCGTTCCCTATGCCCTACTCTGCTCGCTTGCCTTCAGCACCCCTTGAGGAATACCACTTGCAATTAGAGTTGTTAGCGCCATGCTGCCTCGTGTAGATTGCACATTGGGCAGATACTCCACAAAACTAACCCAGGAAATGCCTGTCATGTCATGAGATCTTATTTTCAAACATAGCTTAGAGGTACATACAGCCCCAAGGGAGAACTTGACTGAAGGCAAACAACCAGAAAACATTAAAATCTTGCCAAATTACCTTTCAGATTCATAGGCTTCCTTTCTCAGTGTTATTTTCTGCACAAGAGGATTTACTACAGGGAAGTAGAACCTGCAAATCTGTCTACTTTTCCGACCTAGGCATAACAAAACAGCTTCCACCCAGGGAAAGAGACAGCCTTGAACATGACCTTGCACCCAGGAATTCCACCTCAGAAGGGAAGGGTTGACTTTGGCCTAGACAGTCCAATCTCAGAAGACTCTGTAACAGCCTTTTCTCAAAAAGGAAAAAAAAATTGAAACTCTCTGGAATGACGAAAACAGCTTTCGCACAATGGTGCTTTCACAGCAAGTAGTGTAGCTAAAATATTCTCCATTTAAGGTTATTCCCTATGAAAGGGGGCCTCAAACTGGGATGCGCTGGAAAGAAAGTCATGTGTGGTGCAGGCAGTCCTGGCTTTGTTACTCATTTTCTCCTACGTGGCAGGCACCTTTCGCTGTGAAATGTTGTTTCTCCTGCACGGAGTCACCAGCTGCTGCCCTCCTTGGCCGTTTTAACCACGGCGTTCTTCCTTATCAGACCTCAGAAGCTGCTGGGCTAATGTGAGTCTTTTACAGGCTCGCAGCACTTTCCAGTGCAGGAGAACCCCAACAAAATCCTGATGAAATGTGGATTCTGAATCAATATGCCTGGGATGAGGAAAAGGGGCGGGACTGTTCCCAGGTCGATGCCAAGTCATTGGTCCCTGATGACACTTCTGAGTAGCAAGAGTATAAATGCAGTTTTGTTTGTCCATTCTGATTGGTACTTGATTGGATCAAGTGATCAAGATTTACCAACAGGGAAATATTCACAGGAGGAAAACTGCTCAGCGTGGAGACCAGCCTGGGGTGTCCGGTGTGTGGGGGAGGCAGGGTGGTGTAGTACCCGTGGAGACCAGCCTGGAGCGTCCAGTGTGTGTGTGTGTGTGTGTGTGTGTGTGTGTGTGTGTGTGTGTTACCACCAAAAGGTTTTTGCTGTACTGACTTTTCCTTTTTCTACTCGGATCTAGGGCTCTCCAGGACTTCCAGGGCTCACTGGCCCCAAAGGCATCAGGGTTAGTAGTTCCACCCATCTGGTCTGATGGTTGGTTGAACACTAACAATCGTCTAGTAGGAAACATTATTCAAATGTCAGAGAGGAGGCTGTCCATCGTGTCTAGCTCCCCAGATTGAGTTTGAGAACAGGAAAATTAAACCACTAGCTGAGATCAAAATAATGGTCACCAACTTAGGGACAGATGTGAACTGGTGGGGCAAGGGCTCAAGAGGACTTTCAAGAGTGATGAAGATGCTGGTCCTGTTTGAGGTAGAAGTGATTATGAAGCAACCGTGAGTATCCAGCCTTGGTGGTGCTCGTCTCGCATCCCACCACTCTAGCGACAGGGCAGGAGGAGTGGGAGTTAAGGATAGCATGAGCAACATAGCAAGACTCAAGAAAGGAAGGGAGGGAGGGAGGGAGGGAGGGAATGAAGGAACGAAGGAAGGAACGGGAAGGTAGGGAAGGCACGGAAGGAAGGAAGGCAGGCAGGAAAAAAGGAAGGAGGGAGGGAGGGAGAGAGGGAGGGAGGGAAGGAAGGAGGAAGGAAAGATGGAAGGGAAGGGAATGAAGGAAGGGAAGGAAGGAGGGAAGGAGGGATGAAAGGAGGGAAAGAAGGATATATATTAAAAATCCTTGCTTTTCACAGAGCATAAACAGATTACTGCATGTAAAATATACCTTAAAAATGAATTTCAGCCAGGTGTAGTGACTCACACCTACAACCTAAGCACTCAGGAGGCTGAGGCAGGAGGATTGTTATAAATTCGAGGCTGGGCTGCCTAGCAATATTTCCAGGCTAGGCTGGGCTATTAGAGTGAGCCCTTATCTCAAAGAACAAACAAAAAAATAATTCCCCACAGCCAAAGCAACCATAACAGCCCCCTCTTAAGAGTTTTATAAGGTAAAACTTCCCACAGGGGAAAGCGATTGTGAGCCTGATGATCTGAGTTCAATACCAGGAAGCTACTATATTAAAAAAAAAAAAAAACAGATTCAGTAGTGCACAATCCCAGTACTCATATATCCAAATAGGAGGTGGATATAGGAGATGGGCTGCCACCCTGAGTGTTGGATGGCAGAAATATCAAGAGAGGCCCTGCCCCAACAAGGTGAAAAACAGAAAAAAACTCCCCCAAAGTTGTCCTCTGATCTCCACGAGTTTACTGTGTCACAAACACCACACACAGAGACACAGACAGACAGACACACACAGACACAGACAGACACACACACATGCACACACACACACATGCACACACACACGTGCATACACACACATGCATGCACACACACATGCATGCACACATGTGCACACACACACACACACACACACACACACACACCAGGTTTACAAATGGGAGGCAGGGGCAAAAGTTCACAAGCACGAACAAAGCCCTGGATATATACACAGTGAGCTCGAGACCAGTCGAGGCCACACGCATAGCAAGGGCGACTCTCACCAAGCAAAGCAAAAGCTGCCAAGGCCAGATGTACCAAGGTTTGTCAAGCCTTTTTGTTTGTTTTTCGAATCACCTTTTGATATACTCAATACATAGCTGCAAAGGAATGATCATTGAAATGGCGAATAATTTTATGTTTATAGGATGAACATTTTTAACTGTTTTTCTCTCTATCCCTTCCTCTTTTGCTTATGTTTAGGGAATAACTGGATTACCAGGATTTTCAGGTCCTCCTGGACTTCCAGTAAGTAATTAGAAGCATATGGGTGTATGTATGTTTGCATATGTATTATGTGTGTATGTGTGCACATCTGTATATGTCTGTATACAGATGTTTGTGCGTATATTGTGTGTATATGTATGTATGTGTATATATTTTTGCGTATAAGTTTGTGTGTTGTGTATGTATACCTATATGTATGTGTGTGTACATTTGTATATGTGTATATGTATGTGTAACATGTGTATGTGTATATATGTATGCGTGTATATGTATGCATTGTACATATGCACATATATGTGCATGCATGTGTACATTTGTGTGTGCACTTACTCACATGATCATCTTAATGAAAATGTTAGAATAGTCACACAAAGAAGCATGTCTGACACACTCTTTACAAGAAGAAAACACACCCTAGGACTGACCATGAGGAGTGTGGATTTGTATGACCCCTGAGCAGAACTGAGTAGCAGCGGTAGAACAAACTAGAACAGCCTGGTTTGTAGCACAGAACAATGCCACAGTCCCCTCGGTGACTATTCTGTCCTCTTCCCTCCCTTCCTCTCTCACTTAGAACAGCATGCCATGCAATCCCACTTTCTGTTTCCTAGATTTTTATCTAAAATATCCACATCTCACCCAACAATCTTTATCTTAGCATGTTTTCTTTCCTGTGGTATTAAATTATATCAAAGATCTACAATTTAAATTTGCCATGTAAGCATTGAAGCAACCATTTCTAGCCAATAGCCATTTAAAACCACTCTTCATTTTTCTTGAGTCCAGCCTTTTTTTCAGGGTCCTGGGGCTGGTGATGCTGCCTCTGTCTTTGTCAGTGAGTCTTGCTCTCTTTCTAGGGCATCCCAGGCCACCCTGGGCCTCCCGGGCTGGCTGGTTTACCAGGATGCAATGGTTCTAAGGTATGTCCTGCTCGCACGGGTGGTTAGTGAGAGCATTGCTGGATGAAAGGGCAAGGAAGAGGCTGTAGTGAAATGGAAATGGACTTTCTAGTAGCATTCTTTAAATCAGCATCAACAGCATGATTGAATATCAATTGCTTCCTTGCTCCTTATATATGGATTTAAGGGAGTTTTCCAATCAATTCGCACAGAAGCTCAATGACTCTCTTGCATCAGAAGTTGTAGGTACCAATCAGAGAATAAAGCTTCGAGAACAAAGTTAGTGTCTGGAAAGGAAAACCTGAGCGTTGAAGGGCCCTCTTGCCTCTATTGTGTCCCAGCAGAGCCCTGCCCTCCCCCCTAGAAGGGTGGCCACAAGTGAACTAATTACCAAAGTTCCAACAGCAGCAATTAAAAAGTTCTTGGCACAATTAGGCTGCTGTTTATGCTTAATTTGAGGAGCAGTCGACCTGATCTTACTCTCAACTAAGATAATGGGTTTCTGGCCCTCGGCCCTCTAAGCAGTAACCATCAAGAATTTGAATTGGTTTGCCTAGAGTTGTCAACCGCATTAACAATTGGTTGGAGGGACCACTCGGGGATAGCTACCCGCGTGGGACGTTCTAGCACAGCTAAGAATTCCGACAAACTTTCCTTGTCTTCTAGGGTGAACAAGGATTCCCAGGCATTCCCGGGACACCAGGCTATTCGGGGCTCCCAGTAAGTCTCCATCGCTCTCTCCACATCACAAACATAAAGTATGGATGAAAGTAGTCCATTCTGTGTGTTGTGTACACAAGCCCCTCATGATATGGGGAAGGATAAGACGTTATCAGACTCTGAAGAAAAAGAAAAAAAGAGACAGAGAGAAAGAAAAAGAAAAAAGAGAGGAAGAAGGAAAGAAGGAAGAAAAGGAGGGAAGAAAGGAAAGAAGGAAGGAAGGCAGAAGGTTATGAGGTCACGTTTAGACATTAAGGCTTTGTTTTACTTGACGTAACCACACAAAGATGTATAATAAGCAGACAGACTGGAGGAGAGGATGTGAGGTGAAGCCTCCAGCAATTCAGAGAGAGCATAGGGAGCAATGAATGGGAAGTCAGACTTGACTTCAGCATGTAACTTCAAAGTCAGGAGGAATGAGCAGGCAGGGAAAGGAGGAAAGGCCCTAATGGCAGAGAGCAAACCAGAAAGAGTATAGAATAGAAGTCCTGGGGAAACTGACTTCAGTGAAGGATGGGGCAACCCAAGGATGCTGAAAGGTTTGGTAATACAAGAACTAATGACTTGGTCTTAGCAAATGACATGAAGTCATTGCTGACCTTGGAAAGCAATGGTTCCATGGCAGGAAGGACCTGGGAGGCATAAATGGAACTAGGGAGTAGGCGGGAGAAGAACAGGATATAAATTTGCAGGCAAGATGAAAGAAAGGCTGTCTGTACTGGAGGGAGGCAGAAGATGAAGAAGAAACTGTTGATCTGTTGAAATGTGCGAATTTGAGGACATTGAAAGTCAGTAGCAAGAATGTTAGAATGTTATGGGGCCAGCAGGCAATATAAGGAAGTAGAGACAAGATCAAGTGTATGGATTTGTTTGGCCTCCGGTGGCTAATGCATTGCTTCTTTCCCAGGGTCCTGCTGGTTTGAAAGGACAAAAAGTAAGTCATTTGTCATCTACTATTACTGAATATCTCTAACCATATGTATGAAAAAATATTTCAATTAATTAGTGAAATATAAACTATAACACACTGACCTCATAAGTCAGGTCTTGGTATTAATAATTCAGATACTGTAGAAATTAAAACATGGCACTGTCTCCTATTGAGCAAATTCTTCTGACTCTCACCATAGACAGGTCTTTGAATGGTTATGCCATTCTTTCAAGAAGAAGAATCAAGGGGCAAGAAACTGATCTCATGTTTGAGACTCCACATTATAGGTTAAGAATTACTACCACTTTGGGTGTCTTAGGAAATGATTTATTATTCTTTTTCCTTCTATCATTACAAGTTGACGGATTTTTAAGAATAGTAGAAAAGTGGGAGGAGGGGCTTGTGAAACCCCACCCTCACTTGAGGAGCTATAGGAAGCTAATGGTTGTTGGGGAAGGAGAGAGATTTTCCTCAGTGGTGTAGCCATTGGTAAGTTGTCCATGAGCATATAAATAGCCCCTCAGCCGTGGTCCTATAAGAAACCTTAATTAAACTCACGTGTACGTGGGTGCGTGTGTGCGCGTGCACACACACAAACACACACACATACACGTGTGTGGTGGGAAAGTATGGGGTGAACTATAATCAGCAGGAGTGCTGGAGGAAAGGTGGGTAGTGAGAGTGAATATAGTCAAAAGGCGTTTTATATACAAGTGCATAAATGTCACAATGAAATTCATCATTATATATAATTTATAGAGGCTAACAAATATTTTAATGAGTTCTTTGAATGCTTCAAAAAGGAATGATCTGCACATTTGCAAAATGCTTCTCTAAGTGTATATATCCTCACAAGTGTTCAGCTTTAAGGAGGTAGAACCTTGAATAAGCACTCAATTGGAGTTGATTGGAGTTGATGACTGACCGTCTCTGTTTCCAAGGGTGAGCCTGCTCAAGGAGAAGACAGGGAACTCAATGGCAAAGGTGACCCTGGGCTTCCAGGGCCTCCAGGCTTCCAGGTACAATACTTCTAGAAGGATCTCTCATTCATATTCTTATTCGTACTATAGCATATTCATATTATCTATCTATCTCCCTCTCTCCCCCATTCCTCCCGGCCTCTCTCTTTCCTCTCTTCTCTCCCTGTCTACAATGTCCGCCTCACATGTCATTCTAACATTGACTCCATTGAGAGGAGCAACACAGTGATATGCAAAAAAAATGACATTGTGGATATCTTTTATTCTCTTCTTAAGTGTCTGTCACTCGAGACTGTTCAGGGACGATTTCTACTCTCTTCATATTGGCTGAAATCAAGGACAGGTTCACACCATGCATTGACTACCACTTACAATTGGAGTGCTGAACAAGCTGGCGCCAATGTTTACACAGCATCTTTATGAGTTTCACTGAAGGGTGGTTCTCTCCCCCATTGAACCTCCAATAGTTTGCTTCACTAGTCCATTTGTAGCTAGCCTGGCGGTGTTTCATAATAAATCCAGTGAAACACAGCTATCTGGGGCTTGTTTTAAACTTTGTGATTCAGAAGGCCCCCTTAGGTAGACATCGACTATAATTTCAGGCTAATGAACCAGAACTAACTCACCTTAGTTTGGAATTAAGTGTGAGAATTTCTGCAAAGAGACGGGATATTTACCTCTGTGAATGAGAATTTGAATTGAGGCTGTGGAGGAACGGTGAGCCAGGTCAACTAAGCTGTGAAATTGGGCTCAGAGCCCAACAACTACAGGTGTGTGGCTTGCAGCGGTAATGGGCTCCTAAGAGAGGGATGGGACAGGATGGCTCTTGATCCAGTGGAGGGATCAGTGGTGCAGAAAGGACACAGCTGTCTCCTGTCAGTTCACTTCTGTGCACTATTTATTGTACAGGCCCTGAAGACAGTGCGACATGTTTAAGATTTCTTAGAGGCCAGTTGTCGGCAGGATTATTTCCAGGCTCTAGAGCCCAGATTAGCCAACGACCAGTTCTAAAATTCTTGTCCTCGTGGAGACCACAATCTGATGAGTAGACAGAAAAACATATCAGTCAATAACGGTACCTTGTGTTACAACATAATGAATGCTAATGAGAAAGGTAATGCAGGGAGTAGGACTAGGAAGTATCAACAGGGAAGAACTCCAGCTATACACAGAGAGAGAAGGAGCCCAGAGCTTTGGTGACACAGTCAGTTAACTCAAGGTACTGATCCAGCCGAGAGGGCAGCCTTCTGAGAATGCCAGCCAGAGAGAGAAAGGAAAGAAGTGATAGTATAGGTATAAGGAAAACTAGGCAGGAGAGCTGTAGGTGGGGCCGGTCCTAAAGAAGGAGGAGAAACACTGTCCAAATACAGGGAGGAAGAAGGAAAAGACAGGAAAGGAGAGAGAAAGAGATAAAGAGGAAAAAACCCTGAAAACTGCCCAAGTAGAGAAGCATTGCTGGCAATGCCCCATATGCAGTAGCATTAGACTATCCCAGGTATCTGTTGCCTCCAACAATGAGTTAGAATGGTTGGTTGCTGTCACTTAGAAAGGAGGCGGTATGCTCTTGTGATTCCATTAAAACATCACTGTCTAACAAGTACACTGAATTCCTTCTTCTCTTCAAGGGTTTTCCAGGCCCCCCAGGTTTTCCAGGGCCTGCCGGTCCACCTGGTCCCCCAGGAGATTTTGTGAGTATGAAGTCCCTCTCAATGTCTACGAGCATTCTCTGGCTGGGCACGACTCCTGCTGCAACGTTTCCTTATGGCTTTTCTAGGGTCTTCCAGGTGCCATGGGACCCAGAGGACCAAAGGTAAGTCTGTGTTCCCACGTTATAGCAGTCAGAGCACCCTACCCAGCCCAAAAGCCTATCAGACCACAGTGGGCACCTCCCTGGGATCACAGGAATCCCAGCAGGACAGGGGACAGGACCAGCCATAACTGGGGAAAAGCAAGGGTTTCTAATGGATAGACTTCCGAGGCTGATAATCTTGCCTTGGGCCATCAGGCTGCTTTGCAAAATCCGTGTGATCTTATATGCCTAAATGAAAGGTGACTTTGTGTGGTCTTTCAGTGTTTCTACTAAAAAGTCAAGTTGTAGCTTAAGGATAAAAATGTTGAGTGAATAAAAAGTTAAGTTAAATTTTAAAAAATGTTGCATGAAGCTAACGTCGCCAAGGAGGCCTTACTAAGCAGTGTTTCTTATTGATATTAATGACCCGATGTACATGATCCTTCCCAGTATGCTCTTGCATTTATTACTTCACTGATAGATGCACGCAAGCAATCTCTCTGTCCCTCCCCGAGTCCTGTTCCCCTCCCCCTCTTCCTCCCTCTTCCTCTGTCTCTTCTAAGTTCAGATTACATGAGTAGCAACTGAGGTTTGAAATCTCTTGATTCCCCTGCAGCTCTCTACACCAATGGGACAGAGACTGTGGGGGTTGCTTTTCTCATTCTTGATACCAAGTACCCAACAAAAGCAAGCTGAGACAGGGAAAGCTTATTTGGGCTCAAAGTTTGGGGTACAATCTTGCACCTATATCAGAAGGAGAGGGCAACAAAAACTCTGGCTCGGGCCTGCCACTTTGTCTTCGACCCCAGTCCACAGAATCGGGCCATCTACCCGCTGAGCCTTTTCTGTAGCCCCTGTGCACTACGGAGTGCAGAGAGAGTATAGGTATCATATGAAAAAACAGAAGGAGAGAAGCAGAGAGCTCACTTTCCTCCCCACACCTCACTATTCCCTTAGTCCAAGAATGAACCAATTGGATCATTTTTAACAGTCCCCCCTCCCAGCCCTACCTCCTAATACTTTACAGTTGGTGGTAGGTTTCCGCATTCGCTGTGATGGGTGTTCATACCACAGTAGGCACTGCTGCTGAGTGGAAGCTTTTCCTCTCTTGTGGCCTCACGCCACTCAATTACTAAAGACACCATGGCTCGCTTTCCACTCTTGGCTTCTCTGACGTGAATTTCAGAATCTCAAAGTTCAGCTGCTCACCTCTCTTATTTTTAGCATGGCAAAAGTAGGGCATCAGGAAGTGAGGCAGCCAGAAAAGGAAGTTAGATGGCCAGAAATCTAAGGGCTCACCGGGAAGTAACCGGTCAATGGGCTCAAAACCAGACAGGTGCTTAGCCAGAGAAATTCCCTTTGTGCTGGTTTCCGCTCCCCAACGTCAATGTGACATCCGTTATATTCAGTGGGTCTCCAATTTCCTGGGCCCCCAAACTGTCACCTTTAAAAGAAACATGTTGCTGTTCTTCTATAAAAGTAGTAATAAAGCTTTATAATTTCAAAACTAAGATGAATATATGTCTTCACTTAAAAGACTGAAATGTTAATGAACCCCAATTATTAGTATTTATTTTTTAAATATAATAACTGTAGAGGAGAAGGTGCAGTACAGAAATTGCCAACAAGACTGCTCCATTATTAGGGTGAAGGCTTTCATTATTAGTAAGAGAGGAAAAAATATCCAGAGACACCTGGAAAAGCCCAGAGCAGAGGAAAAAAAAAAGACTGCAGACTGGACACTGGACATGATCATAGAATCAAGAGAGGGAGAGGGAAAGAGAGAAGAGTGGAGATAGTGAGACAGCAATAGATTGCTTGGGGGGCACTCTGTCTATATAGAGAGAACAAGCCGGTATCTGGAAGGACGGAGGAGTGGGGCCTTTGAAACATCTAACAAATACTCGTGAGTAAGGTCTGAGGAGCCTGGGGCTTGGGCTCTCATGTTCAACCACAGGGTCTTGTCAGTGGAATTATATGTCCCCTTCTGCAAGATCCAAGAGAAATGACTTTTTGGGGAGACGTTTTATAAGTTCCTGAGGAATGCTGGCTTTTATCTAACTTCCAGAAATCCTTCTATATATAGTTCAGCTTGAACTCATTTCTAGACATATGGACTTCCTGAGACCTAACAATGGCATTTCATGTTTTCTTACAGGGTCATATGGGCGATAATGCCATAGGACAAAAAGGAGAAAGGGTAATTGGCATGCCACCTCGTGGGTTAATGGGTCAGAAGACACACGCTCCCCAGTGCATTTCCCTCTAGTTAATTTGCGGGCCATGTTGAAATGAGTTTTGTTGTATATGAGGTGGGAGAGGAAACAGGCCTTTGAGAGGGTAAATCTGCTGTGTTGATGATGTTGGGTGGCTCTCATTCTCTGCTGTAACTGTCTTTAGGGCGTGAAAGGATTGACAGGACCTCCTGGGCTGCAAGGAACAGTCATTGTTACACTCATCCACCCAAACAACACATTGGTAAGGCTGTAGCTTTGTAACTATGGTTGTTCTTTGTTTCCGGAAAGACATCTTGATGATCCCTCATCTCTTCTCCAAGCTCCATTATCATCCTTGTTTGTCCCAGTTTCCCACTCCTGGCCAGCCTGAATATCTCAGTTTAATTTCTCCCAATATCTTTCATGGTGAGGGATGGAAAAGTTAAATGGAGAGGGAGAGCCATGTGATTCCAAGGCAATGGCCCAATTCTGTTCACACTCTTCCCTGTTCCCTCTTATCACCCCTAACACAGTATGTGTGGCTTTGATACAATAGGATGGCAATGACCTATTGACAAGGTAGAGGCATACTATAGTCTAACAGGACCCTTGGCATGGCCATTGTAACCCCAAGGACACATTCAGTCTTCCCCAAGCACTGCTCCTTGTCATTTGGACACTGATTGTTTTTGCTCCTATAGTGGGATGAAGAAGGCCAGGCTTTGGAGCTGAATTGAGTGGTTAGGAAATGAATTCATAGTACCATGCACCAATCCAGGCACTAGCCTGGGCTTGGGAAGTCTGGGAGGGTAAATAAAGAACTCAGATGGTATGGAATTAACCAAGAAACTAAATCCTGAAAGTTACATTTAATTGTTTTTAAAAAATAGTTTAGTTGAGGAGATGGAGAGATGGCTCAGAGGTTAAGAGCATTGCCTGCTCTTCCAAAGGGCTTGAGTTCAATTCCCAGCAACCACATGGTGGCTCACAACCATCTGTAATGGGATCTGGTGCCCTCTTCTGGCCTGCAGGCATACACACAGACAGAATATTGTATACATAGATTTAAATATAAAATACCCGTTTTAAAGGGGTATTTAATTAAAACCTCATGGGTTTTAATTATAACAAATCTTAACAATTTTTGTAGTGTAATATACAGCTTATAATATTCACACATTATGTTCAACTCAGTGGCTTCAATGCTCACTGACTTGGGCAACCACAATCACTGCCAATCTTTTTCCCCTCTGTGCTTTTTATTTTCATTTTTTAAACATAATTTCTTTATTGAATATTTGGGAATTTCACATTATGCACCCCACCTCTTAGTTCCTCTCTATCCTGCCCTCCCCCTTGCAAATGAAAATTAAAAAAAAAAAGCAAACAAACACAAAGAGAAAAAAATAAAACAACAACAACAAAACTTCTTCACTCATCCCTCTTTCTCACCTCTCCAACACCTCTTCATTCTTCCTGGTGGCACTGGAAACCATGGTGTGTCACACAATAGACCCTCTTTACCAATCAGCTTTACTTGTTCATTGCAGTGAGTTCTGGTCTGGTTCAAGGACTCTGATTTCTTGCACACCATCATCACTGGACCCTCACAGAACTCCTCTTGGATAGCCCTCAGCTGCCCTGAATCATGGAGATCCTGTCATTATGGTTCCACAAGGTCTTTCATGAGCTCCAAAAGATCCAAGATGAGGTAGATGTTAGAGTGGGCCAACCCCAAGCCTGGTTGTGAGCCTGGGTGGTAGTTGAACTGGTTGGTCCAGGCCCCTGGGGCCACCCACCTCAGGTGAGGGGTGGAGCCATCTCCCTTACGCCCAGGCCATCAGGGTCAGCTATCCCCAACCTGTGGCAAGGGATGGGCCCATGGGGGGAGTAACTCTCTTGCTGAAGCATCCAGCAAAGGACAGAGCCCGCTATCCCAGGGCCAGCGAAGGACAGAGCCCGCTATCCCAGGGCCAGCAAAGGACAGAGCCCGCTATCCCAGGGCCAGCAAAGGGCAGGGTCAGCTCTGCATGTCCCTCTGATTCCACCATGCATGGTTTCCACGGCCCCATGAGGCCACACGGGCCACAGACATCAACAAAGACCCCAGCTGCATCAGGACCAGGGATCCAGACATGGCCCTCAGCAGCAGCTTGGGCCCAAATACATTGTGGCTCCTGGTGGAAGCACAGGCCACCCAGATCAGGATGGCTCTGGTGGTGTCACACCTCCTGGATACCATCAAAGCCACATGTTGTGGCCATGACCCTGAGCTTCTGAGTAACCTTTGGTGGAAGCACACACAGACCTAGACATGGTTTTTGGCAGCAACCAGGCCTAGATGTCCATTGTCCTGGGTAGCTGATCGCAAGCATCCTCAACAGCGTGGCCCTCGGACATTAATTTGGCCACAGATCCCAGGCATCCATATGGCCTTCAATGGTAACAGGAACCTCAGACATCAACACTGATCCTAGATTCACAAACTCATACATAGTCCTCAGCTGCACTTCTGGCCTGGATGTCACCATGACACAGGCCATTCAGATCTGCATGACTCACGGGGCTGACTTGACACTCCCCCCCCCCCCCCCACACACACACTGACTCTGAACAGCAAGATAGCTGAGATGAAAAATGGTTCATTTTCTGCTCTAAGTCTCCTCAGAAGACTTCCATGTATGGACCATTCTGCACTGAATACCCATGATCAAAGCTAGGGCCATAGGCTAAGCTGGTGTCCATGATCCATGTTGTGCTATGGGAGGCCATGTTGATATCTATGATATATGCTGCCACCAAGGACCAAGGTGGGTGTCTATGATCTGAACTGCCCCTGGAAACTGTGTGGAAGTTCATGATCCATGCTTCTGTAGGCTGCTATGTTCAAGGAAGCTCCTTTTGCAGTGGTATTGATGACTGAAGATTTATCACTGAGAATGAGAGACATTGAAGGCCTCTGTGACAACCTCCACCCTTACCCAAAACAGAAACAGTCCATACCATACAGGAAGCTTAAAAGTTGTGATAAAGATGCTGAAGTGTAGCTCTTCACAGTTGTTGGCTTCTGGCAGAGGGTTGCGAACAGGCTTGGGACTTTAAGGGACTGGCTACTGGGAGTTTGACCGTACTCTGATGAGTATATGGGCAACACAAATTGGACTTGGTAGTTTTGGGGTGAGAATGATGGGGTGCAAGAGTTGGAGGACTGACCTGGGAGGAGTGGGAAAGGGAGTGTATTGGGGTGCATTTTAGTAAATTCCCAAATAATTAGTAAAAAATGTGTTGGGGCGGGAAGGAGAAAAGTAGTGTACCAATAAAAGTGATTTGAATGTGTTAGAAATGAATGCACTTACAGAAAGCTGGTATAATGTAATTTGATCCAAAAGATAATTAATTTTCTGCACTCTCTGACCACCTTTTACTGCTTGTAGGCACACGGGGCAGAGTTCCCACCTCTCACAACACTTCCTCTTCCAAAAGATCAAATTTCTTCAAAATTCCCAAAGAAGCATAGATAAATTAAGCTACCGTTTAAAGGGTGCTTTGAACACTCAATGACGTTCTTTTAGCATCATCTCCTAGGAAAAGTGCATGAAAAAGCAAGTCAACAGTAACACCTGCACTTGGAGGGCAGGCAACAAACTATCAGTAGATTATTTTTACTAGTCCTGAGCTTCATTATACAGATGAGTGGATTTAAGGTTAGTGCCCAATTATAAATTGTTTAAGGGTGGATGACATGCTGAGATAATACTGGTCCGATTCCTGGGGTGCCTGTGCTAGGGCCAAGGATTAGAACCAGGGCTCACGTGCTCTCCTGATCTATCTCCCCAGTACAAAAGCACATTTTAATAAAGACATAGCACATCTTCACCAAAGACGAGAGAATGTTTTGAAAACCATCAATAATCATATCTATATTTTGATCTTAAAAGAGTTTAGAAGTCTGAGCTCTACCAATTACCATGTGATGTTTGGTTTTTCTGTGTTATCTGTTTCGGTTAACTGTAGTGAATGATTAGAAACAGAGATGTAGAAGAACTCTGATCTTACACCGTTATTGGCTGGCAGATGTAATAGTAACTAACACAGTTACTGTTACATCTCTACTGGAGATACACAAGGGGTTCCTTTTCTTTGAAAGGTTGTATTAACGTGAGTTCATATTTAAAGTGAAAGGTGAGAAATAAGAAGAACCATGTGCTGTTGTCATGAGGCCCAGTACTGGTTTTCACACCTAGTTTCACTGTACAGAGGGTATTTCATGCAACTGGTTTAATCGTATTTGGTTGGTTTGTGATAATGACCTTGAACTGTATTTGTAACAGGACTTCAAGGGGGAGAAAGGAGATACGGGAGAGATGGGTGAACCTGGGCGTCCCGGACCCTTGGTAGGTGATTTAAGTCATTTTATTCCTATGACACATAAAACAGAGCCTTAATACATATGGTTAAGAATATTTTTATTCTTTGACAATTTTGTACAGATATGCAATGTATCATAATTTATGTCCACCCATGACTCCTCTCCCACTCCCGCAACTCCTCTGAACACGCCCCCTACCATGGGCCTTATTCTTTATCGGTAACCCGAGTACAATTATTACAATCTTTATCCATATATTGATGAATGATCAGCCTTTAAATATTGATGTTGACTAAAACACAGAGCCCAGGAATATTCTAAAATTATTTTTGAAAACTTTTCTGGGTGAAATCTCTGTGCTACTTTAGGTCTGACTTGACTATAGCACCTGATTTTGAATATCTATTTAAAACTAATTCTTTTTATATAATATTTTTATTGATTAATTAGGAATTTCACCTGAGGCATCTCAATCATATTCACTTCCCAGTCCTCCCAGGTCTACTCCCAACCCATATGCTCTTCCCCAAAACAAAAGAAGGAAAAATTTACCAAGTCCAATGTAATATGAAGGCCAGCTTGTTAGGGTTTCTGTCCTGCCCAGTTCCCATAGCCGGCAAGTCCCAAAGAAAATCACACAGAGGTCTCCATAAGTTATAAAACTGATTGGCCCATTAGCTCAGGCTTCTTATTAGCTCTTATAACTTATATTAACCCATTATTCTGATCTATGTTAGCCACATGGCTCGATACCTTTTTCAGAGGGGCAGGTCACATCCTGCTTCTTCGATGTCTGGACAGGACTGCAAAAAGAGCTTTCTTTTTCCCAGAATACTCCTGTTCTCATTGTCCTTCCTCTACTTCCTGCCTGGCTACTGACCAATCAGTGTTTATTTAAAACATAATTGACAAAATACAGAATTGTCCCACACCAGTCCAATCTGAGTTACCCATGTGCTCACTGGAGCATGATCAAACTCCCAGTGACACTAACCCCTCAAAAAAAACCTGAGTCTTCCCCGACCCCCACCCTGCCAGAAGCCATCAAGTGTGAATAGGTACAACTTCAGCTTTCCAACCACAGTTTTTAAGATAAAACTCAATCTTATCATAAGACTTTTAGATTACCTAATTTTAAATATGCCCAATAGAATGGATGAATTATTAATCATGAAGGTACAAAATCAGAAAGTGCATTTCTAAAGCATTCCATAACTCTGGTCACACAGGGGCCACCTGGAGACTCCTATGGATCAGAAAAGGGTGTTCCTGGAGAGCCTGGTCCAAGGGTAAGGTGGCAATTCAGTATCATGTGTAGCCAAGGAAGGCAGAACTTGGGAATCTTTGGGTCACAGAGTGAGATGCTCCAACTAGAAATGTTTTTTTTTTATTATTTTTTTTTAAGTTTTGGTGAAAGGATTTATTTTTCCAAATATCTGAAAATTTCAAGCCTAAAACAAGTTCCAGGGACTTCAGAAAGCTGGGACGGGACCCTCTCTCTACCTCACTTCTTCTCTGGGTACCAGGCTATTTGGTCCAAGAAATGATGATCTTCTGTGAAAGGGGAAAGGAATGAGGTACAGCCCATGCAATGTCAGGCTAATGACATCTAAGAAGAAACTGGACACACACACACTAGTCAGGGGACTCATGTGGATGACAGCAACAGAAGCAGTCAGCTTAGAGAAAGAACAACTCCCAAAGTGTGTCTGGAAGAGGGATGCTGGGAACCCAGAAACAAATGGGGTCACTTCTCGACTCAGCTCCATTTTGGAAGATTTAAACAGATATAGCATGTAAAAACCCTAAAAAGCATGGGTTGAGGCAGGGCAAGTGGAGTGGGGATGTTCAAGGAAAAGTGATACAGCTTGCCTGATTTTAATTCTCTCAGAAAGGGTCCAGACCATAACGTTTCATCTGAAAGACATGTCTACTCAGACACTACAATATTTAAATATTTATCTAGGATTTAAGAAATTGCATTTCAAATCACTAAGTTATAACTACTTCCTTCTCTCTAAATTCCTTATTTACCTCTCCGCTTGGTGCTTCCCTGGGTCTACTTCCAGCGTCAGGATGGGACATGAACTCCACGCAAAGCTTTGCTGTCTTCTCTCCCTCCTTTTGACTCTAATCAATGATCCTAACTGGCATCCGCCTTCTCTGGGAAGAGATGCCCATCTCCTGTAAGATCGGGAGTCTTACCTTACAAGATCAGACAGTGAGGAACCTCCCTGCACCTTTCTTGCCTTATGTCAAAAGGAAATTGTATCATAAATGTTTTCTGTTTACTAAAGTCAACCTGTTTAACATTAGTAAAACTTAAGTGGTTTTGTTTTAGGGGAAACCTGGAAAAGATGGTGCACCTGGCTTCCCTGGCACTGAGGTAAAGCAAGCCTACTGATATCCTGGAAGCAGCGTGATACTAGGTGAAGGTTATTTGAGAGTCATGAGGTGATCTCAGCTTTTACAGACTACACTTGGCTCTTTAGACCCACTGGGAAAAGGCCAGCTGAACACACCTAATGATAGGCCAGACAGCACAAGACCAATACCGCTCAATCTTCTCGGATACAGTATCCACAGCAGCTGATCTCTCAGAGTAGCAAAGTAGACCCAGGGACTGGGAGGTGTGGTGAGTTGGAGGGACAGGAAGTGGTTAGTCAATGGATGCAGAAGTTACCTTTGCTCCCAGGCAAATGTTAGTCTTAGTCTCACGGTAAGGTAACTAGAATCAACACGGGTGTGTTGTCTACTTGAAATTAGTTAGGAAGATCTTTAACACCATAATAAAATGACAGACAATTGAGGGGGTGGATGTGATTAGTTCCCTGACCTGATCAATACACAAAGTACACAATCTGGTAGATAAAATGTGATTATATAGATCAGAACTGGTGAGATCTCAAAACATCGCATTGTATACCAAAAGTATATACGATTATTACATATTGCTTTTGAAAATTCATTTTAAATATTTAAAAATTAAAAAGTTCCTGCTGTGCTTGCTTCATAGAGATGCAACTGACTCATGTCTTCTCATCTTCTGCCCTTTTATTTTTCCTATAGGGAGCCAAGGGCAACAGGGGCTTTCCTGGGTTAAGGGGTGAAGCTGGCATTAAGGTAACATCCTCTCTTCAGCCTTTTCCAACTGGTTGGGTATTGCCTACCCTCCCAAGAATAAGGAATTGCAATCACAGGCTTTACCAAAATAAGCCAATGTTGAACTGAAGTGAATATTTTTGAGTCTGTCTTTGAAGGTTTCCTACAATCATATAGCAAAAGCCATCAATATTACTGAGAATTTCCTGTTCCCAGCCTAATGCTTCTCAGATATTCCTACTTGATCCCCAAGTCACTCCTGGGAAATGGGGGCGAGTCCCAATCCACAGATGAGAAAGTTGTCTTCCATAGAAGCCTATCACATGGCAGGCACTTGTCGACTCTCCTCCCTTCCTCACCACCATGCGACTGTGGTTACTTTCCCCGGGCGTGGAACCCAAGCTCTCACCCACTGTGGTTCACAGGTCCCTTCCGGTCTGTCTTTCTAAGTTTCAACTTCCTTCAGATTTTTGCTGCTGTGTTGTTTTCTGTTTCACTTTTATTTATTTGTTGGGGGAGGGGCACATGAACCAGAGCACACACGTCGAGGTCAGAGGACAGCTCGTTGGGAGTTGCTTCTCTCTCCTACCATATGGGTTCGGGAATCAAACTTGGATATCCAGGCTTGGTGGCAAGCCCCTTTATCCACTGAGCCATCTTGTAGGCCCATAGGTATTGCTTATTTTAAAAATCGTGTTCCTGTTAACAAAGTATTGAGATTAAAAGCTGGGGCTTGACCTTTGCCCAGGAATCGTGAAATGTTCTCGGTCTTCAGTGCTGGTTTGATTAATGTGTGCGGTCTGAACTATGGATGCTGAGCAGACAATTCTGTCAGTCCTGTGGAAAAAGACTCCTCCTCTCTAGTCTTTCCCCGGCTCTCTCTCTCTCTCTGACAGTGCTGGTTATCATAGTGCTGTCTGTGCCTCGGTAAAGCAAGCTTGCTCACTCTTGTATTAAACAGGGAGATTTCCCCATAGAATAATATAAACTTATTTTGTTGATAATTGATAGTAGCTTGAAAAGAAAGACCTTTGTAGTCTATTTTTTTTTAAAAAATCACATTCTTTTAAATGCTGGAGAGTAACATTATAATAAAAGCCAGAAAAAAAAAAGCTCAGATGTTGAGTGTATTTGCTAGGATGAAAGGACAATAAACATTCCAAGAAGGTTCTCAAGGAAGAGATAAAACATTGTTCTGTGTAGTTGAAGTTGACACCAGCTGGCTCAGGACTCTAGATACGTATCAGCTCCCTATGAGCAGGGTTTCAGCAAAGGCTCCCAATAGCAGGAATCCATCCGGTCATCTGAAGTCATGTAGTCTGGACTCTGGAACCTCAGCTGGGTCATGTGTCTCTGAAAAGTCACAATCACCTTGTAGTATATTCCATATCACTTGCCTCTGATATGCTGCCAATGTTCACAGACAATTCACATATGCAATGATATACATTCTGATTCAAACTCTGCTTTTTAATAGCCAGTTTTGGAAGAATTTTGGATTGCCCTCTCTAAATGAAGGAGGCTGGGTACATTGGGCAGTAACTACATCCCTGGCCTGGCTATCCTACAGCTACAGTCTGTGTGAGGATGTGGATGTGTAAGGCTAGGGACCATGTGGTAAAGGAGGAAGGTGGATGATAGACAGGCTAGCACTGCCTTCTTCCCAGCCTTGCAGAAAACTCCACCTAGACAAGGGCTGGCCAGGAAGATGACTTCAAGGCAACACCCCTGTAATCTGGTTTGCACATTATACCTAAATGACATGGCCGTGACCATTAACTTATTGTTTAGCCTTGTATTTTGTTTTTTTAACTATGCTCCTTTGGGTTTGCATATTCACCTGTAATGTCTTTCATTGCAGGGATGGAAAGGAGACATTGGCCCTCCAGGATTCCCTGGTCCAGTAAGTGCAACTAGAGAGAACAATATCGTAGTTAAATTCTTCCAAGTACTGAGCAAGTTTTGAATCAGCATTTCTCATTAACTGTTATGATGAATGTAAGAGCATATTCATTTTCATCAAGCCAAGGCAAAGACGAGTTGTCGTCATTATTTACCCATTTGGCAATGGATAAATATTTCGGTTTGATTATGTTTGATTCCTAGAATGCACTAATAAAGCCCATCTTGGACTCTGACACACACACAAAAAAACCAAAAACTTGGCCTCATCACAGTTTGTCCAAGGTGATCCTCTGCTCTCAAAGTGGAATAAGAAGGTTGCTGCTGAAGACAGCTAGGGTACCTAGGAACAAGAGAGCCTGGTCCTTCTATTTGCATGGTAGCTGAAGCTCTGCCTTGAGTTTAAGGCAGGTCAGCAAGAATCTGTCCCTACAACCCAAGCTCCACTGCCCTGGGAGCACCACCCTGCCTGGCACAGACTTGATTTGATGACATTGCAGGGCACATGAGACGAATGAGAGAGACCGCTGGCTCTCAGTTCTGGCATCTGCTCATTCACCCAAAGCAGTCAGTGTCCTAGCCAGTGTGCTTGGCAAGGGTCCGACTGTACAGGCTGTACAAATGACCCAGGATGGCAAAGAGTCGTGGGCTAGATTAGTTAGAAATGTAACTCTCAAGGCTGGAGAAAGGTTAAGAGTGCCTACTGCTCTTTCAGGGGACCCGAGTTCGGTTCCTAGCACCCACCCTGGGCAGCACATATTACCTGTAATCCCAGCTTCAGGGAACCTAAGCCTCTAGTCATTTTGGAAATCTGCACCTACATGCACATGCCGCCCCCCACACAAAATTAAACTGAGGTGCTGAAGAGATGGGTAGCAGTTAAGAAAAAACAGTTAACTTTGCAAAAGGACCCAGGCTTAGCACTCTGCACAAACGTGATGGTTCATAACCATCTGTAACTCCAGTTCAGGGCATCCATTGACCTCTTCGGGGTACCAGGCACATGAGTGGGACACCTGCATATATGCAGGATAGCTCTCACAAACACAATATAAGTCATTTTTTAAAATACAGTTCTCAGACCCCCAAGCTACAGAGCTTAACTCACTGAATGAAAATGGGTCCCAAGAATCAGTATCTTTTTATTTCAGATGCAAGTTACTGACAAATATCGTTTATGCTAGGAAAGTGTGATGGGCTACTTTGCTTTGTGAAATCATAAACTTCAGCTGAGCCCAATACCCGACATCTGTACACATAACTGTGGAATTTATGATGAGCCCTATTATGTCATTGCTGCTGGTAACTTCTGTGATTTAATAGACGAAGCTTCCATGAAAGTTCTTGTTGCTTTATTTTGTCACTGAACAAATATATAATGTGGTGGTTGAGACACATCAATGAGACGTGTTTCTAGGGCTAAGGATGTAGCCCTGTGGCCCAGCACTGTCAAACACAATGCCCTGCGTTTGATTCCCATCACAGAAAGAAAACAAAATTTTAAAAGTGTAATTAAACTAAATGTAGCTCTAGCTGAAAGCCTATGGTATAAGTGATGACATCAGAAAGGTTATCTTTGTCTTAATATCTATCCACTTGTATATGGCCACCGTATTTCTGCTAATATCAAAACCTCTGAACTCAGGAAAACAAGGAAATTCTCTTTTAGGCCCAAATGAAGAGATTGAAGAAAGGGGGGTTGGTGAGCAGTAACGTTTCTGTTTATTCTCTACCTTCTCTTTTAAGATAGAATATTATGATGCGTACCTGGAAAAGGGAGACAAGGGAATGCCAGGCCCACCTGGGCCCAAAGGTGCTCGTGGCCCACAGGGTGAGGATGTATTTATCACCATTGTTCTATCTTTCTTTCAAAGCACTGAGCAGAATTTATTTATAGAGCTATGATAGTTTCCAGGTGAGGGAGGAAGGGGAATTCCCACTTTATGTTAGTGGAGATATTTTTTCATATTTTTCATGGAAATTTTGTAAGTGGTATACCCTAGGAGTTGAATGGTTACTACGGTGACACTGTTGTAGAAGATTTTTAAAACTGAACAGAGAGTGTCTCTAACTGGGCAAGCAATTAATTGATGTAATGTATTCCCAGGTCCTAGTGGTCCCCCTGGAGTTCCTGGAAGCCCTGGTATGTTTGTGTTTCTTTTGAGTACACATAAAAATGCTATTAAAGAGGGGAAAGCCACTGTTTTGTGATTTCATATGATTTGTAAAAGACGATTTGCCATTGCTGATCTCAATGGGTTTCTAGCTTCTTAATAGCTATCCTTGTGGCCCACGCTGACAAAACCGCAGGCGTTAAAGTGACACTGGAGGGTTTTTAATGCAAGCACGTAACTTTGGGGTAGGATCAGGAGCCCCAGTTTTCAGATGTGGCACAAAGATGGAAAGCACTGATGTCACAGCAAGTAGGTTAGTTGAAAATAACCACTTTTGTTAAATACAAAGGCCTGCAGGGATGCCTACATTATAATTAAACTTTTTCTGTAAAATTTCTTTTTTTTTTGTTGGTGTTGGTTTTTTGTTTATTTTATTTGGTTTGGTGTTTCAAAACCAGTTATCTTGTGTAGCCCTGGTTGTCTGAAACTCTTTATATAGACCAGGCTGGCCTCGTACTCAGCAATCCACCTGCCTCTGCCTCCTGAGTGCTGCAATTAAAGGCGTGCACTACCATTCATGACATTTTTTTCTCTAAAGTTTTACATTTCTGTCTCTGGAGATAAAGAATAGCATTAGAGATGGGTTCACAAGAACCCATCAATGGTGATTGCATTATGTTCTTTTTAGAAGAAGCAAATTTAACAGATACAGAAATTGACAAATATTGTGTATGCCTGCACATACCTACTACACACACACATGTATAATATATATATATATATACATACACACACACACACACACACACACACGTTAGTGTTAGTGGTGGGTCTCCCCTGAATTTAGAATGTATACAGACTTATGTATGAATGATAGCAGTGGGTAGCTCCTGAACTAGAATGTATACATATGTATGTACACATGTTAACAGTGGGTAGCTCCTGAACTAGAATGTATACAGACATATGTACACATGTTAACAGTGGGTAGCTCCTGAACTAGAATGTATACAGACATATGTACACATGTTAACAGTGGGTAGCTCCTGAACTAGAATGTATACAGACATATGTACACATGTTAACAGTGGGTAGCTCCTGAACTAGAATGTATACAGACGTATGTATACATGTTAACAGTGGGTAGCTCCTGAACTAGAATGTATACAGATGTATGTATACATGTTAACAGTGGGTAGCTCCTGAAGCTAGGACTTATATAGACTTATGATGCAGGTTAGTAGTGGCTCTCTCCTGAAACTAGAGTATATATATACATGTTAGGGGTGGGTATCTCCTAAAGTTAGGATGAGCAGCTTCTCAATGAGAATTTAATGAAACTTCCTTCTCCACCCCAAAACCCTAAGAAAAGTACTGTCTCCTCTAAGAAGGCAGTGAACAGAAAGGTACAAGATTCTGAAGCAGGATTACCATCAGAAGGATTTGGCTTTGGGCTCAATTAACAACCCGGCTGGTTTCTTAGCTCTTTGGTGGCAATATCACTCCTCCTAACACTTAAATTGTGAGGCAGAAGTTCAAGATGGCCCCTCATCGCAACATTGCTGACTTAGGTTTGGGTCTACACCATCTAACCTAACATCTCTATGCAGATATGCCCACCTTTACCCACAGTGAAAATACATTTCAATTGCAACTTGTTCTTTCTCATCTGAGAGCGCCAAAATTAAGCATCCTCTAGTTTCTAATTAAAAAAACATTTACAAAGTAACACATGTGCAAGAACTCCTCACAAGTCATAGAACATAAAACTTACAGCTCACTCCAGACTCTGCTCCAGCTCCCTGTACCAAATCACATGAGTCAGCTTGTTGGAATGGGCTGTTTCACACTTTGTCTTAATACGATGCCATCTATTAAGTCCGCCAAGGAAGGAAGGATAGTCTCTTTTTGTTTTACAAGCTTTAATTAGCTATCAACTTCACAACTCTTGTAAATAAGAATCTATCTTCCTGTTTTCAACTGAAAAATAAACATATTCATCAGAAGAAAAATTAAAACACTACAAATGGCTCTTTCTTCCAAGGTCTGTCAAGGCCTGGCCTCAGAGGACCTCCTGGATGGCCAGGCTTGAAAGGAAGTAAAGGGGAGAGAGGACCCCCTGGAAAAGGCACTGTGGGCCCTCCCGGACCCCTGGGCTGCCCGGGTTCACCAGGTCCACCAGGCCCACCAGGACCTCCAGGACTTCCAGGTAAAGATATAAAATGGAGTCCATTGCCCTATGACAGGTGCCACAGAACTTCCTGAGGACAACCACATCAAAGCCATCTGAACTCAGACATGGTCACGTACCTGTGTACAACCTAGAAAATGTAAATAAAACAACAATACATCTTTGTAAGCACACATCTTCTCTTGTAGAGAAACTTCTAAAGGTGCAGCTTGCACCAGAAGGATGGAAGAAATGCATGTAAAATGATATGTATATCCAAAAAGCAAATAAGATTAACTCGTGTGTGTGTGTGTGTGTGTGTGTGTGTGTGTGTGTGTTTAGTGGTAGTGTTACTATTGTTTTGTGTTGTGTCAGTGTTGATCATTGAACCCAGGGCCTCAAGCATCACGTGTCAGACCAGCACTCTAACCACTGATACACACAGACAAAAAACTGATCTCTGACGGTGTCTTTTCTTAGGTAACATTGTTTTTCAACCGGGACCACCTGGTGATCGTGGAGTACCAGGCAATATAGGACCTCCAGGAGACCCAGGAATTGGCGGGCCGAAAGGTTTGTTCAAACCTAGTGGTATGCTGTTAAAAAAAAAAAAATCCACTTCCATCACGGCTTCATCAATTTTTTACCCTCTCCAAGCAGCAGTGATCTCTCAAGTAGTCAGAGAATTACCTCTTTTCCAGCCAGTTACCTAGAAGCATCCATTTATCTGTAAGTCAGTAATTCAGTTAGCATGCTAAGCCTGAAGTGAGTCCGTCCTAAGTGCACAGGGAGAAATCGAAACAGTAGATTCTTTATGTGTAGATTCTTCAACTTTCCTCTCTCAAAGACTCATAACTCACAAGAGAACATACACAGAAATGTAAATTAATACTGGGATTAGTTTCACAACATTAAAAAATGTTTCAGTAAATACGGTGGGAGGGGAATACCTGTCCTTTCCGGCCACTCTGTGCGACTTGTAATCCTATGCATGCGCTGTCCCGTTGCAGGAGAACCAGGCCTTCCGTGCACAGAGGTCCATTGCATCCCAGGGCCCCCTGGTCTCCCTGGATTTCCAGGACTAGATGGTGTCAAAGGTATCCCAGGTATGGACACTTTGTGTGAAAATTTGCAGCTTTGTGGGGACAGAAAAGTAAACAGACTGGGACCTTGGAAAGGGTGTTAGGTTGCCTGAGTGGCATAATGAACTTAAAGGAAGAGTTCTGAAGTCACTGTGTTACCACGAAGTCAGTCAAAATCTCTGACATCTTTTTTTCCAGTTCCATTTGGGTAACTGAGTGCTAATGAAGCCTTCTCCCGCCCCCCCCCCCGGGAATTGTAAAGGGAGTCCTGCTGGGGACCCACAGAGGAAGCAAGGGACCCCCTTTGCAAACACAGAGTCCTTCTCCGTCAGTCCCGCTTTTGAGAGAGTCGATGACATCCCCAGTATTTGCTTGTCCAGTAAGGCGTGAGGGCAGTAAAAATTAGCAGCCATGCCCACAGCTGTAGGGGTGGTGGTGCTGAGAAAGCCTGAAGGGCGGGCACACTTGAGCAGCCTGCCAGGTACTCGGCTCCAGCCGATTATACTCCAGCATTCTAAGTCCTTTTTCATAACAAAGATTTTTATTTAAAAGCTTGAATTATTTTATTTAGCATTAGGTTAATTTCTATCTCAAAAAATTGATGGATCAATTTTTTAAGGGGAAAACATCATTGGCTATGCTATCTTTTCATGTGTGGGACAGACAGGAGATTCGCACATTTGGAGGGCTGTATATCTGAGCATACCTGCTTAGCATTCATGACAGTGGCTAAAGGCTGAAAACATAGCTTACATGGTGAAAAAAAGCAGTTAGCTAAAAAGAAAAAAAATAGCCTAGCCAGATAATAGTCAAAATGTTTTGACGTTAATCTCGACATCTATACTTATTGACAAATTGACAGGTATCTTGTATGATTCTAAAGTAGTATATACATGAGTCTCATGAATTTATGGATGTGAAGATTTACAATATATTCTAAAATTGAGCAAATGCTAACTTTGTCATGGTAGATTCACAGTTTTTATTTTCTTCTGTATAATTTTCTTTCAATGAGCATATATTATTTTTACTGTAAGAAAAGTAAATATATAATATATATACCCTTAAAATTGCAAGGTTGAGAGGGCTGGGAAGCTGGGATCTAAGTGTTCCAGTTGACCACTTTGCCTACATGGACGGGATAGGAATTCTTCTTTGGTCTTCAGCAGGAAATGTTTTGTCTTCTCCATACACGGCACTGCTCTGCTCAAAAGATCGTAATCAATTGCTTTGCAGGAGGACGAGGTGCACCTGGCATGAAAGGAAACCCGGGGTCCCCCGGAAGCCAAGGTCTCCCAGGATTTGCAGTAAGATCTCATAGTTATAAACTTTAGTTTCAGCTCGGAAAGCTGAGTTCTCTACAAATATGACTGCATCCCACATGGGTCCGCAGGGAATGGCAAAGTGTAGGTTTTGAACTCAGGAAACGGAAGGTGCGGTCACAGGAGCTTGTTGAGTAAATGAGTGAATTGGTGAATTTATTCATGCACACGTCATTTTTGGTGGTGGCAGATATAGAAATTAGATCACTGCCTGGGGCTGAGTGTGGAAACCGGGATTGACGATAGATGGATTCGAGGGTTTCTGTGGGTGCAATGAAGATGATTTAATGCTGATTATGGTTAAAATCATTAAATTTTACTGATACATAATCATATATACATATCTACATATTTAAATATATATATACTTGTTAAGAATCAATTTTATGGTATGTAGCTTATACCTCAATATATCTTTATATGCCTTCATATCTCAGTATAGTTGTTACAATTACGGATCATCTGTCATTTTACTGTTATATATAACCCTGTTATTAATTCTATTTATTATATAATGAGCCAGAAAGTTATATTTGATAACTAAGAGATGCATGTTAGAATTTATCAACTCGAACATAGTCTGAATTCTGATGGTGCTATGGCAGATAGAATTTCTACCACTATGTCAGTGAAGGAATTATTGCTTTAATCCCAATGACTTATAATGTCTAAGTGGCTTCTTTTTCATTTTGGGAAGTTAAAAAGCAAAACAAAGTAAATAAAATGTTTGGCACGGTATTTGTGGCACAGAAAAAGCTCACATTGACAGCTAAATTTGGTGACGTATACCTGTAGTCCTAACACTGGATACTGAGACGGGGTTGCTGGGACTTCCATGTCAGCTTGTCCACAGTTTGAGACTCTGTCTTTAAAACCACTCCTCCCCGCCTCCACCGAAAGGAATGTATGCTGAAAGATATCCATGTTCTAGTATTTTCCTCTAAAGCAGAAGAGACACTCAGAGACCAAGGCAGGCACATGGGCGGTCTCTGATACAGGCACTGGGCTGTCTACCCTTCAGAGAGCAGCGTCACGGGTCTTCGTGTACAATAACTAATCAACTTCTAACATATGTATTTAATAGTATGTGTATATTAGGAGTTTTATAAACATACAACTACATATGTCTGTCAACATAAAAATATTAAATGTGTTTTAGGGGGAAATTCATGTTTATTAAAATTGAAAAGTTCTTCTTGAGAATGTTTTTACAACTGACCAAGAACAGTTCTTCCAGAACAGAAGGCCGACTCCCTTTTGTGTCACCATAGGGATTCCCAGGGGACCAAGGGCACCCAGGACTGAAAGGAAGCAAAGGTGAAACACCTCTACCCTGGGGGCAAATGGGTGACCCAGGTGAACCTGGACTCAGAGGCCTGCCAGGGAGAAAGGGCTTCGATGGAATCCCTGGAAGTCCAGGAGCAAAGGGATCGCCAGGACCTAGAGGAGAACCGGTTCGTATTTAGAATTTTTTTATTTTTTTTTACACCTTCCACTCTATAGTAAAACACTCAGAATCCAGGAGATAATGTGATCACCAAAATTACGTAGTTCTACACTCTAGTCACAAAGTAAGACATCTTCAAAATAGCAGTAATAACCCAAGCAGATATTCACAGTATTTGGACAAAATGAGCTCCTTTCAATGGCTTAGCCCAGCTAAAACTCTATGCTGATAACAACACTGGTTCACACCCTGTATCTCAATATGTGGGTGGAATGTATTTGTAGAAAAACTCCAAAAAATGGGGATAAGATATGGCTCAGTTGGCAGAACCCTTCCACACACAGAGGAAGTGCTGGATTTAATCCTCAACGTGGAATAAATGGGACAGGAGTGCCCACATCTGTAATCCATGCTGGAGGAAGTCATAGCAGAAGTTCAAGGTCATTCTTAGTTACGTAGAAAGTTCTAGGCCAACATGGGCCATGTGAGATCCAGTCTCCAAAAATAAGGAGAGGAGCCGGACTGGAAAGGAAGAAGAGAAAAGGAAAAAAGAGAAAGTTACTAGTAAAGGAAATTTTTAGCAAACATTTTTGGGATTGTTCTTATTCTTCTACATAAGTGCATACAAGATACAATATTCAGGGATATATTAGTCAAATGAAGAGATAGAATGTCTAAAACATTTCAGTTCGTGCAAAGGTTATTCTTTCCCAAGGATAGAATTTGTCACACATTCAACTGGAAAGGTCATGGGGTGACACACCACGGGTGTCCCACAATGTACCTATGAGAAGTTTGCCCAAGTGAATCTACAAAATGCCAGCTTTTCCACTTTTCCAAAGCTTTAATCAGATTTATTCAATACAGAGGATCTTAAGTGGGACAGTGGGGGAAACTTGGTAAGCAAGTTTGAAGATACACTCACACACACACACACACACACACACACACACACACACACACACACACTCATAAGTTATTTACAGATCTTCTTAACAAGGTGAATCCAACTCGCCGGAATGTAGATACTGTAGGCAGTTTTTCCTGGTGCATCTGCAGGACCAGGGATTCCCAGACAGCCTCCGTGGTCCCCTGTTTGCGCTTGAACTACCCTGCGGTAAGGAAATACTGAATTGAGACACTGCCGAACATGTTCCCGTTGTCACAGGCCCTGAGTGGAAGGAAAGGGGACCAGGGACCTCCAGGGGCTCCTGGATCACCTGGCCCTCCGGGACCCCCAGGACCAGCTGGACCACCGGGCTATGGACCTCGAGGAGAAACAGGTCCAAAGGGAACACAAGGAGTTCCTGGAGCCCCGGGACCACCTGGAGAAGCCGGTTGGTTAGTTTTTTCCAGTCTTGCTTTCCTGCGAAGTGGGGGATGGTTCTCACAGCCTACAAGGCTCTTTCAGAACTAATGAACATATACATAAATCTGTTCCTGGCAAGTCTGTCTCCTCGGAGATTGGGAAAGATGTGACAGAGAAAATCCATTTCCTCTGTAACAGGAAGTTCATCTGAAACTTCCTGTAGTCATTGCTTACTATGACTGATATCAATACACTTTCCAAGGGTTGGGTAGAATTCAGCTACAAGACAGGAGGGGCAAAAAGCAAAATATAAATAACTAACTAAGTAAATTAAATTAGAATAAATTGATCTGAAGAAGTGTCTTCCCTTGTATCTGTGACTCCAGGTTATAAACCAAACATCAAAACAGCTAAGATATGTGAAAATCATCGATAATAATTTTAAAGCCCATGTGACTTTGGCGTCCCACAGGTATTGGATAGGTCCCTACTGTGGAGAGTTTTCAACAAGTCATGCCTGTGTGGTATTTATCACTTCAGTGAACACTTAAACAGTGATTGATTGGAAACCCTTTCTGTCCAAATCATCTTTATCAAGATTCGGGTACCACTCCATAGAGTTGATATGTCATCAAGTGAATGTATATTTTTATCCACATGTGTGTAAAGCTTATTTAATGACATTTATTTTTTTTAAACTTGGAGACTGTTGTTCTCATCCAGGGATTTAGCAAACTACATGGAAGCCCAAACCTAGCCCATCAGTGAATTTCGTGTGGTCCAAAGTTAAGAAGGGTTCCTATTGTTTTTTTTAGCAATTGAAGAAGATTTTAATAACATTCTAGTACAAATTAAAATTTATAGAATCCAAATTACAATGGTCATACGAGATTATTGGGATTTAGCCACACTTCTGTGTTCTTGGCAGCTACTGAACAATGACCAATGATCTATTACAATGTAGCTGTAATAGATCAGAACTACAAAGCCCAAATTACTTACTGCCTGGACCTTTATATAGTCTATTGACTCTTGCTTAATCCTTCATCCAACTCTCTTCTGTTCTTTCTAAATATGAATGTATCAAATTCTCCCATCATGTTTTTATAGTTTTGAATTAAGCCATTTTTTATTATTATTAATGTATGATGGTGATAAGACTAATCACAAACATGGTTTAACACTGGCTACTATTTTCAGAGAATTCCCTTAAATATTTACCTGCAAGGTGATCATTATTTCCACAGTGACATAGAAGGAACTTCTCAAAGAGGTTAAGAAATAGGTCCACGCCCACCGAGCTTGCAAACAGCAGTGCCAAGCTCCAAATCCGGGCCCCACAAGCCGAGTCAAACTTGTTGTTTTGTTCAGTAGACCTCACTAGCTTTCCGTGAACATCAGCCATTCAATAAACTGGTACCCTGCCACTATTCTCCAACTTCACTCCTACTATCAATTCCTGGAGCAAGTAAGCTTTCATTTCATAGGCCAGCCTGCTGGGCTATTTTATTTCTTTTTGTTAATAATTTATTTATTTTTATTTGCATTGGTGTTTTAACTGTGAGGGTGTCAGATCTTGAAGTAACAGACAGTGTGACCTGCCATGAGGATGCTGGGGATTGAACCCAGGCACCCCTGGATGAGCAGTCCTGATTTTAACAGCTGAACTATCTCTCCAGCTCCCCCTGCAGGGTTATTAAGTAAAGCTAGGCTCAATGAATATTTGCAGATCAACTAGAAAAGTTTCTGCAGACTGGTCACCCCTGAACTACTTTTGAAACCCACAGAAACAGGGCTTGGTTTTATTTTCCTTGGAATGTATTTAAATTCCTTCTTAATAGTTCCCACGGTTGCAAAAACATACTTTAATACACAACCCAATATTACAATCATGTCTTTTTCTTAAGGTCTTAAAGGAGAACCGGGCATATCAACACCAGTTCCAGGTCCCCCAGGACCTCCAGGGCCCCCTGGGCAGGCCGGTCGCCGAGGTCTACCTGGTGAGTACCCCTCTTTCCAAACACAGTCCGTGACATCAGATGGCGCTCCCACTTTCCTGGGAAAATACCACTCCCATTTTAAGGAAAAGAAAATACATTCATTGGATCTGAAAGAGACTACAGGTGGGAACCATTCTGAAAAGCAAGCAGGCAGGGGGCTTTCTAATGTCCTTTGAGGTTATCCACAGGCTCCCTGGTGCTTCTGAAGCAACAGTTCCAAAAGATAACGGATACAGTTGCTTACAGAGGTTATAGAGCAGAGTGATCCCCATGGCTTCTGCTGGGAGAGCAAGCAGCGCCTATCCCACGAATCAGTGTGTTTCCCGCAGCACCTTTATTTGAAACTTGATTTACCTACAAAAGTATTTGAAATTTAATTTTGATTTATAGAGGAAGACATATCACTCAAGATATTTAGGATCTTCTTAAATTATTAAATTATATCATTTGTTTGTTTGTTTATTGGTTTTTCAAGATATGGTTTCTCTGTGTAACAGCCCTGGCTGTCCTGGAACCCACTTTCTAGACCAGGCTGGCCTTGAACTCACAGGGATCCACCTTCTTCTGCCTCCCAAGGCTGGGATTAAAGGCATGTGCCTCCACTGCCCTGGGAAGTTACATTTTTAAAATTCATAGCAGTTCCTGACCTCTAGCCCACTGGATAGGAAAGAAAGGCTGATGTTACCTTAAAACGTATTTCACAATTTCCAGGAAGCGCTGGGAGGACACAGAGAACACAGACATTTCTTTAGGAGAACAAATGAAAAAAATTCACTGATGTGTGCATGTATGTGTTTTTAAGGTTTGCCTGGACCTATGGGAATATGTGAGCCTGGTCTTCCTGGACCTGATGGTGAACCAGGGCTCCCAGGAATTGGACTTCCTGGGCCTCCAGGACCTAAAGGTAAATTAAAAACTGTGGAATATAAGGTCCGCTGTGGATGCTTTGAAGCTATAACCATGAATAAAATAGGAAACACATCATCTGTGGCACAAACGATGCTGCCCAAGACTCTTCAGAAGTCTTAGGACAGTATCAGGTGAAAAGACAGAATTCGCATTGGGCCAGGCACTATATTAATCATATTTTTTCTTTCTGCACTTTAACATATTTATTTGGTGTGCCATGGGGATAGGGAGTACATGTGAAAGTTAGAGGACAATTGCCGGACTCCATTCTCTCTTTCCACCATGCGGATCCCAGGGATCGAACTCAGGTCAGTGGAAAACTCTATATGCTGAGCCATCGTCACACAGGCCCGCCAATCATGCTTTCTAAAAAAGCACAGAAAACTAGCAAAAAACCAAAAGCCTTGGAAGGTAATTCTCTAAATAGGTAATAGCAATTCTTTCTAGTCATAAGAATTTTTTATTTAACTCTGCCCTTCTTGGGTTTATGTATTTCTTGAATTCCACACAGTTTTAAATAAGAGATTAAATACTAATCTCACATTGGCCTGGGGCTATATGGTATAGCAGTAGAGTGTGTGTTTAGCGTGGATAAGGCTCTGAATTCATTCCATAGCATCAAATAAAACCCCAGGCTTCCCTGTGAGCATGAAAACAATTAGAGTAAGTATTCTGCTTTAAGGAAAGTTGCCAGGGCTGGAGAGATGGCTGAGCAGGTATAAGCAGACACTGCTCTTACAGAGTCCTGGAGTTTGATACCCAGAACCTGGATCAGACATCTCACACTTGCCTGTACCTGTAACCAGGGGGGACCCTGGTGCCTCTGGTCTCTGTAGGCATTGGCACTCATACTGACATGCCCACATACATAGACCTAATTTTAAGATGATAAATCTCTTCAACAAGGAAAAAGAAAGATACTGTTTTCATCAAAATAGAGACATTCCAACAACTCCAGCTGCTTATACTGAATAATAATTTGAGCAGTGCCTCTGATAAGCACATCAGACAAAATCCAGGCTAGGATCCATTCATAAAAAAAAAAAAACCCTCAGGCACTGGGCTATTATGTAGAACTGTAGGCTTTATGATACCTTTGTGTTTGTTTCACAACTGCCTAAATTGTTTGCTAAAATACAATCGTTTTGATATTTCACCTCTTGTTAATACATCATTGTTGATTGCGCATCTATTCGACCCATGTAAGGTAACATTTAGCAAATGAAAATCCAACCCCCGAAGCAGGTTTGATTCTAATTTCATGAATTTCTTCCTTCATGAACTAATGGAGCCTGGCCCATATTTTGCCTAGTCATTCCTGGGTCTTCCATTAACAACCTGCCTGCTAATTTTGCAACTCTGGATCCACTCTCTGGACAAATGCAGGAAACTTTGGAAAGTAGAGCTAGCCAGAGCTAGAGGACCAGAGAGCTGTACTGTAGTGCATCCACTGGGCCTAGAGGACCAGAGAGCTGTACTGCGGTGTATCCACTGGGCCTAGAGGACCAGAGAGCTGTACTGCGGATGCATCCACTAGAGGACCAGAGAGCTGTACTGCGGATGCATCCACTGGGCCTAGAGGACCAGAGAGCTGTACTGCGGTGTATCCACTGGGCCTAGAGGACCAGAGAGCTGTACTGTGGATGCATCCACTGGGCCTAGAGGACCAGAGAGCTGTACTGCGGTGTATCCACTAGAGGACCAGAGAGCTGTACTGCGGTGTATCCACTGGGCCTGACTCCATAACTCTGCACTGGAGTAGTTGAGGTTTAAGAATTTTCTTTTTCTTTTTTCTTATTGAAACAACTTTCATAGCAAGGCAATTTGACTTTCAACTCAGTCTTTTGTTTTGGTTTTTATTTTTGAACTGCTAATTTATCCGTTGGTTTTATCATCATCCAAACATTTATAGAAGCATCTCTCTACCTGGATGCCTCATCAATGTATTTGATAAAGGAAATATAGCTCATAAACTTTCGATGAGGCTAATCTCCAATGTTTACTGCTTGTGTTTTGTGTTTTTTTGTAGGAGATCAAGGTTTCCCAGGAACAAAAGGATCACCTGGTTGTCCTGGGGAACCGGGAAAGCCAGGCCGTCCTGGAGAACCAGGCCACCCAGGAGCCAAGGTCTGAAGCAACTGACACACTGAGTTCAGGGCAGGCCAATTACAATCAGCAGTTGAAATGTCCTTATCAGACAAGACACTTGGATTTAGAAATTCTCAGTATATTTACAAACAAAGATACTAATTTTCCAGGATATTTGTAGATATTAGTTTTTAAGTCCCTGTGGAAACTCACATATCTATTCTTTTATTAATGACTTCATAAACATTCAGAGTATATAGGGACACTCACATTTTCTTCAGCGGATATGGACGGCATATCCTGAAGCAGTATTTTGCGGCAAGGTCATTGTCTAAAATTGAAAGGGAAATATTTGCTGAACTGTGGTCTCTTTGCAAACAAACTCAAAGCACCCCTAGCAAGCAGAACTGAGAAGCATTCCACTGGGGACACTAACCTAATGTCTCTGCTGCAGGGAGAACCAGCACTAGCCAAGCCTGGGGAACCTGGAAAGCCTGGCTTTCCAGGAGAAAGAGGCAATCCTGGGGAATGTGGAGAAATCGGACTCCCTGGGCCTCCAGGCCTCCCTGGACCTCCAGGAAAGGACGGACCTGATGGGCCTCCAGGTACAAGGTCAAGTGTGATGACCTTTCTCCTCAGCGAGCTCCACTAGGTGCTCTAGGGGGCTCTAAGCACTTCCATCTCTGTGAATAAATCAGTGAAAAAGCCTAGTTCTTTTTCCATTCAGGTTGGCTGTTCTATGTTCCTCCCCTCCTTACTTCTTCCTTTTTTCCTGAGTGTCCTCTATCCAAGCATATTGATGGTTTCAGACAGAGGTGTGGTTGGGGAAGGTGAAGTCACAGGAGGATGAAAGGACAGTAGCCCTGGGACCTTGGGCTCTGGCACCTGATCAAATGCCTGGAATCTCTATTGCAGGAGACCCAGGACAGCCTGGACCACCTGGAGCAAAAGGAACCCCAGGGAGGTGCACGCAAGGACCCAAGGGTGTCCAAGGACTTCCGGGCCTAAATGGATTGAAAGGGCAACCAGGTACGAGGAAGGCCTCCCATTCAGGAACTAGGTAGGCAGATGGCTGGCTGGGTAGGTGGCCTCTGGCTCTGTCCTTTGGAAACTGTCCAGCAACAAGTCCTGACTGCTGTTCAGCAAGACATGTTCTTTTTGGAAATATGACCCTGGCTTTTATGGATATTCCAATTAGCAGTGGGTACTGGTTATACGAAGAGACTCAAACTTACCATAGTGAGTTGACTTGTTCCTTTTATGGAAGGAAATATAACCCCCACCAAGAGCTTAATGATAAAGATAGACTGGCAGGTAGATGAGTCACTAATATATATCCATATGCATAGACTTTCAATCAGTGGTTTACTTTTAGAACTTCCTAAGGAAATAGCAGCTTTATGATGATGAAGGCAGAGAAAGCGTACACAAAGCTACCTGTTTAGCTGTAAACTAAAATATGTAGTTGATTACATCATAAGCAACATGAAATCAATATCTGTGAAAATAAACCCAAGGGAATAAGGTTGAATGACCTATTGACTGGGAAGCATACTCTACCCACTTGGGCCCTTTCAACCAGATCTGGTGCTGGCTCCTAGGAAAAGGCCTTTAGAACTGCGCTGAGTGTCTGCAGACTAGCATCCTGCTTACCTGTTGCAGATAAATTCATGGCTAACACTTCGTCATTAGAGTGGCACCGCTGTTTGCAGAACATATGGGGGTTCACTTCTTGGGAGCTGCTGTGTCGGCCTGCGGTGAAGGGCTGGTAAACGGCATAGAGCGCAGTCCTGGGATGCATCTGCAGCTCTCAGAAATAGACATGAGCACTCTTCCTCGATCACTGCGTGACCCCGAAAATGGATAACATTAGAGCAGTGGGGATTTGAGAGACTGTAGGAGAGACAATAAACAAACACACAGATCGGTGTGCTGTTTGCCCAACATCATATAGCTAAACAATCAACAATGAAATGCTTTGGGAGGTGCTAGGGGAAGCATTTGTTTAAATCACTCATTCATCTCTTCATCTGTAGGTAGAAGAGGTGATACAGGGCCAAAGGGAGACCCTGGCATCCCAGGCTTGGACAGGTCAGGAATGCCTGGAGAACCTGGCCCACCAGGAATGCCCGGTCATCCAGGTGAGATAGGACCACCTGGCCGGAAAGGACATCCCGGAGCTCCAGGATTCCCAGGGCTACCAGGTATTCTTTGTGCCATTTCTTCAAAGTCTTCTTCCACATTTTTCCCTCCAGGTGACTCTGCACACTGTATGCTTCTTCTTTCCGCTTAGTCTATTTTTTCTCCTAAATCATTTTAAGAGGGAAGGGTCAAGAGGCAGGAGAGTAGAATAGAACCATTACATTTTATAATTACCCAGGATATGGTTATGTTTGCTGTGGAGTAATTTTGTATATTATAAGACACCAACTAGAATTTTATTGAGGTTTTTGCATTTATATTTGCAAGGAACACTGGTCAGTGTTCTCGTGATGGCTCAATCCTGTTTGGACCAATGCTGGCCCTGTAGAGAACAGGCTGGAGTGAGTTCTCCTGCACAGTTTCCTGGAAAAGCTTATGAAGAACTACTCCTCCTTGACCACATGACAGAGTTCACTAGCGAAGTCATCTGGGGCTGGACTCTTTTTGTGTGGAAAGTCTTTAAATTATCAGTTCAGGGTCTGGAGAGATGGCTCAGCAGTTAAGACCACTTGATGTTTTCCCAAGTGATCCACACCAGGTGGCTCATGACCACCTGTAACTCCAGCTCCAGGGGATCTGCCATCCTCTTCTAGCCTCTCCAGTCACCTATACACATAATTATCAGTTTGCTGTAATTTATGATGACTAGAAACAGCTCTAGTTGATTTTCTATTGTTCCGCAAGTCCATTTTGGTTCCATGTTGCTCTAGAAACTTGCCCATTGTATCTAAGTCATCTACAGTGTGGTCACAAGACTATTCACGTTATATCTTCCTAATTCCTTTGAATTTGTGGTTGTTTAATTCTTCTTTCATTTGTAAAGAACATTCTGCTTCCTTGAGACATAAGGACATCACTGGTCTCCTCTCCAAAGAGACCACGATAATGGCCTAACTGACGCATTATGCTTCAGTTCCTATTATTGGGCTTCTCTTGTGTACCAACTCTATTCTAGTTCACATCTCCCATAGTAGGAGAGCAATAAGAACTACATTTAAAAACCAACTTTAGGATGAATAAGAACAAAGTATTATGAAATACATAAATGAAAACATCAGAATAAAACTTTATCACTTAGTAAACTACTTTTCAAAACAATGAAAAAAACTAATTTCACTAGGTACTATGAAGGAACAAAATGAGAGGTGTAGAGAAGGAAGTAATACGGCTGATGCACCGGAAGCTCAGGAAACACTGTTGTCAATTCTGGTGTGATTTGCTACAATGATATACAGACCCAAGTTTTAAAAGACGTTGACCCATCTCTTACCCAAACTTGGATATTTTCCTATTTACAAAAATCACTCTCTCCCAACTTCTCTGTCTATAATATTTTGTTTTCTGGAATATTTTGTTTTTTTATAGTTTATACATCATGGAGCATTTTGTGTTAATTTGTCCCCACAGGCGAGAAAGGAGAGCTTGGGATGATGGGTTATCCTGGAACCACTGGTCCTCCGGGGTCTCCTGGGAAACCAGGTTCACGGGGGCAGAGAGGTCAGTGCTGGTGTCTTTCTCGGTGGCATGAGGTATTGACAGTGCTTATCTACTTAGTTGCAAAATAAATGACATTTGTTCTTTAAGAAAATAGTTGTGAGGGAAGAACATATTTGGGTTTTCTGTGTTCCCTTCTCCCATTGGCATGGAGCTGATTTTCACCCTGCACACTACACCAGCACCATTATGCTTAAGGCTGTGTGTTCAGAAATACTATCAACTTCTTAGCACCGTTCACACTTCTATTTTATCATGCGCTCTGCTAAATGCTGATTTCTAATGCAGTGCTTATGAACGAAGGACCTGATGTGGTCACTTTTGTCTGTCAGGTAGCCTTGGAATCCCAGGAATAAAGGGGGAAAGAGGACGCCCGGGAGCCAAAGGTGAACGAGGAGAGAAGGGAAATCCTGCATCTCCCCAAATTCCACATTTAAAGGGGGAAAAAGGAGAACCGGGACTCAAAGGTAAAGAACTTTCTATGTTAAGAGTCGGCTGATTTGGGGGCTACAGAACTATCTGAGCAAACCTCTTTAGCTGACAAGTGAGGACGGTGTTGAGGCTGAGCATGAACAATACTATGTCGTTCATTGAATGCATTCACTTTTATTTTTGCATTCTGGTCTGCTGTTTTTAAATGGATACTAGCTGATTTTTTTAAAATATTTATTTATTTATTATGTATACAATGTTCTGTCTGTGTGTCTGCCTGCAGGCCAGAAGAGGGCACCAGATCTCATTTCAGATGGTTGTGAGCCACCATGTGGCTGCTGGGAATTGAACTCGGGACCTTTGGAAGAGCAGGCAATGTTCTTAACCGCTGAGCCATCTCTCCAGCCCCCACTAGCTGATTTTTTTAATCAGATACCTCAAAGCCCAGATTTTTAAGAAGTCTATGTAAATATGACATCTATTTCTATGAAACTTACACAGCAATGTTCAGAGCATCACATGTTGAAAGCAATCTAGGAGCCCTTTAACACAGGGAGGGACACAGAGAAAGCGGTGTATGTGCACAGTGCAATTCTTTTCAGAAGCATGAAGAAAAACAAAGTGAGGACATTTGCAGGAAAATGGAAGTGACCAACAAGAACTACATTAAGTGCATTCAGATTCAGACAAATGCCGTATGTTTCTCTCATGTGCGGATCCACGCTATCACATAGTGCTCATGGAATGAGAAACTATATGCAAAGCTGCCTAAGGAAACCGAGAGGGCTGATGGGAGCAGGGGATTAAAAAAGGAGGTAGACTAGGATCTGCAGGGGAATCTGCTCAAAGTAAATTTACATTCTTGCATGAAAATAGTCTTATGAAAGTCATTTTAGTAAGGTAAACAATATTGTTTTCTTCTTAAAAGAGTCAGTCAGGTGACCAAATTATTTTTGAGAAAGGAAAACTAGGAAGTGGTTGTTATTTATTTAAGCAGAGTGGTGAAGGTGTAGGTTGTCACAGCATTTTCAGCATATAGCTGAGGATCACAGATTCAAGAACAGCAAAAGGGAACATATTATCTAAGCCTCTCTAATATCTGCACAATCAACTTTTTAAAAATCTGTTTTTGAGACAGGACTGCATTATATAGTCCATGTGACCCTGAACTCATTATGTGTCCAGGCTGGTCTCAAACTCAAGATTCTCCTGATGTAAACCTCTTGGGTACTGGTGTGTCAGGACAAACCTCCTTTTTTTAAATGTGAATTTTAAACACAGAGATATCCACTCCAGATGTGGAGGAGACATAGAAGATACAAATCAGTGGTGGTTGTATTACTTTGAGAAACCTGCATGGGAAATAGACATATCTACAAAAAACCATGAACAATGTAAGGCATAAATGAGAAATATTATACTTTTTAGCCAAGGCCTACATATCATGTTCATGTACTACAGTAGGTTTGATAGATATCGACTCAATCTCATGGTAAGCCAAGGAGGTGGATCTGGTGGAGAAAGATCATATGTGGTTGAGAAATCAGGCGGCCATTGCTAATCTCATTTCTCACATAGGACTTGAGAGGTCAAGTCCCTTATCCAGTGTGTTTCTCCAGTGTTACTGTGAGAAGCAGCAGCTGGTTCCAGTGGTCATACCTGTCCTTCTTTGGGTGTGCTGCCATGTCTGGACCACAGACACTGGAGAGATGAGGGAAGCAGAAAACTCAGCAAATGCAATAGCCAGGGGAGCCTCCAAAAAAAAAAAAAGTTTTTGTGAGTGTGATTCAGACAAGCAAGTAACTGTTGGCTCCAAGGCTTTCTGAGGCTTCCACTGCTAGCTGAAGACCTTCTGGCAGCTGGTGGTCCCTGGAAGAAGGAGAATGTTCTAACTTGCTCTGACCAAAGGCAATATGGGGAGGAAATGTCTTACTTTGCTTACACTTCCAGGTCACAATCCAACATTAAGGGAAGTTAGGGCAGGAACTCAAGAAGAAACCAAGCAGAAGCCATGGAGGAATGATGGTTACTGGCTCCTCTCTGGCGTGCTCATTTATTTTTCTTATATAACGCAGAACAAAATATCTAGAGATGGTGTTTATTACCCATGAAAAGCTCTGCCCTCCCACCTCAACCACGATGTCTGACAGACATGGCCACAGACCAATCCCATCAAGGCAATTCTTCAGTTGAGCTTCTCCCTTCCCAAGTGACTCTAGGTTGTATCAAATTAGCAATATCAAGACAGGGGGCCAGTTGTTTTTTGTTTTGTTTTGTTTCAATGGTGTGGCCCATGATAGCTTACCCATGTTCCAGGGGATGTAGCCAAGACCTATACATACATGGGGAATACTAATTGGACCCAAGGGGTTATTTTAGAAGAAGGAAGAAGAGGAGGAGGAGGAGGAGGAGGAGGAGGAGGAGGAGGAGGAGGAGGAGGAGGAGGAGAAAGAAAAGGAAGCGGGAGAGGGGTATGGAGGGAGGAGTGTATCCAGTAGTTGTTGAAGTAAGGGAGAAGGAGTGGTGTATAATATCTAGAAACATTGTATTCATATGTGAAATTAAAAATAATGAGCATTAGAAAGAACTCAACCTCCTTATGCTGTGTACAAATCTTGCCTCCAGAAACAGGCCAAGTCTATATTACTTTTTAATGTTTCTGTGTTAGGCATTTTATTATATTCTGAATACATAGGTACAGCTTCCTGGTCACAGTGAAACTTAGAGTTTAGTTGGGGGAAATAAACATTAGTGGAACCTCAACCCTGTTTCAATCCAAGTAGTAAATCTTTGGCTTTGTGGGCCTCATGAGGGCTATATTGTACACTTTCTTTGACTTTGTTTGTTCTTATAACCCCTCTAATAATTTACATTGTTATACTGTTACAGTTTTACAAACCATCCTTTGGTCTCTAGCCATCTAAAATCAAGCCAGGGCCTTCAAGATAACTCCAGTGCTGAAAGCATTTGCCATGTCAACCTAAAGACCTCAGAGAAGAACCACACAAAGACTGAAAGAAAGACCCTGCCCTCCAGACACAGGCAGTAACACAATCACACCCACACAGGTTCATTATAAACACCCGCGCACAACTACACAGAGAGACATGCAGTGATACTGAGTGAAATCTAAAATAAGCGTTTGCATGGATGAATAAATAGAAATCAAGCCTGCAGGCGAGAGCAAACACAGGCATTGAACAGCACACATTCTTAGATGATGATCAACGGAAAACCGAAGGAGGAGACAACCTCACCCCTTCACCACTCCTTTCTGTGCACAGGCTATTATCTAGTCTGGAAACCCTGTCTCATCCCACACTTTCTTCATCCAATTAGCTTCGTGTCTTCAAGGCTGAGCCACAAAACAGAAGCCTCCCTTTTGTCTATAGTGCCCAGCTGCGTTACAGAACGTATCTCACTGTGCAGCAATTGCCTATTGCTTGGCTGTCTCCTCAATTAAGCACTGAAAACATGGCAAGAAGAACGTGACTTATGTTTATTTCCAGCAAACAGCACCAGACTTGTCTGTTAATTAGACACTAAATCCACAAGGATGTAAGTGTATATGCGGGAAAAGGCACAAAGCCAGGCCAAGGAGAGGCTGTAGAATGTTCCATGCAGTTGAGGAAGTTCGTAATGGATTGCTGATAAAAGAGTATCTGTGGACAAAAATAAGCAGGGGAATAAATCAATCAAAGTCGAGTTTTAGGGACTAAAGGGTGTCCTGGAACGTTAGTGATCTTCCTAGCCATGCGAGACTACGTTCAGTGCTACTGCTGAGTGACAGTATGAGTCTCATCAGGGTCTTTGACCTACACAATGCCTCGTAAAGCTTAATAAATGTACTGAGGATAGAATTGTTTATATAAGAATTGGCAGTATACTGTTTGACTTTAAAAAATGAAGAGGTATTTTGGCTACTAAATCTTAAAATATCTTATTGTTGTTTATAGCATTAGGGATTGAACCCAGTGCCTCATCATATTATTAGGGAAGGGACCTACTACTGAGCTACACTCCAACCTTTTAAACATCACTTCAATGCATCTCATGATGACAGTTGCCATCGATGGTGGAGAACTGTCTCAAGGCAGACGCTACGCTAATACTTCCTACATCTTAGTGTATTCGGCTCCTCTTAAAAAAACAAGCAGACAAAAAAGCCAGGAGCCCACGCTTCCCCATGCTCTTGATAAATGTGTGATGTTGCATTAGTCAATAGCCTATCGGTTTAGACCAGGATGAGAGTGAGTCTGAGATGCTTCAAGTTTGTTTCTCACCGGGTGAAACCCAGGGCCTCATGAATTTTAGACAAATGCTTTACAACTGACACATGTCTTTAAAATTTGCTCTTTAACTCTAGGATTTGTAGGAAATCCAGGTGAAAAAGGAGACAGAGGCATTCCAGGGTTACCAGGTCTGAAAGGCTTTGAGGGACTGCCTGGGCCTCCAGGCCCTCCAGGTAAGGCTAACTCTTCAATAAAAACATCATTCTCTAAGCTTTCCTAGACTGAACTGTAATGAACATACTTCTAGACTTTGGCTAAACATAAACTCTACCCTGAAAGTGTTCCAGGAGAAAGTTGCTCTAAATTAAACAAAAAAGAAAGGGTTTGGTAGCTAGCATCTATCTAAATTAAACCAAAAAGAAGGTGTTTGGTATCTGGCATCTACTGCCTAAAATATAACTCACATGTGGTTCCATTTTTACCCTCAAAGTTTTATTTTTAATGTGTCAGCAACAAACATTAATTAATGCTCTAGTCATTTTCACTTTTGCATCTTCCTTTTGTAAACTGCGAAGTAATTTTAAGCTATTAAACTACTCTCCTACTCCCAGTAACCCCAATAGCAAGATGACTTAGACAGCAATTGCCCTTCGTTTGCTGCCAGAGAGATACTGCTGTGTGGTCGCTCAGAGGAGCCTCTGCTGACGTTGGTCCTAGGACGGCTCTAAGCAGGGCTAAATCCAGTTTTCCACATTCTGAGTCTCCAGACCTAGGGGGAGCCCTAGCTGAAGGAGAAAGGGCAGCGAGCTTAGCCAGCTAGCCTAGGTGTTTTGTGCTTATCTATTCCATGGAGCACCAGCTAATCTATCATCCTGTTATGACAAGCCCTTGAGCTCACAAGTCAGAACTGTAGACTGTTCTATGTCTTGGATTGTTCTAGTTTTTCATTTAATAGAAAATTCTGTACTTGTCCACTCATGCGAGCAGAAGATGTGTGCTGAGCCCAGGAGCTGGGTCGTAAGTGACTCTGTTTATTCTCAAGGCCCTAGAGGAGACGTGGGACGCAGTGGAAATCCTGGAGGACCAGGGCCAGGCGGCATGCCGGGAAGCATGGGGAACATGGGTGTGCCAGGTAACACTATGATCCTGCTATTATGAGCCACTGAGCTCATGACAAGTCACACTGTAGACATGCTGTGTTTCCGATTGTTTTGTTTTGTTCATTTAATAGAAAGTTTATGTTACTAAGTGTTGCTTTTAGACAAAGGACTAGATATGAGTGATAAGAATCTCTGTATGTTCTATAATAATCATACATTATATAGCTCAGAATTGTGAAAAACATCTTCTTAATGCTTAGGATACATGGGATACTTTAAGATTCTTCCTTCACTTGTTTTACCTGCATCTGTTCTCATTTCAGGCCCTAAAGGGAGAAAAGGAACTTTGGGACTACCAGGTCTAGCTGGAAGACCAGGCCTTCCAGGGAGTCGTGGTCCCCAAGGAGATAAGGGGGAACAAGGTCATTCAGAAGGTGCAAGGCCAGGACCACAGGGTCCAAAGGTATATAGACCACTGAAATAGTTACATTTTGGCAAAAGTGGAGGTCCTTTTTGGTTTTTTTTTTTTGCTTTTGTTTTTGTTTGTTTTGTTTTGTTTTTGAGACAGGGTTTCTATGAAGCTTTGGAGTCTGTCCTAGAACTAGCTCTTGTAGATCAGGCTGGCCTTGAATTCACAGAGATCCATCTGCCTCTTCCTCCTGAGTGCTGGGATTAAATGACAAGATTCAGTGTGGGCAGAAGAGAAAACAAGAGATTTCTATACAATCGGCAGTTATGATTTTTTTTTTTTAACATATTCCTATTTTGAAGCTAAGGCTGTCTCATGCTCTGAATTTGGGAAATTTCTCCATCCCTGCAGTTTAAGTGTGCTCCCAGTAGGGGGCAGTGATGAACGGCACACAGAAACTGATAGGGCAGGGTTTCTTTCCTCCAGTTACAAACTGTGGCTTTATCTCATATAAAATTTTTGTTCTTGCTTTTCTTTTCATGCAGAACTTTTACATTTGACATGCAAAATTCTTTGTCTTATTAATATATAATAAAAGGCATAGACTAAAATAACAATACAACATCATTAAAAGGTAAACAAGACCCTAAGATGCCTGTATGTATGTATCCTTGTAGTTGCAGATCTTGAAATGTTTTCACGTCATTGCACAGAAGTCTGTTGCCTTGTTGCAGTGATCCTTCTCAGGGCTTGTGTTCCACCAGACTGAGGCTGGCTAATAAAACACTGTATGTGTGGCAGCAACTGGACGCTTGAGTGCGGCTTGGTTGCTCTTTTAGGTTTATTTCCATCCAGTCTTTCTTTCTGCACTTAACACTAAGAAGCAGAGATGCACAGTACAGAGTCATTACAGACATTCCAGTGAGCAGAGCTTCTAAACATGGGACTCTGCTCCTCCCTGGGGAAATCTACAGCATCCCGAGGGACCCACTAATCTGGTGAATTGGACATTGAGTCCTTGAGTGCATGTGTTTGTAAAGGAAACAGATGTCTTTTGTCAGCTGTTCAAGGGTTAAAGCACTCAGAACATAAAGCTCTCAGAAGTCATCTCTATTGGTCCAGGAGATTAGCCCTTTCTCTCATACCTGCAATTCCAGTCCTTGGGAGACGGAGACAGGATGAACAGTGGTGAAGGTCACCATTGACCACACAACTTGGAGGCCAGCCTCAGACAGCCACATGAGACCCTGTCTCAAGGCAGCAATGAAGAACCATTGCTGTTATTATTTCCATCATCTGCAGTAGTCATTGTCAAAACGAGAAGGAAGTTTTTAGGCAAGACAAAGACTCAAGAAAAGGAACTCTCATTATTTGGAGCACAATTTTCCCCCTGATTTTAACTGGTTTTCAGAAAACCAGGGAGATGCCTTCCACTGGGGTATTTTCTCCAAGAGCAGTCCTATTTGGTTGGATTCTTGTTCGGCTCTCTACCAGCTCTGTCTAGGCTCAGAGTTTTGCAGGTAACAACCACATGGAACCTGCAGTGTTCTCCGTTGGCCTCAGGCTGGTTTTTAGCAGGTTAGGGGGTTGCAGTAAGAAGATAATACATTCCAGTCAGCAGGATGGAAACTTTGTAAGCCACCGTCAGCCGTGCATGTTCTGCAGTATCATCAATCTGAGAAACAGGCGTAATGAATAGTACATCCATGAAAGGATGTTTTTAAACATGCGATATGCATACATGTGCCTTTAAGCACTGTATCCGCAAGACACCTCTCTGCTTAGCCTGTTTCCTACTCCCTTTCAGTTGGCACAGTTTCTGTAATTTCCTACTTGTGTGAATTTTTTATACCTAACTCCCAGCTGGCCTCTGTGGTCCATGAAGGCAGGGGCTGTATGCATCATATATGGGCAGTCTGTCGTCACATAGACCGCGTGCTGTCCAGGACCCCATCTTGGTTAAAAGTCCTACTATTGCTCTTTTGAAACCCTCTCAGTGTCTTTAAAAAGAGGGAGAGCAACACTTGCATTTTGCATTGGCCCTCACAAAATGTGCAGCTAACCTAGTCCCATACATTCAGGGTCCTGGCCTGTAGCAGACACTCAGCAGGGCCTGCTAAATGAATAACTTACTTACTTCTAACCACATGTCCTGCTTATATGATAACTTTAAACGTGTTTAACTGAATTTAAGGGCGATCCAGGATTGCCAGGTGACAAAGGAAAAAAAGGAGAGAGAGGCCCACCTGGGCCACCTGGACAATCGGGACTTGCTGGACCTGATGGAGCCCCTGGGAGTCCTGGAAGTCCTGGCCACCCAGGTGAGCCCTGTTTTACAGTTTGGAAAGGTAGAAACGGTGAGGATAGGATGCCCCTTACCTTTTAGCACCATTTCTGTAAACAGAAAGCTACTTTTGATGTATAGTGATGTGGGGTTCCCCTGTAAATGCTGTGAATATGTTTTATGACCATTGGTTAGTAAAGAAGCTGCTCTGGGCCTACAGCAGGGCAGAATAGAGTAAGGTGGGAATTCCAATCAGATAAAGGAGGAAAGAAGGCGGAGTCAGGGAGACACTATGTAGCTGCCGAAGGAGAAATATGCCGGGAACCATAAGCCACAGCCTAGTGGCAATACATAGATTAATAGAAATGGGCTAATTCAAGATGTAAGAGTTAGTTAATAAGAAACCTGAGCTAATAGGATAAACAGTGTTGCAATTAATATAGTTTTTGTGTGATTATTTCCGGTCTGGGTGACCAGGAAGGAATGAACAGCTTCCGTGTACATACATACTATAACTGTTTTGATTCAACTTTTAACTTCAAATTCTACTGCACTAAAAATTGTGAATTAATCAGAAGCAGCCTCATTTTACTGTTAAGGGGACCAGAACCTAAACACCTGCTCTTGTAATCAAAACATCTGAAGTTCTGTCTCAAAAAATTCAGCCAAGAAGCCTGAAATGATATGATTCCCGCACAGTCTTAGATTAGAATAACATAGCTAGCAGGACTTGTAATGCATGCATAGACTGGGTAGCTTAACAGAAGCCTGTTTGCTCACAGTCTGGAAGCCAGAACTCTAAGACCAAAATGCTGGTAAGGCTCATTCTTGTGAGACCTTGGGGTGTGGCTAGAGCCACCATTTTTTGCCCCCCCCCCCCTTTTGTTTTCATCCTAATCTCTTACAAAGATGCCACAAGTGTTGGGCTGCAATCCTCACTTTTGTTTAGCTTTTTTAAAATTGCATTATTTATTTATTTATTGCATGTGAGTGTGGTATGTGTATGCTGCAGGATGCATGTAGAGGTCAGAGGACAACTTGGATAGGAACTTGTGGGAATCAGTGCATCCCTTCCATCATGTGGATCCCGGGGATCGAACTCGGGTTGTCAGGCTTGGCTGCAAGCGTCACTACCCATTTAGTTATATTGCCAGCCCCAATTTTTAACAACCATATTATGAAACACAATGGCATTCTGTGGTACTGGAGGTTAGGACTTTGATGTATAAATTTGGGGAAAATATAATTCCACCTGTAGTGTTATTTTAAATATTTTTTGCCTGGCCTAGATCTGGCTTAGACATTGATGTCCATGCTACCTTATAGCAGGTTTTAATTTTGTTTTATTAAAATCCATTGCTCAGCTAGAGATGAAGCTCAGTAGTGCAGCATTTGTCTCACGTATGTAAGGTCTTAGGTTCAATTTCCAGCCCTGGGAGGAGGAAGGAAAAGTGGGAAGAAAAAAATTATTTAATTAACCTGAAAAACAAACAAAAAACTTGCTGAACTATTTGGGTACAACTGCAGACTTACATAAAGATAGCATTTAACTGACATTTTCCAACACTGAGGCGTTCAATAGCTTGGAAGTTGGCTCCTGATCTTAGCAGCACATCAGATGCTGAACATTGTATCTGGGGTCAAACTCAGGTTGTCAGACTTGGCCACAAGCACCACTACCCACTGAGCCATCTTGTCAGCCCCAATTTTTAACAACCGTATTGCTAAATACAATGGCATTGTGAGGTGTTGGGTGTCGGGACTTCAACATATGAAGGGGATGACACCTATGTGATTTCCCAGGAGAAATGTCTGAGGTGACCTGGCAGGAATGTCTGTGAGGGCTGCCCGAGCATGGCTGATGGGAGGAACTGGCTGTTTCAGTGGCTGAGGGAACTACTACTCACATCTCAACGTTCTTTTTCTCTGCCCTTTCTCTGGATCTGCAGGGAATCCGGGTCCTGGTGGTGATTTGGGTCCTAAAGGAAAGAAGGGCTTCCCAGGCCTTCCAGGAAGCACTGGCCCTCCAGGTTTCATTTTAAAACTTATTCTGTCCCTTTGCCTGAAGAAAACACACTTCCTTCTTGAGGTTAGACTGTCTAACCGCTCCCATAGGATTCAGAACAGTGGGGTTGAAAACACCGCCTTTTTAATCAACATATCTACCAGTATAAAATACCATGTGGTCATCTCATGAGAGTATTAATTTGGGCATATATTTTTTTTTAATTTTATGCAGTTCCGCAAACAACGGTTCTGAAAACTCAGTACCTTTGAGCACTTTCCACCTATCTCCCCGGCATTCACCGTAGGCCATAGAAGGAAAGAGGCCAATCCAAACCACGTCATTGAAAAACATGATGTGGTTTGGATTTCTGTTTGTTTCAGGCCCTCCAGGATTCCTAGGACCTCCTGGACCAATGGGTATGAGAGGTAGCCAGGGCCGCGACGGAATTCCTGGTCCACCCGGAGAAAAGGGAGAAACAGGTACAGCTTCTGCAAGAGGGGGAGAGAGAGAGAGAGAGAAAGAGAGAGAGAGAGAGAGAGAGAGAGAGAGAAAGAAAGAAGAAAAGAAAAAAAGAAAAAGAAAAACAGCCTGGTGGTAGTGGTGCATGTCTTTTAGCACTCAGGAGATAGAGATAGGAGGGTCTCTGTGAGCTTCAGGCCTGGTCTACAAGGGCTAGTTCCAGGACTGTTACACAGAGAAACCCTGTCTCAGGAAACGAAAACAAAAATAAAAACAAAACCCAACATTTATTTACTTTGTGTGCATACGTGTATGTGCAAGGGTTCATTCATGCTGTGCCATGTGGAAATCAGGATGAACCACAGGAGCTGATTCTATCCCTACCCTACAAGGGTCCTAGGGGGTTGATTCTAGGTCGTTAGTCTGAGAGGCATGAGCCCTCACCCACAGAGCTACCTCACTGGCCCTTACTTTTAACATTTGATCCACTGGTTTATTAATAACATTTTAATTCCACGTGACTCAAACCATTGTTCGCTGGTAGAATGGATGGTCTCTAACACATTCTCAGCATGCACCAATTGTACTTCCTTCATATATATGATGTACTAAGATGAATTGAATGTTGATATACCCAAATTACCTCTTCCAGGCTTGCTGGGGGCCCATCCAGGCCCAAAAGGGAGCCCTGGTGTTCCAGGTAGGCACTTCTTCTTCCCTGATCTTAACTGAATCTAGTTCTCTGTTTTTGATTTACCAGACAATGTAACTTGGCAAGTGAAAGATGCCCTCATGGTGGCATTAAGTATTTAAGGTCTTAGTAGTCAATTAAAACTGTTTATTATCACAACGAAGGAAGGAATCCAAAGCTGTGACTTGGCTTTGGGGATCTCCCCTCTGTGAAAGTTTGTAAAGATAAAAAGAATTTGTATATCTTTGTTTTGCTGTTGTTGTTAGTTGGTTGTTTCAATGAATTGACTCCTAAAAGGATGCAGGGGGAGCTGGTTTCCCTCTGAGCATCCTATGTTGAGACACAGTGGTAGTGCTGCCCCTTCCCACTTTGATTCCAGCCCCTGCACTGAGCTTGGGGTTCATGCTATGGTTTGTCAAGGGCTACGCTGTACCTCTCTCAACACCTGAGACATGACGACTTATCTAACATGTTCCTCAAAGTCTATGTTTTTTTTTTTTTTTTTTTTTTTTTTTTTACCAACTGCAGGCATGCCTTTCTCAGGCTAATGTCATAAGAGAAACAGACTCTTTGATCTCTTTTCCATCTTATAGAGAAAGAAGCCAAGAGAGACAGCAGATCGTCTGTACCTTTGAGTGGTCTTTATCAGCCTTGTCTATAGGAGTGTTTCAAGCATCTACTACACTTTATTCATAACGAATGATGTCATGAGAACCCGCAAAGGACAGGTTGATGTGGAACTGGACTGGGCTGCAGTTGGAGTGGAGACAGGAGCTGCTCCTTTCCCCTTATTTCTTAATGACTTGATTGTCCTTTTGGTCAATCTCAGTATTCATGCACCTTCCAGAGCCTTCCAACTCTGACGAGCATAGGGCCTTTCCCTCTCCCAATGTCTTGTAGTAGAGTTGTAGGCAAAGGAAACGTTTCTGTTCATATTGTTAGGCTAAGCTCAAAACTGGGAGGAAATGTATTTGCATTACTTTGGATTCGACTGCAAATAAAATTTCAAAAAAAATCACACCTTAGACAAAAAAAAAACAAATAAAAGCTTTAAATTAAAAATAACAGATAGTCCAGTCATGTAAATGATCACGTGCCTCAATACTTCTGGGATAACAAAACATGAAGAGTTCGTTGAAACTTGGAGTATGGGAATTGGCTTAATTAGTTTATTCTCCAATATGCTTAAAAGAACTCATATTAGACAATAAGGAATCATTTCAACAAAAAATGTAATAGAAAATCCATAATATGAGTGTGTGAGGTCACTGCGGAGCACAGACAACTGAAGTCTTCTGACCGCCTTCTCCCACAGCATAAACTACAGGCACCATAGACTAAAGGCTGTGGACACACAACAGACGACAGCTTAGCATCCACCAGTTTCATTTCCTTTATCACCCCAGGTCTTTACTCTCCAACAGTGCTCTGCCCACGACTTTCCTCCAGTCACCGGCCTCACCCTCACTTCCAGAGTCATGCATTTCCTCTCAAGAATACCACAGAGGGAACTGGAGAGATGGCTTAGATGTTAAGAGCACTTGCCGTTATTGTAAGGACATGGGTTCAGTTCCTAGCATGCACATAATGGCTCACAACCAATACAACTCGAGTTCCAGGGGATCTGACGCCCTCTTCTGGCCTCTCTGGACACTAGACACACACATGGAGCACATACACACATGCAGGCAAATCACCCATACACAAAAAAATAAAATACATAAGTCATTTCTTAATTTTAAGAAAAACAGAGATGGAAAAAGGAGAGGTTGTTTTCAATCTCTACTACATCTTTGATCCAGGAATGTCAAGGCAGAGTTTTTGAAGGTTTGCTGAGATGGTAAATAATACCTGGTACTAAGCTGTGACCTTTCTGGGGTCGTCTTTCACATCTCTTGCTATGTTTATCCCTCCTGGATGCAGTATCATGGCTATGGGGAAGATTTATTCAGGAAACTGAGCAGGAGTATAACTTCTCTGTGTCTAACAATTCCAAGTACACATCACTACCCTGACATTTCACTTTTCTCTGCTCTACTGAATTATCTATAAATAAATAATGTTGCTCTAAAGATTCACCAAATAATGAGTGTGGCTTACGTCTGCATGACAGCTTAGATCTTATATCGTGCCTTTTGTCTCCATGTTAACTAAATGTATCTTTTTAAGAACTGAGCTATGACAGGTGTATTTTGACTTTAAAATTAAGCAATGAGAGAGTGGGAGATGGCTCAGTCAGCATGAAGCATGCAGGATCTGAAATACCAGCACTTCAGAAGGCTGAGACATGCAGATCCCTGGAATCTGGTAGTCAGTTACTCCAGACAAATCAGTGATCTCTAAGTTCACTGAGAGAGAATTTTCATTAAAATAAGACACAGGAGCATGAAACACACACACACACACACACACACACACACACACACACACACCAAATAAAATAAGACAACAAAGATTAGTAATTGTATAGTGATTTTTCCTAGATCAACGCCTAGGCCAAGGAAGACCTACAATTTTGTTCTTCAGCCTCTTTTCTAAAAAGGCAAATAAATTATGAATTTAAACATTTTCAAAGAAAGTGCCTATATTACTGAAGCTAACCACACACTATAAACCCAACCGAGCCTTTTTCTTTTGCAGGTGTCAAAGGCGACAAGGGAGCTCCAGGCTTGCCTGGCCTCCCTGGCAGGAAGGGGACCATGGGAGATGTTGGACCTCAAGGACCCCCAGGCATCAGTGGACTCCCAGGACCACCAGGTCTACCTGGGGCAATTGTCCCTGGCCCAAAAGGAAACAGAGGTCTTCCTGGCCTAAGAGGAAGTCCAGGTATGAAAGTCACATTTGACATCAGAGGTTGTCTTCCTCATATTACCTCAGAGCTTCTTGTCTCGTTTCATTTTCTTCACTTTTCTCCTATCCCTGACTCTCATGACCCACTCTCCTGAATCTCTTACTGGCAACTCTAATGGGCTCTTTGTGAATCCAGGAAAGCCAGGTCCCCCTGGACCTCCAGGACTTATCGTAAAAGGCATAAAAGGTGACAAAGGATTTATGGGCCTACCTGGCCCCAAAGGTCTACCTGGAACTGTAGGCGACATGGGCCCACCAGGGCACCCGGTGAGTGTGTAATGTTATTAACACTTGTGACTTACTGTTGTTATACTGCAGCCATATTGTATATCTCAGTACTGGTCATACCTGTCCACTCTTCATGACCTATTAACTCTGGTGAACTGTTGTGCATGATCAGCTGCACCCGGAATACCAGATATTCACTACTGATGACACATCTGTGTGGTCTGTGATGACACATCTGTGTGGTCTGTGATGACACATCTGTGTGGTCTGTGATGACACATCTGTGTGGTGCTGTGATGACACATCTGTGTGGTGCTGTGATGACACATCTGTGCTGTGATGACACATCTGTGCTGTGATGACACATCTGTGCGGTGATGACACATCTGTGCTGTGATGACACATCTGTGCTGTGATGACACATCTGTGCTGTGATGCATTCAAGATCCCACAGAGGCCAGGAAATCAAAAAATTTTAAGGGCTGCAAAGATTTCACCTCTACAAAAGGCCTTTAACTCATGGATCTACAGGGCATAAACCTCTGACACTTGCTTATTTAAACTCAGGGAAAAAAATTAAACACCTGGTGGTTGACAGCTGCCTCAAGATGGGTACCATTTTTGATGGTACCATATTCATTTGCTTTCTAAATAACCTTTGCTAGCCTATAAATATGTCCATTTTATACCCACCACATAGCACCAATGTTTGAATGTAATTTCCATGTCTTCCTATTATTTTATACCTGGTTCTAGGAGATTTGTAATAACTTCTTCTGTGTCCTACTGGGCAACAATTCCAAGCACACATCACTACCCAAGTTTGCTTTTCTCTGCTCTACCGAATTATCTACAAATAAATAATGTCCTTATAAAGTTCACCAAATAATAACTGTGGCTTATGTTTGCATGACACTTTAGATCTTATATCATACCTTTTGTCTATATGCCAGCTAAGTTTTTTTTTAAAGAACCGAGCTATGACAGGTATATTTTTACTTTTAAAATAAAATGATGAAAGAGCTGAGAGAATGTTTTGTTGTTCATCAGCCTTTCTTCTACCCTGAATATACCCCAGCTCAACAGTAAGATCCTTTAAAAAATGAAGCCAGCAGTAGAAAAACCATGGAGTAAATAAGAGCTAAGTCCCCCAGTGAGTGGCTAAGAGAAAGAAGTGTCTCACTGACCCAAACGTTACCATTTTAGGAATTCAACCTAAAATTCCCATGGCCACTCAGCTGACTCATGGCCACACTGGTAATTACACGGAGCTTAGAGTCGGCTGGGCTCACAAGACATTTCTTCAAACCTTCTGCAATGTTGTTGTAGAAATAATCTTCCTTCCCAGAGAGAAGTCACTCCACATACCTATAAATTAATAAAGGAAAAGGCTTTTTACTGGCACGTGTTCGACCCTATCTAAGGCCCAAGAGAAGCTTGTCTCCAATAGAAGGTTTTACTAGTTTATATACACCTTACACTTATGCATTTCACATACGCTATCATCTATCCCACTCCAAAAACAACAAGGGAAGAAACAAACTACATACAAAAACACCTCTCCAGTCATGGCTCCAGGTTACACTTTGAACAACTTAAGCAGAGACCAGAGACTATAAATCTGGCTATGTAGGCAAATGGGAGATTTCTATAGCAAAGATATTGCTAGAATTATTTCAAGCAAACCAGTGTTGTACTGTTTTTTCAAATAGTTGTTACCCAGGTTCATCTTGGCCAGCTGACAAAATTATGCTTTTCTCAAGGAGAGAACCAGGGACTTTTTGGACTTGTAACTCCCGCTGCCCCTCCCCTTGAGCATCCTGTTAGAGGCATATTCTTTGGTGAAAAGCCTAATATCTGGTCAGTCTTGGTGAACATTTACATCCTAGCATCATCAATCTTGCTCACCTCTAACAGGCCTGGTTAGCAACTTCTCTTTGGTGTAGTTCAGAGAGAGCATTCCTTCAGCCAAATTCTACCTTATGTGATAAATGTCGCCTAAGAAAATCTACTAGTAAATCTTTTACGACACCAATTCTATTACTTTGAGTTTCTCCTCTATCAGTGTTTCTTCCACAGTTTCCTTGTTTAGCTTTGTGCCATTGGTGTTTGAGATGCAAGCACAGGACTTTTACATTTACCTCCAATGATGTCATCCTGTTCTCTGGCCAGCTCCTGGGCTTCCAGCCCAAGACCTCTCATTTCTGAGCCTCTCCCTCAACCTCTCCCACCTCTCCCGAATTCTCTTAGTGACCCATTCAGTAAGCCCATTTCTGTTTTCCTCGGTCTCTTAGAAAGAGGTGTTGGATAGGCAGCTGTGGTTCAATACTCATTATGGAGTGTCTGCCCTGTTCCAGTCAAAGCATCCTAACGTGAAGGAGGCAGACACTGAGGCGTGTCATTCTCACACTGCACGCTAAGTGGAAAGGTGAGGAGCTGAAGGAATACAGGGAGGACACGTCATTTCCTCTGTGAAATGCGCTCAGGGCCTGAGTCTGAAAAGATGCACACCAGTTATCCAGGAGGATCCAAAAGGCAAGGATGAAGGCTAAAAGGCCTAAAGACACTGTGCATGTGTACAAACTGAAGGCAGGGGTTGACCTTGAACCAAAGATCAGAGGCCTGAAAAGAGGTCATGAAGGTCTCATTTACTAGACTAAGACACAATACATCACAGCTGGACAGATGGCTCAGTGGCTAAGAACAACTGTTGTTCTTCCAGGGGTCCTGGCTTCAGTTCCCACCACCCACATCAGACAGCTCATAACCACCTTGTCTTTGTTAGAGTTTTATTGTTGTAAAGAGAGACCATGACCATTGCAACTCTTAGAAAGGAAAATATTTAATTGGGACTGACTTACAGTTTCAGAAGTTAAGTTCATTATCATCATGGCAAGAAGCATAGTGGCTTGCAGTTAAGACATGGTGCTGGAGAAGGAGCTAAGAGTTCTGTAGCAACCACTGTGACCACAAAGACACAGTGAAGAGAACACATAAATATACAGACTCTATGACCCAACCCACCACCCCGCCTTTAATACCCACACTAGGGGTGGATATGGAGGTTCTGAGGCATGGATACTAATAGAAACTGTGTAAAACTCTTTTAATCTCTTTTGTTATTTAGTTTCTAGAATCTACTTTCTGAGATATTATCACCTCCATCCAGTCTGTAGATGTCACTCATGTACCCTCTGATGCTCTGGAAGGTCTCGTTATTGATCTGATGATCACATCTAAAGTTCTCCCAGGGACACTGGCAGATAGAAAGTCCAGTCTGTAAAGAGGACTTGTCTTAATTCTTTGAATGGTTTCAAGGTCATTTCCAAAGGGAAAATGATTCAACTTGAGGGATGTCCTGATAAGCAGACTCTTAAGAAGTCCCTCTCTGCACAGAATGACCTCCCTTGCCACCCGAGGGCTGACCCTGGTATCTGACTCTCCTTAGCTACATTTTACTAAAGAGAACAGGCAGTTGTCAGAAGCCTGAGTCCCTGAGCACAGGGTTCCCTTTCCTCTCTCTCTTCTTTTAATCTCAGACCACATTGTGTCAGCAAACGGACTACTGTCTTTTTCCTCTGGAGGCAGCTGACTCTAAAGCAACCTGCGTTATTCCTGGCACTTTATTCACGATTTTAAGTTCATTGTTTTCAATAGCATTCTATCTCAATTTCTAGGAATAATGGGAGTAGAACTAAAGTATTTCTCTTTTCAGAAGCCCTGCCCCTTTCTTCTCTCAGGGCTGTCCTTGAGTGTCTCTTACTCCCACAACAATGTGAGCTCCTTCTACTTAGCAGGCTCAACCTCTACCCTTACTCTCCACCCCACTCCCATCTCCAGACAGTTTCCTTCTCTGCCACCCTCATCAGGAGGAATTTAGAACACTGCCAGTTTAGCAGAACGACACTTGGGTTCAACAATGGCTCTCATTGTGTTCACAAAAATCACAGGTTTACTCTTCCTGAAATGACCTGAAATACAGGGCAGTTCCATTTAAATGCATTCAAAGCTAAAACAGTGTACACTAACATTGGATGTTAGTGTTTCGTGTGTGCGAGTATGAGAGTGTGTGTGAGAGAGAGAGCATGTGTGTGTGAGCGTGTGTGTGTGCATGCGTGTGCGAGCACATGTGTGTGTGTGTGTGTGTGTGCATGTGTGTGTGTTGTTTCAAATAGTCCTAAGAACTCTAAGGAGTATAAGAGCTATAGATAGGCAAAATACTGAACTGACAGGTAAAAGTGATATCTGTTAATTTCTCCTTATTCTTATCCAATATAAAGTTATATCTTTTGCTTAAAAAATAATCTGTTATGAGTGTTGTGTTTTTAAAACTTTGTGGTTCTGCTCCTTCCCCTTGCTCAAATATAGGGAGCACCGGGTATCCCAGGTCTTCCAGGTCTCCGAGGTGATCCGGGATTCCCTGGATTTCCAGGCATAAAAGGTACTATTTTGACACTGTTGCTCTTACAGATACAGTCACTGCTACTCAGATCACATCTGTAACTCTGCACATCATTGGCCACAAGAGACAGTGAGGAATGGTACAAACAGGACCGTGGGGTGAGGATCTACAAACAGAATTTCAATGTGAACACTCCACTAGCACCTGAACCCACAGGGCTGAGATAAAATCTACAGCATAATAATGAAAACTATAAGAAAATTAGAGACAATTGAAAGTGTTACCTTTGGGTTTTTTTTAATGTATTGGGATGAGGGGTGGCATACTACATCAATATTCACAGCATTATTTTTAAGACTTTGGCTCTCTTCAATCAATTTCATAATTTAGAAAGCTAAAAACATCTAAAACAGCAGCCACCAGACCATTAGTGTGGGTCAAGTGAATTTTTATGTAGATTGTGTTTTATGCAATGTATTTATTTGTAGTATAAGGACTGACCCCAAAGCTTCATCAGGACTCTATAACTGAAACCCAAACAATTATAATCTTACTGTGATATGCCAGTAAAGTATGCTTGTAATTTCAGCACTTGGGAGGCAGTAGGAAGAGGATCCCCAGAAATTCAAGGCCAACCTGCTCTATATTGTGGATTCCAGGCCTCCCAAAGTTATGCAGTGAAATTCAGCCCCAGGAGTGGGGGTGGGGGGTATCTACAACCTAATGCAAATTTTTAAAATTTGTTTCATTGTTTAACTGTCTACTCCCCCCAGTATGACTTTCGTAAGGGCAGGGATCTCTTATCACAGGCTGTAGAAATACTAAAGAACAATTGGATCCACACGAACAAGGCCAAGTTTCCATGCAGGAGAACTGTTTCTAGGTTCAAACGAGGACCAGGTGGGCTTTAAAACATCTTTTTAGAGTTTCTTCAGATTCCAGACTTTTAAGGAGCAGTTATCTGACGATGAATCTTTATGAGTGTTGGTGAGGTGCCCCACTGGGTGTGGGTCAGGTGAATATAGTCAGGCCTTCCTGAGCAAAGTTAATGACATCATCTTCACAAGTTTCAGAAAAAAACACGGCCAGTGGAAAAGCATATAAAGGCTCCACTAAAGCGAAGCATCTTTCAATGCTTTAAGTATTTAGAGGTAAGCAGGAGGAGATTCCTACAGCCAACCCTGTGATATCTCCCACGGGACACAATCAGTTAGCTTTCAGAATCAAACCCCTGGTTTGGATCTACTATGAGATTTCACTACTTTATTTGGAAAAAAGTTCCATCACCAAAATATTTAGGTTGCTTCTCATAGTCATAAGAAAACATTCATACTTTCTTTCATTTCTCAGAGTAAACGGACAATTTCTAAAGTAGTTGTCAGGTAACTTTTGGTGCAGTAATTAATTATTTTGTTTGTTTGTTTGTTTTCTCTGTTTTGCTTTCTTGAGAGAGCCTTAAACTTGCAGTCAGTCCTCCTGCTTCTGTCTCTCAGGTGCTGGGACTAATGACCAGCAGCCTAAGTCCAACCAAACTATATTTCACCTATTGGTATCATATTTAATATTAAAATATCTTAAGTAAGTAGATGCGATGCTGTTGTTTTGAGACAGGGTCTCTCTATGTAGTATTGACTGTTGTTTTGAGACAGGGTCTCTCTATGTAGTATTGACTGTTGTGCAACTTGCTATGTAGACCAAGCTAGTGTCACACTCACAGAGACCCACCTGCCTCAGCTTCCTGGTGCTGGGATTAAAGGCTACATGCCCAGTCCATGTCTATGCACCTTAATAGTCTTTGAAGGAGTATTTCTCCAAATTGATGGATATTTCTTGGTCACCTTTTATTATCTGTATAAAAGATTATGAATGGAAGTGAAATGTTAACCATTTTGCTACCTAATTAAATGTATATGAGAATTTCTGATATAATGAACTCTGGGCTATCTGTACAGCTGGAACAAGATTTAAAAAAAAGTAGGTAACATAGAAAACTAAACGTAAAAGATCATCAGGAGGTCTTAACATGGGTTCAATAGGACCTCATAACTTACTTGAATAGTCCATTGGTTCCTGAACTCAAAAAGTGAACTCTCAGGAACACTCCCCTGTGACTAGTAAAATATAAGGTTTTCCCCCCTTTGTTTCTTTCTTCCTCTTCATCCTCCTTAGGAGAGAAGGGTAATCCAGGATTTCTTGGATCAATTGGACATCCAGGACCCATTGGGCTGAAAGGACCACCTGGTAATTATATCTATTTCTCTAGTATTGTTCTCTCTAAAGGAACGGTAGTTTCGTGAAGCCATCTTCTCATTGTGTTTATGTTAATAGGTGAACGTGGAAAACCTGGTACACGTAAGATCATCTCCCTTCCGGGAAGCCCAGGGCCACCCGGTCCACCTGGACAGCCAGGAATGAAAGGAGATCCTGGGTCACTGGGACTGCCTGGAATCCCAGGTGCGAGACTGGCCTCAGTGACCTGGAGCCTTAGTAATGGGTGAAGGAAGAAAATCCGTGAAGCATTTGGCAAGCAGACAAGAGAACTCCACAGAAAACACCAAACACTGCAATGTTTTGTACAATCAGTTTAGGACTGGGCTCATTTACCCTTGATCAGCAGGGAAAAAAAAAGAGTTTAGACCCTTATACAAGCCTCTGGACATGGTACAGAGTAGGGGAAAAAACACTCCTTAAAAGGCTGCTTTGTTTTGATAAGGTATTATATCTGTCTCTGGCAAATGCCAGTTCTCGGGTTCAGGTTTGAAATGAATGCCTAACTACACCCACATTCTGCATATGTGGATGCATCTAATAATTTGTATAGCCAGGTGTTAGGAAAAAATGACTTCAAAACCTTTCCAGAATACTGAGATTTGGACATTGAACCTAACCTCTCACATATTAGCATATTGGAAAAGACTTTTGAACAGGACTTTTGTTTTCTAAGTTTGTCTGAATCACACGAGAGATAAGAAAGGTATTATTGGTTTGATCACTCCATGGGCATTGTGAATTCTGAACAAAACAACACAAGGCAGCACACACTTTCATATATTCATAGTTTCTTAAGGCATTCTGGGAAGTCGGTGAGCACAATGACATGTTTGCTCAGGACTAAAGGCCTTCCTAGGATGTCAAACACGGCTGGTGATACTGAAAAAGTCCTATGCTTCGTCAGATGGGTGGCAGCCTGACCTCTTATTCTAATATGATAGCATGTCATACAACACTGCCTTTTGCCTAGGGCCCTGTGGACCAAAAGGTAAACCAGGCAAGGATGGAAAACCAGGATCTCCAGGAGCAGCTGGTGAAAGAGGCAACAAAGGCTCTAAAGGCCAGCAAGGTAAACACGCAGCTTGCCTCCCTTTCCGAAGCAGGATTGTGTCAAGGTTCAGAGAAGACTTACTTATGCTTGTGAGTGATCATGTGACTGTAAGAAAGAGCGAGCATTCTGGAGCTTCTGGTGAGTGCTATTGTTCAGATTAGAACAAAGGCAGGGTGCCATCTGCTCATTAGGAAGGAAGAAGAGTCACAAATGGCTGGACTATACCATCCATTCTGCCTTGAGCAAATGTACTCTTCATTTTTAGTCACAGCGTAAATCTTTGGCTATGAACAAATAGAACGGAGGAGGCACTAGTTAGTAACCTATTTTCAGAAAGGCAAATTGTTCCTTAATTACCTACAGGTGTTCTGTTGGCTAATAGTTTCTTACAGGAGCTGTGTGACCTGGACCAGCAGGGGCTCTTCAGTGACAGGATCCTAAGCGGGAGGGCCAGGAGATCAGAAGACAAGAAGATAGGAAAGTTTGGGATAGAGAGGTCTTACATAATCTATGTCTTATGCCAGGCAAGCTGGTTAAGAAGTACAGCACCTGATGTACCATTTCCAGGGGAGAAAGGGGACCGTGTGGGTGAAAAGATATCATTATAACAGGAGGACTAGAGGGAAGCTAATCAACCTATATCACTCAAGGAGAACACAGGATACCTGAAGGGCATCAGGGATTGAGCACAGGGCAGCCTTGGGACTGATAGCCTTAGCTCCTTAGCATGGGAAAAATTTAGTTCTCAGGATCCTAAGCCACAGCTTCCCCAAGGTCCTCACCCCAGATCAATATGGCTCTGCCAGGTATATCCTGGGTTTTAGAGAAAGAACTGCGTTCCTTTTCCATAGGTCAGGGTCTCAGGGAAAAGCGCTCAAGGCCCTGGCCCCAGGCTTTTACTGATTCTGTCAAGTGTGTTTCTGGTTTAGAGAAGGAGCTATGTTCCTGCTTTGTACATTAGTGTTTCCTTGGCTTGGTCTGGTTCTCAATAAGTACATCATGCTAACTTGGGGTTTTTGTCTTTTGTAAACATCATAAATGCATGTTTGCTTGTTTGTTTGTTTTTTAAATGATACCTTGACATGAATAGAACAACTTTGCTTCCTTATTTAGGAAAGTCACCTCTTAACTATACTATTTTGAATGCAAGTAGTTACTCAGGTGTATATTCTGTTTAAAAAAAAGTCTCTTAAATATAATGTTCTACTTAGAATATAAGCTATGTATCTAAGTCTACCTTGTGCAAAAGTTTCAAAGTACCCCTCTGGAAAATACTGAAATATCTAACTGCCTAAGATTACTGACTTTATTAATGAAAGCATAACTTCTATGTATGATTTCCCAGCTAGACTAGGCACTTCAATTCAAATATGATACTATAATATTAATTGTAATATTAACTGTGGGTTACTTTTCATCTAGTGTTGCTAGGAATCTACATTAAAGAACACAATTTGACATCATTCATAATGTGCTTTTGTAAATGGTTTTATTAATTTATACAAATTTTCCTATTATCAAAGCTGTATTTTATGAGGTGACAGTAAGCATAGGATACTTCAAATCAAATTGTGCTGGGAATTGATTAGAAAATAGTTAAAACTATAGAGGCCTCATAGGATTGATACAAGGATTCAAGCTTAGATTTATAAAGATGCAGTATAGAGTTTGGGTAGTGCGTATGAACATGAAATCTTTTTGTGTGTGTGTAGGGGGGGGCACAATTTGAGATAGGGTTTCTCTGTATGTGGTGCTGGTTGTCCTGGAACTCACTTTGTATATCAGGCTGGTCTTGAACTCAAAGAGCTCTGCCTGCCTCTGCCTCCCAAGTGCTGGGATTAAAGGTGTGCACCACCACTGGCTGGCTGCATGAGCATGAAATCTTACCTCCAGTTTCTGCCCTGCTCAGCCAATCATTTCACAGTTGCCGTGGAGACACTAGAATGCATCTTCTGCTTAAGGTCCATATTAGTTAGCTTTGCATCACTGTGATGAACATCCTCAAGAGAGGCAACTTAAGGGAGGAAAGATTTCTCACCAACAGGAAAGGTACAGCAGTGAGGACACCTTGTGACAACAGAAGCAGCTGTCACCTCTTCGTGCGTCAGCAGGCAAATAAAACTAGACTTACTAGCAGGTCAAATTGTCAGGCCCCACCTCCTAAAGATCCATAGCCTTTAAAGTAGGGCAACAAGCCAAGGAAGAGCTGAGCATTCAAACCATAAGTCTCTGAGCTTATGGAATCACTTCAGATTCAAACCACAACACGACCAAACATCGCCCTCTGTGAGTAAGAGCAGAGGTCAGGGAACATAGAGAATGTGTCTGCCTCCTATGTTTTAAAGTCAAGGCCGTTGTGAACTTGTGAGGCTCCCAGAAGGAGATGGAGGGACGGGAAGAGGGGGAGAGACCCCTAACTCACTGGGTCTGATTTAGGAAGTGACAAAAGTAAACCAGCCTCTTCCTACTGCAGAGGAAAGGTGAAGCATAAATACTGCTTGGTTTGTGACTCTTCCGAATAACCAAGAACCCTTGTTACAGTAGAAAGAAGTCTGCTTGCCTTGCTAATGTATCAGACACTTTCTGAAAGTTTGCACCTCTAGAAAGAACTTTCAAAGTTTTACATAATTGTTTTCTGAATTTATCAAAAACTTTGTAATTTTTATTATCTACGTGAACAGCCTTACACGTTGTAGGTATTTTATTTGATTCTGTGCCCCCCGCCCACCATACACACACATTGTCAGGCAAGCCATTCATAAATTCATTCATACATACAAAATGTATACGAGGACGACCAACTCAAATGCAGGATGCTATGCCAGACATCCCAAGGGAATTCAAGGGTTAAAAAGGTCAGACCTCAAAAAACTCAAGATACATACAAGTACCTTTGATAAGATGCATCTTGTGATAAACTAATCTTTAATATTATTTTTCTTTTGTATACATTATGTTTGTGTCATTGAACAAAACACCTGTTATAAATAATGTAGTAGTAGAAATAATAATAATGTAGAGGGGGAAGATTTACTTTGGCATTTGGATTCAGAGGGCTCAGTCCATGGTTGTTTGGCTCTACGCTGGGATGCCACATGATGGAGGAGCGTTGCTCACTGCATGGAAGACAGAAAACAGGAAAAGCCTTACAGAAAGGACGAAGGCAAGATCCAGTATTTAAGAAAAAAACCCACTTCTTCCCCTCACCAACTTCCAATAAAATCATCATCTATGAATCCATCAGGGCATCAATGCATTCATTAGGATAGAACCCTCATGATCTAATTGTTTCTAAAAACTCCACAGACGCCCCCAGGTATGTCTTAGTAAGCTCCTTAGTGGTTCTTAACCCTCTTGATAACTAAAATAAACCAGCCTAGCCATTTTATAACCCCCATTCTTTCCTAAGACTCCATTTCACATCAGAGGCTTATGGGCCACATAAATTGATTTAAATTGCTACTTTGGAAAACAGGTTTGAGAGTCTGGTTATGTTGTAACATGTATAATTTGTTTTTCAAAGGACCACCTGGATTAGACGGATTGCCAGGCTTAAAGGGAAAACCTGGAGACAGGGGCCCATCTGCCTCTGGGACAATAATGCAAGGGTTTGTCTTCACCCGACACAGTCAAACCACAGCCATTCCTTTGTGTCCTGAAGGAACACAGCCGCTCTACAGTGGGTTTTCTCTTCTTTTTGTGCAAGGAAACGAGCGTGCACACGGACAAGACCTTGGTAAGGTTCTAGTTTCCAGTCTATGATGCAGACTCTAAAATATTTATCGGATAGGAGCTTTCTCTGAAGGTCACTGTAAACTGTTAGCGTCTTCTGGGGCATTTGAGGAAACAATTGTAACCCAAGTTTTACTTTTCACCCTGATGTGTAAACTGCTAGAAGGAACCCACGTAGGTTGGTCAATGCCAACAATTTTTGCCCCAACTATCTGTCTTTTGTTAATCCTCAAATAAATCTTTTCTAAAGCTTCCTCTGGTTATTAGCTACTATGAATACCAAAGACATTGTCCCAGCTGAACAACATCGGGCCCCATGTTCTATCCAAGCTGGTTAGGAAAGCTGTAGAAAGCATCCTTGATAGGGGAATGTTTGCTTACCCATTTGGAGCTTCGACTTTCATCATTCTTACAGATTTTCAGCAGCACACTTTGCAAATAATTCTTTTCTATTTTTTCTTTTCTTTTTCCTTTCTCTCTTTTTTCTTTTTTCTTTTTGTGAAGACTTCTCACTGGTTATGTAATAATTAACCCATGTCTAAATAATGATACAGAGACCGTAATTCAGGAAGTGATACTCAGCTTCGTGTTTTATTAGGCACTCTGGGCAGCTGCCTGCAGCGATTCTCCACAATGCCATTCTTATTCTGTAACATCAATAATGTATGTAACTTTGCATCACGGAATGATTATTCATACTGGCTGTCAACACCAGCTGTGATGCCAATGGACATGGCTCCAGTTACGGGCAGAGCTCTTGAACCCTATATTAGCAGGTAAAAACCCAGTCCCCTCATTTTGTAAGTAGATTGCTTAACTTGTAAGGACTGTAAGGGTAGGAAGTGGCCGTCATACTATTGGTTTCATTTTCCAGGTGTATGGTCTGTGAAGGTCCTGCCATGGCCATAGCTGTTCACAGCCAAACGCCAGCTGTCCCTCCATGTCCCCATGGCTGGGTTTCTCTCTGGAAAGGGTTTTCCTTCGTTATGGTAAGAAGAAAAAAACTGTAGCACATTTGAAGTAATGATTATTACCTATAGAATCTTGTATAGAAAATAGGATCCCCTACCTGGTAATACGTGTAATATGCCGTAGATGTTTGACAATCTGAAAACACACTTCAAAGGTCTGGGCAATCAACTCCGCAGGTGGTGTTCTCCTAGCGTGCCCAGAGTCCTTGGTTCCATTCCTCAGTAGTCCAGAGAACTGAGTAAACCCAGCATTCAGGAGGTAGGTGCAGGAGGATCGAAAATTCAAGGTTATCCTCGACTACGTAACAAGTTTGAGGTCAGGGTGGGCTACAAAAAAAAACAAACAGTCTCAATAAATAAAAACATTAACAACAAAAGAGTCATAACGTTGATAGTGTTGAAAAGTCATGAAGCACTGGAAAATAAGAGATAGCAAGACGGCGCAGTGGGGGAAGGCACTGCCGCCAAGTCTGATGATCTGGATTAAATCCCTAAGACTTATACGGTAGAAAGAGAATAAGCTTCCCCAAGCGGTCCTCTGGCTGCCATACATTTGCTGTGGCATGCATGTACACACACACACACGTGCACACACACACGCGCGTCAAACAAATATAATTTATAACTTTAAACAGACAACTCAGATTCCCCACAAATCCCTAATTGTAGCATTTAAGTGAGAAACGGCTACTCTTTAATGGAAATAGAATGCCTGTGTATTCATTTTTGTGATGGTTTCTTTACCTTCATTGTCTGTAATGCTTTGATCACCGGGGGAGTACTTCTTAGTGTCTGTGGATTCGTAAGTAAAAATCGAGCTGTTTTCTAAAGGTATCATGATTATGAAGGGACAACATATGCTTCGTACTATGCCCCTCTGATGCTCCTATGGCACTAACAATGGGAAGAAGCCTCTTAAGAAAAGCCCTGACATTAGAGCTAAATTAAGAGCACGGACCAACCCTCTACAGTGCTAATGGCATGTATGCATCACTATTCACATTCTGCACAGCCTTGTTAGGACAGAGCATTCGCCCCTCTTCCCTCACAGCTAGCTGTCTGTCCGATCAGTAATTAACTTAAAAACCATATTGAGCACCCATCATGAGTCCCAACTTCTGGGCAGTAAGGACAGCAGGGACCATGGTCTTCTCATGGAGCTTATATCCCACTGGTAAAGACAGACAACAGACTGAGAAATAGAGAAAACAGTAGTGGTCATGGGTCTAGGTGCTGACCTGTCTGCTGAAAGATAAGGCAAGAGAACTTACAGCTCTCTCTTTCCTTGGGAAGACTGTATCTCTTTCTAGAGCATGCCCAGAGTGTAAATAAATCTGGATAAAACAGAAGAAATTTCTGTCTATGTTTTCTTTTTCCGTTCCTGTTGCTTTGTATTTTTGCTCCCTACCCACCCAAAACTGTAAAAAATTGTATTTGAAATACAACAGGTAATGGTTTACAATGGGATCTTTTTGTTGCGACAGTTCACAAGTGCTGGCTCCGAGGGAGCGGGACAAGCACTCGCATCACCTGGCTCCTGCCTGGAGGAGTTCCGAGCCAGTCCGTTTTTAGAATGCCATGGACGAGGAACTTGTAACTACTATTCAAACTCCTACAGCTTCTGGCTGGCTTCGTTAAACCGAGAAAGAATGTTCAGGTAATGTGCAAAGTCAGCCTTACTCTGATGACTTGACTGTGGAACGTTCAAGCCTGCCTGTATCTGCTTTTTATTTTACCTGTGTATGGATGTCCTTACATTAACTCTCTCACTCCTGCCAATAAAATCCTGTCTACCTTCACAGTCCTAGGTTAGAATTATTTTGAAGTCAGCAAGTAGACTCTATTTCTCACTGTGTCAGTAAAGACCAAGTGTACACATGATCTTGTCATCATTAAGCATATTCAACACAATATGGGTTTATAGTAAATTACTGAATAAAAACACTAGCTGATCCTAAAGTACTATATGAGAAGACTCATGAGTATTTAAATGGAAAGGAATAGTCTTCAAAAAGTGACCTGTAGGTTTGCAGGAAAGTCTGTGTTCTGTGAATTCTGATGAAACATAACTAAAATATAAAATATTGATGTTTATATATGCAAACATAAATTTATCTTTTCAGAAATTCTGTTCTATAAAGGGAGAGGTTTCTGAAATCAGACTAACTAAAATAAGCTGAATTTATTAATGAAACTCAAAGCAAACTAAGTATCCCCTTTGATCCACAAATCAATGAGTTCTTTCATTATGTTTATTTCAGAAAGCCTATTCCATCAACTATGAAAGCTGGAGATTTAGAAAAAATCATAAGCCGCTGTCAGGTGTGCATGAAGAAAAGACACTGAAGAAATCAAAGAAAATAGAACCACTTTTTTCCTTCTTGAAATGCAAAGTCACGGCTCAGTACATGGATTTTCCTTGGGTATTTTCTTCTCTAACCTTGCAGTGTTGTTCAGTGACGATCTGGTAGTGGCACGTTTCAATGCACCAGAAAGCATTTCATTCCAGTTAGTCTGTAGTGTGGGTCTATAAACCTGTGTGGTTTCAAAGTCCCCTCGAGGAAGGCAACAGCTGTCCACAAAATATCACTGAAATCACATTCCGCTTGTACACAAAGCACTGACTAAATGATGTCTGTGTGGAGCTTGAACTGCAAGCTAAGGGAGAGTTGGTCCAGGGGATGTTCAACGTTTTCCTTGTCTACCACTTTGACCTAAGGAATTTGGTTTCCTCCCACTTCCTTTCTGAGACCTTAGACTTCAGCTAGAGAAGGAAATGGGCTATACAGTACACGAGCACATCATGACCGGAACTGGATAGTCAGACCTATTGAGATGTACAATGCCCAAGAACACACATGGATGAGGTTCATGATGTTTCAGGACTCATTTAAATAGGCCCAAAGCTAGGACCAAAGGAAACTTCCTGAAGGGAATCATAATAGGCTTTGATATAAAGTATGGGTTTTTTTTTTCTGTTTTGTTGACGATGTCTATTTGCTATTTTACTATGGCCATAGATTGAAAGGGGATAAAATGTTTACCCTTAGAGGATTAATTTTTACTAGGATGTTATACACATACACTGAAATATTTCTCTTCATTGTTCTCAATGTACTCACAAGTAACAAGGAGACTATTTACTAAATGTGCACTTTATCCCAATTCCTATAGATACTGGCCTTAAAGAATTTCACTAGTAGTTCAATAACCCAGGAAAGAATGAGAGGCATTTGCTGGTGTATCAGACTTCAAACATTTTTCTTTGATCGAAATAGTTCGTGACACGATTTTACAGATTTGTTACTTTGTTCCTTTTTTAACTTATCCTTTGGAAAACATTACACACATACACGTTTTTATGTTATATATTCTCACCAACCATGTGGAGAGAGAGACCACTGGGTGTAAACCTTACTGTATGTCTTAAAACTTGCTTTTAAGTATATTGATACATTCCCAAGTTTACTTAATTCAGCCCAACAAATATTTTCTTCAGTACCAACCTATGTCCCATATACTGAGCAGGGTCTCAGGGGAAGGTCGTGAGACAGACTTGTTTCTGATATAATCATGAGAGGACAACTTATTCTTTGTGTAAAGACTGCCACATATGCAAGACCTTCTCTACACAAACACACACACACACACACACACACACAGAGAGAGAGAGAGAGAGAGAGAGAGAGAGAGAGAGAGAGAGAGACTCTGTCACACATCAAAACCAACCAACCAACCAACCAACCAGTCTCATATTTAGGTGTGGCTCTCCCCTCATTATTGTTTTGTTTTTTTTTTCCTTTACCACTGTTTCCAATAGTTCATAACAATTCAGAAGGCCTGAGAAAAAGTTTAAAAATAAGAACTATAAGGCCGGTGCAGCAGTTAAGAGCACTTGTTGCTCTGGCAGAAGCCAACGGTACCCATACTGGGTGATTCACAGTGACACCTACTGCTGGCCCCTTTGTGTGCACACACGTGTATATATATATACACACTCAGTCACATATCAATGTGCACAAAATTTTAAAATTAAAAAAAAAGACCTATGCTCAAGGAGTTCATGATCTTTAACTTCTTTTAGTCACCCAGAAGCAAAAGCTTGAAAACTATTAAGAAAACAAACATTTCATAAGTCAAATAGTTGTAGTAGCATTTAATAACTCATGGAGGCCAGGCATCATAAGGCAAAGCTTATATTTCTTGATCCTCGATCCACGAAGGTGGAGCTGATGGTGCTGATACTTACGTTCAGGCGGGTGCTGTAATCTCATCTATTTTGTATTGGAAAATGTGACCCGAGGACATAGACAAGGGTTGACATTCTCTGTAACTCACATGACAGGTGCCAAGACATTTTTACACCTGAACTAAGAAGTGCAACATCTCATTTCAATTATGTATTTCACCTAACTTTCCTATTCAAAAACCATCCACTGTCCTTGTTCCATTCTAGCTGTAAAAAGAAGGAACTAGCCTTGACCAGTGTGGCCCCTGAGTAGTCGTAGCAGCAGCAGCCAGGAGCTTGTTATCAATGCAATTCCAGAATATTCCAAACCTGCAAAATTAGAAACTGTAATTGGAAACCAGAAGTCTCTTTCATTTTGCTGAGAGGCATTTCATCATATAGCCAAGGCTGGCCCCCCAATCACAATTTTTCTATCTTAGCCTCCCAGAATTTTGTTTTAAAAGTTTTCCCCCATGATTCTGGGGCACTCTGCTCACTAGGGAAACATTCAAGGAACTGGCCCCACCCCCTTGGCCATTGCCTTTTTAAAAAACCCACAGGTGTTTGTGTTTTAGGGAAAACCATTTTACTACCAGACTGGTGCTAATGTCAAATGGCTGCCTTCCATTTGCCCCCAGACCTCTTTTTTCTCTGGTCCTCTTATCAGTATTTGACTTCTGGGGGAAAGACAGGCAACACTGAACACGTAAATCCCAATGAAGCCATATCAACAGCTATTCAGCCACACTTCTAAGGGTGTGCATTAAAATACAGTCCATATATATTATTTCCCAAATGTCTGTGAGTAAATTTTAAAGTTAAAATTTAACTTCATCTTGCTGGAGAAATGGCTCAGGGGTTAAGAATACTGGCTGCTCCACAGAGGACCAGAGTACAGTTCCCAACACCCAGGTCAGGCAGCTCACACCTGCCTGTAACTCCAGCTCAAAAAGATCCAACTGGCCTCCAAGGACACCCATACACAGGTGGCATTCACTTGCACAGGCACAGACACATATATAAAAATAAATCTTTAAGAATTCTTAACTTGATTAACAAAACGTTTGTTTTAAATTTGGTGCTTCAACTTCATAATTTCACAGTGTGCTAGAATAACCAACTTGTCAACAGCTTGTTTTTGCAAGATAAACATTATTAATTTATTTATAAAAGTATTAAAAATGTTTAAATTTGAATTTTATTGTTAATTTCACAAGGATTTTCTATACTTCAAATGTAATTTACTACCACTAAACTTAATTTAATATTTTCTGTATAACCAAGTTAAACTTATTTAAAATATATTGACTATTTTATGCTGTTATATCCTGAAAAAATTATATTACAATGTACTAATACTTCTGTAAATATAACTAAAGTTCTATTGTTTTGACAAAAATAAAATTAAAAGAACAACTGTATCAGGTCTTTGTTCTTTTAAAGGAAATAAGTTTGTTTTGTTTTATAAAAATAATAGCCACTGTAAGAACAATAAGCAACTTTGAAGTTAAGAATATTAAATCTGCTACTGTTTAATATTCATTCTCACCCAAAATAACCATCAAATTAAGACAGTAGATGAATCTTGACGGCTAAAAAAGTAATCTTGTCATAACTGAAAAGTGTATCTGAAGAAAGAATATCTGAAGTGAAAAAAGAAAACATTTTTGGATGTAAAACCCTATTAGAATTTAAGTCCTACTGGGAAGCGTAAATAGTAAAGGCTAGAAGTAATTCAACAAGATGAAACTAAATGGATCAGATTGTGTGGATTTATATACTATAAGGCGGTAGTCATAAACAGAAATGTCCACATCAGTGAGACAAGAAAAGGAGACCCAGCATGAATCTACAACACGGTAAAGAATAGACTCTCCATGTGAATAGGGAGAGAAATGCCCTCCATACCACACACCCTGCCCTTCCTCCCTCCTCTTTTTTTTTGAAGACTATAGTGTAACCTAACACTATTAGAGTAGGTACTCTGACATGCTGTGAAGCAGTCTTGTTTAATAGACTCAGAGGATGCCAGAAGATAAATGACAAATCAGGGTTACAGGAGACTTGGGTTTGGTAAGTAGATCATGGATCTTTATTTTTTTAATGGTTATTTCAGAAGATTTTTGTTGAAAAGAAGGGGGAGTAGAGACAAAAATATCAATCTGTAACATTGAAGAATTATAGAAAGTAATGGAAACAGTGGGACCTTCACTTTTAAATGTCTTGATCACACATGATCTACTTACCCTAAAGGCACTGACTTGGAATGACAGAATACTACTATGTATGAAAAAAGACTGTCACAGTAAAGTAGCAGGACACAGCACCAACAATAGGCCACTTTGGAATAAAGATTATTTTGAGAAAAAAGGTGGTTAAAAAGTCTAAAATAAAACTTGCATACGAAAGCTAACTTCCTTGTACCCAGGAGGAAGTTGTTCTTATAGCCAAAGTCATATAGACAAGATGAGAAAAACAAACAATCTAGTTAGACTAACTCCCATCTTCCTAAGCACTTATCCAATGCCCTGAGCCAAATCCCTTTGGGCCAAATTCCTGGCCCCCCAAAATGTTGTCTCACATTTTTACAATTTACTACAATGGCCAGTTTCTAATATAAATTTTGGATCCCAAGTGTCTCTTTGGGCCCTCATTTCCCTATACTCCAATGTACAAGCAAACATTACTAAATAAAAGTTGTATGCTTCTCTTCTGTTCAGCTACTGTTTTAAGTCAACTTAACTGGATTCCCACTGAGTTCTTAATAGGGTAAAGGGAAATTTTACTTATCCTACACCAATATTAGGAAGGATGCAAGAGTACAATTCAAAAAGCTTGCCAAAGTATTTTGAAAGAATGATTAACATTTCTGGGGTATCATCCTTGTTTTTGTTGTTTTGAGAACGGTACAGTTGGTTGTGCTGGCAAGCCGGAAACTCCCCACATCCTCTTATCTCTGGTTCCTAAGTGTTGTGATTATTGGAATACGCCAAAGATTGGCTTTGGAATAGCTTTATATTCAAGACTGCACCACTTGAGTAAATACTCTTCCCTTGCACAAGGGAGTGAGAGATTTATTCCAAAATCACAGCTCTATACAAATCTACGTTTGTCTCTTATACAAAATGGTTTAGTGTTTGCAAATACCCTATGTACATGCCCACAAAGACTTGAAATTGTCTCTAGATTACATATGTTTAACACAATATAGATGTGTTATACTTTATTAGTAAGGAATAACCACAAGGAAAAGAATGTGTATGTTTGATATAGATGATGTCACAGGCCGCCTACTCCCTACATAGCCTAGGCTGGCCTGGAACTCCTGATCCTCTAGCTTCCTCCCAAGTCCCAGTACTGGGATTTCTAAAGTGCACCAACAGTTTCAACTATAATAGGAGTGGATGGAAAAGAGAGAAATCTTTTCATGGTTGATTCCTGGGATGCAAAACAGTGGATAAAATAGTTAGGCTGTTTATGAACTTTGAGGCACACGTCGTTTTTCCTGATTTGGCTTCCATTCTATTCGTCTATGAGGGAGTGAGCCTGGTTCTTGCTTTCCAGCCGTATTCTTCCATAGAGGAGCCATAAATTGGATGATTAGATTTGAAAGAGGGTTCTGACAGCTATTATTTTCAAGGGAGAAATTTAGCTTCCCCCTTTTCTCGGATTCTTAATTTGTAGGTTTTAGGAAAAACCAAAATTAGAGTGTTGAGGAATTACTCCCAATATTTAGTTATATACGCAAATTCTCGGGCCTCGCACGATACGAATTTTGATTCAGACGGTTCTTTGAAACAGGCTGCTAGTTTACCTTGCAAACTCGAGGTTCTCAAAGATCGCGATGTCTAAAAATCCCCCAACAGGAATCCAATCTAAGAACTTGAGCGGTTTAACCTGAGGAGGGAGCGCTTTGCCCACAACAAAAATGGCTCGTTAGCGACGTCTCACGAGCTTGAGCGTTAACTTCCGCCCTTCCTCTGTCACATGATTAGGAGCCTACTTCCGCTACGGTTCCTAGAAGGGGCCAGTCCTGGCCGTTCTCGCGTCTGTCCCGGCCCGCTGCGGCCGCTCCGCCGCTGCTTTGCCCGGGCGCCTTGGTGCGCTCGGCCAACGGCCTCTGCGAGTGCTCGCCCGAGCGCCCCGGAGCCGGCGGGCGGCGGCCCTTTCCGGGGACCCTCCAGCGGGCCCAGGGTGAGTGCTGTAGTCTCTCCAAGCGGGGTTCCGGGCCTAGCGCCACAGCCGTGACCCCCGCCTCCCGGGCCGGGCGGAGCGGCCCCGGCCTTGGCTTGTCCTCACGGCCCTGCGCTGCTGTTATCAGGGGCCGGCTTCTTCACCCTTTCTACCTGGGCATCTTGTTCTGTGGAACAAAAATCCAATTTAATGACGAAACAAACAAACCAACAACAACAAAAACCCCCACTTATCGGGTTTAGGAAGCGGGAGGAAGTCTGTAAGCTTGGACCTGGGCTGTTTTTGCGCACCTCTTCCTAGTGCCCACGTACCTCACAGCATGACCTTGAGGCTGTCGCGTTTTTGTGTGTACGCGTTTTGTGTGTACGCACGTAAAACCATGTAATTCAAGAAAGGCCTTTGGGAGGCCCTGAGTTGGCCAAAACGTTTATCTTTGCTCGCTGGTGGCTATGCCGGCTCGCTCTTTGGGGTGCCCTCTCGGAGCTAGGTTCCGGGGCCCTCCTTATAGCCCCCGACCTCCGTTTGCAAAAATGAGCTCTTGTCTTAATTGCAAAAGCCAGAGTCTTGGCTTAGGAGCGGGGCGCATTCCCTGGGAAGAAAGAATAGCGCACTGCCTGAATTGATGGCGCTTTCTAATTGCAGAGAACTAAAGCTTGAGCCCAGTAGTGCTATGCCGGCCTCCGCGGGGAGACGGTGAATGAGAATGTATGTCTACCCCCACCCCCCAACTCCCGGTGAGAAACACTCTCAGCCCCTGGGCTACTACTAATGAGATTCCCCTGAGAAAAACTAAAGAAAGTAGGACGGTTCAGTCCTGGTTAGTTTTCTGAGCACGCACTTACATTGTTGGGGGTGGGGTGGGGTTCAAGGACTTGTGAATTGAGATAGATTTTTCATCAGTGTTGTCTGTGATGTTCCTAAGGATTGCTTTTTACTGAGCTGCCGCTCCGGGAGGAACTGTGGCTTGTCTCCCTTCCTGTCTTGTCTTATCTCCCTTCCTGTCCGGTAGAGCTACTTCGTTTTAGTTAGGTTTTTCTGTCTCTCTTTACTCTTGTGAATTTTTTTTTTTGTTGTTGTTGTTGTTAATAGATACTGGATTGGGGTTCTTTCTGTTAATATTTGAGTTCTTTATAAATTCTAGATCTGAGTCCCCTGTCCGAAGTCTAGCTGACAAAACTTTTGTAAACTAACTCTCCATTCTAATTTGTTTAGAAACTTTTTATTTTATGCAGTGCCATTTGCCAGTTCTTGCTATTATTTCCTGGGCTCCTTGGAGTCCCTTGCAGAAAGGCCATGCCTCTGTAGCCTCAAGGTTTTTGCCTGTTTTCCTCTAGGAGACATTAAAGCCTTTGATCCACTTTGACCTATTTTTTGTAATAGTTTTGTTTTTGTTACATGTACTTATGCGTACAATACGTTTATGTTCCAAGGCATTGATTAAATATTTCCTTTAAAAATAGATTTGCGTTTTAAAAAATTAAAGGCACATTAAAGAAGAAATTCAATGTGGGACCCTAATGAATTTGGAAAATATTACTTTTGTTTGGGAATGGCCAGTACACGGACTGTGACATCAGTTAAGAATCTAAGGGAGATTTTTCTCAAGTTATACATCAGTCATGTAGTGATTACCGAGCAGACTCTAAATGGCAAAGCATGTGGAATTAAAACCTTAGCCCCAAATTAGGTTTATTTGGCACCAAAGGATGTTGCCCAAAGTATCTAATTTACTGAGGAAGAAAAATAATTAGATCTCATCTATTTTATTGAAACATAAAAATTAAACACTGAGGCAATAGAAAGTTAACAGAAAAGTTTTCTTTACTTTTGAAATTTAGGTCGTTTAACTTCAGAGGAAGTTAAGGTCCTTTCAGTGACACCTATCTGTTCTTGGTTCCTGAGTCTGTTCAAACTAAAGATTCCTAAGTTAGGATACCTGTCGTGGGATGGAATGTGGAGAACGTTGACAAATGATCCCAGGAACAAGTTACTCTCAGGAAGTCACACTGGGCCTCACCAAACGCAAGTGAGGCTTAGGAAGTTACCCTGGGCCTTATGAGGCCCAACATAAGATAAGACATTTCATTTTCTTGATATGATCTGCTTTTCTGTTGTAGGACTTTTTAAGGTAGTCTCTCTGTGTGATGTAAGCTGGCCTTGAACTCTTTCTGCTTCAGCCTCCTGAATGCTAGGATTATTCACCACTCAGAATATAGAGAGAGAGAGAGAAAGAGAGAGAGAGAGAGCGCTCAGCCCTCTCTATATGTTTTTATATATTTTATACAGTGTTTATTTATTTCTGGTTCTATGTTTTAAAATGAAAATTTAACTGAATTTCCTTACTAAATAGATGATATGTATATATACATTAGTTTAACTTGAACTTGTCTTTGGCCTGCCAGCTTTCTAGATAAGTCTTGCTTTACATCAGTGTTTTTCAACCTTCCAAACACTGCGACCCTTTAATACAGTTCCTCATGTTGTGACCTCCAGCCATAAAATTATTTCACTGCTACTTCATAACTGTAAGTTTGCTACTGTTATGAATCATAATATAAATACTTGATATGCAGGGTATCTGATGTGACACCAAAAGGGTTAAAAACCACAGGTTGAGAATCACTGCCTTATATGGTGATTAGTCACAGGGCCCTGTCTGTAACACTAAAACTTGTGGAAAGCTTGGAATTCTTTCTCTGTTTGTTTTATTTCTTAGTGTCAAGTTGTGTATTTTTATTTGAAGAATTTCCAGCTAGGTCTCTAATAAAGGCATCATCTAGCTTCTTAATCACTGTATTTTTTCTCCCTCAAGGACAAAAGTGGCTCTCAGTCTAGCACATGCATATTGGAGCAGTTGAAGGATTTACTATGAAGCCCAGAAGCAGATAGTGCCAAATAGCAAGCCTGTTATTTCACATTTGTAAGTAAAATTTTTTTTCTTTGGCTCTGTTTTCTTAGTCGTTAAGGCATCTGCATGTCAGTTCCTTAAACAGGAGACATTTAGGCAAAAAAAAAAAAAAAAAAAATAAGAGAAACTAGTTAGCAATCGTAATCCAAGTAGGTTTACCACACTAAGCAACCTCCAAGGAGTATACTTTAAGGCCTGGAGTACATTTCTCCTTTAAAACAAAAAAAGTGATGGTAAGACATCTATATTGAGCCAGGTGGTGATGGCACACACCTTTAATCCCAGTACTTGGGAGGCAGAGGCAGGTGGATCTCTGTGAGTTCGAGGCCAGCCTGGTCTACAAAGTGAGTTCCAGGGCAGCCAAGACTGTTACACAAAGAAACCCTGTCCCAAAAAACAAAAAAACCTTAAACTAATTTGCAAAATAACCCCTGTGATTAAGACATTTATATTGTCTTTAATGTTTTATTGCTCTTGACCTATAATATACTTTGCTGGGAACTTAGTGTAGTTTGGCTTCCTTCTCAGGAAACCACTTATGCACCAAATTTTTAGGCAACCTCAAATACATTTACTTTTAGCCTTGCATTTTCTTCATGATTTTTTTATGTCCTCTTAGAGTGTGATGAGAGGAGTTTTCTGGAAGCCATATTCCCCCAATCTCACTTCAATTTTCTTTATATAGTGATAGAACTTTCAATTATCCTTATTGCAAAATCATGAAATAGCAACTATGTTTGATACCATCTTTCTGACTTGTGAGGTGCTGTAGAGTGACAGTTGAGACGTTTGAAATCTGGATTCTCAAATCAAACCATTTTAAGCAAATAACTACTTTTATTCATAGTTCTCTTATGAAATGAATTGTTGAAATACTGATTTTTATTCTTTCTTTTTTACAGCTGGAAAAGCAGTGTCCGTGTTGTTATGTACACCTCCAAAAACAGTTCAGATCTGTAGGGGAGTTGTTGTAAAGTAAAGAGCTACAGGGTAGCAGTATTAATAGCTATTGTAGACGTATTTGCTCTGTTAAAATGAGTAAGAAAACGGGCAGTGACACACCACTAGGAAGGTCAGTGAAACTTTTCTCAGTTGAGCTGGTTTTACAGGTTGGACAGACAGTAGCTTCAAAGCTGCTTGCCATAAGCTAACCGTGCTCTTTCATGCTTTCCTTAGCATTTTTTATTTGGGGGCAGCATTCTTTCAACTCCATCTCCCTGGAATCATGGATCCCTCTCCAATTTAGAAGGTTACTCAATGCATTTGTACTGTTTTCCCTCAAGGATATTTGATACTTCTCAAAACTAATGTAAGAATATGATCCTAAATATAGGTTAGTATGTGAACATTTAAGCCCTGAAAATAAATGTGTGCGTTAAGGATTTATTAATGTAAATCATGTATTTGACATTCATTGCATCTCAGTCATCAGCTTCACTTGCAATAAGAAGTTATGATTTGTACTATGTAATTTTGAGGGAGCTATACTTTTTTTTTTTTGGTAAATTGAGCATTAGCCTTATTTACCTTTGGATTCTGATTTTCATTGTTGACAGGATTTATTTCTTGCATGATGCCAATTTCTGATTTCATTGCTATTAAGCCAAGGCATATTCTTCCACATAATTAGGATTTTTTTTCCTTTGCAGCTTTAAACATTGGACTGGGGCTTCATGCATGTTAAACAAGCACTCTACCTCTGAACTGTGCTCTTAGCCTTCTGATTGGGAATTTTAAATTTTGTTTCAGGCATTTTTGAATTGCATATTTGCTTACACAGAGAATGCTTATGTGTATGCATTTGTATTGTGGTTATATAATACTTTAGAAATTTACACCTACTCAGTGTCCTCGAGGTTCATTTTCAAATAAGTCAGAGCTTTATGCTGAGGAAGGTGTTTTCTTTGATTCGTTTTCCTTTCGCTTATAAGTGAGAGGTTTCCTTTTGCACTGTCTGCTGTCAGGTGTTGTCTTCTGACATCACTGCATAGAGGAATTGACATCTGCACACTCAGTTTTCCTCATCTTCATGTTTTCCTTCTGTAGGGTGAGTGGGGCAGCATTTCCTTCTCCCACTGCTGCTGAGATGGCAGAAATTAGTCGAATTCAGTATGAAATGGAATACACCGAAGGTATTAGTCAGCGAATGAGGGTCCCTGAAAAGTTAAAAGTGGCGCCAGCAAATGCTGACCTGGAACAAGGATTCCAAGAAGGAGTTCCCAACGCCGGTGTTATTATGCAAGTCCCAGAGAGGATCGTTGTTACAGGTATCTCACACTTGATTAAAAGTGCCCCCAATAAATCTTTTCTTTTTTTATGAACATTTAGGTTTTTCAAAATATTGAGAAAAGGTATTTTTACTAGTTTTACAAATGTATGTATGCCCCGCAGGCCTGTTACAGAACATTGTCACCTCAGAAGACTTCCTGTTCTCATTCTCCATCATTCCCAATCCTTCAGCTCTCAGTAGCCATGATCTCCTTTCTGTACCTAGACAGTAGATTTGTCTTAGAATCACCTGTAAATGGAGACATTCAATATATTCTGCTTTACCTAGTTTCTTTTGCTAAGAGTAATTTTTTTCTTCTTTTTTTTTTCTTCAACTGTGGGGCTTTGAAGCGAGGATCTTGTGCACTCTGGGTGAATGCTATACCTCTGAGCTCAACTTGCTGCTCCTTGAGTAGTTCTCATTCATGAGGCAGAGTTTACATTGTTCACGCTGCCCTCGAGTTTGTCTGCTACAGAGTCCCAGTCCTTGTCCCTGTCATCCTCCTCCTTCGGCCCTCTGTACTGCTCAAGTTACAGGCCTGCCCCACCAAACCCTGTTTACTTTCTACTTTGTTTTTATTTGGGGACAGAGAGTTAGTGCACCTCCGAGGCACTCAGGGTCCTCCTGCCTTAGCTTCTGAGTGCAGAATTGCAGACTTAGGCTTGCTTGCAAGGCTAGTGTAATGCTTTTCTGAGACTCCTCCACATTGTTGCAAGTGTTATGTGTTCATTCCAGTTAACTGGTAAGTAATATCATTGGTTTATTCATTGATATTTAATGGACATTTGTGCTGTTTTCTTTTTGAGATTCATAGGAATATTCATGTACAAACTTAAGGAGTATATATACCTTCATATCTCAAGACGTGAAATGACTTTAAGTTATATTTAACTTTTTCAAATGTTGACAAATTCTTTTCTAAGTTGCCATGTTTCTTTTCAATCAATATTTGTTAGTTTTAGTTATTTTATATCCATTTCCCTAATGATTGATTATTTTGAACATGTATGCATGTGGTTTTGGCTTATTTACTTTTTGTATTTATTACTTTTCTATTGCTGTGATAAACAACATGACCAAAACAATTTGTAGAAGGAAGAGTTTATTTGAGTTTACGGTTGCAGAGGGGTGGAAGTCCATCACTGTCAATGGAGAGGTTTGGTGACTGAAACAGCAGACCGAGTGCTCACCTCTGGAACTATGAGCCCAAAGCAGAGAGAAAGAACTGGGATTGGAGTAAGGCTTTTTATCTCAGAGCCCTCTTGCCGTACTTTCATCACCAGTGCCCTTACCTCCTAAACCCCCCCAAATAATGCCATCAACTGAGGAACAAGTGTTCAGATGTGAGCAAGATTATAGGGGACATCTGTCATTCGAATCATATATTCAAATGTTTTGCCAATTTGAAATTTTCTGTTGTGAAGGTTGTATACTTAGAGACAGGTTGCTTGAGTTTTTTGTTTGTTTTTGGTCTCACACACACACAATAATTTCTGCACCATGGTGTTAAATAATTGTTGAATACCAAATACCAAAATGAAACTACTGCTGTCAGGTAGGTTGTAATACAAATCTGACTGGGCATAAAAACATTAAACAAACACCCCCACCCCTTTTTCCCCCTAGGAAATAATGAAGACATTTCATTTTCAAGGCCAGCAGATCTTGACCTTATCCAGTCCACTCCCTTTAAACCTCTGGCACTGAAAACACCACCACGAGTGCTCACACTGAGTGAGAGACCACTAGATTTTCTGGATTTGGAAAGACCACCTCCAACTCCTCAAAATGAAGAAGTAAGTAGAATTACCTTCTCTTGTGTTTGAAAGAACATAAGATAAAGTTAAAGAAGAGTTAAGCCACAAAGCATGCATTAGTCATATTTGTTAGGAGTTTTCCATGTGGCAATACTGGTGTCAGTTGATTTTACAGTTCCCTAAATAAGGTATTATGGGTTTGTTTTTGTTTTCTAATTTAAAAGTTATGTGGTAAAGTGAAAATCTTGGAAGAGCAAGTATTGCTACCATTTATGTAGACTTAAAAGAAGAGCAGCTATAACTGTTATACCTATAATGATGCAGAGAGTCTCAAAATTTGTTTTTGGTCTCTGAGTGCTGGAGATCGAGCACTTGGACCTGCTAGGCAAGGGCTTTACTACTCTTCCTGGGAAAGGAAGCTTTGCACTAAGAAATAATGACTCCGCCATTTTGGTATGGAATCATCTGGCAAACAAAACTAAGAAACCCTTTCTCTTGACACTACCCATTCCTACAGCTTGATATGAAGTTCCCACCAAGTTAGTAACAGTGATGTCCCTATTGACAGAAAGTTGGTGTTAAAATGGACTTAAAGAGATTAACAGTAAATTTAAAGTCTTGCCAATGACGTTGACTTAAGACCAGTATTGAAGCCTGTTCTTAAAGACAGTGCTGACATTCATTTTTATTACAACTGGCACTCCTCTGTCTACTTTAATTTTTCCATTATGCATTTCATGTAAACCATGTCAGTGCAATTCCTAGGACATACTCTTTTTACATTTAGTTTCTTCTTAGGTGATTAAGCTTACATGCTCATAAATACCAGAGTGAACATCCTGCATATCACCTTAGTGAAAAGCACTGCAATTGGAGTATTAATTATGACCCAAAATTGTCTAAGTTACTTCTAAAATTTAATTTAATTTGGCAACCATTTTTTTGATATTTTATGTATGAAGCACTGCAGTAAAAAGTATAGTACATACCTGCCCTCTGTAAGTTTTCCATCTGTATAGGACAAGGAGAGGAGATGACACACAGAGCTTCTCAAGTTCTTTAATAACGGGAAAATCGATGGATACTTTCGGTATGCATGCTGGCTAATTTTATATCCACTGGACACAGACTAGAGTCATCTGATAGAAGGGAACACCAGTTGAGAAAATACCTTCATAAGCTGCATAAAATGGGGTTGTAGGCAAGCTAATTATTGATTGGGGTGGGGGAGGTTGGCCCATTTTTGGTGGTGCCATTCCTGGACTTAAATGGTCATGAGTTCTATAAGAAAACAGACTGAGCAAGCCGTGAGGAACAAGCTGGTAAGCAACACCTATCCATGACATCAGCTCCTGCCTCCAGGTCCAGCCCTGTTTGAGTTCCTGTCCTGATTTCCTTCAATGATGAACTGTGATATGGAAGCATACACTGAATAAACCCTTTCCTCCCTAACTTGCTTTTGGTCAGAGTGTCTCATCTTAGCAATAGTAACCCTAAGACAATATGTGCAATGTTTACAAATATTTGGAACACACCTCTAGACAAAAACATGGCTTGGTAATCCTACCTACCGAAAGTATTGAAGAGCTGTGCAGTAAGCCATGTGAACAGGGCCTCAAACTTGAGTGTTTGAATCATGGCCATTCTGAAAATTCTTAGAGTAGATCTGAGTGTGTGATGAAGGAGACAGAGACTTTTGCATCAACACTACCTCTCAAAAAGGAACTTCCGTAGGTGGGTAGTGCCAGGGTGAGATCTTTCAGAGGACATGGAAAGAGGTCTATGAAAAAGAGGTAGAAATTATGCCTGTGCGTTTTGTACCTTGAAGAGTGTGTTCAAATGAGATTTGACCTACCATCATGTCCAGTCTGTCAAGCAGAAGTATGCTCTGGAAAGATTAACTGTAATAACTTCCAAAGGCTCTTTGAAAAGTTCACTTAAGTACAAAGAGAAAGCAGACCCCAAATTAGCTGTTCTTACTTTAGAGAAAAGTACAGTAATGCTATTCATTTGTAAAATAAACCAGAAGAGCTCTGAACCCCCATATGGACACAAGAAGTATCAGGTGATCTAGGAGGAGCAGTCATTTGGCCTGTGAAAACCAGGACCTGATTTTGGAAAACAAGAAAAGAATATTTTCACAAAGCGAGCTTTTGTTCAGTCCAACAGGCCTCAGCAGAAGCAGTCAAATCCTGCATCAGTTGTGTACAGATGTACAGCCAGAGCTGATATCCAGCTCAAACAGCCTTATCATGGGTATGCTTAGCACCAAGTGCTCCTGGAGGCTGAAGATTGCACAGAAAGCCCTGGGTGTCTGTCAGAAGTTAACCTAGCAAGCATTCAAGGCAGCAGGTAGTTATCAGTACCCTCTGATGGCCCAATGTAGTTGATAAAACCACCGTGAGATGAGAAGCAGATCATAGCTGACCTGAAGTATAACAAGCCACACTAGTGTACCCATAAATTCATTGATGATGATGACTTCCAGGTGTCCAGTGCATGCTCCAGTATGTCCTGCAATGGCTAAAAATAAAATCAGAAAACTCATGCATATGAATCTCATCACAATTTAGTGACAAATTGTTTACTCTCTTTTCTTCCCCCTTATCCATGGGAAGAGGAGCTGGGAGTCCGGGAACAGAAAAAGCAAAGTGTTAAAATGAGAACCATTTTTGTGGTTTTATATTGTGCACATACACCCATGGATGATTGATTCACATGCACCCAGTCTTTGTTTAGCTACCAGTTGCACCCTTGTCTTGAGTTTCTCTTGCTGTGGTTAAACACCGTGACCAAAAACAACTTGGGGAGTAAACGGTTTGTTTCAATTCCATGTAACAGTCCATTATTGAAGAAATCAAACAGGACTTGACGGGAGCTAACATACAGACCATGGAGGAGTGCTGATTTCATGCTTGCTCTCCAAGGCTCACTTCACTTATGTTCTTGTAGCACCCAGAACCATCAGCCCTGTGTTGGCACCTCCCACAGTGACCATCAGTAAAGAAAATGAATTACTGGCTTGCCCACAGGCCAGTTGTGGGGCACTTTTTCAATTGAAGTTTCCTCTTCCAAAATAGCTCTAGAATGTATCAAGTTGGCATAAAACTCAGCATACCCTTGTCATAGGCAAGACCTCTTCACAGTGACACATTGCTCGTGCCTCCATCCCATAACCTTAATTATTGTCTCGGCTGTTCTCCTTGTTAGTTACTCCAAGTTTTGGAAATTGATCATATTTGCATTGTGGAAGATGTCCACCCGAGGTGTTCTCTCCACAACCTCCTACTTTTCCCCATTGCTCCAGTCAAGGTCCCAGAGAGAGCAAGAATTATTCCTGGAGGGGGTAGTACACACATGTAATCCCGGCACTTTACATGCTGAAACAGGAAGATCACAAATTCCAGGCCAACTTGTGCTGTATTGTTTTAAAACAAAGACCTTAAAAAGGAGTGTAGGGCAAATGCTGAGGTCTTTTTAAAACAGATTTTGTTGTTGTTATTGTTCTCAACCTTTTATCATTACATTTGTTTACTCTATTGTCTGATTTTTCTTAACCTGTGATTGCTCTGTAACTTGTACAAACCATTTAGTATTTGAACAACCTAACACAGAAGAAGTGGAAAAAATCGACTTTATGAAGACAATAGAGTCCCTTAAACAACATGTAAAAAATGCCCTTATAGAAATGGATGAGAAGTATAACAAAAAGTTTGAAGAAATGAGTAAATACGTACATGATACCATTTTACAATTTTAAATACTAAGCTACCATTTAAAAAAATGAATAGATTTTAAAGTAGTGATGGGTTTAATACAAGTCTAGAGAAGCAGTAAACAGAAGTATAAGAGGGCTTTTGTTTATGCATATTGCTTGGAGTTTGAATACATTAGAGGAGACTATTAATGCTTGTGTGTGTCATCTCTAGTGCTGTGTACTGTATATCTAGACAAGTTGGGCTTATGACCCAACTTCCAGGGAGTAGCCTCGAGCAAAGCAGCTTTTCCCTTCCATCCCTCTCATGTGGAAAAGCTATTCCATTTTAAAGCAGCCGTGGCTGCTACAGCAGGCAGGCAGGCAGGCAGGAAAGTCCCAATCAGATTCTTATAAACCAACACAGTAGTACTCGCTATGCATGAATAAAATATACTTGATCATGGCTGTTAAATTTTTGGGTTAACCTTAAAAGGTATGTGTGTGCACATGCATGTGGATGCCAGAGGTTGATGTCAGCACACACACAGATACACACACATACACAGAGGTTGATGTCAGCACACACACAGATACATGTGGAGGCCAGAGGTTGATGTCAGCACACACACACAGATAGATACACACACATACACAAAGAAGAAGGAAAAAGAAAATTTAAGACCAAGTCTTACCTGTCTGTAATGCCCAGGTTTTGCTTCTTGATTGGCTTTTCTTAGCTCCTTGTATTTTTATGAGTAGTCTTGGACGAAGTTTCCTGTGTTTTTTTAATGCTAAATAGCTTCTAAGCTACTAAGAATATTCCATTCCTTCCCTTTGTTTTTGCCTTAACAGATCCGAGCAGTTGGCAGGCTAAAAAGGGAACGTTCTATGAGTGAGAATGCTGTTCGCCAGAATGGACAGCTGGTCAGAAACGATTCCATGTGAGTAGAATCACAGCATTGTAGCTTTGTTTGTAGCAAAGGTCATTGTAGATTTTCTTCTGTATTTTGTCTGTATATATCTTTTTCTAAATAATTCTCATAGTTTTTAAAATCTGTTTTACATCGATGGATAGCACCTTGTACTGTACTTTCTGTAGTTATACAGTTTAACAATTTTGTCTGTTGTGACAGCTTTTCAGTCCTGTTTTCCTCTTCTGTGTGTCTGTCCCTTTTAAGGAAACTGAATATTCTTTCTCCTTCACTTTTTGGTCAGTCTTCGTGAACTCATCAGGAACCCTTTGTGATGTCAAGCATCATGTTAGCTTCTCTGGGAACTCAGCAAACATCCAGCGATGACACGTCTCCTTTGAGAGCTTACAGAATAACTAGAGCACAGTACAATTAGTGTTCTTACAGTGTACCATATTAAGTTATAGTTGAGACCTCGCTGCAGAGCGAAATGGTGCAGAATGGGCTCTTTGGGGTTAATAATCAGAATTGAAAGAAGACTGTTTTTGTCTTCTCTTTGAAAGAAATCATATGAACAAATTCACTGGCATCTCTACATAATCAGTGAAGTTGTATCCCAAATGTAAGTTTTTGTTTGCTATGTTGAAATTTTTGTTCTTTTATGTGGATGCAAGGAAAAATTGAGTTCTTTGATGACTTGGAGTCTCTCATGGTAGTTGGAGTTATCCTGAAGGATCACATAGGAAGAAGTTAGGTTAAAATGAATATATGTCTCCTTTATGGAAGACTATCTGAAAGGCTCAACCATTAATGATTCAGTGTCTGTCTTCCTAAGGTATCTTATTGGCAGATGTCAACAGACCCATGAAACACATTTGTCTAAAATTGTTTCCAAATATACACATAGTAAATAGACTCCACAGTTTAGTCGTATGGCTAATGTGGATAAAACAGCTCTAATCCAGTTACCTTGTATGTGTAATTGTGTAGTTGTAAGGCCGCAGAATCTTCTCGTAGGCTTTCCTACTATTTAAATTGTGACTTGCTGTTTAGGCTCTTAATTGACCTTTTATATCGTTAAAATTAAAGCATGGCTACTTCAGTATTATATTAACCTTTTACAAAGTATATTGTATTGATGGCAAAGTTTAGATGAAGAAAAAGGAAAAAGATCTATATGTAAGTTCTTTGTAACACAAAGGTTAAGAGCTAATCAATACTTTATTCTCTTTAAATTGCCTTCATGGCATTTTCTATATATCTAATAAAAACAAAAAAGATTTTGATATTTTTGCCCATTCTCATACCATTGTTAATGTTACTATTTATAACTAAATTCCTAGTTAGAGCTTTCTTATGTCTAATTAACCTTAGGTCTTTGTATGATGTGCATAAAATGGGCTTTGTTCATTTGGTAAGCAAGAAACTATCCATACAGCTACAGTTACATCTGCTACAGAAATTGTTGAGCTCTTTTTACTTTAACCTATTTTTTTAGATTGATTATAGACTATTATGCTTGACCCTTTGTCTGCCTCCAATCTAGTTTATTCTACAGCTCATGAAGAAAAGTTTAAATGGGCCGGAACTTTGTTTCCTTAATTACTTTTAAGAAGCAGTGAGGTTGATTGTTGGCACAAAAATGAATTGTGACAGTAGAATCATAGTAGAATCATTTTCTTGTTATAAAAGCTGAATATATAAAAGAAACGTAATTATTATTTAAGGTGGCACAGATCAGATTCTGCCCCAAGAAATAAAATTTCAAGGTTCCAGGCATCGATTTCTGCACCGGAGTACACGTAAGATTTTATCCGCTCTTTTTCCCAAGTAGGGGTTGCTTTAATTTTGCAGGCTCATGTTAATACTAATCTGTTTTACCACATAACTGACACATAATACCCTAACTCTCTGTTCTAATACTTGTTCAGGATTTCTCAAACTGTCATTGTATTCTTTGGGACTGGGGTGGGGGGGGGGCGCAACTCTAAGGAAGTTTTATATGGTTTGGGATATAGAAGAAAGGAAAATGAAATAATTTCTGTACATAAAGAGCAAATCCTTTTCTCTGTTCTGTATTTTGCCTTGGTTGGCCTATGCGTCCTCTGCAGATTGCACCTAGCAAGACTCAGCAATCCCAGTCATGTTTTTACATTTCAACATTTTTTTTTTTGTTTTATTTTAATCCAGAGAAAAATGAAATCTTAAGTGTGGTTTGTCACTGAAATTGGTTGGTTGGTTTGTTTTATTTTGTTTCCCTGTAGAAAATTATGTTTGGAGCAATCTTTTGAGATCACTAAACTCTTGTTTTCTATAAGTATGACAAACAGTGTCTAAGAATAACTGCCCACTCTTGACAGTGGAACATTTTGGTATGAAGTGTAAAACTTCAAGCAGCATGTGCAAGGGTCTAGATTCAGTACTCAGCTTTCACACACACACACACACATGCATGTACAAAGAAACAGCACTGTTCCCACACAGCAAAGGAAACCACACTGCACACTGATGGCTGGTCATCTCTTCCTCTGGTTTCTTGCTATACTTCTTCAAGTTGCTAAATTGCCTTAGTCATAGTAGCAGCAAATTATAGTTCTCTCTATTTAGGGTCCCAGAGAGGCCAAGTGTGGTGCCACACACATTTAATCCCAGCAGAGGAAGGTAGAGAGCTCTGTGAATTCAAGGCCAGCCTGATAGACATAAGCTATGTTCAGGACTTGTATGCTGAGATATTGTCTCCAAAAAATAAAAATAAAGGTCCCAGAGAAATTAATGGGAGCTTGTGTTTCAATGAAAATGTTTTTCTTTTTACTTTTTCAAAGAGGCTAGTTCTTCAACAAAGACATTAATTAACCTCACAGATTGAGAAGCATCATTTCTATGAAAACCTATGGCAAGAGTTCTCCTGCTTTAAACATTTCTTTTAATGAGTTGCTCCAAGTCACTAATTTTCATTTAGTTCTGACATTGACTAGCCACTGTCTATTTAACCCTGTGTGTCAGAGTCTGTGAGCGCGAGGGATAATGTGAGCATGAGTGCTGCTTCAGAACTTTAAAGCTTCTGTGTGAGATACTAAACTTGAGTTTTCTGTTTTATAACATGAGAAGCAGGTAATTATCAAAGTGCATTTTATTAAATTATGCATAACGTGGTATTTGTTTAAAGACCTGACTTCAGTGCCTTGCAATATGTTTGTATTTTCTACAATAGTTGACTAGTCAAAATTAAACAATAAAAACAAAAATGTAACTAAGTGGGCAGAGGTAAAACCTAACTCCAAAATCATTCTGTCCCTTCACAGTTGGTTCCAGTAGAAGGTCGTTAGAACTCCTGTGAGTGTAGCATTATTCTCTTTGTCGTTGTTGTCTTCAATGAAATAAATATATTGGTTAAAATGCATACAAGAATACTTAAGTTGCTAAATTATTCTCCTAATTCCTAATGAAAATTGCTAAATTATTGTTTCTAATTAAGATTTTTTTTCGCTTTACAATATAATTAATCAGCATAGAAGTGACCCTTCCTGTTCTGTTCTGAGCTGCACTGTAAACAAGTGACAAGTTAAATAGGAACAGCCAGAAAATCCTTTTGTGTTCTGGTTAATCACACATCTTTAATAGTATTGATAATGACTTCATGTCATGATCTGGGAAATGTAGTTCAATAAAGGACAGACTTGCTTAGCATGTATAAGCCCCTGGGTCTTGTCCCTGGCACTGGGGAATTTTTTTTAAGATGTTTTGTTTTGCAGGACTTTATTTCATCTTTTACTGTCCTATGTAAATATTTCTGTTAAATTAGTTAGAGATTGTGTAAGTTTTTTCTTGTTTATGACCATATCACATTTCATATGGTCATAGAATCTTAGAATTGGAAGACATATGTAGATGTTTTTATTTTAAATTTATTTTTTTTGATTGATTTTCCTTATATGCATTAAAATTATCATTAAGAATATAGTGAGGACTTGTAGATTATTTTAGAATCCAACCTTCTGTTCATTCCATCCTGAGAACTCTTTGCCATTAATTTGAAGTTACTTTAAGCTTGACTATTTTATAAGATGACCACCTCATTTCCTGTGTATGTATTTGAGATTTCTTTTTCTCCTTTTATTTCTTGCTTTTTCTTTCACTCCTTCTTCACTTCCTTCCATCTGTTCACCTCAGCCATGCTAAGTAAGTACTCTACCAGTGAATTATGTTCTCAGCCTGCTTTCTGAATTTAAATCATAGATGACTTTATGTTTTTATATTTTAATGGAGAAAAATCCATCAAACTATATTATAAATTTGGAACCCATCCATTGACATCAATGCTTTAAGATTATAATTCAAAATACTAAAAATAAATAATACACTAATTCTACAGCTAGTATACTTGTTATGGACTATATAGAAATGCTCATGGTAGACCCTAAAATCACAGAAACAAACAGTGCTAATGTAAAACCTGCCTAATGAAAGTTGGCCAGTCTTGCTGCTGGCTTTATCAAGAATTGTAATCTTCCTAAACCTGTAACTCAGTGGAGGTGGTGTACATTGGGATTTCCTTCTTCCGCTATTGTAATATCGGTCTGTCTTTCCATCTCTGTCAATTTATCTGTGTTTCAGCCCCAAGGGGGACTTGGCTAGGAGTTTTTCTGCTGTGAGCCTCAACTTTACCTCCTGTTCCCCTTCCCCAGTATCTCCAGGATGCAGTAAACAGTGACACAGAACTTAAGTTTATAGTCCCATCCCTGCCGCTCAGCCTGGCTTCTTGCACACAGGCACTTGAGGTCTTGTTCTGTCTAGCGGATGTCTCTGTGCAAGCCCCATATAGGCCGCACTTCAGCTGCTCTGGTGGTTTTGTTTGCTTACTTCTATTTCTTTCTTTTTCCCCAGCTGTGCTAGACTATTGTGGGATTTGCCAAGTCCTATAAATCAGATTATGCATTGGTATTTTTATATGTGTATGTAGGTATATATAAGATTATAGATTGACATTTATATATAGGTATATATCAGATATGTGTGTGTGTGATTATACATTGATATGTTTTTACCCAGAAGAATTCCAGTCTCTACTGGCATTTAAAAACATCAGTTTGTCTTGTCATCGTTAGGCTAAGTTCTGGAATTTCTGTATATGCCAGGATTTAGCTTAGATTTTTCTCTTCTAAGTAGTCTTTGGGAAAAAGTACAGTTTTCATATTTATTGCACTTTTCTCTTTAGATTATGAAGATATTGAAAGTTGTTCCTAAACTTAGAGATTTTGTTTTATTTTAAAAATAGCCTCGTTTTGGTGGTTCCCGCTTTTAGTTTCTGCTGGGGCAGAGGCAGCCAGGTCTCTAGGTTTGAGGCCAGCCAGGGCTACAGAATGAGACCCTGTCTCAAGAAGCAAAGCAAGACAAAATTTAAAAACAGGTCACCCTAGTGAGTTTTGCTGCCTGAAACTATCGAGCCTCAGCTTTCTGTAAAGAGAAAAGTCTCAAGTCCATGGGTCAGTTACGTGTCTCATGCTTCAATATTAAACAGCTCTCTGAATATACCAACACAGATATTAAGAATTTAGGCCAGAACTATACAAATAGCTCTGCCTAAATGTGCTCAGTATACCAAAAGAAATTGTGAATCTCAGGTCTTAAGGAAGGAATTGTTGTAGCTTGGAAGCCGAGAAATAGTTGTTCGTCTGCCCTCGTGGTAACTTAAATGCCCTGTCTTCCCTCATTGTATTCCCGTTGTAATCCTGGGAAGTTTTATGTTTTAGTCATTTAGCTGATTAAATTAAACAATCAAAATGCAACTACAGTTTTTTGAGGATTTAGCTCATGATTTAATTAATTGCCCATCATAAACTCAGCGTGCTTCCTTGTCTTTGTGAAGTATTTGAAATGATGTCTTTATGTCCTCATGCTAGATTCATGTGTTTAGATGTTGATATTTACATACAGAATCCTGGGTCCCACTCTATCATCTGTGAGTCGTGGCAGTGTTGATTCTCAGGTGTTTGCTGTGTATGGGTGACTCTGAATAAACCATGCCTCCTTTCTCCTGTACCAAGCTCTGAGCACACTCATTGCTGAATTCTTTCCCTCCCAGTTGTTCTTTCCGCTCAGTTTGATACTTAGAATTACAAACCTGCTGCTGTTGCGTCATGGCTGCTTTTTAAAAGAAATTCAAAATGTTTTTTAACTTCATCTGTTTGATTGTTCTCTTAGAATAGATTGAGTGAGGGTGGGAAATGTGGGCAAAAAAACAGATTTAAAAACTGCTGTGCTGAAGTTTTATGAAAATCTGACTTGAGTGTTTTTCTCTTCATTTGCTGTGCTTATGTGAACAGTGTGACACCATCGCCACCACAGACTCGGGTTTGTCCTCCCCATATGGTACCTGAAGATGGAGCTAGTCTTTCCTCTGCCCGTGGCATTTTGTCGCTTATCCAGTCTTCTACCCGTAGGGCTTACCAGCAGATCTTGGATGTGCTGGATGAAAATCGCAGGTGACTAGCCATCAGCGGCTTTGCTGCTCTGTTGCGTCTGTTTTGGCTTTTTACTTAGTGGACTGTGGTGTTGTGTTTTTTGTTTGCTCCTTTTAGTCTCTTTCTAAGATGCAATGGTTTGAAATGGCTTGCTTGCTTTCCTTTCGTTTGAAATTATTGTCCAAACTTCACATTTCACAAGGTTATATTGGCTTTCCCTCAGTTGTAAAAGGCATTTTGTTCTGCACGTAGGAAGTGCAACAACTTTTTTCAAAAGCTTTGCTGACCTATTTTGAGTGCTTGATTCCACCTGGAGACATGGTGAAGGACTTTGGACTGAGCACACTAGTTGTCTTCAGTCTTTTGATTTCATTCTCTGTTCTAGTGAAGTAATGAAGAAGGCAGGAGATGTTGCTGTACCTCCCAGTACACTTTTCTATTAGCTCTGGATTCTAGGCCTATACTAGAATTCTATGTGCTGTTACCATTTTTGGATAATGCTGGTATTTTTCAGTATATTCAGAGATAATACCTCACTTTTGAACATCTCTTGGTATATCATTAGAATTATACTTCAGTTTGTTTAAAAAGTAAGAAGTAATTTTTTTCCCATCGTTTAAAATACCTTTGTCTCGCTTCATTAACTCGGAGTATTTTAGAAAGATGGAGTCCCAGAGCTTCGTTGACACCATGTGGAAGTCAGATAAGCTTCACTCCAGCTGTCAACATTGGCCTAGTGGCTTTGAAAGTCGGTGTTCACATTTTTGTCTTCATTTTATTAGACTGTTAGTGTTGGCATTTTTGTCTTCATTTTATTAGACTGTTAGTGTTGGCATTTTTGTCTTCATTTTATTAGATTGTTAGTGTTTGCACTTTTGTCTTCATTTTATTAGACTGTTAGTGTTTGCACTTTTGAAGGAATCCCAATCAATTAAGCCTTAATTTCTTAACCTGGTGTCTCTGGCTTGCTCAGAACAAACTTGTTCTTTCTGTGCCTTTAGTCCTCTCAGCTCTTTGCCTGTGCCATTGGTGTCTGGGCTACCCATGCTGTTGATCAAGGGCCTTCTGGATCCAGATCCTGTCTCCCAAGGTTAACAGAATGGTGCATACTGGGCCATAGAACTTCACACTGTAGTGAAGAAAGCTTTGAAGCCTACGGCACTAGGAACAAATTACTGTACATATCTATGTCTGTATGTGTATAGAGATACACTTTTTTAGTTGTTGGTTTGTTTCTTTTCCTCTAAGGGTTTGAGTCCCTTTTTTTGCTCTCTGAAGCTTTGTGGACTCTGTTTGGAAGCGATGAGCAGCAACAGGGTTCAGAAGGAACAGTGTAGATAGAGGGAATCTCTCAGATTCATTCTTGATTCTGCCACTCAACAGCTAACTGCGTGCTGGCCTTAAGCAGATAACTGGTGTCTCTTTTCTGGGCCTCCGTTTCTTTATCTGATGAGAAGGTGAAGATGGGATTATACTTGGCTAACTAGATTATTGACACAAATCTTCTGCCCTTCACCATTATTTAAAATGTGGACTGATGGCTTCATATTGCTTTCTTGGTATAGCAGGAGATCCAGAAAGCACTGACCTTAGGAGCTCAGATTGATAAAGACTGCTTCCACCTTCTTCTTCCAAACCATTTTTTTCTCCACCAGATACCTTCTTTAGCTTTCTCGTTATAGTACTCGTTAGGAGAGATTACATTCAAGGGTCAGAATTTACATGGCCAGTGCTATTGTACTGAAGACGTCTGGATGGAAAAGTGATGTCTAGATCATATGTAGGTGAATCATCACGAAGTGACAGTTACTGTCCACTGTTACTCCCCCTCCTCCTGCCTGCACATCCACAGCTCAGATACAGGGATGTGGCACTTGGGGGAATGTGAATTTTTTTCCTCTACGCTGAAAAAAAAATTGGCTAAAGTTTAAGTATACAAACTCTGAATCTTACCAGCGTAAAATTTGTATGTTTTTACTATGAAAAACTATTTAGAACATTAAGTTAATTTATATTTTATTTTTACATTATAATAACTTCAAAATTATAATACTAACCCAAATAAAATTTCTGAAATTGAAGAAGAAGCTAGATGTGGTGAATCGCATCTTAATCCCAACACTTGGGAGTCTGCAGCCGAGAATCACCCTGAGCTCAAGGCCAACCTAGGGCATAGAGTAGAGCTTTGAGTCAAAAATCAAGAAAGAGCTGGACATGGTGGCATATGTCTAATCCCAGCAGCACTCGGGAGACACAGATGTCTTTGAGTTCCTGGGGTCCCAGAAAGTGAGGGTCTCCTCAGTCTCACGAGTGCTTTCATTACCCAGAGGGTTTGCTTGTTTGTTCTGTTTTAGTTGTACAAAGTTTAATCGGAATTTAAAATGTCAAATCAGTTTTTATTTCTGCCATGGAAGACGTTGGCCTAATTTTTCAAAGAAATGGGAATGTGAAATTTGGATAATGCTCCACTTGCATGATTATAAATTAAGACTTCTTAAACAGTGTTCAGCGCTTTTATGTTCCTTGCTTTCATTATTTTTTCTTTTCTGTGTTATTGCTCTTGGCTATTTTGTTAATACAATATCTTTGCACTTGGGACTGCACATTAAATGTAGCGTGTTTAAACTAGAACTATTTGTCAGAAAAAGTAAGAGCTTTCTGTTTGTTTTTTATTGTAAAATGATGCAGATTCCTAGTTTCCCAGCATATGAACTCATTTTAATTTGTATGTTAAGTGGCACTATATGCTGTATTGGGTTTTCTTCCTCTGCTGAACTTGGTTCAGGTAATCTAAAAGGAGTTAAGCACGTAAACCAAGTGACTTCCTAGGTGCTATTACAAAAGTTCATACCCAACTCTTAGTGCTGAACATTTGGGAAACTGGACAAAACACCAGGTGTCCCCTGCCCAGTTGGCAGCAGTGCAGCACTGGTAAGATCTGTCATTTGCTGGCAGAACTTGCTAGAGCTACGCATCTCATTCTCAGTGTGAGGTGCTAACATCTTCTAGAGAACTCCGTCTGTTACATGTAAAACATTGTTTAAGCATTAATACGTGAGTTGTGCATAAGATTTTAGGGGGTGGCTTGATTATTTTTAGTTTTTCTTTAGCAGGTTGTACTAGATTTTGAATGAGTGGAATAAGAAACCAATATATGAAAGGTTTCTATTTTTGGCAGGTATCCATAAAATATGTAACATGGACTACTACAGTTCGTAGAGTATTGTGAAGTGTGTTATAACTTTTAATTCTTGGTCCTCCAATCAGCCTGTTTAATTACTATAATAGTTGATATTTTGTAGAAAAGAAATGCATTCTCTTAATTTAGACCATTTATTTACTCAAAAATGTCAGTCTACAAACTAATACTGAAATTTGATAGTCTTAAATTTCCTTCCCTTTTGCTATTCTAACTACAAAATACACTATTGAACTATTTTTTTAATATTAAATCATTCTTATGGTAGAAACTGGTACTTGAATGAAGTTTCTAATTTTGCCAAATACCTGTCTAATTTACTTTTATATTATATGTATCAATTGCCAGTGTGAGAAGACAAAATGAGATACGTTGTGAAAGGTAACTGTATTGTTTATCGCTCTGCATTTGTAAAAGGGAAATCTCTGTGGTGGAATATGTTCAATATGGCAAATCGTTTTGTCCATATTGACACACTCTTTAAGACCCTTTAGGAAATACACAGAAGTGGCTTCATTTCGTTAGCCATTCTCATATTTTTATAATTTAAGTAACTGCAATACATAGTTTTTCTTCACAAACTAGAAGACTTAAAAAACCTATCTGAAGAATGTATGCTTCAGCATGTTTTATAGCGAGCAGAGTGAGCCAAACCTCTCTCCCTCGAGTCTATTAAGCCCTTTTATTCTGAGCTCCAAATATATCCTTATTTGGTGCATATAGTTACTTGAGGGCATGCAGTAGCTCAATGTTAAATTTTTCCTTTATAAACTGAGTTGTTTAAAAAAAAAGTGATGTATAGGGCTAGGACTGTAGATCAGTTGAAGTGCTTGATAGCATTGAAAAGCTTTGCTTCCCAGCTCCACATGAAGTGGGGTATGGAGGATCAGAAGTTCAAGGCCATCCTCAACTCCACATAACTTGGGGCCAAACTGTGGTGTGTGAGACCCTGTCAAAAAAGAAAAGAAAAAATTAAAAGCAGAAAAAAAAATGGTGGTTTATATTCCACAACTGTTACAACATCAGAAAAAGATAGAACATGTGTTTTCAAACCCTGTGGTGGTTGTCAATATACATACAGTGAGGCAAACCTGCTGGCTTAGAAGAATGTCCGTACACGGAACCTCTTCTCATCTCTCTCTGATTATTATCTTAAAGACAGTTCACTGGTGCAGCTTTAGAATATGTTTCTTGATTTTAACAAATTTAATTGGAAAGGTTCCACCTTAACCTGGTAGAAGACTGACTGTCCTCTGACCTCAGAGCATGGACTGAGACTAAATGAAAAGCCCCACAAAGTTTTCCTGCAGCACCCTGTCTGTCACTCGTGGTTGTCTCAAGCTCAGACACTCACATGCTGTGTCTCCCTACAGGACACAGCTGCCCTAGGGAAGGAATTGTGGGCAGTGGGTATTTCTTTAAATTCCTAGTTTATATTTATGACAACCATAATCATGCAGGTGCTACTAACAGGTTCTTGATAATGCTTTTAGTGTGGCTAGTGGCTACATTTTTTCCAGTTAGAAAAGAGGAATTACGCTTTTTAAATAGCACCATATGTTGGTGCTATTTTTCCATATTGTTTATTTTGTTTTTTAATTATGAAGTGTTAAATTATGAAAATCATTTAAAATGGGAAGGGCATATGAAACAGATTTGCAAAGCATTTGAGAGATATTATATTGTACTGAAGCATACAATATAATCCTATCTGACTTTTATTTGTCTTGTTTTTGCTTTATTTTTGTACTCTGTTTCCTGACTCTGTCTTGTGTCTTCTGCAAAAACCTGCCCTAGACCTGTGTTGCGTGGTGGGTCAGCTGCCGCCACTTCTAATCCTCATCATGACAACGTCAGGTAACTTGGAGACTTTGTGATTACCAAAGGACACAAAGATTTGATGGAGCTTGTATTGTGTAGGACATCATAATGCATGCCATAACCATGATTGTATACATGTATACAACATAGGCCTCTGCAGCTTTCTCTTACGAGAAATTCTGTGTTTTGCTAAGAATGGGGACAGTAATTAGTCCTGATATTTGTTCATCAATGTATGAGAACATTGTATAATAATAAAAATTATGATAGGGTATGGTGGCATATGCCTTTAATTCCAGCACTCAAGAGGCAGAGGCAGGTGGATCTCTGATTTTGAGGCCAGCCTGATCTATATAGTGAGTTCCAGGCCAGCCAGAACTACACAGTGAGACCCTGTCTCAACACCTCCCACCCCACCCTCCCAAAAAAAATATGGCATGGTATAATAAGAATATTCGATATACTTTATAGTCAGTATTGTAGTAGATTTATAAGGGATTTTGTTAAAATAGAAAAGATATAATCTTAAATCTTGTTTTATGTACATAACTTTTCTTCACCTATTGAGTTGAGCCTTTGTCTCTTGTACTTACCCTTTTCATATTATCAGATATGCTAGGCCCAAGTCATGAAGGGACAAGGAGTGGCAGATACAAATGTGGTCTTAGGGGCCATAACCTTCAAGGAGTTCCCCTGTCTTCTGTAAGGACACAGAAGACAGATGCTGTCACTAATTGATGTTGTTACTAATTTTCCAAACCAATTTTAAGTAGAATTGTGCTAACTTCTCTTCTTCAGAAGAGCCTATCATGTTATAAAAGAGAAAAGGGAACCATCCATGTCTTGTTAATCTCATCCATGTTGCCTTGGTGTCCCTGGCCACTGTGCTTACCCATTTCTTCTGTGTCTTAATTTAGGCCACACTGGTTTCCCCTGACAGTTTTCTATTGGTTTTTAATCCCTTTAATTTTCTGAGAAGGTGTTTTCAGTGAGTGGAGTTTTTAGTTCTGAGAGATGCAATTTTAGTTTAAAATAATTTCATACTTTTTTTTGTTTTAAATTGATGATGAAATCTTTACTTTTTTACAAATAAAAATTATCTTTAGATTTCTAAAACTGGCTTAGTATTAAAATGGTAACTTCATGTATACTTTATTTCTTTGTTAAGACTAGTTTTCTTTGTGGTGTGTGTGTGTGTGTGTGTGTATGAACATATCTATTCCTTTACCTTTGTGTATGGCAGGGGATGGGAAGTATCTGTGTGGTTGCAAGTGCATATGCATGGAGAGCCAAAGGTCAGCCTTGGGTGTAATTCCTCAAGTGTTATCCACCTTGGTTTTTGAGATAGGGTTTCTCGCTTTGCTTGGAACTTGCTGATTGAGCTAAGTTGGCTTGCCAGCAAGCCACAAGAATCCTCTTGTCTCTGCCTTTCCAGCACTGGGATTACAAGGATGCTTCACCATGCCCAACTTATTTTTGACACGAGTTCTGGAGATCAAACTTAGGTCCTCAACTTTTGAAAGTAAGCATTATTGGCTGAGCGTCACCCAGCCCTGCATTCGCCTTTGATACAGGTGCTGGTATCCTTTGATAACCCCCTGCAGTTACTCATTTCATGTGTGACCTTGGGGAAATAGAAAAGTTTTATTTTGAGCATAAAATATAGAAAGGAAAAGATCTTTGACACATAATTTTCCCCACTAATATTTAATAATTTGTGGGGCCAGGTTGTATTATTGTGGTTCTTGGGACAAACCCAGGGATGTGCACAGGTAAGCAAGTGTTTTGCCCCTGAGCTAAACCCCCTAATCCTCATAATTCTGTTTTAGTGTGCATGAGTAGTTTGCTCAGTTTATAAACTCGCAGTCCTATTGTCTACTTAGAAACCGAGTTTATTTCTCCTAACTGGTGAAGTTTATTTTAAATATTTCTAGATACATTGTTTCTAAGAGAAAAGGCATGACTAATATGAACAGTCTGACCTAGCCATAAGAGAAAATGCGAGTCAGCGATTGCTGTAGATTATTTACATTTACCTTTGCATGCTTTATTAAGGTGGTTTTAACATTTGAAGCAGTAGAACTTTGTGCATAGGCATATTAGCATGCCTGAATGAGATATTTAATTCTACTTCATGTCCTTTTATGTACGGTTATGTAGGTTCTGTAATGAGAAGGTGCTGGGAATATTGGAATAGGTGATTCATGTGCCAACTCTTTGTGGCTTACATAAGAGTAACTTTTAATTTTAGTTAGAATCTACCCTTGTAGAAAGGTTACCATGTCATTTCACTAAAATAACCATATAGAATATAAAGTAGACACACATAAAGAAATTTGTATTGTATATAAAATATATCTCAGTAAAAGTGTTCATTAAAATGAGTTTTAAAATACAGAAATCTGGTGCTCGGAAGATGGCTTAAGAAGTTAAGAGTGTTTGCTGCTCTTCCAGAGTTCTGGAGTTCAGTTTCCACATGCATGTGGACAGCTCATAATCACCATCAGTAACTCCAGTTCCAGGGAACCCACTGCTGTCTCCTGACCTCCTCTTGTACCCATGTGGAATGTACTTAGATACACATACATACACGCACACACACGCATCCACGCACACACATACGCGCACACACACACACACATTTCACATTCTTAAAAATGTAGAAACCCAGACAAATGGAAGAAATGGCATTTCTACATTTTTTTTTTTAATTTTTGGTTTTAAAATTTTATGTCAGGCTTGGTACATGTTTGTGACCCCACCACTGAAAGGATTAAGTAGGAGGATCAGGAGTTGATGGTCGTCCACTGCCACATAGCAAATTTGAGATCAGTCATATGAGACTCCATCTCTGCAATACCACTATATTCCCAAGTCAGTGCTCTTTTGGAAGTGAATGCATTTTAACACAAAGTACCTTTTAGTGTTTTCTCTTTGCTTTGTCTTGGTGGTTTCCCAGCATTACTATTTTATATGCAGCCTCTTGTTGGCTTATTGAGATTCTTTATAGTATAGTTACAAGAGATTTAAAAGATTGATCACTCATTTTTGTGGGAGAATACAATAAAAAGTAACTGGAAATCAGAAGTAAAGTAAAAAATAGACAAAGAAAGGCAGGCAGAAGTGGAAGATTAATAAATTATCAGTCTTCTGTCTGTTGACTTTGCATTCCCTGCCATTGAGTCTCTGTCTACAGAATGACGTGAGGACCTGGCTCATACATAACTCTCATGTGTCACTGTGTCCTACAGTGGCGACTCTCCAGTCATTTCAGACAGGAGCCCTTCCTTTAACATTGCTGCATTTTTCTGCCTTGAAAAAAAGTATCCAGTAAGAGTTTTCTCTTTTTACCCAGCATCATAGGTAGTCAGCTTAAGCTACTTTCCTTTATTTGTGTCGATTCACATGAGAAATGCTTATTTATCGTTAAGCACGAGTCTTTTGAATACTTCGTTGAGTAGTATAAGGCACAACACATGACTTAACAATTACTCTTAATTTTTAATTTGTGTTTCAATATCTTATCTGCTAGGTATGGCATTTCAAGCATAGATGCATCCATTGAAGGAGCGTCAGACGACATGACTGTGGTAGATGCAGCTTCATTAAGACGTCAGGTAATTACTACCCCAAATAAAATATAACCTAAACTTATGTTCATGAAATATTTCAGAGTAATTTTATGATTTTTCTCTCCTGTGGATCCCATGAATTCAGGCTATCTAGGAAGCCATATTGATTTTTCTCAGATTCTTTAGAGATTTGTTAAGCCATCATTCAAATTTTTCTGACCAACATAAAACATTACTGCCAAAATGATTGATATAATCAGGCCAGTATCAAAGAATCGTGATGTAGTAATAAACCAATCTAGTCCTGAATTGTTTTACTTTTGATAGGTACACAGTCACAGGGACCTTTGTTACTGTTTATAATTTCTTCATTTTAGAAACCACTGCTTTGAGTTTTCCCACTGCCTCTACATGCATAGTTCATGACCCTGCCCATAAGTCCCCTCTTGTAACTGTACTTCTTATGTGCTTAATTTTCATATGCATTCCTGCTGTCTTTACATAGAGGCATTCCCATGCAGGAAAGGCATATTTGGTGTTCTCATTATGTCTGTCAAATATAAAATAAAGATCTGAGTGGCATATCAGAGGGCCCACTATAATAGGTCATTGGGGCTAAGTATTAGAGTGGACTGAGAACAGTTATCCAAGTCCAAGACTACACAACTGAGACTCGTGGAGGAGGCAGAGAGAGGAGCGGCCATCCTCTGCTCCTTCTGTGGGATAGACCCTCCTGACACACTTCATGTTCCTGCCAGAAGAACGTAGGGCAACAGTGTCCTTACACACACTCCCTAACTCACATTTACAGAATGCAAATGAAGAAGCATATTTAAGTCAATTAAAGCTGTTGTAGGTAGTATTTTATTTTCTATTTATAGTTGTATTTTGATCCAAATAGAACTTCCTATGTAATAATTTCTTAGACAAGTTAATGTACTATTTTCTAAAAATCTGATTGCTGTATGCATTAGTACTATTTTGTATTTGTCTTTCACCTAGATAATCAAATTAAATAGACGTCTGCAACTTCTAGAAGAGGAGAATAAAGAACGTGCTAAAAGAGAAATGGTCATGTATTCAATTACTGTCGCATTCTGGCTGCTTAATAGCTGGCTCTGGTTTCGACGCTAGAGGTAACCTCAGCATTCACATATATTGTCTCAACACCTGGAAATATAAAGGATTTGCAAACTTCATTGTTTCTGTCTTTGCATTGTATGCTGTTTTAGGGACCTATTCTGTTATTGATCTGCATTCAGCTAGTTCTGCAGTGGCACCTACACACTCTCCTTTTGCATGTTTTGTAAATAGGCTCTTGGTTTGTTTGTTTGTTTTTAAAGAAAATCATTTTTTGGGGCCTCATCTGTACAGCTAAGTTCTCTAAAAAGAAATGCCAGTCATAAAGAGTGAGTTTAGAAAACTATGTAAAAGAAAACAGTGTTTCTCAGATGATTAATTTCTTTGATAGATGCTTTTTGTGTCTGCGTCACAACATTAATGCTTTTGAAGTCATAGTCTGGTGCAGCACTTAAGAAAAATCAAACCACCTAATTCTTGATCACCTGTACAGAGGGTGTGTGTAAAAACTCCTAATGATTCAGCAGTTTATCTGTGTGCAATATGTTGTTCTGATTTTCATCTTAGTTTTCTATAAAATATGTTTTTACCAAGTCCGTGTGTGAATGATTTAAAAACTTAAACAATAAAGTATAAATGTAGTGTACTTAATAAACTGTCAACCAAAGCAATGTCTATGGAAAGATTTATTTCATAATTGGTACTGTGGACTGAGTATCTTATTCAAGTCTTTCTGCCCTGGGAGCAAGGTCATTAGTGGACCTGTGGATCAGAAGAGTGTCCTGGGTTTCTCAGATCTCCATCCTGACGCTGGACTTGCTGCCACTGTAAATGCTAATATATTAGATCTGTGGAAGTGATTCAGGTTTTGAAAACAAAACCAAACACCTTTATAAAGCCCTGTATCCTTTTTTTCATTGTAATATTTGCTTGCTAATACACCAAATCTCATAAATTTGTAAAGCCAAGGTTTGGGAGCCTTTAATACTCAAAAGTATGTATCTTTTCAAGAGCAAGTAGAATTCAACTAGGTGCAATATTTCATTATTATTATATTAATAATAATTATTAATACATTATTAATATAATTATTAACATAATAATATATTATTAAATATAGGGGTTTGGCAAGGATTTCAGGTGGGGGGATACATCATCAGTTACTTTTGCACCAGAAGGTTGAAGATTTGGGTAGATTTAACATTGATGTTCTTGCAGTCTTCGTTAATCCAAGAGGAGGGTTCTTTCTTGTACTTAGTGTGACTAAATTGATAAATTAAATGTGTAACTTCTTTTGCTGAGCAGGCATGAAAAAGATTTCACAAACAGGCTAGAAGTAAAAGGAACTCCTGGGAGATTAATATAAAAGCTATTATTTTTCCTGATGATTGTTACAAAGACCTAAAACATTCTTAGATAGAATGTCCTACAGTGATTAGGAAAAAGTTGTTAATTACCCAGGAGTCGGGGGCTTGGGAGGGGTTTTAAAAGGAACAGATTCCATTCTAGTTAGGATAGTCAGGAATATTTTGTAAATACTTGAACAGAGACAAATGGAAATTTCAATAAGCAGAGATATAGCATGAGGGCCTGCTTGTTGGGGTTTCTGTCCTGCCCACTTCCCACAGTCATTAGGTCCCAAAGATAATCACACAGAGGTCTACATAAGTTATAAACTGATTGGCTCATTAGCTCAGGCTTATTAACTCTTATAACTTATATTAACCCATTATTCTTATCTATGTTAACCACATGGCTCAGTACCTTTTTCAGCGGGGCAGGTCACATCCTGCTTCTTTGGTGTCTGGACAGGACTGGGGAAAGAGCTTCCTTCCCAGATACTCCTGTTCTCATTGCCCCGCCTCTACTTCCTGTCTGGTTGTCCCGCCTATACTTCCTGCCTGGCTACTGGCCAATGAGCGATTATTTAAAACATAATTGACAGAATATAACAATTCTCCCACACTACAGAGATGAAAGATTCTAGAGATTGGGGGTAAGATACAGTCAGGGCTAATGACCATAAAGAACCAAGAGGAACAGAAATGATCATATCACTTTCAGAATCCCAACACTTGTCTTTCTGCTTTTGGAAATATTTTAGAAGCATTTTCTGTTGCTGAGGAATTGACAGATTAAGGATGGTGATGCGAGAGAGAAGATACTAAATAGTGAGGTCTTTTGGTTGGCCAAACAACACAGCAGATATGGTACTGTCAGACCCTGGGACCTGAGTGTGAAGCCAAGAACTGACTCCTGGAAATTGTCTTCTGACTTCCATAAGCTCTTTGGTGGGCACACACATCCACACACATCATAAGCACACAGAAAAGTATGTAAATGTAGAAAATAAGGTTTCAAAGAATGAGGATTTCCTAGTTTGGATATCAAATCAATGACCAAATGCCCTCAAAAGATGCTGACTTCAGGTGGTCTGTGTGCTTTAGGTATTCAATTTGTAGCATCAGTTCCCAAGAGACTAAAGAGCAAAGAAAGAACCTGGCAGACATTTCCACCGATAATGTCACTCAGAGGCGTCCTCCTTCCCTCCCTCCACCCCCCCCCCCCCTCTCTTTTTATCTGATGCAGCAGAGACCTAGACTCATATCATTCCTTTCCAGGATGATGAGTAAAGTCTAAGACCCATCTCAGGTTCTAATTTGTTCACTCAAGTACAGTGACCTGGCATTTGTTTTACCTGTTTTTATTTCTTGTCTGATTAGCAGTTTGATACTAATTAGTAAGCATTGTCTTCACTAATGTCTGGGTGCTGAAGATTACATTCATTCAGCAATATACTTAGCTTGGCACTGCCTTGTACCAGGTACTCTGTGCTATGCACTGATTACACCAGAAGTTAGTAAAATATATGTCCTAGCGCCCATGGAACTTATGGTCTGGTGTGGGACAGTGCAGTGTAGCAGTGTAAGAATCACAGATGAAGAGCTCTGACTGCAACTAGGCAGTGGTGGCGCATGCCTTTAATCCCAGTGCTTGGGAGGCAGAGGCAGGTAGATCTCTAAGTTTGAGACCAGCCTGGTCTACAGATGTGGGAAGTCCTGTATATGTATTGCTTTTATTGGTTAATGAATAAAGAAGTTGCTTTGGCCTGTGGCTGAGCAGAATAGAGCTGGGGAAGGGGGGTGCTAAACTGAATACTGGGAGAAAGTAGGTGGAGTCAAGGAGACATCATGTAGCCACCAGAATGAGACAGCCCTCCTGGAACTTTGTAGGTAAGCCACAGCCACATGGCCATACACAGATTAATAGACATGGGTTAATTTAAGATGTAAGAGCTAACCAATAAGAAGCTAGAGCTGCTGGGCAGTGGTGGCAGCACATGCCTTCAATCCCAGCACTCAGGAGGCAGAGGGAGGCGGATCTCTGTGAGTTCGAAGCCAACCTGGTCTACAAGAGCTTGTTTCAGGACAGGCACCAAAGTTACAGAGAAACCCTGTCTCAGGGAAGAAAAAAAAAGCTAGAGCTAATAAGCCAAGCAGTGATTTAATTTAGTCTTTATTTATTTAGTAACAAGTGTTTTTGTGTGGTTATTTCAAGTATGGGCAGCCGGGAACAAGCAGCTTCTACCTACAGTCTACAGAGCAGGCCCCAAAGCTATGGAGAAACCCTGTCTTGAAAAACCAAAAAAAGAAAAGAAAAAAATGAAAAAGCACTGGCTGTTCTGCCTGAGGACCCAGGTTCAATTCCCAGCTCCAACATGATGACTCACAACCGTCTGTAATCTCAGTCTGGGGACCTGACTGCCTCCTCTGGCAGTGAACACACACAATGCACAGCAGACATATACCCAAAAGAAAAAGAAATGGTAACACCATTGTGTTCAATTCTTCAGAGAAGCATTGACACGGTTAGTGGTTAGTGGATTCAGTTAGAACCACTTGTGAGATGGGCCTGTAGGCATGCCTGCAGGGGATTGTCGGCAGAACCCCTCACCCCCAGTGTGTCCGGGATCATATGAAGTGGGAGAAAGTGCTGAGCACCAGCAAGCCTTTATCCCCTGCTCCTTGACTGTGGCTGGTTGTGACCAGCTTCAGCACAAGCTCCTGCCCCCTGGACTTCCTTAAACTGGGTGCTAAATACACCCTTTCTTCTTCCTTTGCTTTTGTCAGGATATTTTAATGACAGCAGCCGGAGAAGATGCTAAGACAAGGGCCAAAGGCACCATGCTCAGCATTAGATGGTTTGACAAAGTGACTGTCAAACTCTTCATAGCTGTGGTCTCCTGAAGGATGGAAAGTACTCAGTCAGAGATTAGACGCTTGGGGGCAAAAGATAAGGATCTAGAGACGAGGTCTTAATAAGGAGCAAAAGTGGGAAAAAGCTAATGAATGGAGGGATGGGAAGGAGTGGTTCTTAATCTTTTTAATTCTGTGGTAGACAGAAAGACCTTCCTTCATGTTTCAGAACTTCCTGGCTTGGGTGAGTGTTGGCTTGGTTAATTGTGATCATGTACACAGGAGACAGTAAGAATATCTTGAAGCTAAGCTTTCAAGTATTACTAAGTGGTGGTGGTGGTGGGGGTGTTGGAGAGAAGGTCTTCATGCAATTTGAGCTAGAAAAAGGCTTCCAAGTTCTTGATGTGGACACTTGTAATTGTTTGTAATTTTTGTAAATGTTTGTAAACATTTGTAATTCAGTTCCTATCAAGGTTTTTTGGTTTGGGTTTCTTTTTTTTTTTTTATAGATTTATTTTGAGTATTTTGCCTACGATGTAAGTAAATGCATGTGAACCTGCTGCCCACAGAGGCAGAATAGAGCTCCGGGTCCCCTGGAATTTGGGTTAGAGACAATTGTAAGCGAGTACTCTTAAGTGCTGAGCCGTCTGTCTAGCTCACTCCAGAAATCATTTTCTAAGACTGATTGATTGATTTGTGTTTGTGTGTGCACGGTTGCCCTGGAGTCTAGAAGAGGGCACTGGGTCCCTGGAAGCTGGACGAGTTTCAGGCTGCTGTGACAGGCCACTGTGAGTCCTGGGAACCAAACCTCAGTTCTCTGCAGGAGCAGCAAGCACTTTTCTGATGAGCCAGGTCTCCAGCCCACTTTCAAACTCATAAACCCCATAAAGCTAAGATAAAAATTGAAATCAATTGCAGAAGGGATGACATTCAGAAAAATTGTAGGTTTTTAGTTTTCTCTGTTTTATAGCATTTTAATACAGTAAATACATCTTGTTACCTTTTAAAGAACAGCATAAATAGAAACCAACTTTTAAAGGCCGTTTTTTTTTTCTTCACGGTATTACGGTAAACCATGAGAAGATGTAAGAAGGCAGAGTAGAGTGGATTGCTGTGTGCCTGTCAGCTAAGTACAGCATTTCTCTGTCAGCTTCTTAAGACCAAGACACCCGCTTCTACAGCCATCAAACTACTCTCAGGTCTAGCGAAAGTTTTTTCAACATACACAGGGGAGAAAAAAAAGCTTCACTAACTTCTCCCCAGTATCAGCCGCTGATGACTTTTTTCCAGGTGTGCTACATGTACAATATGCTTTCTATGTGAAAGGCTGATTTCCTTGTTTTACTGATTTTGTTTTTCCACACAGGGTTTCTCTATGTAGTCCTTGATGTCCAGGAACTCACTCTGCAGGCCAGGCTGGCCTTGAACTCAGAGATCTGCCTGCCTCTGCCTCTGAGTGCTGGGATTAAAGGCCTGTGCCACATGGTTCAGCTTGATAGGTTGATTTTTTTTTTAAGTTACTTCAGAGATGGTTTCAAAAACAACTTTTTGTACTAAAACCACTCAGTGTTCCAGATGAAGCTCCATTATTGAACTTATAAAAGCATATATTTGAAATGCGATTTTCAAATTCAACGTACTGACATTCTAGTTTATTAGCTTTTAAGCTACACAACTCCACTCCTTCGCCTAGAGACACCACCACACAGACAGCCAAGGAAACCAATGAGTATCTGACTAAGCCCAAACAGGAGCTCGAGGATTCCGACGAGCAGGAGACTCAGAAATACGGAGAAGTGGAAAATCCTGTGTCTGTCTTCTTCAGAGTTAGAGCTGGGAACGCCCCAGTTACTGATTATGTCGCTGACGGTGGAGTTGTTAGAATCAGTACGAGAAACACAAGATTTTTCGAAGAACCACTGGAAATCGAAGGATTCAGGCTGGAAGTTACTGGGGGGAAAGGAGAAGAGTTAAATGCGCCTGTGAACAAAAAGGCCCAGTATGGTAAGACCCAGTGTCCATTTTTAAAAACTGTATACAGAAACCATAGCTAAAGTCTGGTTTTCTGAGCACATAAGCATAGCTCCAACTTTAAAACTCCACTTAGCGCACGTTGTATCATTCTCTGGAGAACACCTGGTCTTAAGGAGAGCCACATAAGATTGAAGGGCAAAGAAATATCAACTGTGTCGGGTATTTGTGATTTTTGTGAATTTTTTTGTTTGTTTGCTTTGTTTTTCGAGACATGGTTTCTCTGTAGCTTTGGAGTCTGTCCTAGAACTAGCTCCACCCACCAGGCTGACCTTGAACTCACAGAGATTCACCCTCCTGTCTCCGGAGTTGGGCTTAAAGGCTTACGCCCCCACCGCTTGCCTCTGTGTCGGGGATTTGAACCTGTCCATGCAGACTTTCTATTTGCAAGAGGTAGGAAAGCAATCTCTCTCTCTCTCTCTCTCTCTCTCTCTCTCTCTCTCTCTGTTTTTCTCTCTCTCTGTGTGTCTTTCTCTCTCTCACACACATACACACACCCACACACAACACTCGGTTTTCACCTACATCTGCTCTGAGGTCAGATGGATGGTTTTTATTCACAATATTTCAGATAGGTCTGATTAAAATGATAGATGGCCCTTCTAACATTAAATGAGAAGTGTTTAGTCCTAACACATCTGTTTCAGGATGATTTTGTTTTGTTTTTTGTTTATCAGAATAAAATGGAGTAGACTCCCAACAACTGACTTTGGACCTGAGAAAATAACAGTACTTGCAACACATGGCCTATGAGACTGGATTTGCCTGAGACTAGGATTGCCCTATTGTGTAGGCCTCCGCAGCTAGACTAGAAGGGACTGAGTGCCACTGTCCTCAAAGCTTGGACTGTGACCCACTATATTGATAGGCTGTTGTCGTTCCTTGATGGTTAAATGTGTTCAGTAGCTGTGGTTGGGAGTCAAAATTGTCCTTACTAGTAAAGGAATTTCTTTGAATTTTGTTTAGTTTATAGTAACTGCTATATAAATTTTGAGAGTTTTTTTTAAGTAGGTAATACGTAAAAACAGTTATTTCATAAAAGTAGAAAAGTTAAATCTGGTGGATTTCCCAAACTAAATGTCTAATTAAAGGTAGCTAATGAATTAGATTTGTCTGCCTGTTTTTGCAAATTATGCCAAAATTCAGCCATAGAATTGTCTCAATGGACCATGTATATGTAACTTCTAATGTAAGGTGTTGTTACATGACAAATATTTTTATGTCTGTCTATAAGTACCTAGCATGAGCACAGGTATCTACTAGCTGCTGTTTCTTGTGTTTTACTCATGTTTTAAGTTTCAGAAGGGAAGGGCTGGGATGGTGCTCCCATGGACGAGCACTTGCTGGGAAAGCCTAAGAACCGGAGTTCGAATCCCAGTGTCCACACAGAAACCCAGAAGACAGTGGCCACCGGTAACCCCAGTACTGGGCAGGCAAAAGCAAGGTACTCCCTGGAGCAGGCTGGTCAGGCCCCAGGCTCAGTGAGAGAGCCTGCCTTGGAAAACAAAGTGGAGAAAATCTGAGGACACGTGACATCTGTCATCAAGCTCTGGCCTCCATATGCGTTGGCACCCACCTGCACAGTGGTCCACACGCATACCAGGCATCGTAAATGCATGAGCGCCATACACAAAAAAAAAATGAAAGCATCTGTGGTTTACAAATTTAGTGGTTAATTAGGGACCAGTTGGATGGCTCAGATGTTTAGAGTACATTCTGTCCTTCCAGAGGACCCAACACCAACCAGGGGCATCTTACAGCTACCAACTGCCCACGACTCTGATTCTACAGGGATCCATCACCTGTGGGCCTCCATCAATACCTCATTTACAAACACACACAATAATAATAATGAGAAAAGAATAATAATAGTTAGGGCCTGAGGAGATGGTTCAGCAATTAAGAGCTCTGTTGCTCTCCTAGAGGACCTGGGTCTAGATGTCAGCATCCACTTACTAGTTCAAACCAGTCTTAATTCCTGTTCTAGGTACAGTGCCCTCTTCTGGTCCCTGTGGGTACTACACAGGTGATGCTCTTGCATATAGGCAAAACAACTCATGCATAAAATTTAAATTTTAAAAAAGTGCAGACATGTGGAGAGTAAATGTTCCCCTCACGCATGGCTATTCCCAAGGATCTAAATTAAGTATATATTCCCAGAGCTTTTAAGAGACATACACATATAATCATGAATTTTTACACAACAAGCAAGTATAAGCCCCCTGAGATCAACTAGACCATTTAGAAGAGATCATGCCCAGAGCATTTGGGTCGTGCAGCCCCTCCACTTCCTTGTGAGATGTCACCCATTTGTATTAATTTACCAAGTCCTTAGGAATGTTTGAGAAGTCGGGACGGAGAAAAGCCTAGCATTGTGCATCATAAGCATTGTGCACATTGAGACCTCTGCTGGGTCTGCTGCAGCTCTATGAGACAATGCGACAAAATGCTACTCACCTTAAGTTTCTCAACGAAAACTCACAAGAGACAGTACTGTTGGCTTGAGAGTTACAAATGAGGGGACCTTCCGCGAGAGCCTGGAGTGACACCAGCATGCAGTACACAGCCCCGATGATTGTGATGACGCTCAAGAGTGATGAGAGGAACATCTGGAAAACAAAGCCCACGATGTCATACGTCCTTGCCCTCTCAAGTTGGTCTGTGCTCCTAGAGTCTTTATATGTGCGTGGTGCTTGTACATGTTTGAGTGGGTGTGTTCTGCACACGCCTGTGTGTTCATGGGGGGAGTGAACGAGATTGATGTTGGGTGTTCTCCCTTATTACATCATTCTCCGCCTTATTTTTGAGACAGAGTCTCTCACTGAACCTGGAGCTCAACCATTTTGCTCGGCTAGCCAGCCAGTGAGCTTCCACGCCGACCTTTCTGCCCCTCTAATGCTGGGGGTGCCCCTGTACCCAGCCTTCAGGTGAGTCCTAGGGATCCAAACTCAGATCCTCAGGCTCATATGTCAGACACTTTACTGAGGGAGCCATCTCCCTAGCCCCGTGTCGTCCTGAGTCTTGAGGCTGCAGTTTGATTAGGTGTGGATTTATGAAGGGGAGGGGCAGAGATCAAAGTCTGCCGCTGAATTACAGTTGCCAAGAGGTGATTACACTTACCAATGTCTCTGGAAAAATCTCAACTTCTCTCCCCTGGGTTTTTATATTCCCTCTGCTCACTGGAAGCTGGCTCCTCCTTCCTCCTATAGAGCTCTAACCACATTGAGCCCCCTGCTGGGTCCTAGCCACCTAAATTTTGATTCCTGGGCTCTTGGCTCCCAATGCTGTAAGTGGCCAGTGGCCACCATCCTTAACCTATCTGTCAGCAGCAGGGTGGAGAACACAGCTACTCAGCTGTGCACAGCAAAGTGGGCATTTTGCCGTGGGGGCCTCTTCAAGGCCTCAGCATCCCTGGTCTCCACCCAGCATATGCTAGTATCACTTCATCCTCCCAGTCCCGCATGACGACTAAAAGCTGTCTCAACAACACCACGTGACCCTTTAGGATATGGGTGGAGGGTCTAAATCTGCCCACAGTTGAAAATACTGTGGAGGGAACATTTGTGCCTTTTGTGAATCTGGGTCACACAGAGTGTGGAATTTGGTGTAAAAAAAATAATGTTGAATGTGTTTCCTTCTTAAAAAAAACCTGATTTTTATGTTTCACAAAGTTGTTAGTGAATACGATTATTTCAAAGTCAAACCTGAAGCAAGAGGAGACTTTCCTTCCCTGATTGGAAACTCTTAGCTCCTGATCATCGTGTGCTTCAGACCCCCAAGGACCAGGCAGGTATGTGGAAGGGCATAGGACCACATGTGCGCTACCTCATGCAATCCTTGAGCAACCCTAGGAGATCTATCAGTATTCTCGTGGGGGAAGAGAAAACTAGAAAGGAGGAGATTGACAGCTTTTTAGGAAACCTTTCTAGGAAATACTGGTGCCCAGGTCCTTGTCACTTAGCATCCTTAGCTGAAAGCACACGGTAAGGGGAGTTAGGATCAACTGTAAATCCTGATTCTCCAATGCTATTGAGACTTGTGCAAGCTACCAGATTTACTCCTCGAGAAGTGCCTGTTATCTCTGACTGGCCACTATGAGGGAACCTTGCTACACAGTTTCAAAGTGAGGAGTCTTCAAGTGATTGAGAAAAATCATCATATTGAGAAAGAAAAGGGGAAGGAAGCAAAGATCTCTTAAATAGGAGGAAGTAACAGGAACAACTGGAAGAAAGTCCTGGTGTCCCCTGCCAAGAAGGGAGGAGAATTTTATGGCACCTTGGTCTCATCTAGACCGAGAAGGTACCAACTGTAACTTGATTGAACCCCTGACTGCCAGCAAGTGAACGCATTGCTAAGGACATTAACATAAACAGGCGATCACTGTTTAAGTGACCAGGACCATCGCTAACAGCATCAGCAATGGTACAGAATGCCTTGTGCCCCCACCCCCAGCAGCCCTTGCAGATGCTCAGCTTTGAATGGCCCGTGGTTTTGCTGAAGCATGACTGAACTGGATACAACTCAGATTAGTGTGAGCAAAACGACCTCCTAACTTAAAGCTAGTGTCTACATGAAAAGTGGCTCCATTGAGGAAGGGAGAAATGGCTCAGTGGGATGAGCACATACTACTCTTTGGAGGGCCCAAGTTCAGTTCCAGCACCCGCTATCTCACATCCTGTGACTCCAGGTCCAGGGGATCTAACACACTCTTCTGACCTCCTCGGGCAGGGCTCTCACGGTGCATATTCACAGAGACATAATTGAAAAACAACACATAGTTTAGCTCTCCCAACCTGCTTGTGTCCTTGAAAGAAACAGAACTTAACCGACCATTTAAAAGACTATTTTTTTTTATGAAAGTACGTGCAAAAATGTTAATAGAAATTTGGGTTAAGAACAAGTCATGTGCTGGTTACTTGTCGAGTTCAAAGAATCAGAAGTAAATCATCTTGAGAATTTGTGAGTATCACACAGAAGTGAGGTCGATCTGCACTAAGATATGGTATTTTAGGAACAAAAGTGACAGGGAGTAGAAACACAGAATACTTGCAAAGTAGCAGGAACAAAGTCAGACTGAAAATACCATAGTTGAAGTGATTATTGTAATCCTAGAAAAACAGAGAATGCCAGGAGTACGGGGGAGGAGAGAGAGAGAGAGAGAGAGAGAGAGAGAGAGAGAGAGAGCCTCAGTAATTGAAAGTGATTGCTTTTCTTTCAGAGGCCCCAGATGCAATCCCCAGCACCTCTGTGTCAGCTCAACCTCTGTAATTGTACTGCAGTTCTAGGGGACCCCACACCTCTTCTGGCCTCCACAGGCAGCGGCATACGTGCAGGCAAAACACACACATGCATGAAATAATTTTTAAAGACGTTATAACACAACCCATGTTGTCTGGGACATTATCCGCTTTAGGACAGTGGCTCTTCCCCAAATCACCCGGTGCTTCTGAAGATTGACACATGCAAACTCTTGGGATCCACTCAGGTGCTTGCAAGTTTGAAATCTCCCTAGATCTGTGTGTGTTCTCATCTGACTGGGAACCATGGATTTAAAGCCTTTCTGCCAACCTCAGTCCCATGCAGTGGGTATAGGTGCTTGTCATTGGTCTGCCCCTGCCTTGAAGAATTAGACCCCAGTGTCCTGTTCATGGTATAAATAGTGTAAGGGCTGAAATTGGTGGTCTGGTGGGTTTAGATTAGAAAAATATTCACTGTGCTACCCTGGTGAATTATTTCCTTTTTTCTTCTTTCTGATCATCAGTGTCTTGGTCAACAACGAGATCTCCCAGGCATGATGACAGAGGCAGGTGCATCTCTGCAACCCAGTCTACATAGTGAGTTCCAGGACAGCCAGGACTGTATAGAATCTGTCTTAAAAAAATTTTCCATCAATTAATTATTAATTAAAATAAACTAAGACTTGACCAGTGCCCACATTAGGGTTTTGAGGGATTAAATATAGTAGGTATTAAATGTTTGAAAAATAATTGATGTCCCCTTTAAGAACAAATATTCTGAAGTAAAAGCGATTAACCTAGCAAACGTCCCTTTCCATGTGCAGTGAAAACCTGAGGGTGCATTTGCCCTGAGTAGTTTATATACTACTCAAACAAGCGTGGTAGTGTTCTGAAATTGACTACAGTTCTGGATGTGACAGAAATCCTCATTTAAAAAACTTCCAATTCTTCAGGTGAACTGAAGGTTGAGGAAAGGACCAAAGACTAGTTCAAAAGCTAGATGTCTTTGTTGTTGTTGTTTGTTTGTTTGTTTGGGAGGGTCTTTGAGTAACAGCTCTGGCTGCCCTGGAACTAGCTGTGAAGACCAGGCTGGCCTCGATCTCACAGAGATCCACCTGCCTCTGCCTCCCAAATGCTGGGATTAAAAGCTTGTGCCACCACTGCCTGGTTCAAAGCTAAATCTCTAGGAGAAAAAAAAAAGCTGTCTTCTCATCCTTTATATGACTATTTAACAAACTCCAACAACATTTGTCCAAGACTGAGGCCCAGCAGATGCTGATGGCTCGGATTCCGTAGGCTGTTAATGTACTTCAGCTTCCAAGCCCACCGCCTGTTACTCACCCCTGTCTTGTTATTGCAGCATGCTCTTTTTCTGGAGGCCAACGACATTGTTGTTGCTGGGATGGCCTGGAAAGAATGTTAAAGGAAAGATGAGTGCTATCGCTTCTTACCTGATGAAAACCCATCATCAGCACCTTCCATGGACTGCCCCTTGGGAGAATTCAGGGCTCTGGAGAACAAAAGAGAAAATCTGGCAAGATCCTTGTGTTGTGAACCTTATCACCGGTCGGTAAAGATAGAAAGGATGAGAGCTGAGATAGTAGCTATGAAGCTTTCTGGCTCCTGTTTACTCAGAGGTGGCTATAGTTTCCTGGATTTTAATTAGAGTAGGATGGCTTATTGATGCATGAGTCTTAGAGGGATTGGTTCTATCACCCCAATCTTACCTTGTCATCCTCTCTCTCCTACTCTGCTTTTCTTTCTCTCCCCTGTTATATCTCCCCTCCCTCTTTTCCTTGAGTTACTATAACTTCCAGCCATATCTAATTCCCCATAAATTAAACAAGTCAATTGGGGAAGAAAGAAATTGACAGTTTGTTTGCCTAGCGTTTGGCAGGGACCAATTCACCGTCGCTCCCACGAGCCTCCCTTTCTACTCCCCTGGCCTCCGGCATCTTGCTAGTCTCCTCCAGCTTATGTATGAGAATGACAGTTGGTCCCACCTGCTCTTTTCTGCGCCTGCATCCTTAGTATGTGCTGATTTTTGCTGGACACTGATGTTTAGAACTCTTTGGGTTTTTTGTTTGTTTGTTTGTTTCTTTGTTTGCGACAAGATCTTATTATGTAGTCCTGGCTGGCCTGGAACTAACTCACTGTGTAGACCAGGATGGCCTTGAACTCCCTGCCTAGTGACAGGCAAAAGTTGCATTCTGTACAACTGAGGAGAGCTTTACACTGTATCACATTCTTAAGAGTTAGTTTTTGATTTTTAAAAAGAATTAGGCATCAGCTATGACCGGAAGCTCTTGGCGAGGAGTTTTGCATCGTCAAGGGACAGAATGTCGGTTGCTTCCTTTCACTTGTGAATTTTTAGCTCTGACTGAAGGTGTTTGCCAGCTCAGCTCGGCTACCCTGGATTGGTTCCCCTACCGTCTGCTTTGGTAGCATGGCCAGGCTCTGTAACTACATAGCAGACGCTATTAGAACTGAATGTGTTTTGGTTTGTGTCACCCCCATAACTGTCCTCTAATGTAGCTCTAATGTTCGTCCTATCTCCCTCCCCCATTTTGCCACTGTCAAAACAGGTGGAGCAAGTTTGAGGAACTCGCCTAAGAAAGTTGGAGTGTTCAGAACCAAAGCCAGACTCTTGGCCACTGCCCCACACCAGTGGATCCTTAAAGTTCATAAAGCCCCATTCTGGTCCCCAGAACCCCACCACCCTTGCTCATGGCACGCTCCTTCTAAAGGTCCCTTCCCCCACTTTCTTCCAACGTCACATCCACCTCTGTATTTTCTAGAACACAGATTTATGCCTCTCACAAGGCAGCTTTCCCAACACATGTCACCTCATCTTATCCTGTGCTGACTCCATGTCCTTTGAGTTGCTGCCAGGCTTTGCTTACACATTGAATACTGATGCCTTTCCAATTCTGAAGTCACGCATACATATGGCGCCCCAACTGCCCTGTGCATAGCTGAGAGCCCAGAAGAAAAGGAAGAAGAAATCTGTCAGCATTTATACGTTCTACTTTTTCTGGTTGTCCCAGAAGACACTGCTTTCTGATCTTACATAACAAATCATGTAGAACAGGAACTGGTGAACATGCACTCCCCACCCCTGTCGCTTTATTTTATAAATAAAGGTTTATTGGAACCCTATTCATTTGCATATTATCTCTAGACTTGCATAAAAACGATAGGGTTGCATAGTCGGTGATTCCTGAGCATATTTAAATACATGCGTTGTTGTGCAATTCAGTCTTGCTTTTCCTGTTTGTATAAGTAATTACTATTCATTTTCTTGGCGGGAGCCCATGCTTTCTACCAGTTTTAGAAATGGTACATTTTCATCAAGGAGGTGCACAAGATCCATAGACAGTTAGGAAACTGTGATAGAAGCCAAGCTTTGGGGAATCCTAGAGGCTCTTGAACAGGAAGGCAACATGCAAGGCAAAGGCACAGCTCAGCATGAACACAGAAGCTCTGCCTGGCAAAGGCTCTGCATGCAATCTCATCTGTTTGACTTGCTGTCATCTGCTCTCCACTAAGGTTTTAATAACTGACTGACAAATTACCCTGATGTAATGAGTAAAATCAATAAAAAGAATGATTAAGGCCCAGCTTATAATTAACTCTATATAAAGTAAAAGGGCTTTTCTGTTTATATTTCTCAAGGAACATTTTTAAATGGTTTTAATGCTTGATCACGTAACATTTATATTGACGTCCCCTCCCTTAGTAATAATAATATTAAGGATAATTAACTACGTGATGCTTTACTTTGATTATAGTTTCAAAAGATAAAAAGGTTTGCCTCTGAGTTGGGTTGGTTCTAAAACCATAAATGACTTCATAAAGTAATCAGTAATGAGCCCAAGAGTTTCTATCATATGCAATTTCCTGTAAAATCCCCCGTTTCTGACGTGACCCTAATTTGAAATGGAGCACTGTGCATAGGATTTAAGGGCTATGACTGTATTCTCAGCACACTTAATCGGTTCTTTCTCACAAACTTCCCTGCAGAAGCCAGAATCTTGAGAGAAGTCACAAAGGACATACCTCCTGCTACAAAGATGTACTTCCTCCTTCTGTGTGCAGCCCAGGACCACGAAAATATGCTTGCCTTCGGAGCGCTGCTGTCCCCCACCTGTTTGCTTGTGGGCTAACTTCTAACCTGAGGGTCTCCCTATGGGGAGCAGCCGATGTTTCCATGCATTCGATACTTTAATGGTCTCTGGTGAATATTTATCGGGGGAAGCAAGGTCTTCTCAACTGTGGTCCAAGGAGTCCAGATTCTTGGGAAGCCTTTCGCAAGTGTGTGTAACCTTTTCCGTGATTCAGCTTCCTGGTCTTCTTACTTTATGGGTTTTTACCTTTGACTCCTGTGGGCCTGGGACACGGACTAAGGCTGATGGTATTTAACTGGCTTTGGCATTAGATAAATCTAGAACTGGACTTCACACCCACTGTTGTCCTTGTGAATGTTCTCAGCCTTCTGTTCTCTGGTCTGAAAAGGAGAAGAGATACCTGCAGCCCAGATGGTCGTGGGGCTGAAACTAGACATCGTGGTACCTAGTGCTCTTTAATACTTGTAGCAAATCTTTAAAATATCCTCTCTTGTGTTTGAGCAGTACCAACTCATATCAGGAGATAGCTGTGTTTCCCCACACAGCTTATCTCAGCTGGGACACTGCTGGGAGCTTTTTTTTTTTTGTTGTTGTTGTTGTTGATTTTTCGAGACAGGGTTTCTCTGTGGCTTTGGAGCCTGTCCTGGAACTAGCTCTGTAGACCAGGCTGGTCTCGAACTCACAGAGATCCGCCTGCCTCTGCCTCCCGAGTGCTGGGATTAAAGGCGTGCGCCACCATCAGCTTTGCAGCCATGGCTCCGATGCTTTTGGCTGGCTTCTGATTCTGTTTACACTAGATGCAGAGGAGGCCAGCCCTGCTCAATTCTGAGGAGCCCTTCTAGAAGACTGGATACAGGCCTGATGCTTTGCCGTTGCTTCACGCTGTTCAGCCTGAAGAGAGACCTGGCACAGCAGTGTGAAGAGGTAGCCTACATTTTGCAAAAATGCTTTTCCTGTGACTGTGTCTACCTGAAACAGACGGCTAGATCACTCCTGTCGGCAAGGGAGAAGAAGCCATCAATCTGTGGGGAAGGCTTTTCAATGTCTTTGCAATGCCAGAAGGGTTCAAGTATATAAATATAAATATATGTAATATATAAAGTTTGATATAGTGTGGCCTTAGAGGTTTTGTTGCGCAGGATTTTTGTTTTGGTTGGTGGGCTGTTTTGGATGTTTTGTTGGGTTGGCTGGTGGAGTTTTTTGAGACTCAGTGTCATACAGACAAAGTGACTTCAGATTTTTAATCCTCTCTCCTTGGTGGAAGAGCTTCACATGTATGGCACAGACCTCAGTTCTAAGACTGTCTTTATGTGAGCTTAAGAGAAGCCCAGTAACAAGAAACTGATCTTCACTAAGAATTGGTGACCCCCAGGTGGGAGAAAGGGCTCAGGCGTTATGAAAGACGCAAACTTGGATCCCAGCACCCACATCCATCAGAAGGCTCACCACTGCCTGCAGCTGTCCGTACAACACCTATATAAATAGATTGATTCAAAGCTGGGCATGTTTGTGCACTCATAAGCACCACAAGATCCTGGGGTATGAGTAGAGGAGGAGAAAGAAAACATGAAGTGGGAGAGGCACAAGACACTTCCTCCAACAATTCATGATCCAAGTAGAGAACCCCTCTTTCTTTTATGTTCTGAGTTTCTTTAAAAGTTAGTTCAATGTTTCATTATTTGCAAAACCCTAGTAATATCAATGATTACAGTGCGCTCTCTCTCTCTCTCTCTCTCTCTCTCTCTCTCTCTCTCTCTCAGAAGCTCATTTCTCTGGCACTGACTAGACCCCCTGATGCACCATACAACTGATAGGACAAATGAAAGCAAGGTCCTAGGTGCTGAGTTGTCCATTTCAGCATCCCTGATCCCATCACACAGATACCAAAACAGAGCCCTGGGATACGTGACTTGGTTGTGGTAATGTAGCAGAGACAGACATGCTGTCCTTCCGATTCTTCTAGATCAGAAGACTGGGTTCTACAAGTGGGTTCACTCAGACCGGCTGCACCAGAATCCCTGGGAGAAAATGTAAATGAGACTCGGCCCTGCTGGGCTGGCTCCCTCCTGAGGACACCCACAGGTCCTTGCTGTACCACTCCATACCAGATTTCAACAGAGAAGGTCCATTCACTGTCATCAAGCTCTAAAGCTTTCTGTGGCATTCTGGGGTCTATGTAATAGCCAAAGCAAAAAGTCTCTGTTTTCAGTGGATGTGATAAAACACACGACCATGGCCAAGCAGCTTCTAAAAGAGGCCCAGGATTTTGATCTGTGTGCCTTAGACCGACTCTCTTGAGAAGCAGGCTAAGCCTCACTGTGCTGCCTCCAAGACTGCCTACATGTAGGGGTGCTTCCCATTCACACTGCTGCTGTGTTCCCTATCAAAATGCTCAGAAATCAGAATGGGGCAAAGAAAAAGATGAGGCAATGAATTAAAAAGACGCCCCACAGAGCTAGGGGTGTAGTGCCCTGAGTCCTATCCCCAGTACCACATAAAAGGAAGAAAAACATTGAAAAGAAAAAATCCTTACTATTAAATAAGAAAATTCAGAAGTGTCATCCTACCTGTGAAGAGATGCAGTAGGTACTAACCTTCCATCAACCTATTTTTGCTTCTGCCTTAAGGTCCCTAGGATAGACCACAGTTTTCTTTAGGTAAATTGTCATTCTTCACAATATAAAGTATAAATCATTGATAACCTATTTTCCTAACTGTATCCTATAAAGACATAGTTGGCTGCAAAGTTGAAAGTCACACACAAAAGACATCGGTAAAAAGCAGTTCACCCCCTCTCCAAGTCAAGTCAAGTAGCTATTACTCACCATCACGCCTGCTCCAATAATTCCCGGGAACCACCACTCATAGCAAGAGATGGGGTTTGGGGACGCCGAGTCGCCCTCCACTAAGCTCACTCCCAGAGGTATACAATTAATAACCACTCCTAGAATGACCAGAATCAGCAGGCTGAAGCCATTGCAGGATGTCCACCCCTCGCAGCACGTCATGGTTGTTGTGGTGCCGTTAAAAACGTCCTCCAACTGCCTGGGCTTGTGTAGCTGCCTGGCCTTTTATCCCAATGTTCTGGTTAAAGTTTAGCACGTATGAAAAATGAGTTGTGAAAAACAGTTCAGAGTTCAGTCCGCCAGGATTTTATGAGGATTATGACGGGAACTAATAATCATTTTATATTATCATAGGATGAAGGAAAACAGGCAGAAAAAAAAAATCTCTATTTGCTAAGTGGTGAATTTACACATGAATACAGGTGAGTCAAAACTGACAAAAATGGACTTGTTTGGCATAAGCCCTCTAAAATATTCCTTCTGAAATGCCTTATAAGATGTCAAAAGACAAGTATATCCAATTAGAATAAACTACGTTTCATATGTTGGTATAATTATGTATGAAGTATTCCTACTTTTGGAGTTATTCAGTAAGAATATGTATAAGATTAGGAAAAAACTTCTCTACAAGTATTCCTGATTTTTCTAAACATTGGTATTCCGTTTGCGCTGTTTGACAACATACAGCATTTTTGATGCTGTATAAAGTAGATAATCTGTACACGACCCACATATGACATCTGGGAAATCTGGCTGATGTCCTTAGAAGGAAAGTGACCAAATATGGAAACCATGACATAAGTAATGGGCGAGAGGGGAGCAGAGATGATGGTGTCTGGCTTTATTCAAACCATGAACTGTGGACCGCAATTTCTCTTTCTAGACGTTGACTCCATGATCTCTCCTACTACCAGCTTGTGAGCCTGCCGTGGAGAGACTCGATCAGCTGGGAGAAGCTTCAGAGGCAAAAGTGCTTGTTCCTCCCAGGTAGCTGCCATAGTCCCAGGGAGGCCGCACGGATGGTGGTCCCCAAGGGGCCCAGAGGAGCCGCTGCAGCATCTGCATCCAGGCTCCCACACGTACTGAGGCCATGTTTGAAGAGGCAGTGATGGTCTCTGCTCTCATTATTACTGAAACTGGCCTGCTCTATTTCTGAAAGATGAGTCATTAGGCAACACCTGCGTACGAGTGGGTAGTAAAATTCAAATGAGTACATCCAGAAGAAACATGCAAACGTCAGCCAGCTCTAGCTATAAAACCCTCCTTCTATTCCCAGAACGCAGATTTCACAGATACTATTGGAGGCAGTGATGGACTACCGTGCTGGAGGCCACTGGATTTACGGCAGGCAGGGGGAAGAGAAAACATGTGGTTGGAGAGGAGGTGGCCCACTCGGTGGCTTTCTGAGTCTTGGTTTTTACCTGACAAAGAATGGCTATAGACTTGTCCTACTGTCCTATAATAAAGTACCCTTTCCTACATTTTAGTGAGTTTCTAATTTTCCGCAAACAAAAGAGCTAAAAACAAAAGTTACTAAAGCCAGGTAAGTACCCTGTTTGGAACATGGCCTGGCAAAACCATCAGGAGTCCAGATGTTCAGAAGGAAGTAGTTTATTCAAACGGGCTAGAAACCAGTGTTCCATCAGGTTCTGAAAATGGCTAAAATTTGACCAGAAAGCGATGAGAAAAGCATTCTTACAATCCTGTCAGTTACACACACACACACACACACACACACACACACACACACAAATCGAAATTCTTCTGTGTTAAGTGAAAAGAGATGCTGTTGAGAGAGATTCTGCCTGCAAAACATGCTTTAAAAGGCCAAGAGTAAAGATTGGCAGCTTTTCGTGTCTGCAGGAAGCCTTCCTAGGACATGGCATCTCAACTATCAAAAGAGAGCTGCTACCTTTGCTGCCTTCAAAAAGGCAGAGGAACAGTCAAGTTCAAACACACTTTGGTTTCGGTGTGGGTCGGGAGACCACTGCACCCCACCACAGTCTCCAGGTAGGTGACTGAACCCTGGAACCCTGACCTAACCACTATCATTTCAACTGCATCTTGAGGACTATGAAACTGCTGTTGGAGCCATGAAACACAGAAGATTTCATGTCCACTATGTTCCTTTTCAACAGCCATAGACTGGAGCAAGAAGACAGCCTTTATTTTGTATCTCTCAAAGGTCCACCTAGTCATTGCATATCCACTTTCCAGATGAAGAAGACCCTGGGGGAAAGTAACGTCTTTGTTGTACAGGAAGGACAACTAAAAAGACACAGAAACGGATAAGAAACTAGACAGTTCACCATCATCACCACAGCTGTCTCATCTAGGTTATCACATCATATCCTTTGAAAACAATCTGAACCAAATTTATGCTTCTGAGTCTAGAATGACATGTAATCTTTTAAAAACATGTTAGGACTCTCCAGCACCTACTGTCTTTTCTCTCATGGCTCTGAAGCTCCACTCCATGTAAAGGGGTCACATGGTGGCAAGCCAGGTCTTAACCAGGATTATTGACGTCAACCAGGAAACCTTCTGTTGACTCACTCTATGTCATTGTGTCTATTTGTTTGCATTGACCTATTGTGTTCAGTGTCAAACTTTGTCTACCTTTTTGTTGTGGTTGTTATTGTTGTGATAAGGTTATTCTGTGTGTAGCCTAGGCTGTCTTGAACAAACCTCTTTAGAACAAGCTGGCATCAAACTCTCAAAGATCTGCCTGCCTCTGCCTCGCTAGGCTCTCGGAATAAAGGTCTGTGTCACCACTGCCTGGCTAACCTTTGTCTGTCTTATAACCTTCCTCTACCTCTACCTCTACAGGAGTTTGCAACCTGTGTTCCCAAAGCATCAGTTCCAAAAGTCAGCAAGAAAATCAAACCAAAGACAGTAAAACACAACATTTTTCTACTGTTTTATTGATAAATTATACTGAGAAAGACAAAAACATTTTAAAGTTAAAACACATACAATATACAATCAATGATAGAAGATTTGTAAGTACAGGTGTTCCATCAAAGGCAAACATTTCAAAATAATAGAATACAATCTTTCTTTTTTTCTTTATTATTATTATTGATTTTAAGACAAAGTTTCTTTCTTTTTTATTATTATTATTTTTTTTGTTTTTAAAACAGGGTTTCTTAGTGTAACAATCCTGGGAGTCTTGGAAATCACTTTGTAGACCAGGCTGACCTTGAACTCAGAAACCCACCTGCCTTTGCCTCCCAAGTGCTGGGATTAAAGGCATGAATGCATCACCACCTCCTGGCTTAGGATACATTCTTTCATGCAGTTGAGATCATCAATGTGAATTTGCTGCATCTTCACAAACATTGTCCTACTTTCATTAAAATGCAGATTATAATTGGTGGTGGAATTTTAAAATATGAACACATTATAATGCTTAAATTTATATTTGTGATGAGAGTATCAGGTATAGACAGAAAGAAGGGCTATGAGTCAGTTTTAAGAACTCAATAGATGCATCTGCTATTAAAGTTGAAGAGGACTTTAGAGATTCTGAGCTCAACTTTACTATTTCATAGATAAATGAACATAATTCAGGGAGGCTGACAAAATTATCCGTGATTTGGTATCTCCAGCAGAGCACAGACTTATTTCAGTCTTCTTTCTAATAAGGGATATTTCTCTTAAGACTTACAGCTTGATATGTAGGTGAAATAGAAATAATTACACCTTAGTGTCTAATGCATGCATGTATGTATGTGTGTATGTATGTAATATAAAAGTATATGAACCTGGATCCTACCATCATCTCCCCAGAGGCCAGCAGTCTTCCTAGCAACAGCACTGCTTCTTGCAGCCACACTTCTGTTGGCAGCAGCCACACTTCTGCTGGCAGCAGCCCTTCCCACAGCCACAGCCACAGCCACAGGAGCGGCAGCAGGTGCGGCGGTAGCAGCAGACCACAGGGGTGCAGCAGCCACAGCAGCGACCACAGCAGCCAACCCGGTAGCACCTGCAGATGGTGCAGCTGTTGCAGCCACCACAGCCACCACAGCCACCACAGCCGCCACAGCTGCCACAGCTGCCACAGCCTCCACAGCCTCCACAGCCGCCACAGCTGCCACAGCTGCCACAGCCTCCACAGCTGCCACAGCCTCCACAGCTGCCACAGCTGCCACAACCACAGCAACCCATGGTGTCAGTAGAGAGGACTCAGGTGCAGTGAGGAGAGAGACTCAGGAGAGGAGAGGGAGATGTGATGCCTTCTCCTGCTGGGGGCGGGGTTTATATACCTCTTTGGGCAAGCATAACCCAAGCATGTGACTTCTATTGTTTTTCTCAGCTTCCTCGAGCAATTCTTCAGCACTCATGGCTTACTTCCTTCTTAGGGAATTTAACCTCACAGACAGCTTATTTTTAGCCATAAATGTTTTTGTTTAGAAAACATTTACAGTTGGGCACTGGAAGAGTTTGTTTACATACTATTGTCTGCCCAACCAATGAGAGTCCCACTCTGAAGTTATTATTTGAACCTAGCGCGACTGGAATAGAGAGACCACCCATTCCCATGTTTCTAGCTTGTCATCACTGATTTCTGCAGAGATGATGTCAAGAAACTCTTCTCGAGGACCTGCCAACCAGAGGTCACAAAGCATTTCCAGAATCTACATGCAACTGACTGGCCTGTGCAGTAGCTGGGTTTGATCCCAGCAGAGCAAAGAATAAAGAGGCAAGGGCCTTTGTTTGTTTAAGAGATGTAAAGAAAGACATCTTCAAGGTTAGCCGGAAGCAGACCTCCTTCAGAATGCCACCATCACCTAGAGCTGCTGCTTGCTGCACTGTCTGCCACGTGACATCTAATTGTACAAATGAGACACATATCTAGCCCATGGTCCTGTGCCGCCTGACCGTGTAAGCTGGTCTTCCCCTTTGGTGTAGTGCCTTTCTATGAAATTATAAATGGGGCAGAGAAAATAGTAAGAAAACAAACAAGAACGAGGTACAGGTAAATCTCCCCTGTAAGGTTAGCCCCACCCCTGCAGAAACCTGTACTACAGCTTCAGCACCCCTGCAAGTAGGTCATTTTAAGGCCCAGTGCTAAGCCCTGTCTTAGAGACATTTGTCCCCAGGGCTATGACAGAAGCCTCTACATGCTATGACTCTTTAATAATCAAAGGCACTCTCCGTGCATCCAGGACCACCCTCAACTCTAGATGAGGGAGCCCTTGCCGTGGGTATTGACTGAGCTTCAGAATCTCACTTATCACAGTCCAACAGACAGTAAATCTACTTAGAAAGAAAAACTGTGAAGGCAAGGGTGGAGAGAAGGTCACTGAATGAGACTATTTCTGTACAATCAGAAGTACTTGGGTTTGGATCCCAGCACACACATCTCAGTCAGGTATGGCTGAGAGTGTGCATACACGGGGGCCAGAGACAGGCGACGAACTGGGACTTACTAGCTACCACCCCACCTCCAGGTTCAGTGAGAAACTTTACAACGCTACAAGTTGTAAAGTGTAGTATTGGAACAGCAGTGATACTCTTGATGTCCTCCTCTGGCCTCTGTATCCTGACAGGTACACGCACTTTCTCGTGTATATGCACTGACCACACATACCACACACACATGCATACTCAAACACACATACACACATACAAATACATAAGAATATGACGGAATCTCTGCCTCCAAGGATCAAGGCTCAGCCTTGTCTGTTTTCCATGCAGCTCCCAAAACTGAGGGCCAGATGGTGCTTTTTGCTCCATAGTCTCAAACCAGAGATGCTTCTCTCTAATAGCACAACATTTGTGACCAACTATCTCTGGGTGGGGAAGGCTGTGACAGAGATCTTTAGGAGCAAGAAGGACAAAACAGACTGTAGTGTTGTTCTGAAAGCAGGAGTAATAAACGCTTATCTCCGGGAAGCAGTGGCCAGCGTGCTTTTGCCTTCTGGTGCCGAGATCCCCTTTGTACATCTGACTGCCTTAGTGTTTATGTGGAGACCAGAGCTGCCTCATATTAGAGCTGAACAGTGCTTTAACATTAAACAATTTGCATTTTGCTTAGATTTGTTCACATTTAACTCTAATATGACTTTAGAAAATACGTCATTGATTCTTTACTTTACAGTAAACAGACACTAAAATTGTGAATTTTTTGCCTTTATAACATTTGTGGTTGGGCAGTGGTGATGCACACCTTCAATCTCAAAACTTGAAGGCAGTGGTCGGTGTGAGTTCAAGGGCAGCCTGGTCTACAGAGTGAGTTCCAGTACAGCCAGGGCTACACAAAGAACCCTGTCTCAAAAAACCAAACCAAACAAAGAATCATTTTTAAAATATATGTGTATTTTTAAAGAGTGAGTAAGAATCATGGAATCACTAAGCAATTTTATTTAGACACTAGTGTTCCGGAGTTGGGGACACAGCTGGGTGGGTAAAGTATTTGTCACATGACACAAGGACCTGAGTTGAGATCCCCAACACTCACATAAAAAAACTTCATGTGTAATCCCAGACCTGGGTAGGCAGAGACCACGGGCTGACTGAGCAGGCGAGCTAGCCTCAACAGTGAGCAACATGAGAGACCCTGAGTCAAATATTAATGGGAGGAAGATATTCTAGCCTTCACACATGCCCACATGGGCAGGTGAGCCTGCACACATATGTACACACACAGACCATACATACATGTATACCAAAAATTAAGTGCCCATTAATAATAATTTGAATAATTTTATAAAACTTTGCATATAATATGTAAGACTTTTTCGAGAAACCTAACTTTTTCTACTCATTTCTTCTCTTTTTCTTCTTAAAGAGGGGTCTCATTATGCACACAGGTCATCCACAAACTCCTGAGCTCAAGCAATTCTCTTTTCTCTGTTCTTTGAATAGCGGGAAATATAGATGCACACCTCCACACCAAGCTTAAAGATGATGCACACTTTGTGACAATACCTTCCTTTGTCCTCTTGATGAAAATACATGAAAATTATATAGAGTTTAAATATCAATTCAATTTTATTTTAATCTGTTAAGTCATTATCAACACACTACAAATAAATCTTTAAATCTCAATTTTATAGATAATTAATAATTGTGCTGTGATGGCAGTAAGGAAAACATTATATATAATATCTGCTAATTATGTACTTTATTTACGCAGGGTTTCACACTGCAGTCAAGGATGGCCTGGAACCTCCTATCTGCATGCCTCACCATCCTGAGAACCGGGATTTCAGGAACGCCCCACCACACCCAACTAAAAGTGTATAAAACTGTTATCCTAATTTCTCAGCCCCATATCCTAAGTCATTACTCATCACCTAGACAAAATACAATAGTATTAAATTCAGTTGCCTTTGTTATTTTGCCAAAACCTAGAGCAGATTTGTATATTGCTTTCTTTCTTTCTTTTCTCTTTTGTTTGCATTTTGTTTTGTTTTGATTTTTTGAGACTCTGTATAGCCCTGGCTGTCCTGAAACTACTTCCTGTAGACCAGGCTGGCCTCAAACTCACAGAGATCCACTTGCCTATGCCTCTAAAGTGCTGAAATTAAAGAGGTATGCCAACATCTCCTGGCTGCATATTGCTTTCATCTGTTGCTTTGAAAGTATGTTTGATAAGGCCAAAGGATAGAGTGCCTTTTATTGAAGTCTGTTAGCAAGATACATCACTCTAAAATACTTGACACCAATCTGTAGGTTTTCAATTTACTGATACTCTGGTTCTTCACATGATCAGACTGTGCCTGTGTGCACACAAATGTACCAAGCATTTGGGATGAGGGATAGAATGGCCTCAAGGACTCAGAGAGCAGGCCATGCTCAGGACACATGATGGTAATAGAATTGAAGAATAGGGAGCAGAAAGGAACTCCGGGGAAAAATGAAACCTGTCAGAAAGATAACTAAAAACCACTCTCAAGAAGCTTGTGTGTATCCCAGGCTTAAGCATGGGAAGAGGACACCCCAACACTCCATGGAACAAATGAGTTGTTCTTCCCATAAGTGCCATGAGCAACCACACTTAACAGTGTATATTTTAGGAGGGCAACCCCAAGATGCCCTTGCTCTTCTCTAAGGCATGGGAGGTGTGGTCAGGATAGGCCCAGCTCAAATCTCACCTTCTTAGAACTTTCCCTTGTCTTAGTAAAAGATGCCTGGATATTGCTCTTCCCTGAGAAATCCCAGGCAAAAACAGACTAAGAGAGAAGAGAATGCATTCTTTAAAATGTAATATCTAGGCCAATTTTCTTCTTGTTCCTAGGATGCTATAGATAGAATATCATTTGGGGATGTGTTATTGAATTTGACGCAGAGAGGACTGTCATAATGTATTTAAAAACTACAGCGTGGAGCACACAAGGCTCTCCGAACATTCTGCTTACGTGAAATCCACATCTCCTTGTCTATGGACACTGCTTAGAGAAAACAAACGCTGCTCCTTTTAATTTAAACTATCTTTTCTCTCATATCTCTGAAGCTCCACTCCGTGTAAAGGGGTCACATGGTGGCAAGCCAGGTCTTAACCAGGATTATTGACGTCAACCAGGAAACCTTCTGTTGACTCACTCTATGTCATTGTGTCTATTTGTTTGCATTGCCCTATTGTGTTCAGTGTCAAACTTTGTCTATCTTTTTGTTGTTGTTATCGTTGAGATAGGGTTTTACTGTGTGTAGCTTTGGCTGGCTTGAACCTAACTCTATGGACCAGGCTGGCTTCAAACTCACAGAGATCCATCTGCCTCTGCTTCTCTATGCTCTCAGATTACGGGTGTGTGCCACCAGTGCTCGGCTAAGCCTTGTCTGATATCCTTCCTGGAGTTTGCAACCTCTGTTCCCAAAACATCAGTTCCAACAGTCAGCAAGAAAATCAAACTAAAGACAGTGAAACAATATTTTTCCATTATTTTATTGATAAATTATATCAGGGAAGACAGGAACATTTTAAAGTTAAAACACATACAATATACAATCAATGTTAGAAGATATGTAAGTACAGGTATTCCATCAAAGGCAAACATTTCAAAATAATACAATACATTCTTTATTATTATTATTATTTTGGTTTTTAAGACAGGGTTTCTTTGTGTATCCCTCCTGGCTGTCCTGGAAATCACTTTGTAGACCAGGCTGACCTTGAACTCAGAAACCCACCTGCCTTTGCCTCCCAAGTGCTGGGATTAAAGGCATGCATGCATCACCACTTCCCGGCTTAGAATGCATTCTTTCATTCAGTTGAGATCATCAATGTGAATTTGCTGCATCTTCACAAACATTGTCCTTCCCTCAATACAATGCAGATTATAATTTTTGGTAGAGTTTTAAAATATGAACACATTATAATTCTCCCAGATTTCAAGCTATATATGTGATGGAAGTATCAGGTATAGACAGAAAACAAATCTTCAAAGGGTAAAAGTGGGAGGGCTATGAGTTCAGTTTTAAGAACTCAATAGATGCATCTGTTATTAAAGTTGAAGAGGACTTTAGAGATTCTGAGCTCAACTTTATTATTTTATAGATAAATGAACATAAATCAGGGTGGCTGACAAAATTATTCGTGAAATGGTGTCTCCAGCAGAGCACAGACTTATTTCAGACTTTGTTCTAATAAGGTTTATTTCTATGAAGACTCACAACTTGATATGTAGGTGAAATGGAAATGATTACACCTTACTGTCTAATGCATGCATGTATGTATGTATGTGTGTATGTATGTAATATAAAAGTATATGAACCTGGATCCTACCATTAGCTCCCCAGAGGCCAGCAATCTTCCTAGCAACAGCACTGCTTCTTGCAGCCACACTTCTGTTGGCAGCAGCCACACTTCTGCTGGCAGCAGCCCTTCCCACAGCCACAGCCACAGCCACAGGAGCGGCAGCAGGTGCGGCGGTAGCAGCAGACCACAGGGGTGCAGCAGCCACAGCAGCGACCACAGCAGCCACAGCAGCCACCACAGCAGCCACAGCAGCCAACCCGGTAGCACCTGCAGATGGTGCAGCTGTTGCAGCCGCCACAGCCACCACAGCCTCCACAGCCTCCACAGCCGCCACAGCCTCCACAGCTGCCACAGCCTCCACAGCTTCCACAGCTGCCACAGCCGCCACAGCCTCCACAGCTGCCACAGCCGCCACAGCCTCCACAGCTGCCACAGCCTCCACAGCTGCCACAGCCTCCACAGCCGCCACAGCCTCCACAGCCACAACAACCCATGGTGTCAGTAGAGAGGACTCAGGTGCAGTGAGGAGAGAAACTCAGGAGAGGAGAGGGAGATGTGATGCCTTCTCCTGCTGGAGGCGGGGTTTATATACCTCTTTGGGCAAGCATAACCCAAGCATGTGACTTCTATTGTTTTTCTCAGCTTCCTCGAGCAATTCTTCAGCACTCATGGCTTACTTCCTTCTTAGGGACTTTTAACCTCACAAACAGATTATTTTTAGCCATAAATGTTTTTGTTTAGAAAACATTTACAGTTGGGCACTGGAAGAGTTTGTTTACATACTATTGTCTGCCCAACCAATGAGAGTCCCACTCTGAAGTTATTATTTGAACCTAGCGCGACTGGAATAGAGAGACCACCCATTCCCATGTTCTTAGCATTTCATCACTGATTTCTACAGATGATGTCAAGAAACTCTTTTCGGGGAATGCCAACCAGAGGCTACAGAACATTTCCAGAATCTGCATGCAACTGATTGGCCTGTGCAGTAGCTGTGTGTGATCCCAACAGAGCAAAGAATAAAGAGGCAAGGGCCTTTGTTTGTTTAAGAGATGTAAAGAAAGACATCTTCAAGGTTAGCCGGAAGCAGACCTCCTTCAGAATGCCACCATCACCTAGAGCTGCTGCTTGCTGCACTGTTTGCCACGTGACATCTAATTGTACAAATGAGACACATATCTAGCCCATGGTCCTGTGCCGCCTGACCGTGTAAGCCGGTCTTCCCCTTTGGTGTAGTGTCTTTCTATGAAATTATAAATGGGGCAGAGAAAATAGTAAGAAAATAAAATAGTATTAGAAGACCTTTGAATACAACCAAGAATGAGGTATAGGTAAATCTTCCCTGTAACGTTAGCCCCACCCCTGCATAAACCTGTACTACAGCTTCAGCACCCCTGCAAGTAGGTCATTTTAAGGCCCAGTGCTAAGCCCTGTCTTAGAGACATTTGTCCCCAGGGCTATGACAGAAGCCTCTACATGCTATGACTCTTCAATAATCAAAGGCACTCTTCATGCATCCAGGACCACCCTCAACTCTAGATGAGGGTGCCCTTGCCGTGGGTATTGACTGAGCTTCAGAATCTCACTTATCACAGTCCAACAGACAGTAAATCTACTTAGAAAGAAAAACTGTGAAGGCAAGGGTGGAGGGATGGTTGGTGAATGACACCACTTCTTTACAATCAGAAGGACCTGGGTTTGGATCCCAGCACACACATAACCAGTCAGGTATGGCTGAGAGTGTGCATACATGGGGGCCAGAGACAGGAGGTTAACTGGGGCTTACTAGCTACCAGCCAACCTCCAGGTTCAGTGAGAGACCCTGCTCGAAGATGTAACGTGGAGTGTTAGAACAGCATCAATACACTTGATGTCCTCCTCTGTACTCTGTATCCTGCACCTTCTCGTGTATATGCACTGACCACTCATACCACACACACATGCACACTCAAAGCGCACATACACTACAAATAAAACACATACCTACATGAATGCTTCTGTGTCTCCAAAGACCAAGGCTCAGCCTTGTCTGTTTGCCATGCAGCTCACACAGCTTATGTCGGGGCGATGCCTCTGCTCCATAGCCTCAAAACAGAGATGTCTCTCTCTTAAAAGCACATTGTTTGTGACCAAGTCTTTCTGGTGGGGATGGCTGTGACAGAGATCTTTAAAGGCAAGGAGGACAAAATAGACTGTCATGTCATTCTGAAAGCAGGAGTAGTAAATGCTCATCTCTGGGAGCAGTGGTCAGAGTGCATTTGCCTTCTGGTGCTAAGATCCCCTTTGTAGTTCCTGCTGCCCCAGTGTTGATGTGAAGACCAGAGCTGCTCATATCAGAGCTATGCAGTACTTTGAACATTAAACAATTTGCATTTTGCTTAGATTTATTCTCATTTAAGCCTAATAAGACTTTTGAAAATATGTCATTGATACTTTACTTAGTAGTAAATGGACTTGTGAATATTATTGCCTATATAACATTTGTGGACAGGAAGTGGTGACGTACACCTTTAATCTGATCACCTGAGAGGGAGAGGTAGGGGAGTCTTTCTGAGTTCCAGTATAGCCAAGGCTATGCAGAGAAACCGTATCTCAAAAAACCAAACCAAACACAGAAGCATTTTTAAAATATATGTGCATTTTTAAAGAATGAATAAGTAATATGTGCTCACTAAATAATTTTATTTAGAGACTGAGCATTCAGGGATTGGAGACACAGCTGAATGGGTAAAGTGCTTCTCACACAACACAAGGACCTGAATTGGGATCCCCAGTGCTCACATAAAAACAACATGTGGCTGTTCCTGCCTGTAAACTCAGACCTGCATAGGCAGATACCAGAGTCTGGCTGAGCAGGCAAGCTAACCTCAACAGTGAGCAACATGAGAGACTCTGTGTCAAATATCAATGGGAGGAAGATATTCTAGCCTTCACACATGCCCACATGGGCAGGTGAGCCTGCAAACATATGTATACACACAGACCATACATACATGTATACCAAAAAATGAGATGCTCATTAACAATAATTTGAATCTTTTTTTAACCTTTGTACAAAATAATGAAAACTTTTTGAAAAACTAAACTTTTTCTATTTGTTCCTTTTCTTTTTCTTTTTAAAGAGGGGTCTCATTATGCGCTCAGGTCAAACACGAACTCCTGAACTCAAGCAATTCTCTTTTCTCAGTTCTTTGAATATCTGGGAATATAGATGCACACCTCCATACACTGGTGCAGGAGAATTGTCTGTATTCTGTCAATCATGTTTTGAGTAAATGCTGATTGGCCAGGCAGGAAGTATAGGTGAATCAACCAGACAGGAAGTAGAGGCAGGGCAATGAGAACAGGAGAATTCTGGGAAGAATAAAGCCCATTCCTCCCAGTCCTGCCCTGACCATAGAAGAAGCAAGATGTGGCCTGCCCTGCTGAGAAAGGTACGGAGTAATGTGGCTAACATAGATAAGAATAATGGGTTAATATAAGTGATAAGAGCTAATAAGAAGCCTGAGCCAATGGGTTTATAACCTATGGAGACCTCTGTATGATTTTCTTTGGGGTGCGCTTCCTGTGGGAACTGGGCAGGACAGAAATTCCAACAAGCAAGCCCCTTCTGTTACACAATGGTGCCCATGTGGACAACAGCATCCACATAAAGCATGACAGAGCTTGGGACGTAATTCTGGGCAGAAAAGAATAGAGTAAAGCATGGCTACTTGGTAGTAGCTATTTCTCGGGTCTTCCCTGCTTGCTAGAGACAAGCAAGCTCTCTCATTTAAGAGAGGCTTCCTAACTCAGCATTAGGACTCTTTTAAGAAGTCCTGCCATGAAACATTTAAACGGTGTTGATGAAAAGCTGAACACATGCTTTTTGGTTTTCAGTGATAACAGGAAAAAATCTGCACCTTTTAAAATGTTGGCTTTCTGGCCCATCCTGCCAAAGCTAACTCTGATTCTGTCAGACAAGCGGTCTAACTATGGAGCATATGAGTGTGGTTTGTGAGGACACTGCTGCAGGTTGCTTGCTAACAGGCACCTTGGAACCCCATAGAGTTGTGGCAATAAACATGGCTAAAGCCAGTACCTCTGCTATGAGTCTGGAACTTCATAAAGCTAAGGATTGGGCAAAGCCACTGCTTTAATTCTACCCATATTGCTTGGTAAATTAAAGACTCGTGTAGTCAGAAAAAGAGAGATATACAGTAAAGAGAGATTCAAAATAAATCCTCTAAATGGTTTACTGTGTGTTAAAAATATATCCTTCCTTGGGAGAGAAAAGTAAAAGGTTAAAAGCCTTAAAATAAAAAAGAAAGAAAAAGAATAGTTGGGTGTGGTGGTGCACACTTTAATCTTAATGCCTGGGAGGCAGAGATAGACAGACCTCTGTGAGTTCAAAGTGTGGTAGCACATGCCTTTAATCCCAAAGCTTTGAAGGCAGGGGCAGACAGACCTCTGTGAATTCAAGGTGTGGTAGTGGACACTTTTAATCCCAGCACTTGAGAGGCAGAGACAGGAAGATTTCTGTGAGTTCAAGGACAGCCTGTTCTACAGAGTGAGGTCCAGGACAAAGATACACAGAAACCCTGTCTCAAAAACCCAAAAAGTAAAAATAAAAGAAATAGAGGTTAAAATAAAGCCACGTAAAGATGGAAAACACACAGAGAGTCTGGATGTTGTATGCTATTGTGCTCTCTTTGAATTGTTTGAATGCTGAGGAAGGAGCAACAGCTGCTAAAATATATTTGCCTATAAATGCTGCTGAATTAATCCAAGATAGGTATTTTGAAAGTACCTTGACTTAATGTGTTTCACAAAATAGAAACAGAAGAGTCATTGTCAAACTCTTTTTCTGAAGCTACAGTTACCTGATACCAAAACCAGGAAAGAGAATTACAGACCAATCTCACTCATGACCATCGGCGCAAAAATTCTCAATAAAATTCTGGCAAACCAAACCCAAGAACACATAAAAAAAAGTTATCCATTATGGTCAAGTATGCTTCATCCCAGAGATATATATTTCAACATATGGAAATATATCAATGTAATCCATCATATAAATAAACTGAAAGGAAAAAACATATGATCATTTCATTAGATGCTGAAAAAGCATTTGACAAAATTCAACACCCCTTTATGATAAAAGTCTTGGAGAGATTAGGGATACAAGGTTCATACCTAAATATAATAAAAGCAATATACAGCAAGCCGACAGCTAACATCAAATTAAATTGAGTGAAACTTAAAGCCATTCCACTAAAATCAGGAACAAGACAAGGCCTCTTCAATATAATGTTTGACGTTCTAGCAATAGAAATAAGACAACATAAGGAGATCAAGAGGATTCGAATTTGAAAGGAAGAAGTCAAATTGGGATAACTCTAACCAAGAAAGTTATTTGACAAAATCTTTAAATCTTTGAAGAAAGACATTGAAGAGGATACCAAAAAATGGAAGGATCTCCCATGCTTGGTAAGATCAATATAGTAAAAGTGGCAATTCTACCAAAAGCAATCTATAGATTTAATTCAATCCCCATCAAAATCTCAACAAAATTCTTCACAGACCTGGAAAAGACAATAATCAACTTTATATGGAAAAACAAAAAACCCAGGATAGCCAAAACAGTCTTATACAATAAAAGTACTTCCAGAGGCATTACCATCCCTAACTTCAAACTCTATTACAGAGCCACAGTAATGAAAACAGCTTGGTATTGGCATAAAAACAGAGATGATGGAGGAAGGTCATTGGTTAAATAAAAAGAAACTGCTTGGCCCTCATTGGTTAGAAGATAGGTGGGAGGAGTAAACAGAACAGAACGCTGGGAGGAAGAGGAAGTGAGCTCAGACTCCACAGCTCTCCTCTTGGGAGTGGACGCCTCAAAGAGACACCATGCTCCCAGCTCCCAGGCAGACGCACGTGATGAAGCTCCGACCCAGGATGGACATAGGCTAGAATCTTCCCGGTAAGCGCACCTAGGGGCGCAACACTGATGATTAGAAATGGGCTAAATTAATATGTGAGAATTAGCCTAGAAGAGGCTAGATAGAAATGGGCCAAGCAGTGATTAAATGAATACAGTTTGTGTGTTGTTATTTCGGGCATAAGCTAGCCAGGCAGCCGGGGTGCTGGGGACGCAGCCCCGCCGCCCCTTATTACTACACAGAGACGTTGACCAATGGAATCAAATTGAAGACCCAGATATTAACCCACAATCCTATGAACACCTGATTTTCAACAAAGGAGCTAAAATTATACAATGGAAGAAAGAAAGCACCTTTAACAAATGGTGCTGAGTCCAGTGGCTGCCTTGCACAAGTGACTCCTGGGCCCAGTTCTGGGGCAAAGATGCCTGCCCTTCACATTGAGGACCTTCCGGAAAAGGAAAAGCTGAAGATGGAGGTTGAGCAACTTCGCAAAGAAGTGAAGTTGCAGAGACAACAGGTGTCTAAATGCTCTGAAGAAATAAAGAACTATATTGAAGAACATTCTGGAGAGGATCCTCTCATGAAGGGAATCCCAGAAGACAAGAATCCCTTCAAAGAAAAGGGCAGCTGTGTCATTTCCTAACTCTGGGGAAACTCTATTCTCACTCGCGGCAAGTTGTTCCTTTATTTGTTTTAATTTTCCCCGAAATAAAACCAAAGTGTATGTTAAAGAAGATAAAAAATGTAATTGAGAAGAAAACTGCTGCAGGACTCTCCAGGAAGTTTATGTGCGACTGTGGTGTGTGCCTGCTTCTGACTCCTGCTCAGGATACTCCCGTCTTCGGAGGGCAGTGGTGGGATGAAGGCATGACCCTACCCTTTCAGTGAGCTGCTTGCTGCCTCCAATAAAGTTTGTCTTGGGGAAAAAAAACAACAAATGGTGCTGACCTAATTGGATGTCAACCTGTAGAAGAATAAAAATAGATACATATCTATCACCATGCACAAAACTTAAGTCCAAAAGGATTAAAGAACTCAATATAAATCTTACCGCACTGAACCTGATAGAAGAGAAGGTTTTGGACTACTGCCTGGGAAGTAGTCTGCAACACATGGGTACAGGAGATCACTTCCTATGTATAATTCCAATAGCATAGACAATAAGAACAACAATGAACAAATGGGACCTCCTGAAACTGAGAAGCTTCTGTAAAGCAAAGGATACTGTCATTAAGACAAAAGGCAACCTAGTGAATGGGAGAACATCTTTACCAACCCCACATCAGACAAAGGCCTGATCTCCAAAATATATAAAGAACTCAAGAAATGAGACATTAAAATTCTAAATAAACCAATTAAAAAATGGGATGCTGAACTGAAAAGAGAATTCTCAACAGAAGAAGTTCAAATGGCCAAAAGATACTTAAGGTCATGTTCAACTTCCTTAGCAATCAGGGAAATGCAAATGAAAACAACTTTGACATACCATCTTATACCTGTCAGAATGGTTAAAATCAAAAACACCAATGATAACCTATGCTGGAGAGGATGTGGAGGAAGGGGAACACTCATCCATTGTTGGTGGGAATGCAAACTTGTACAACCACTTTGGGAATCAGTGTGGTGGTTTATCAGGAAACTGGGAGTCAACCTACCTCAGGATTCAGCAATTCCACTCTTGGGAATATACCCAAGAGATGTCCAATCATACTACAAAAGCATTTGTTCAACTATGTAAATAGCAGCACTATTTGTAATAGCAGAACCAGAGAAACAAGTGCCCCTCAATGGAAGAATGGATAAAGAAGGTGTGGTACATGTACACATTAGAATTCTTCTCAGTGGTAAAAAAACAATGACATCTTGAATTTTGCACGCAAATGGATGGAAATAGAAAACACTATCCTGAGTGGGATAACCCAGACCCAAAAATATGAATATGGTATGTACTCACTCATTAGTGGATTCTAGCCATAAACAAAGGACACTAAGCCTATAGTTTGTGATCTTAGAGAAGCTAAATAATAAGGTGAACCCATAGAAAAACATATATTTATTCTGCTGGAAATTGGAAGTAGACAAGATTGCCAGGCATAAGTTGGGAGTGTTGGGGTGGGGATAGGTTGGGGGGAAGGGGAGAGGGGGAGAGATAAAGGAGAGGGGGGTTTGGAGAGAGCTCTGGGGAGTGGAATAGTTGAGATGGACGAAGGGTGGATATGGGAGCAGGGAAGAAGATATCTTAATTAAGGGAGCCATTTTAGGGTTGGCAAGAGACTTGGCTCTAGAGGGGTTTCCAGGTGTCCAAGGGTATGTCCCCAGCTAGATCCTTCGGCAGCAGAGGAGAGGGTACCTGAACTGGCCTTGTCCCATAGCCACACGGATGAATATCTTGAATATCACCATAGAACCTTCATCTGGCAATGGATTGAGGTAGAGACAGAGACCCACATTGGAGCACTGGACTAACCTCCCAAGGTCCAAATAAGGAGCAGAAGGAGGGAAAACATGAGCAAGGAAGTCAGGACCGTGAATGGTGCATCCACCCACTGAGACGGTGTGACTGACCTAATGGGAACTCACTAAGGCCACCTAGGCTGGGACTGAAGGAACTTGTGATCAAACCAGATTCTCTGACAATGGGGGCTGACTGAGAAGCCAATGATAATGTCACTGGGATTTGATTCTACTGCATGTTCTGGCTTTTTGTGAGCCCAGTCTGTTTGGATGCACACCTTCCTAGACCTGGATGGAGGGGGGAGGGCATTGGACTTCTCACAGGGCAGGGTTACCTGACTTCTCTTTGGACAAGAGAGGGAGGGGGAGGAGAAGGGGGAAGGAAATGGGAGGAAGGAAGTGGACATTTTTATAATAAATAAATAAATAAATGAAAATACCTTGACTTCAAATTAAAGTCAAAATGTTTGTTACTTTGGAGAAGAGATTTTGCTTTTGTTTCCACAGAAAAAGAGAGGCTGTGGATTCATTCTGAGTTAAGAAAAATCAGGATTGTTCAAGGAAGCCCACCTGAGAAATCTCTGGCAGAAATAAATGGCCCAGATGTCTGAGTTCTTCATCCAGAACAGGTTTGAGACTGCTACCTGAGAAGATCAAGAATCACAGGATATTCCAATCAAGACTTGATCATAATTCTAAATTTTCTTTAGGTCCCCATAATATTATCACCTCCCCAAACAGCTGGAAGTAGCCTGGAATGCTGTGCCCACATTCCCCCAAAATGAACTATGGATATTTTCCTTTGTTTAAAAAAAAGGGGGGGTAGGGGGAGTGGTGAGAAGATTTGTCTGTATTCTGTCAATCATGTTTTGAATAAAGGCTGATTGGCCAGGCAGGAAGTATAGGTGGGTCAAACCAGACAGGAAGTAGAGGTGGGAAAATGAGAACAGGAGAATTCTGGGAAGAAGGAAGCCCAGTCCTCCTAATCCTGCCTAGACCACAGGAGAATCAAGATGTGACCTGTGCCGCTGAGAAAGGTACTGAGCCATGTGGCTAACATAGATAAGAAAAATGGGTTTATATAAGTGATAAGAGTTAATAAGAAGCTCAAGCAACTGGGCCAATCAGTTTATAACTTATGGAGACCTCTGTGTGATTTTCTTTGGGACTTGCCGGCTGCGGGAACTGGGCAGGACATAAACCCCAAAATCAAGCCCCTTCTGTTACACGATAACAAGCTTAAAGAGGATGCACACTTCGAAGCATGTGACATACACCTTCCTTTGTCCTCTTGATGAAAATACATGAAAACTTTATATAGTTTAAACATCAATTCAATTTTATATTAATTTATTTTATTTTTGTTTTATTCTATTTTATATTATTTTAATCTAATTTTATTTTTCTTTTGAGTCATTTCACCATACTACAAATATCTTTAAATCTCAATTTGATTGATAACTTATAATTTTGCTGAAATGACAGTAATGAAACATTCTGGAACAAATATATAATATTCTCCTAATTATGTATATTTTTAAAGGCAGGGTATCACACTGTAGTCAAGGACAGCCTGGAACCTCCCATCTGAATGCCTCACCCTCCTCAGAACTGGGATTTCAGAAAGGCCCCTACATTCCAAGCTAAAATTAAATAAAACTGTTGTCCTAATTTCTCAACCCTGTATCCTAAGAAATTAACTAATCACCTAGCCAAAATACAATGGTGTTTAAATTCAATTGCATTTGTTATTTTTCCAAAACCTAGAGCAGATTTGCATATTGCTTTGTTTCTTTTGTTTGTTTGTTTTCTTTTGTTTTTTGTTTGTTTTGCTTTCTTTGAGACAGAGTTTCTCTGTGTAACCCTGGCTGCCTTGGAACAAGTTCCTCTAGACCAGACTGGCCTCAAACTCACAGAGAGCCACTTGCCCACACATCTCAGGTGCTGGGATTAAAGACATGTACTAACGCTGCCCAGCTGCATATTGCTTTTATCTGTTACTTTGAAAGTATGTTTGATAAGGCCAAAGGATAGAGTGTCTTTTATTGAAGTCTGTTAGCAAGATATATCACTCTAAAATACTTGACACCAATCTGTAGGTTTTCAATTTACTGATACTCTGGTTCTTCCCATGATCAGACTGTGCCTGTGTGCACACAAATGTACCAAGCATTTGGGATGAGGGATAGAATGGCCTCAAGGACTCAGAGAGCAGGCCATGCTCAGGACACATGATGGTAATAGAATTGAAGAATAGGGAGCAGAAAGGAACTCCGGGGAAAATGAAACCTGTCAGAAAGATAACTAAAAACCACTCTCAAGAAGCTTGTGTGTATCCCAGGCTTAAGCATGGGAAGAGGACACCCCAACACTCCATGGAACAAATGAGTTGTTCTTCCCATAAGTGCGATGAGCTACCACACTTAACAGTGTATCTTCTAGGAGGGCAACTCCAAGATGCCCTTGCTGTTCTGCTAAGGCATGGGAGGAGTGGTCTGGACAGGTCCAGCTCAAATCTCACCTTCTTAGAACTTTCCCTTGTCTTAGTAAAAGATGCCTGGATATTGCTCTTCCCTGAGAAATCCCAGGCAAAAACAGACTAAGAGAGAAGAGAATGCATTCTTTAAAATGTAATATCTAGGCCAATTTTCTTCTTGTTCCTAGGATGCTATAGATAGAATATCATTTGGGGATGTGTTATTGAATTTGACGCAGAGAGGACTGTCATAATGTATTTAAAAACTACAGCGTGGAGCACACAAGGCTCTCCGAACATTCTGCTTACGTGAAATCCACATCTCCTTGTCTATGGACACTGCTTAGAGAAAACAAACGCTGCTCCTTTTAATTTAAACTATCTTTTCTCTCATATCTCTGAAGCTCCACTCCGTGTAAAGGGGTCACATGGTGGCAAGCCAGGTCTTAACCAGGATTATTGACATCAACCAGGAAACCTTCTGTTGACTCACTCTATGTCATTGTGTCTATTTGTTTGCATTGCCCTATTGTGTTCAGTGTCAAACTTTGTCTGTCTTTCTGTTGCTGCTGCTGTTGTTGTTATCTTTGAGATAGGGTTTTACTGTGTGTAGCCTTGGCTTTCTTAAACCCATCTGTTTAGACCAGGCTGGCTTCAAACTCACAGAGATCCGTCTGCCTCTGTCTCCCAAGTTTCTGGAATTAAAGGTGTGTGCCACCAGTTCCTGGCAAACCTTCGTCTGTCTTATAACCTTCCTGGAGTTTGCAAGGTGTGTTCCCAAAGCATCAGTTCCAACAGTCAGCAAGAAAATCAGAGCAAAGACAGTGAAACACAACATTTTTCTATTGTTTTATTGATTTATTGATATTGTAGAAGACAGGAATGTTTTAAAGTAAAACACATGCAATATACAATCAATGTTAGAAGATTTTTAAGTACAGGTGTTCCATCAAAGGGAAACAATTCAAAATAATAGAATACAATCTTTCTTTTTTTCTATTATTATTATTATTGATTTTAAGACAAAGTTTCTTTGTGTAACAATCCTGGCTGTCCTGGAAATCACTTTGTGGACCAGGCTGACCTTGAACTCAGAAACCCACCTGCCTTTGCCTCCCAAGTGCTGGGATTAAAGGCATGCATGCATCATCACCTCCCGGCTTAGAATACATTCTTTCATTCAGTTGAGATCATCAATGTGAATTTGCTGGATCTTCACAAACATTGTCCTTCCCTCAGTACAATGCAGATTATAATTGGTTGTGGATTTTTAAAATATGTAGACATTATAATGCTCCCAGATTCAAGCTATATATGTGATGGGAGTATCAGGTATAGACAGAAAATACATTTTCGAAGCAGAAAGGTAGAATATGATTCAGTTTTAAGAACTCAATAGACGCATCTGCTATTAAAGTTGAAGAGGTCTTTAGAGATTCTGAGCTCAACTTTATTATTTCATAGATAAATGAACATAATTCAGGGAGGCTGACAAAATTATCCGTGATTTGGTGTCTCCAGCAGAGCACAGACTTATTTTAGTCTTCTTTCTAATAAGGTTTATTTTTCTTAAGACTCATAGCTTGATATGTAGGTGAAATGAAAATGATTACAGCATACTGTCTAATGCATGCATGTATGTATGTGTGTATGTATGTAATATAAAAGTATATGAACCTGGATCCTACCATTAGCTCCCCAGAGGCCAGCAATCTTCCTAGCAACAGCACTGCTTCTTGCAGCCACACTTCTGTTGGCAGCAGCCACACTTCTGCTGGCAGCAGCCCTTCCCACAGCCACAGCCACAGCCACAGGAGCGGCAGCAGGTGCGGCGGTAGCAGCAGACCACAGGGGTGCAGCAGCCACAGCAGCCACAGCAGCGACCACAGCAGCCACCACAGCAGCCACAGCAGCCAACCCGGTAGCACCTGCAGGTGGTGCAACTGTTGCAGCCACCACAGCCACCACAGCCTCCACAGCTGCCACAGCCTCCACAGCCTCCACAGCCGCCACAGCCGCCACAGCCGCCACAGCCGCCACAGCCGCCACAGCCGCCACAGCCGCCACAGCCTCCACAACCACAGCAACCCATGGTGTCAGTAGAGAGGACTCAGGTGCAGTGAGGTGAGAGACTCAGGAGAGGAGAGGGAGATGTGATGCCTTCTCCTGCTGGAGGCGGGGTTTATATACCTCTTTGGGCAAGCATAACCCAAGCATGTGACTTCTATTGTTTTTCTCAGCTTCCTCGAGCAATTCTTCAGCACTCATGGCTTACTTCCTTCTTAGGGACTTTTAACCTCACAGACAGCTTATTTTTAGCCATAAATGTTTTTGTTTTGAAAACATTTACAGTTGGGCACTGGAAGAGTTTGTTTACATACTATTGTCTGCCCAACCAATGAGAGTCCCACTCTGAAGTTATTATTTGAACCTAGCGCGACTGGAATAGAGAGACCACCCATTCCCATGTTTCTAGCTTGTCATCACTGATTTCTGCAGAGATGATGTCAAGAAACTCTTCTCGAGGACCTGCCAACCAGAGGTCACAAAGCATTTCCAGAATCTACATGCAACTGACTGGCCTGTGCAGTAGCTGGGTTTGATCCCAGCAGAGCAAAGAATAAAGAGGCAAGGGCCTTTGTTTGTTTAAGAGATGTAAAGAAAGACATCTTCAAGGTTAGCCGGAAGCAGACCTCCTTCAGAATGCCACCATCACCTAGAGCTGCTGCTTGCTGCACTGTCTGCCACGTGACATCTAATTGTACAAATGAGACACATATCTAGCCCATGGTCCTGTGCCGCCTGACCGTGTAAGCTGGTCTTCCCCTTTGGTGTAGTGCCTTTCTATGAAATTATAAATGGGGCAGAGAAAATAGTAAGAAAACAAACAAGAACGAGGTACAGGTAAATCTCCCCTGTAAGGTTAGCCCCACCCCTGCAGAAACCTGTACTGCAGCCACAGCACCCCTGCAAGCAGGTCATTTTAAGGCCCAGTGCTAAGCCCTGTCTTAGAGACATTTGTCCCCAGGCCATGACAAAACCCTCGTCATGCTATGACTCTTTAATAATCAAAGGCACTCTTCATGCATCCAGGACAACCCTCAACTCTAGATGAGGGTGCCCTTGCCGTGGGTATTGACTGAGCTTCAGAATCTCACTTATCACAGTCCAACAGACAGTAAATCTACTTAGAAAGAAAAACTGTGAAGGCAAGGGTGGAGGGATGGTTGGTGAATGACACCACTTCTTTACAATCAGAAGGACCTGGGTTTGGATCCCAGCACACACATAACCAGTCAGGTATGGCTGAGAGTGTGCATACATGGGGGCCAGAGACAGGAGGTTAACTGGGGCTTACTAGCTACCAGCCAACCTCCAGGTTCAGTGAGAGACCCTGCTCGAAGATGTAACGTGGAGTGTTAGAACAGCATCAATACACTTGATGTCCTCCTCTGACGTCTGTATCCTGACAGGTACATGCACCTTCTCATTTATATGCACATATACCACGCATACCACACACACATGCACACCCAAAAACACACATACACCACAAATAAAACACACACATACATACACACACACACACAATTATGTAAGAATATGAAGGAATCTCTGCCTCCAAGGATCAAGGCTCATCCTTGTCTGTGTGCCATGCAGCTCACACAGCTGAGGTCTGAGAGTTCCTTTCACTCCATAGGCTCAAAACAGAGATGTCTCTCTCTAAACAGCACAACATTTGTGACCAAATATTTCTTTGTGGGGAAGGCTGTGACAGAGATCTTTAAGGGCAAGGAGGACAGGAGAGACTGTGGAGTCTTTCTGAAAGCAGGAGTAGTAAACGATCATCTTTGGGGAGCAGTGGCCAACATGCTTTTGCCTTCTGGATTCGAGGTCCCCTTTGTAGATTAGACTGCCTCAGTGTTTATGTGGAGACCAGAGTTGCCTCAAATCAGAGCTGAGCAGCAATTTAACATTAAACAATTTGCATTTTGTTTAGATTTGTTCACATTTAAGTCTAATATGACTTTAGAAAATACATCATTGATTCTTTATTTAGTGGTAAACAGACACCAAACTTGTGAATTTTTTTGCCTTTATAACATTTGTGGCCGGGCAGTGGTGATGCATTCCTTTAATCCCAACACTTGAGAGGCAGAGGTAGGCAGGTCTCTGTGAGTTTTAGGCCAGCCTGCTCTACAGAGTGAGATCCAGTACAGACAGGACTACACAGAGAAACTGTGTTTCAAAAAACCAAACCAAACAATATAACATTTTAAAAAATATATGTATATTTTTAAAGAGTGAGTAAGTATCCAGGTTCTGGCTATTACAAATAATACTGCTATAAACATAGTTGAACAAATGCTTTTGTCATATGATAGGGCATTTCTTGGGTATATTCCCAAGAGTGGTATTGCTGGGTCCAGGGGTAGGTTGATCCCGAATTTCCTAAGAAACCGAAACACTGACTTCCATAGTGGTTGCAAAAGATTGCATTCCCACCAGCAATGGATGAGGGTACCCCTTCCTCCACAACCTCTCCAGCAAAGGTTATCGTTGGTGTTTTTGACTTTAGCCATTCTGACAGGTGTAAGATGATATCTCAAAGTTGTTTTGATTTGCATTTCCCTGATTGCTAAGGAAGTTGAGCATGACCTTAAGTGTCTTTTGGCCATTTGAACTTCTTCTGTTGAGAATTCTCTGTTCAGATCAGTGCCCCATTTTTTAGTTGGGTTAATTAGCATTTTAAAGTCTAGTTTCTTGAGTTCTCTATATATTTTGGAGATCAGACCTTTGTCTGTTGCGGGGTTGGTGAAGATCTTCTCCCAGTCAGTAGGTTGCCTTTGTGTCTTAGTGACAGTGTCCTTTGCTTTGCAGAAGCTTCTCAGTTTTAGTAGGTCCCATTTATTCAATGTTGCTCTTAATGTCTGTGTTTCTGGGGTTATACATAGGAAGCGATCTCCTGTGCCCATCTGTTGTAGGGTATTTCCCACTTTCTCTTCTATCCTTTTCAGTGTGCTCGGGCTGATATTGAGGTCTTTAATCCATTTGGACTTGAGTTTTGTGCACGGTGAAAGATGTGGGTCTATTTTCATTCTTCTACAGGTTGACATCCAGTTGTGCCAGCACCATTTGTTGAAGATGCTTTCTTTCTTCCATTGTATACTTTTAGCTCCTTTATCAAAAATGAGGTGTTCATAGGTTTGTGGGTTAAAATCCGGGTCTTCTTCAATGGAAGAATGGATGAAGAAAGTATGGAATATCTACACATTAGAGTACTACTCAGCGGTAAAAAACAATGACTTCTCGAATTTTGCATGCAAATGGATGGAAATAGAAAACACTATCCTGAGTGAGGTATCCCAGACCCAAAAAGATGAACATGGGATGTACTCACTCATAATTGGTTTCTAGCCATAAATAAGGGTCACGGAGTCTACAATAGGTGAATCTAAAGAAGCTAAGTAAGAAGGGGAACCCAAGGAAAAGCATATAGTTATCCTCTGGGCTAAGGGAAGTAGACAAAATTGCCGGGGAGAAAATTGGGATGTGGGGGTGGTTGGGGGTAAGGGGAGATGGGGAGAGAAAAGTTAGAAGGGAAGGAGGTCGGGCCTTGGGAAAGCAGGAGGATTGGGATAAAGGAAGGTTGGACAGGGGAGCACAGAACCACAATTCTTAGTTAAGGGAACCACTTTAGGGTTGGCAAGAGACCTGACCCTAGAGGGGCTCCCAGGTGCCCAAGCTGAGGTCCCCAGTTAGTTCCTTGGGCAGTTGAGAATAGGGAACCTGAAATGACCCTATCCTTGAGCAATACTGACGAATATCTTGCATATCATCATAGAACCTTCATCTGGTGATGGATGGAGATAGAGACAGAGACCCACACTGGAGTACTGGACTGAGCTCCCAAAGTCCCAATGAGGAGCAGAAGGAGGGAGAACATGAGCAAAGAAGTCGGGACCACGAGGGATGCACCCACCCACTGAGACAGTGGAGCTGATCTATTGAGAGCTCACCAAGACCAGCTGGACTGTGACTGAAAAAGCATGGGATAAAACTGGACTCTCTGAACATGGAGAACTATGAGGGCTGATGAGACGCAAAGGACAATGGCACGGCGGTTTGATCCCACGTAATGTGATGGCTTTGTGGGAGCCCAGCCAGTTTGGATGTTCACCTTCCTAGATATGGACGGAGGTGGGAGGTCCTAGGTCTTACCACAGGGCAGAAAACCCTGACTGCTCTTTGGACTGGAGAGGGAGGGGGAAAGGAGTGGGGGGAGGGGGAGAAGGGTGGGAGGAGGGGGCGTAGGGGGGGAGGAGGGGGAGGGAAATGGGAGGCTGGGAGGAGGTGGAAACTTTTTTTTTCTCCTTTTCTCAATAAAAAAAAAGAGTGAGTAAGTATTATGTACTCACTAAGTAATTTTATTTAGATTCTGAGGTTTCAGGGGTTGGGGACACAGCTGGGTGAGTAAAGTGTTTGTCACCCAGGCACAAGGACCTGAATTGGGATCCCCAACGCCCACATAAGAACTCCATGTGGTTGTTGCTGTCTGTTATCCCAGAACTGGGGAGACCAGGAGCTGGCTGAGCAGGCAAGCTAGTCTCAACAGTGAACAACATGTGTGTCAAATATCATTGAGTGGAAGATATTCTAGCCTTCACACATGCCCACATGTGTAGTTGAGCTTGCACAGTATGTAAACACAGATACCACATACATACATGTATACCAAAAAAATAGATGCTTATTAACAATAATTTGAATCATTTTTAAACTTTGTACATAATATTGAAGATTTTTCAAGAAACCTAACTTTTTCTACTTATTTCTTCTCTTTTTCTTCTTAAAGAGGGGTCTCATTATGCACACAGGTCATCCACAAACTCCTGAGCTCAAGCAATTCTCTGTTCTCAGGTCTTTGAATAGCTGGGAATATAGATGCACACCTCCACACCAAGCTTAAAGATGATGCACACTTCAAAACATGTGACAAACACCTTCCTTTGTCCTCTTGATGAAAATACATAAATACTTTATATAGTTTAAATATCAATTCAATTTTATTTTTAATCTTCTAAGTCATTTCAACACACTGCAAATAAATATTTAAATCTCAATTTTATTTATAACTAATAATTTTGCTGAAATGACAGTAATGAAAACATTCTGGAACAAATACATACTATTGAGCTAATTATGTATATTTTTAAAGGCAGGGTATCACACTGTAGTCAAGAACAGCCTGGAACCTCCCATCTGCATTCCTCACCCTCCTGAGAACTGGGATTTTAGAAACGCCCCTCCACACCCAGCCAAAATTGAGTACAACTGTTATCCTAATTTCTCATCCCCATATCCTAAGCCATTAACTGATCACCTAGCCAAAATAAAATAGTGTTTAATTCTGTTGCCTTTGTTATTTTGCCAAAACCTACAGCAGATTTGCATATAGCTTTGTTTCTTTTTTTTTTCTGTTTTTTGTTTGTTTGGTTGGTTTTTGTTTGTTTTGCTTTTTTTGAGAGAGTGTTTCTCTGTGTAGCCCTGGCTGTCCTAGAACTAGCTCTTGTAGACCAGGCTGGCCTCAAACTCACAGAGATCCAATGCGCCTGCCTCCCAAGTGCTGGGATTCAAGACGTGTGCCACCACTGCCCAGCTGCATATTGCTTTCATCTGTTGCTTTGAGAGTATGTTTGATAAGGCCAAAGGATAGAGTGTCTTTTATTGAAGTCTGTTAGCAAGATACATCGCTCTAAAATACTTGACATTAATCTGTTGGTTTTCAGTTTACTGACACTCTAGTTCTTCCCATGATCAGACTGTGCCTGTGTGCACACAAATGTACCAAGCATTTGGGATGAGGGATAGAATGGCCTCAAGGACTCAGAGAGCAGACCGTGCTCAGGACACATGATGGCAATAGAATTGAAGAATAGGGAGCAGGGAGGAACTCTGGGGAAAAATAAAATAAAATCTGTCAGAGGGATACCTAAAAGTCACTCTCAGAGAAGCTTGTGTGTATCCCAGGCTTAAGCATGGGAAGAGGACACCTCAACACTCCATGGAACAAATGAGTTGTTCTTCCCATAAGTGCCATGAGCTACCACACTTAACAGTGTATCTTCTAGGAGGGCAACTCCAAGATGCCCTTGCTGTTCTGCTAAGGCATGGGAGGAGTGGTCTGGACAGGTCCAGCTCAAATCTCACCTTCATAGAACTTGCCCCCATCTTAGTAAAAGATGCCTGGATATTGCTCTTCCCTGAGACATCCAAGGCAAAAACAGACTAAGAGAGAAGAGAATGCATTCTTTGAAATGGAATATCTAGGCCATTTTTCTTCTTGTTCCTAGGATGCTATAGATAGAATACCATTTGTGGCAGTGTCGTTGAATGTGACATGGGGATGGCTGTCATGATGAGCATAGAAGGTCCTCTACACATTCAGCTTATGTGCATTCATGCTGCTTCATACGTCTCTCTCACAATTAGTGCTTGAGGAACTGGCAGTGTGGACTCAGTGGTAGAGCACTTGCCTAGTGTGCACTGGACCTTGGGTTCAATTCACAGCAACACACAGTCCTTGGCTGTCTGCGATCAGTCCCTATGTCACAATCCACATCTCCTTGCCTATGGACATCTTTTATAGAAAATTAACGCTCTGCCTTTTAATTTGTGAGATTCTAGTCCACATTCCGTACAAACCTTGCCATTCATCATTTCTCTTCTTCTAAACAGGCTCACCTTTAAATGTTTTTCAAAGGAAGAAGAACAGAAAAACATTGCATATCTTTCTACTGTTTTATATCCTGGGAAGCAAAGCTGTAACTGTGGATTAGAGTGAAGGAGAAAGGAGAGGGATGATGGGCCGTTTGGCCCTCCTGGGGTGGAGCAGGATGGAATCTTTGAGATAGGGAAGGAGTGGGTACAAGATTACCAGTTTTACAAGCCACTTTTTACACAGCTACAGTAAACATTTATGAGTAAAATAACAGTTCTGATCGTCGCTCAACAGAATGCCTTCCATGCAATAAATAATCTGTTGAGGCGGAGGGTTTGCTTCTAGGAAGCTCTGTCCATGTGGAAGCGTGCCTGACAGTAGCCACAGTCCTGGCCAGAACTGTGAACATTTCTGCGTTGTTGGAGAATTAAAACATGGCTTGGAGGTTGATTTACTTCATCCAGTGAATGTTTATTGGACACCTACTGTGTGGTAGACATTTGATATCAGTGAGCAAATTCTCTACCTCAAGCTTCCATATCTCATTGCCAGTGGACATTGCATATAGGAAACAAACACTGCTCATTTTAATTTATGATACTTCAGTCCACTGAAAGCATGGCTGTCCCCGAGGAAACAGGAAATAATGCGAACATTAAATGTTGAAGTGAGCAAATTGGTGTAGAGCAGTACACAGAAAAGAGAAGCCTGGGCGGGGTTTTTGGTTTCAAATGACGTCTCATCTGGAATATGAACTTTGAAAATGAGACAAAGGCGTGGAATGTAAGAGGTCTAAAAACATTAATTGGAGAAAAGTAAATTACAGAACAAGATGGCGTTTGGGAGAGGGCATGGTTCTGAGAGGAGGTATTAGCTACACAGCCCAAGTTAAGGTTCTACAAGTCACGCGTCTTCTCACGTACACCCAAGAAGGGGGAACCATTGCAGACAGGGTGGGCACCTCAGTTTGTCCCAGTGGATTTTCCCCAAGTCCTCCTTTCACTAAACTCCCATGCCCTTGGTTGCCATGCACCTTCTGCCAAGATGTCTGCTCCCCTGTGCCCATGGTCCAACGTGTTTTTAGCACATCAGGCACCCTCTTCCATTTCTGCCCCTGGGGCCACCTTTGTCCATCAGAGCTGGTTCTACCTTGAGAAGTTTTTCCTTCCATTTTACCTGGATTTCTAAAGTCTTTGCAGAGAGAGAAGAAATGGCCTTGTTTACCATATTTCCTGGTTAGGAGTGTGTGTGTGTGTGTGTGTGTGTGTGTGTGTGTGTTACATAAAGTCAACTGTTTTTGTTCATTCCCTATCTGCTCTTGTACAGAGTCTATTGATAGTGGGCTGCCACAAATAGAAAGTTGTCTTTGTCAAATGTGAGGAGGAACCTTAGGAGGCTAATCAAAGTCTCCAGCATGGAGTGCACTGTCAAACACGGGCCAAATACTTTGCCACAAATGTGAGTCATTCTCCCTTCTAAAAACAGACCCAGGGTTGTCATCAGAAAACAGGTTTTGTTGACTATAAAACAAAATCTTTATATTTTCGTTTAATTTTAAATGATAGGATTTTAGTCAGACCTTGCTCAATTAATTACATGCTGCGAAACTTTGGTCCCTGTTTAAAGTAGACTCACTTCTGTTTTTAACAGTTTGTCCATGTGTTTACTTGTACCCATTTTCTCAGAGACTGATGACATCCAGCATTCCGTTTTGAAACCAAGGACATTGCTGGGGTGTGTTGACTCATGCCTGTAAGTCTAGCACTCAGGAAGCTAAGGCAGGGAGATTGCCATGTGCTAAAAGCCAGCCTGGGCTACACAGTGATGAAAGGTCACCAAGGGCTACAAAAGAAAAGAATGGAAGGGGAGGGGGAAGAAGGAATGAAAACAGTGATGTGGAGTCTCAGAGTTCTAGACCTTCATTCCTGGTCTCCCACGTGGTAACTGAGAACTAGGCCTCTAAAGCCAGCCAGGTCTAGGTGCTCCCAGTGACTGGCTTTGTCTGTTTTCTCCAGGAAGCCAGGGAAAGGTTCCTCTATCTTCTATGTTGTTCCAACCCACCTTTTTTTAATGCTGCTTCCTGTGTCTTAGTCTTTTCCTCTCCATCTTGGCCTCTGACTGTTTGGCCGAGGACCTGCAGTGTCATTCTGGCTCTGCTTTTGGGACTTCCACCTAGAGAACAGACTCTCAGTCCTCTTAGGTTCCCCCGAACCCACCTTCAGGTAGGAGACGTGCTTCAAAAGGACTAGGCTCACAGCCAGCAGGTAACAGGCATTAGAGTTCATGCCTCATCTCCACTTCTGTAATAACACAGTGACCGTCTTGATGGTAAGACTTGGATCTGGACAGCTTACAGGCTGAGTCAGTGAGAGAGGGGAACCATGAGTATCTTCTGGAGACACTCTGTTTTCTTTATCACTTCCTGCCTGGAGCTTCTGTGCAACACAGACACATCACGCGTTGGCTGTGTGCACTTATAATATGCAATGACGACAGAAAGTTTATAGCCCTATCATTGTAAACATAAGCATGATTTGATTGCGACAGGGTTACTGACAGTATTTGCACACTTTGGACTTCCTTGCATTGGAGATTGCCTATTTCACCCTTTGTGGGTACTAGACTATCTAAAGACACAGTGGGTGACTGACCAGTAGCACTGGAAGCAAGGTCAAATTTTCATAGTGAATTCTGATGTAAGACTAAAGTACCCACAAACATGGATATCCAATTTTAGAGACACTCAGCATTGTGCAAATTCAGGGGCTGGAGAGATGGTTCAGCGGTCCAGAGGACAAAAGTTTGGTGCCCAGCACCCACAAGAGTAGGTATCTGGCATCTGCAGGCTCCCACACACAGATGGCATACACAAAGAGGCACACATGTGCAAAAATAAAAATAAATAAAAGTACAGGGGCTGGAGAAATGACTTAGCAGTTAAGAGTACTGGCTGCTCATCCAGGGGACCCAGATTCAAATCCCAGAACCTATCCCAGATACGACCTTCTGTATCTCTAGACACAGGGGATCCAACACCCTCTTCTGGCCTCTGTGGGTGCTAAGCACACATGTGGTGCACAGATAAACATGTAGACCAAACATCCATACATGTCAAATAAAATGAAGGAAAAATGTAAAAAAATATAAAAATAATATATTATACATATGATACATAATAAGTGTATTATATATACTCCTATCCTCACAAATTCTCAATACCAGAATTATTGCATTCTGTTTTTATTGCATATTGAATATAGAAATATTGCATAAACTTTAATGCAAGTACTTAGGAGGCAGAGGCAGATGGATCTCTCAATTTGAGGCCAGCCTGGTCTATGTAGTGAGTTCCAGGACAGTCAGATCTACACAAAGAAACCCAGTCTTTAAAAACAAACAAACAAAACAAAACAAAGCCAGCACTAGGGATCTCTATGAGTTAGATGCCAGCCTGGTCTACACGAGCTAGTTCCAGGACAGGCAGAGAAACCCTGTCTTGGAAACCCAAAAAAAAAAAAAAAAAAAAAAAAAGGAAGAGAAAGAAAGAAAGAAAGAAAGAAGGAAGAAGGAAGGAAGGAAGGGAAAGGAGGGAAGGAAGCAAGCAAGGAAGGAAGGGATAAAGGAAAAGAAAAGATAGAAGGAAAATAGAAGAAGGAAACGCCCTACAGGCTTGCTACAACCACATTTCATGCCGGCATTTTCTTAGTTGAGGCTCTCTTCTCTCACATGACTTTATCTTGTATCAAGTTGACATAAAACTATCTACTTCCTTGACTATCTATTGCAAGGGGACCATCTAAACAGCTCCTGCCCCTCAAGGAAAAAACCTTAAACAAAGCTCATCTAGTGTCTAGTTCAACATCTACTTTCCTTCCCAGAGATCTTGACCTGTCTACTGGGCTCATACACTATCTCTTCACTAACAGTGGTGGCCACAATTCTCTGTCTTCCTTCACCATGTACAATTGTAGTGACAGCAAATGTTCCCAGCTGTGAGTTCAGTACTACATTCTAAGCTGTGGTCTCTACATGCAGTGATGGAATCTGCATTCACATCTATAATGAAATCTGGGTTTTTCTCTGTATGCTCTCAGAAGGTCTTCATTGGGATGGTAGCAACATTTCTTAATGTTGTCCATATTTATGGTAGTGTTAAGAAACACACAGAATTCTCTTTTAAGGAACTGGAGATATGGCTCATTTAAAAGCACGTAATGCTCTAGCAAAAGTAACCGAATTTTGTTCCCAGCCACATTGGGCTGCCCACTCTGTTTGTATCCCTAGCTCCAAGAGATCTTATACCTTATCTATTGGGCACCTGAATGTGCATTTGTGGAACAAACACACAGACACAGAGACAGAGAGGATGGGTGAGAAGGTGAGAGAAATCATTCTTGAAAAAGAAAATCCTATACGTGTATATCCGCCTGTAATCTCAGCACTTGAGAGGAGGAAGGATCCATAACTACACAGAAAGTTCAAGGGTAGCCTGGGCTACATGAAACCCTGTATTGGTGTGGGAGGTCCTTCTGTATATATATTGCTTTTATTGGTTAATGAATAAAGAATCTGCCTTGGCCTGTGATAGGGCAGAATAGAGGTAGGCAGGGAAAACTAAACTGAATGCTGGGAGAAAGAAGGCGGAGTCAGGAGAAGCCATATAGTCCCACCAGAGACAGACGCAGAATGGAACTTTACCCGGTAAGCCACAGCCACGTGACTTTACACAAAATAATAGAAATGGGTTAATTTAATATGTAAGAACTTGCTAGGAATATGCTAGAGTCATGGACCAAGCAGTGATTTAATTAATACAGTTTCTGTGTGATTATTTTGGGACTGAGCAGCCAGTAACAAACAAATGGCCCCCACAACACTGTATCAGAAAACCAAAATAGTAACAATGAAAGACCTACCATTAGCTATAACATGGATGGCTAACACAGCATGGGAGCCATTATTATGCTGACAGTACTAAGGCAGACACACAGAGTTAGCAGTAGGAGAGAGGGGATAGAGAGCGGTGGGTCAAAAGGGACAAAGATGTAGAAAGAAAAGTTTAAAGATCTCCCTTTCCATGAAGCCCACAGCTAAAAGTACACTGTGTTTTGCATTTTAACTAAATGAGTGGATGGTCCTGCCACAGAGAGAAAGTGGGAGACTATGTTAGGCGACAGTTTTGTTAATCTGATCCATTATAATAACCACGTTTCTGCATATGTATTTTATATCATCATGTTTTATACCTTACATATAGAAGATAAAAGTTAATATACCTCTCTATTTTAAAATAAAGGCTGAGCATGTCTGTTCTTGAACTCATGGTGATTTATATTTTAGAGGGGAAGAGAAGGGGGAAGGAGAAGAAAAAAAAAGGGAAAGAAAGAGAGAGGGAGGGAGTATATGGTAAGCACAATGGGTGGGTGGCTGGCTGCCAGCCATGATAGATTCAAGGCCTAGCTCTTTCCCACAACGTTTACGTTGTGGTTTACATGGTTGAGAGTGGAAACCTTTTTCTTTTCTTTTCTTTTTCTTTTTCTTTTTTTTTTTTTTTGAGAAAAGAGCTTGTGTAGCCCGACTAGGATTATAGGCATGCACCAACATGCTTGACTTCTACTTCTTAATTAAACGAATATTTACTGTTGTTGTTTAGGGACAATTTCCAAACTCTGTAAAACACAGTAATCTATAATTTAGTTCTCCTCTCTGAGGTGTAAAGCTAGCCGGGTGGTGGGACACAACCCGCTGTTCCTACAACAGTGGAGTAGCTGTGGCCTTGGGATCCCTACCTCCCTGGTCATGCAGTGTTCTCTTGTCATGGACCTCGGGTTTATTTCTGTTTGGGTGTGTCTGAGAATACGCTGATTAGCTATAAATATCCTTTATAAGGAACATTGAATGAATGTCCAACAGATGATCAATCCTGGGGAATTTCCAAGATAGTATTTACAGCTTTTGCTGCTGCCCTGGGTCCGACTCATTCTGAAGAGTCCAGGAGGGTGCCCCACTTGTTGATCTCCCACCCCAGCCCCTGCAACCTCCCCTGCCTTTCCCCTCCACCCCTTTTGGCACTACACTTCCTTCTCCCCAGATTTACAGTGATGTACTAGTCTCTTGCTGGTGGGGCAGTCCACTACAGTTCTTTATCTTATCAGGTCCTGCAAAAGCTTCATTTCCCTGGCAAGATCTCAGCACTTGAAGGGAAAGGGCCTTCTGACATGGAGTTTTATGGGAGCTGAGTTATCAAAAGAAAAGTCTTCTATAAGGGCAGGTGTGCTTCTTATCAGGTCTTAGGTCAGTAGTCCTCTTTAAATGTTTTTTGTTTTATGCATAAGCATGTTTTGTCAGTGTGTGCACTGTGTGCAGGCCTGGTGACTGAACAGGCCAGAAGAGGGCACCCGATCCCCCGGAACTAGAGTTACAGACAGCTGCCAGTCACCTCATGAATGCTAGGAAGTATACCCAGGCCCTCAGCGAGTGCTCTGAACTGATGAGCCATTCCTTCAGGCCTACTTTTTGGTGTTATTTCCTGTTCTATGTTGTTTAGTTATATATTTTTTTTTGATGGAATCTTATTTTGTATCCTTGGCTGGCCTAGAACTTCTCCATGTAGCCCACACTGACCTCAGACTCACAAGAGTCCTCGGACCTCAGCCGCCGGTATGCTGGGATTACAGGTTTCCTCTACCATGTCCAAATAAAAGTCATTCTTATGAATTAATTAATTAATTTAGAGACAGGCTCATGTGTATACCAGACTGGCTTTGAAATCATTATGTGCCAAATGTGACCTGAACTTTCTCCTAAGTGCTAGGATTATAGGCATTGCCATAATGGTTACTTATTTTATATGCTGCTAGGGTTTGAGCCCGGGGTCTACATCGTAGCCCTAAGAGTCATTATTTGAAAGGCCAATTCTGTTCTTCCAGAGCCTCCCCAGTCAGTCCTTTGTTGGTATTTCTAGATGAACTCTAAGTTCATCTAGATGCTGTTGATTTCCAGCCTCTCTGTTTCAGAGAACACTGTGGTCCTCCCATAAGCATCTCCTCGAAATCCTCTTAAGATGGTGCTAGGCTAAATGGTCCTTCAGCTGAAGAGTTTCCACTACGTGGTATGTATTGCTTTATTTCCACACTCATTTTGTGAGTGGCATATGCCCATGCTCTTGTGTGCCTATGGATGTGCACACGCCCGTAGAGCATTGTCTTCTTCAATGAGTCTCCATCTTATTTTTTGAGACCAGTTCGCTCTCTGAATCTGGGGTTCACCTATTGGACTAAACTAGCTGGCTCCAGGGACCAGTCTGTCTCTGGCTCTCTAGTACTGGGGTTACCTCTGCAACAAGATTTTATACGAGCGCCAGAGATTTGAACTCAAATCCTCGTAATTACAACGTAGGCAGGTTTACCGGCTGAGTCATCTCCCCAGCCCCTTGCTGGCTGCTTAGGAAGGACTTAATGATCAACTGGACAAGAGCAATGCTTGGGGATGGGGGGTAGTCAGGAACTCCTGCAGGCGCCAGCCTGAGCGCACAGGTGCTGGAGAAACTTCTGCTAGGATTATGGTCAAACAAGAAGGTGACTTCAGAGTCTAGGGGTTCAGTTGGGAATACTTGTGAGCATGCCCGTGGAGATGGTCGGGGAACTGATAGAAGGATGTGCTCAGAGTTCAGGAAAGGGGCTAGAGGAGAGCCCCTCCCCCAAACAGAGCTAGGGGCCAATGTAGGACTGTCCCACTGGCACTAAGAAAGCAAAATGGAGAACCGTGTGTGAAGAAGAGGGAGCAGTCACTAGAGCCAATTAGGATGCCCTGAGATGGGTTTTGGGGCTTGTACTGAGAAGGATTTGCTATGACTGACCCAGGTCACAGGGGGCTGAGTGACACAAGGGGTGAGCAAGGGAGAGCAGAAGTCTTCTCACCCAGAGTCCATGTCATGCTGAACCGGAAGAAGCTCCCGTGGAATCCCTGGACGGGATCGTATCAAAGAGTGCAGGCAATGACGTAGAGGCTTCAGAGCCCAGGGTGACTTTTGAATCTAATCTCTTTGACAAGGGACAGCTTATCTCTGGCCTTTACCTTTGGCCTCACTTTCAGAGGAAATCAGAAAGAAAAAAAATAACCAAATCATTTAGTGTGGTTCAGGTTACAGCCCTGTGTCCTGCTGACCTAAGCCAGATTTATTTCCTGGTGCTGTATTTTGTGTTCTCTGAGCATGTGTGAACGGTGTGGGTGGGGGAGGAAGTAAACAAAGGGAAACTGAAAGGCCTTTTCTTATGGAGAGGACAGAGACAGACAGGGAAACGCGTTTATGGGGCTGACAAGATGGCCCAGTGGGAAAGGTAGCTGCCACTAAGGCTGACCACCTGAGTTGGATCCCTAGACCTCACACACTGGAAGGACAGCACCAACCCCCAAAAGTTATTCTCTGACCTCCGTACGCACCAAGTAAAGAGAGAAAATGGAATTCTAAAAATCTAAAGAAAGCATGTTTCTGGGCTGGAGCTGTAACTCACTTGGTAGATAGGCAAGCCCACACAATGCCCAGGCTCCATGCCTAGCTCTATACACCGAGTGTGGTGATGGAGGCTTGTAATTCCAGCACTCAGATGGTAGGGGCAGGAAGAGCACAAGTTCAGAGTCACCTCTGGCTACAGAGCAAAGTTGAGATCCACCTGGGCTAAATGAGACCCTGTCTCAAACCAAACCAAACACTAAAACAGATGGCATGCTTGAAGAATGTTGGGTGCTGCCAGTCCCTGAAAAATCCACTCATGTCTTGTGATCAGGAGCACAGTGTGTAGACTTCCTGGCCTGTCTCTGTGACTGTGAGGTAAGGGGTTTGGCTCCACAGTGACAACGTCCACACCAAAGAACACAAGGTCGAGAAGGCACAGAGATCCTTAAGGGAAAATGCCACCGATGGGATCAAAAGGTTGAATGAAACCTTTTTCCCCACTCTTATACAAGATTCAAAAACCCTAACTGGGGCATTGGAAACTTTGAGTTAAGAAGGCAGTGTTCTTTCCAGTTGCTTAGCAAGGATGGCCAAGTTGCGCGTCACACACTATGGGAGGACAAAGAGTCACATCGCTTCCAGGATCTACTAATTACGGTGTCCTACAGGGACAGAACACCTGTGTGGGAAATGGAGCCATAAATGTGTATCCATGGTGGGCAGCCCTTTCTGCCAGGCAAAGGGTGTCTCTGTCATCCCTTGTTTGTTCTACCTAACCTACTACAAGGCATAACTGAGTGTCCAATGGGGGGCTTAGAAGGCCATATGGAAGTATCTTTGACTCTGGTTCCTGTATTTTAAAAACTGGAGCATCCAGGCTTGGACCACCTGTCTCATCGAGCCCAGATCTGGGCCACTAACTACCATGACCAAAAACTTAGAGCACAACCTACATCTCTGAGGCTGGAGAGAAAGGAGCCTTGCCACCTAACACAGAACTTAGCATCGGAGAGATGATGGGTGGAGAGAAAGTGGGCTTTATTCAGGATGGTTGTAAGGCAGGAGGCAGCCATTTGAATGTCCCCAGGATCCCCTTTCCAAGGATGGAAAGAAATGGGGATGAAATGAGGGACTCAAGTCAGAAGTCCAGCATTTCCTAGGAGCTGGACCCAGGCAATCTGATGTTCTCATATTTGCATACAGACCACAGACCCTGACTCTTCCATGGTATTCTTTTACCTGGAGAGAGGGGCTTCACAGTCTTGGGTTCCATTTGTGGTCAGCAGTTGGTAGCTGCTTTTTTTTTAAAATCAGTTTTCTAAAGATAACTGTCACTATCAACTTTACAAACTTCAGGACTATTGTGACATCTTGAGAAGCTAGAGGATGAGCGTGCCTATTGGCTCTCTCCACTGGCACATCCTCTCTTCTGTTTTCTTCCTCTGCTTCTGAGGCTTACAAGTTTAAGGGCTGTGAAATGGCTTCAAAATCAAACAGAAAAGAGAGATGAGAAATGATAAGGTTTATTCGCAAACTATACATGGTCCTTCAGGTTTGTAATCTCAGCACTTGGGAAGCTGAGGCAGGAGGATTGCCGTGAGTCTTACACCAACTAAGACTGTCTCAGAGCAAATCTATCAAGTCTTCATTCTCCTCATACTTGAGCCGTCGGGAAAGCGCCTTGTGACGTGCACTGCAGACACAAGAGGGCAGTGTGTGCTCACTGATCAGCTCTGAGGCTCAGGCCATTCCCTCCTCCAGCAGCGTCTGGCTGCCTTCCCAGACCTAAGGAGAATTAATAAAGAGCTTTTGGGGCAAGCATGGTTATCCTGAGTCTAGTCACTGAGGCACAAGGTGAATTCAGCATTTAAAGGCAGTTTACCAGGAATGGGGAGGAATGTTGACACTTGGGATCCAGCCCAGGAACCTCATCATTACGACTGTCCTGCGCCAAGGTGTTCTAAAAGACGGACTTCAAGGCACAGAGAAACCGAGACTGTCTTGACCTTGGTTCACAAAACCTCCATTTAGAGAAAGTTGCTCGTTCACTGGAGGGAAATAGGTTTCTTGCTTGGTTGATTTGGTTTAGTTTCGTGTCTTTGAAAAAGTTGTGTGCAGACCAGGCTGGCCTTAAACACTGTAGATCAGGCTGGCCTTGAACCCCTGATCTTCCTGCCTCTACCACTGGAAGGGTGACATCACAGACTGTCCTGGCTATAAGTGCAGATATCACTCTGTACTTGTTACGTGCTAGGCTGGAGTCCGAGGCACAGAAAGGAGTCCCATGAAAAGTGAAAAAAGCTTAGCCCGTCTTGGGGGAGTAAATCCACAACCTCCATCCCACATTCCTGCCCCTCTCTTTTCCTCTGGGAGCAGTCCCAGCCAGCCGAAACTACCATCTATTCTTACTTGGAAAGGAAACGTGAGTCACACAGTTGGTTCTCCGATTGTGGCTGTCAGCCATACTTCTCTGAGTTACCAACTGCTTCCAGTTTCTCTGACTGTCGAGTGGCAAGTGGTGAATCCAACACCTCCACCAAGGGCGGGGCTGCAGGGAGGGCTGTGCAGGCCATCTGATGCCTCCAGCTTGCCTATCTCACTCGCTGAGCTGGGCTTCCCACTGAACAACGCACAGCCCTGCGCACTGGAACCTTCCCCAGTCCAGTCTCTTCAGCCAGAAGCAGACTCTGGCTCCTGCCAATCCCTGAACCCTTAGCGCAGTTGTAGGGAACACAAATACCTCAAGGACTAGACCACAGCACTGGGATTTATTTCACTCACAGCTCTTTCGTATTCTAATACTTTGCCATTAACTGTTTTTAAAATGAAGACTTGAGGAACTAAGAACAGAAATAGCTATGCAGCAAGCAAGCAAGCCTCAACACACACATTCACCACCCACTCTGAGATGGTAACACCTATGTACCCCTCGTGAAAGGCCACTTTCCTCTACTTGTGAACATCATTAATATTGACTAATCAACATTTGGTGGACATAGCCAGAGAGGTTCAAGGTCCTTATGTCCTGGAACAAAGAATTGGACAGAATGACAATTGGACAGAATTACACATGAATTGTAGGCAACCTACTAAGTTGATTTCTAAATAATTATGTTTATGCCCATAGACTGGTACCAGCTTTGGTCAGAGCAATCTCTTTTTGCAGTGAGCGGTAGTAACTGTAGAGCCTTCTCAGACAGTTTATTCTGCTGTGATAAAACACAGTGATCAATGGCAACTTGGGAAGGAAAGGGTTTGTTTCGTGTATACCTTCACTTCACAGTTCATCGAAGAAAGTAGGGGCAGGAACTGAAACAGAAGCTGTGAATGAGTGTTGCTTACTGGCTTGATCCTCATGGATTGCTCAGTCTGCTTTGTTTTCTTTGACTTTTTTTAAAATATTTATTTATTATGTATACAATATTCTGTCTGTGTGTATGCCTTCAGGCCAGAAAAGGGCACCAGACCCCATCACAGATGGCCGTGAGCCACCATGTGGTTGCTGGGAATTGAACTCAGGACCTTTGGAAGAGCAGGCAATGCTCTTAACCTCTGAGCATCTCTCCAGCCCCTCAGTCTGCTTTTTAAAACAACTAAGGACCACCTGCTCAGGGATGCCACCACCCACCATGAGCTGAACCCTTCTACAACCAGTCATTGATCGAGAAATTGTCTACAAGCCAATCTTACAGAGGCGTTTTCTCAATCAAAATGCCCTTTTCACACATGTCTTGGTTTGTATCAAGTCGACAAAAATTCAACCAGCACACTTATAATTGGTAAAAATGATGAGAGCAGATGATAGTTAAAGATTTAGCTATTTATTTCACATGTCCAAGGTCCAGAGGACATTATGAAAAAGTGGGAGGAAAGAATATAAGAGCTGGAGGAAGGGTGGAGTGTTGGGGATGCTTATCTTCTAAGCCTGTAAGCCTGGCTGCTACATTCTAGAATTCACAGTAGCTGTGATTACCTGGACACGATCTGTAGAAGACTGAGCAGAGTAACATCATGGCGGGTGGGGGGGTACTCATGAAGACCTTTCCGTCCCCGAGGAGCTACAGGCACCTGATGGTTGCTGAGAGAGGGAAAGGCATTTTCTTGGGTAGTGTAGGCCTCTTCTAAGGTGACCATACTTCTGCAAACAACCCAAATAAAACTGATTGGGACACACACACACACACACGCCATCAAGGCAAATGGAGGAGAAGTAGTGGGGAGAGGAGAGGAGAGGAAAGATGAGCCGGTGGGTGGCAGGCAGGAAAGAGCAATAGGGGTGAATATGCTCAAACCACACAGTACACGTGTATGAAAATATAAAACCTATTATTATGGGTACTTAATAGGTGCTAATAAAATATTTTGAAACCCATCATGTTGTGTAAAAAGTATTCCTAATGAGCCTGGAAGAGTTGAAACTGGTATTAAACATGAGTTGAGAGCAAATAAAAAAAATATACACACTTTCAAGATGGGAGTGGGCAAGAGCAAAGAGAGTGTGCTAGCTCAAATGGTCCAATGTGCAAAGGACGGGGCATTTGTGCTCCACAGCTGGGGCATTAGAACGTGGGGTATACGGTTGTTTTGTTGTTTTGTTTTGTTTTGAGACCCCGTCTCCTGTAACCTAGGTTGGCCTTAAGCTTACTATTAGCAGAGGATAATCTTGAACCGATCCTCCCACTTCCATTTAGAGCTGTGTATTTAAGCTATGGGTCACATTTCATTGCTCTGGAGTGACTGCGTACCGACACCAGAGGTGGGATTTAGTTACTCTCCTGGAATCTGAAGGCATTTCATTACGCTGATTTTTGCGAAGCTTTTCTTTTTCCTCCTCCCATTATCCTGCTTCAACACCAGAGTGTCCCCCTGTGCCCTTCCATACTGAGCATCTGTCGCCATCAGTCTGTATGGCAGATTATATTTAGGGCAATGGCCTAACACGCAGGCGCAGTCAGCCCCACAGCCAGGTGGACGCACACCTCTGAGTCGTCAGTGTCCCTCCATAGACCGGCTCCTATAATCCCTACTGCCTCATTCCACCCTGGGATAGCCAAGTAGGACCGACAGTCGCTCATTTGTGCACAGGGGACTCAAACTGCATCAGAAAATGAACGGTGGCGCCGCTATATCCCTCACGGTAAGTGGAACTCTTGAATGTGGTGTCAGATGACGCTAAAGAAACAAGAAAAGGCTCTACCTACCATGCGCAGCCCGAGGATGGAAGCTGGATGGGACGACTAGAACGTGCTTGGATTCGTTGAATAAGCTGGCAGTGAGGAAGACAGCTCTCTCAACGTGCTTTGCATAATTGCTCCCTCTCAGTTGCCGTGAATGGTCCAAATCCTGCCAGACGTGCGTCTCTCCGTCTGTCAGCGCCCAGCCCCTTGCCAGGACTTCTCATTCTGTCCATCAGGCATAATTTCCACACTCTCTCTTCCCTGTCAAGAATAGTTTAGTTCTTCATTTTCCTCAGGCATTCAAAGAATTTCTTACTGTAGAGGGAGGAGGGTTGGTTTATAGCAGAAAAATAAAGATCTCAGATTTATTTGGAGATACTGGGGATCAGACCTTGGACTTCACATATACTTGGCAAGTACCCCATCAATGAACCTCTCCCCTGTCCTCTTTCTACTCATTTATTTTGAGAAGAGGTTTCACTTGGTTACCTAGGCTGGCCTCAAACTCACTGTCAACTAAGCAAGCCTTAAACTTGTAATCCTTTTCCCTTAGCTTCCTCAGGAGCTGAGATTACAGACCTCATACACCAGGACCATTCTTCATGTATACTATGAATAGCTAGGGTTTTTTGTTGTTCTTGTTCACTTGTGATGTGTTGTGATATGTTGTGATGTCATGTGATATGTGTGTCTCTGTGTTTGTGTGTGGTGTATTCGCATACATGTACCAGTGTATGTGACTGAGTTTGCATGTATGAAAGCCAGTGGAGGCTGTTGGGTGTCCTGCTCTGTCACATTCTATCTTACTCTCTTGATACAGGCTCTATCGCTGAACCTGGAGCTAGGTGACGTGACTTGTAAGCTCCACCCATCATCTCTGGTCTTCCCCAAACATGTTCCACAAGATGCAACTCTCACGTCTTTGAGAACATCTTTCTGGCTAATTCCAGATGAATTTCTAAAGTCAATATATTAAATATACATCATTTCGTACTACGTGTATTAGCATGTTTGGTTCGATGAAAGCCCTGGTTCGAGAGGTGTTTGCTGTGGGGTCACAGGTCTAAGACAGAACGGTTGGTTGCACCTGTGATACGTTTCGCACGAGTCTAACCCAACTTGTTTCTCGTCCCTTCATATCCGGTTCCACTTCATGAGTCATGTCAACCAGTCATTTCCCTTTCACAAGCAAGGTCTTTGGTTATGGAGACCCAGCTGGTCACACTGCATAACAATGTCCTGACACACTGGGCAGTCGGGCAGGCGGTTGGCTGGGTCTAGGAAGACACACCTGTTCTGTTGCTATAGCTAGAAGCTGACTGGACCCGCAGCTGTTGCGGTGATTCTAAAAATGCTTTGAGAAGAAGGGCATGGTGTAGAGCAGAGGTCCCCAACCTTCCTGGTGCTGCAATCCTTTAGTACAGTTCCTCAGATGGTAGCCACTCCCAACCATAAAAAGATTTTTGTTGCTACTTCAGAACTGCAATTTTGCTACTCTTATGAATTGTAATGTAAGTATCTGTGCTGTCTGATGGTCTTAGGCAACCTTTGTGAAAGGGTTGTTTGACCTCCCAAGGGGTTGAGACCCACAGGTTGGGAACCACTGGTGTGGCCCCTGAGGCAGGAGGAGCTAGAGTTTAAGGCTAGTCTGCACTACAGAAGGACCATATCAAATAAGGAAATGCTTTACCCAGCAAGGCAAAGTCTCTGACATTGAAAACAAAAAGTGCTGAGATCGATTGTAATAGCTTAGTGGAAAGAGACTACAAATTTGATACCCTTTGGTATCTGGGATGGTTTCTTTGCTAAGGGACCCACCTCCCTTGGAGACTAACAGTGTGAAAATTCTCTTGTTAGCCTGTGGATTGGGATTCATTCTTGTGTGGATGTCCCCTGCTGTGCTGGCATCAACTAACTGTTAACTTGAGGTCTGATGAACAATTAAAAGCTTCCTAAACGAAACAACAACAAAGCCCTCAGCTTCCTAAATCTTAATGCATGACACCCTCACTAATTTTTCAACTGCTTTTCACAGTTGAACCGTTTTTCTGAACACTTTATTTATAGGTTGACAACTCTTGCTAGCCCCAGGCAGCCTCGTGTGTCTTTTGCTAGAGCAGGGACCCATCTCCTCCTACTCCAAGCTTTGAGCTCTTGTATTTGGTTTCTGGATTCTGCAGTCTATCTGAGTTCTCTATGAGAAACCTGTCTCTTATCTTAATCATTTCTTCCCATGAATATACCAGAGAAAGTACATGGAGTTTACTGGGTAGACATTATTGTTAAGTTAGGAGCATAGTCCCAAGCTCCTGGCATTTGTCCCAGTCAACCTGACCTGGGAGTTGCATTGCTCTGGACTCCAAATCCCAGCATGCCAGGGTCAGGACTACTCCCATGGGGTATTTAAGGTGACTCCCAGGGTGGTTTCGGGTCTGCATGGGCTCCCTGCTGTCCTGTCTCCTCGTCATGCACTTGGCCACCTGAGAGTGTCATTCTTAATAAAACAATGGGCATTTTGATTCGTTTGATTTGACCTAATTGGATTTCTTTTCTTTTTTTTTTAAAAAGATTTATTTATTATGTATACAGCAGTCTGTCTGCATGGATGTCTGCAGGTCAGAAGAGGGCACGCACCAGACCTCATTACAGATGGTTGTGAGCCACCATGTGGTTGCTGGGAATTGAACTCAGGACCTTTGGAAGAGCAGTGAGTGCAGCCAGTGCTCTTAACCTCTGAGCCATCTCTCCACCCCCCCACCCACCCCCCATTGGATTTCTTGCACTTGCAGAGCGGCCCTTTTCTTATAATTTTACTTTCAATTATTACATGCTGCCTCTAGAGTTTTACTGAAGTCCAACCTTTGAAGGCCAGAATTCAAAGCAACCTTTCCTGCAATTTAAAGAGAAGCCACAGTATAAAAAGAGAAGGAACTCTTTCTAGGACGCAGATCAGTTACCCTTAGCTTCCCTGGCCTATGGGCACAGGTTTGTCATAGAGTGTGCTTAGACCCCCTAGGGTCTGTGTGATCCTTGAGGTTTCCTTCTCCGGACTTAAGATTCTAGGTATTTCAAGTTGGTTGTCTTTTGACCAGTTTGCTCCATCCCCATAGACATGCAGAGTGAGAATCAACTTAGCAGCTCCTATCTCAAACCTGCAGAGAGATGGGATTTCCTAGGGTTTCACTTTTTCCTACTGCTCCCCAAACAGTACTTCTGTTACAGAGAAACACTCTTATCTAGTCTGCACAACAGCAATTACAGATGAAGAAATAGAACCCACACCCTTGACACCAAACTCCAGGCTAGGTGGGATTCGCCTGCCTGCAGTGGCCAGAGTCTCTTGAAGCTTCTGTTCTGTTCCGTCAGAGCTCCTACCCAGATAGAGAAGGAGCTGGAAGGAGGCATCCCTAGTCCTGAAAACCCTGGGGAATAGCATTTCTATCTACAGAGGAGCAAAAGCGGAAGAGACTGAACGCTAGCAGATCCTACTTCTGGTTGTGTTATATGGACGCTTCCCTCACCCCCATAGCTAAACGGTCACCACCGGGACCCCTTCTTTCCTTCTCAGTGATCTCACTTATTTTATTTGGCCTAATTTCTCTTTACAGTCTTTCTTATCCATCACTAACCACCCAACCATTATGAACAATCTAAGCGTTCCCTAAGCACAAGTATGCCGGGTTTACATATTACTAAAACATGACCTCATTTGTTGGCACTAAAAATATTTATTAAATGCATAGGAAGTCTCTACTACACATGGGCCCATCCACTCTAGGTCATAGATTCATCAAATAATGGGCTTTAGATTTACAGTATTCTCAGATTGTAGTAACATAACATCAAAAAGAATCTAAACTGAGGAAACCTTGGCATTAAGTAACCAGAGCCCAACGCAAAATGCTCAGAACTAAACTTAAGTAATTCTCAATGTCTCTAAGGGTTTAAATTAAAGAAGGTTCTGCTATTAGCAGGAGAGTATTTACTGACATCCTCCTGTGTGACAAAATTCATGTTGTGCTCAGGTGAAAAGTAAAAAGAATGCGCAATAGACATCTGCCTCAGATGTGGGAAGCATCGTCCTGTGGACTGTGACCCTAGACCAAATGATACAACAGGACGCAGGCTGAGTGTCAGCATCCCTCCCTCTTCCTTTCCTGACTGGAGGTGCGGTGTGACCATTTGCCTCATCACCCCGCTGCCACGACTCTCCTGTTGCGAGAGATTGTGCTCTCAAGCTGTGAGCCAGAAGAAACCCTTCCTCCCTTAATCTGCTTCTGTTGGTGTCTGTTTTGTTTGGTTTTGATCAGAACAACGAGAGAATGGTATTTCTGGAAAGCCCTTCAAAGAGAAGTTCTAGTCTTTGAGCAGAAGCAGGGTGGAGCAAACAAGGAAATGAGTTTAGAAGGGAACTCTGTTTACCTTAGAGATTAAAGTTCTCCAAGGAAAGGAAGTAGTAGACAGGCAGGACGCACAAGACAGAGATCTGGAAGTCCTCACTCAAGGAAACGGGAAGGAAGTTGTCTGAGTGCAGAACTCACGGGAGGAGCAGTATATTCGGCAGGTGCCTGTGTCTGGAGGGCAACTGAGACCCGAACTGTAGGTGAGGTGATGTTAGAAAGAATTTTAAGCCACACAGGAAGAAGCCTCATACTGAGTGACTCAGGAGAGCAGGTGCCAGCACTGACAAGAGGGAAAGAGCAGAGAGATGCAGGAAGCCAAGCAAGAAGTATGGCCCATGAGGGAGTCCCCTGTGCAAGACTGATGCGGGACATGGTGGTCTATGCCTGGAATCCCAGCACGCGGGGTTGGAGATGAATGGGAGGGTGCTTGAGGTGGGAGGGTTGTTTAAGCTCAAAAGTTCGAGGCCAGCCTGAAGCACAGTGAAACTCCACCTCAAAATAGAAAACAAACACACTATTCAGGGTCTGGAGATGTAACCTACAGTCCATACTCCAGTGCCTACTAGGCTGGGAGCATAAAGTTTGTCCCCTACACCCCAACGACACACACGGGAACCTGCTTTTGTCAGGCTTTGCTGGAACAAGTTTTACCCATTCATGTACACACTGTGCAAGAAGTTGAATTACTATATCCTCCCTTTCTGCCGCAGTAAAAATGACTTTTAGAGTCAAATGAATTAGCACGTCCATTATCTCACAAAGGGTGTTTTGAGCATTAGAAGGACCCTGTCTGTTCTCTTAGCAAATTTTCTGTGTTGTTGTGGTCTGCTTTTTGTCACTATAACAAAGCACATCAAACTTGGCAGTTGTGGAATCTGGGAAGTCCAATACCACGAGCTCAGCTTCAGGTGAGGGCCCCCCTCTTGCATCAGCATGGTAACATGGTGGAAAGCATTGCATAACCATGTCACAGCAAACATATCGGGTAGACCTAATTCATCTAGCAAAGTCACTCCTTCAGTCGCCCGTTGACACACAGATGCACTAGTCCATGTCCCATCTGACCAGATGTCCAATCTCCTGTAAGAATCATGTGAATTTGGGTGCTGGCCTTTCAGGGAGTGGGTGAGGCGTTAGAACGTAGCGCTAGAGGGCCTCCCTAACACAGTCTGACTCACAGCGAAACAAGTTTATATGTAAAGTATATGTGTGTGCATATACACATGTACCTATGTGCATGTATACAAATGTATGCATAAAATGGCAGCAAAGTCAAATCATAATATATTATTAGCTCTACTATTTAATAAATTGAAATCTTTATTTCAGGAACTCTGAATTTGACTGTGTTTGGAGACAGAGTGTGAATCTACAGGAGTTGAAGTGGGCGTTGTGACTTCGTTTCATATAGGCCAGTCTTAAACACACTATGTAGTTAAGGATGACCTCAGACTTCTGATGCTCCCACCTCCACTTCCCAAATGCTGGGATTATAGGCATGTACCACCATGTCCAGCTTTGGCACAGTTTTTGTTTTGTTTTTAAACAAGCAAATAAGGCCATTGGTAAGGTGACATTTCATCAGATGTATACTTTATAAGAAGAGATTAGGGGTGGGGTGTAGTTGAGCGTTAGAGTGCTTTGCTCGGTAGGCAGGAGGACCACGAGGATGAGCAATGGTGGAGGGGAGGCCCCCAGAAGCTAATGGCTTTTATGGGCCTGAATGGTGGTAACAGGCTACATGATGAGCAAAGCTGCTCCCCAGCTGGCCCTTCACATCATCCGCTGACTTCCGAGTCTAATGACTGTCCTAGGTCATACAGCTGGGACATTCCAGAGTCAGGATTTGAACTCAAATGGACACCAAGGCATCCTGTACTTTGCCTTTCTCCAGGAGCTTGCTGTCTGGCCTTGGCCACAAGTGCTGATAAGCACCCGGGACATCCAGCCAGCTGGGCTCTTTTGCTTCCTTCAGTTCTTCGCCGACCTTTGGGCAGCTGTTGTGGGGAAATGCCAAGTCATAAATAATTTCTACACCAATGCCGAGGCAGCCGAAAGGGAAATGCCACTAGGAAATGGTATTTCAGATAAGTACAGATTTCATAATTCAACCATTTCTCATAACACTATTTCCTTATTTTGAGTTTATGGTAAACTGGTCATCATTCATAAATGTGGGAGAAGCCTACCTTTTCTTGGACATATGACCCAGAGATAAACGTGGTTTAAAAATGAAGCCATTCTATTGCTTTCTAGAGTGGGACAAGTGGACCATAGGAAAGAGAGGAACAATGGGCCTTATTTATAAAAAAAAAAAAAATGAACACTTGTATCTCGAGTCTCCCAGGACAATTACGGTATTGTGACACGCTATTGCAGTTTATAATCCCAATGTTCCAGGAAGCTTGGTCACAACTAACCAGAATGTTCATTAGTGTGATTTCATTGCACAGGGCAGCTCTCAACACCAGTTTCTCTGTCCCCGTCCCCACCCCGGTCTGCCCATTGTGGTCAGCTGTCCCCAAGTCTTCTGCTTTTTCACAGGAAGCCAGAAATTAAGTTTGCATCGGAAATTTCCCAATCACTAAATCTCAGCAACTAATTCAATTTTTTTAACTTTTGAAATGTGGTCTCATGTAGCCAGGCCCTATGTCTAACCACTACGTAGTTGGGATGACCTTGGTGTTTTGATTCTCCTATCTCTATCATATATGACCATTCCTGGTTTACTAGATAAGCATTCATGCATACTAGATAAGCATTCTACCAACTAAGCTACATTTCCCACCCCAATTGACTCAATTTTAAAGAGAAAGGACACCCAGGATAGAAATATTTTGTGTGAGAAGTTGTTCCCGCATGGGCACCCTGTGGTGACTCCTGCTCTGGTCGGACCTTGCTGCCAGGTTGAAGGTTCAAAGAGTTTGAAAGGAAGTGTGCTTTTTATTAAGCAAGTGCTGCAAGATCCATCTTTCCTGTGTGGTCTTTACATATACATGTTGAGGGTCCTCCTGGTCCCCCTGCCTCTAACTCCCAAATGCTGGTTACTAGTGAACCTCATTATGATGGCCGACGTGACTGATTCTCCTCCTCCTCCTACACTTCTTCGTCCTCTCCTTCTTCCCCATTTTTTTGTATGTGAGAGTTCCTGGGTGTGTGTGATATGTGTGTGCATGTTTTCATGTGTGTAGGTGCACATGCACCTGTGTTCACATGCCTGTGGAGGCCTGAGGGAATCATCCTCCATTGCTCCTCCACTGAATTCATTGAGCGTTTGAGGCAGGGTCTCTCAGTCAAACCAAGAGCCAGATGATCTGGCTAGTCTTTCTAGCTAGCTCGCTCTGGAGATACCTTCTCTCTGCCTTCTGGAGCTGGAGTGACAAGCAGGCTGCCAAGACTCACCTGGTCTTTAGGTCAGTTCTGGGGATCTGAATTCCAGTCCTCACACTTGTAGGGCAAATACTTTAATCACTGAACCATCCCCACTAACGTTGTTTTAAATATCTCCTCTTTTGTTTCCAGGCAGCTCAGGGGTCTGGGTCAAGATGCCTCAGGCTGGGCTTAGGAGGCCCCTGTGAATGTGGCCGCATGGCTTCCTGCTGACTCAGCTCATGGACCAGATCCCGGCTGGAATTAATGTTTAGTACTTGGCATTTCCAGCAAGAGTGACTTTAATAACCCCAAGAATTCAAACATCTTAAAGGAAATGAGGTTGTGTGGGTCAGATAAAGACCATGTTTCTCTTTAGGTGTCAGAATGGAGACATTTAAGAGAATCAAGAGAGCTGCTCCCTAATGGGTGGAATGAGGTGAGCCCCGCTGACAGAAGCATCAGAAATGCCAGGAAAAAAGCTGGTGCTGAAAACGACACCCCAAATATATTCCTACTGTACCCAAAATGCATCCAGGGACTCCAAACTATTATGCGCATCTCTAACCCTAGCCCGGGGGATTGAATGTAAGAAAATGTTCAGGGCTACATGAGACTCTGTGTTCAAATAAAAAAACCAAACAAAGAAGCAAACTGTATATATAATGAAAAGAAGGAAGGATAAAGGAAGGAGGGAGGGAGGCTAAAGGAAGAGAGGGAGGTTAAAGCACCACAGGACTGTGGGTAAGAAGGGGATTATTGAGGTGGTCAAATGCTGCCTTAGCACATCTGGGTCTGGTCCCATCCTGGGCCAGGCACTGAGCACTCCTTTCAGCCCCGCCTCCCATGTTCTGTATTTGGCTTTGTGCCCTGTGGCTGGGAGACCCACAGACCAGAGCTCTATAGCTCAGCTGGCTCCCTGTAAGGCCCTGTCTACAGAGGGATATGAGAGAAAAAGGAATACTAGAGCCAAAGTGGGAGGAGAGAAATAAATGTTCGTGCTCCTTTCTCTTTGCTTTTGGCTCCTGGAACCGTGTCATAATGCTTCACTTGAAAGCCGCCGGTCCTCCCTGGGGCCCAGATGAGATCAGTGTATGACATTCTCGTCACTTACAGAAGCCACCGCAGCACCTCTGAGATATTAACCCTTGAGACATCAACTCTGATGCTTGGCGCTCCTCTCTGGAGTCTGGCTGTAAGCCCTCTATGGTATCTCCTCCCAATAGCATATCTTCTCTCTCAGCTTGCTCTTTTTGTTCCCAAGGCCTCGAGGTGAGCAGAGGAGAGGGACAGCTGCTTTCTATAGCCCGTCTCTGTGAGTTTAGTATTAGCATTGTGCCGTTAATCCTCTCCGTTGAAACAACTGATGCAGCATCTATCTACGGACCGGATCCTGCCAGACACACATTTAAAGCTGGCTCTGTTTGTTCATCTCATGGAGGGATCAGTCCGCATTGTATGCCAAGCTTCCTGCTGAGTGATGGGCACACAGTGATGACAAAGTCAGACAAGCTCCAGGCTTTCCCACCGAGGAGGAAAACAGCGAACAGAGTGTGGTCTCAGCGCCCACCTCCCCTGAGTGCAGGGAGAGACTTCGGTTGTCAACAGCTAACTCTCATTGCTGCAATAGACCCCTACTACTGGAGTATACTCTGCTTCCATAACATTACGAAAATCAATGATTGCGCTGATGGTCCAGGCCAAGAATACCTGCTTTCCACGGTGAGACCCCTACTGATCAGGAGTCCGTTGTGTCCCAAACCTAGGCACACCATTAATATCTCTGACCACATTATTCATTGAAACAGTGTAAAATTTAATTTAATAAATGCTAAAAAGGTCAGGATTATTTTCCTAAAAACCCAATTACAGGAAGGTCATTATTAACAGTGACACAGGTAGCTGTCACGTGCCTGAGAAGGGCACTTTGTCTCTGCTGTCTCCTCTCCAAAAGTTGTAATTTGAGTCTGATCGAGACAAAAGTGTCAGATGGCCCTGCGCTGGAAGACATCCTATAGGACACGTGGCCAGTATTTCTCAAGACTGTGAAGGTTGTGAAAAACTGACAAGAGAAATTGTCATTGACCAGAGGGCTCCGAGGAGATGGGACCACTAAATATAGCAAAGTACCTGAATCGGATCCTGAGAAATGGGAAAACAGAAAAATGGTAAAAATCCAAATGAAGTCCGGGGTTTAGTAAATGACAGCTGGCCAGGGCTGGTTGCTCAGTCTCCACAACTGGACCCTAGTAAGCCCTGCAGTAACATATAAGAAGAGGGGATGGGTATCCAGAACTCAGCGCTAGCTCTGCAACCTACATGCACATCTAAAACTACACCAAAATACAATGTTTGTTTTAAAAGGAAAAGCAACTAAATTACATGCTTTGAGAGATTTGATAATTATAGCTTGCTTTCCAACAATGCTGTTAAATTAGGCGTGGGCAAAGCCCTAATTGTGAAAGATAAAGAATCGAATCTTATTTTTACAGTTTTCTTTAGTTGCATTTCCCACTTTGAAGACATGAAAATCAAGAATTGTAGAAGATGCCCTATACCTGAAGTCTATGAAGAAACAGCAACAACAACAACAAAATGATCCAAGCCTTTAACTCAACACTCAGGAGGTAAAAGAGGGCAGGTCTCAGTGAGTTCAAGGTCAGCTTAGTCTACTAGGTGAGACTGTTTCTGAACAACAAAAGACACCGGGCTCCCATCACAAACTTATATTCATTATAATTATAATTATAAATAATATATATCTATATATACACACCATAATATATATACCACCTATATATATTATTTTTGCTCTTGACTTAAAGAGTACTAGCTGCATATATTTATATGTATAACATATATTCACATATATTTCTATTATTGACTGTGAGTGTATAAGTTGCATTTATATATGTTTATATATATAGTTTGTATAATGTATGTTTATATAGAATATATATAATTTCTGCTCTTAATCACAAGTGTACTAGCTACTTCATCTCCTGCCCCATGGTCCAGCCAATGGCATTGAGTGATGATTAATAGATATGGGCACTCCTCTGGGTGAGTCTGTAGGGGCATTTCAGGGAGGTTTAACTTGGGAGGAAGAAAGACTCATTCTGGGTGTGGCGGGCATCATCTGGGCTGAAGGCTGACATAATAAAAGGAAAATGAAGAAAGTAGGTCGAATGCCTCTCCGCATTCCTTCCTGCTTCCCTGGTCCTCTGAGATACGAGCAAACAGCTTCATGCTGCTGCTGCCATAGCCTACAGTCACCCACTGTGATGGACTACACCATCAAACCCTGGGCCAAAATAAACGCTCCTTAAGTTCTTCTCCTTGGGTATGCAGTCATAGCAATGAGATGAGTCACTTGTCCACGTTACATTGACAGCTTCACTTCTTTACAGAGTGAAAGTTTAAGCCAAATGAGCGCTAACATGTCAGGGCTGAATCTGCTGTTTGTTGATTTTTTAGATGAGTGAATAGCAAACTTTTCATGTGGAAAACCACAGCTTATATTTAAGGCAATATATATATATATATATATATATATATATATATATATATGTCTATACAATAGAGTTTTAACAAAATATGTGCCCATAGGTAGACTTTTGTGTTCTGTATTGCTGTGTGATAGCTCGTCTCAGTGGCCAACTTGACTGCAACTGCAATCAATTAAAACACAAGCAGCGAGGCTGACCTGCGAAGGATGTTTTTGATTGGATCATTTGAGGCAGGAAGACCCACCCTAAATCTGGGTCACACCTTCCGGTGGCAGTGCACATCAAAGGACTTGGAAGAAGGAAGCTTTTGCTTTGCGCCTGCCTACACTCACACTCGGCATGTTTGTCTATCCTGCTGCTGAGGCGGGCCTTTGCTGACTTCTCCCAGATTGTAATATAGACTGAAGACCAGCAGCTCTACAGGAAGCATCTGAACTCCAACACCTGACTGGGACTGCTGAAACCTCCAACCACTGAGTTCTTGACCTTGCCTTTAGATGACAGCAAACGCGGCACTACTCTGAGCACAGCCTATAACACCCCTGTAAATTACCTTTAAAAATTATAGATATAGATATAGATATTGATATTAGATACATAGATAGAAGATAGATAGATAGATAGATAGATAGATAGATAGAAAATAGATAGATAGATAGATAGATAGATAGATAGATAGATAGATAGAAGATAGACAGACAGACAGACAGATAGATAGATATAGCTATCAATTCTATTAGTTCGGTTTCTGTAGAGATCCTTAGTACACTGGCTACCACATACTTAACAGCATATACAGTTGTCCAGGTTTCCGGCTTAGTTGTAAACATGGATGTGGGTAGTGGGGAAACAGGAGGAGCAGATATTTTATTGTTTTGTTTTAGTTTGGTGTTTTTGGTTTGTTTTTTGTTTTTGTTTTTTGAAACAGGGTTTTACTGTGTAGTCCCGGCTGTCCTAGAACCCACTCTAGACCAGGCTGGCCTCGAACTCACAGATATGTGCCTCATATACCTACCAAATGCTGGGATTAAAGGCGTGTGCCACCACCACCAGGCTAGGAGAAGTTTTGAAAAACTATCCAACAAACTTTGAGTTCAGTTTGGGATGTTTTACATAATTACAATATGTTAGTTTCAGATGTGCCTACTCAGAGCTCAAATTTATCACACACACACACACACACACACACACACACACACAGAGAGAGAGAGAGAGAGAGAGAGAGAGAGAGAGAGAGAGACAGAGAGAGACAGAGAGAGAGAGAGAGATTTTCTAAAGTAATGTAGTCTCCAGGGACTATATTATCCTGTGCCCCCAGTGAAATAAACAGGGCACTGTGAAAACTGTTTATTTTCAGCCCCAAAGATGACATCCCCACTGAAGCCTATGAGATAGTGGAGTGCAGATTCATATAATGCTTGTTCTCTCTCTCGCATTTTTATTTTATTTTGTATGCATATGTGTTGACCTGGGTGTATGTATATAATATGCACCATGTGTGACTGCCTAGTCTCCACGAACGCCAGAAGAGAACGTTGGATCCCCTGGAGTTACAGGGTGCTTGTTGTACCAGATGTGGGTGCCAGGAAACATCTGGGTCCTCTGCAAGATCAGCAAGTGCTCTTAAATTCTGATCCATCTCCTAACACCAATGTCTGGCTTATACACACGGGCACATACATGCATGTCCATGTGGACACATACATGCTGTGATTCCTCAATTTCTGCCTTTGAGGAACTTGTCAGTGCTCCAGTGGCAGTGGAGAGAGATCTACACGGATCAACCTGTAGATTCTCTCATCGCCACTCACAAATCATCAATCATTTAAAAATGGCTGGCTCAAGAAGCAAACATTCTTCTCTTAAACTCTAATCAGGAATGAGCAGAAAGAACCAGTCCAGCTAGGTCAAGTTCCAGGTTCAAAACACCCTTCCCTTCACGTTGTGACAAAAGCAGTTGGTTTAAGCTCAACTTGGGGTCTGGCTAGTGAGGCTAAAATCCTGGAACAAACATTTTTGCCTTAAAGAAGAGAGACTCGGACTGAGGAGATGACCCAGTCAGTGAAGTGGTAAGCATGAGACATGAGGAATTGAGTTCAATCCTCCAGAGCCCACAGAGGTTGGGGGTGGAGGTGAGGACCTGGGCATGGACTTAGTGGATCAAGGTGCTTGCCACTATGCCTGAGCAGAACCTGAGTTCAATCGTTGGGTCCCATGTGGTAGAAGGAATGAGCCCCAGTTTTCAGACACAATAGAAAGAATAGGACCTAAAATTTACCATATTAGCCACTTACATGTAGTGTCAAATCTATTCACCTGATTGTATAGCAGCTCACCATCACTTTTTATCCCACAGAACTGAAATCATGGCTATTATGTAGCAGATTGAATTCTTGTAAATAATACTATGAATGTGTTATGATTCTCAGCAACCAATCTGGAGGCACAATGCAACCAATGTTCATAGTTAAGTTTCAGTGATCTTCCTGACTCTGCCTCCCCAGAGCTAGGATGACAAGCTTGTTCAGCATTAAAAACAAACAAAAAACAGCTATTACATATATTAATTAATCAATCATATGGGGAGTGTGCCACCATCTCACCCCTTCTACCATAGAGAGAGAGAGAGAGAGAGAGAGAGAGAGAGAGAGAGAGAATGAATGAATGAATGAATGAATACGGGTGCTCTTGAAAGCCAGAAGGTGTTGGATGATGCTGAAGCCAGGTCCCTGGAAAAGCAGCCAGTACTCTTAACTGCTAAGCTATCTCAGCAGCCCTGAGGCAGAGCCTTGTACGGAATTTTGAGCTTGCTTAGAGTGACTAAGAAGAAAGCCCCAAGAAAACCATTGCTCCTGCAGCTCCAGTACCGGGTGGGCAGGAGCTCATCATGGGGCCCAGCTTGTCACATGGGTGCTATGAATCCAAACCTATGTCCTCATGCTTGTATGGCAAATAGTTTACTGGCTGAGTCATCTACCCAACGGAGTATTTTTGTCTACTAGATGTTTCTGAGTCTATTATTGGACATGCAGTGGGGAGTTCTGTGGATGCTACCAGAAATAAGGTAGAAATGAATTAACGTTTGTATCTCTCAGTAAGCAAAACCCACAATGGAAATAATTTTCATATTTCAGCATAAACAAAGAATGTCCCATGGTGCACTCTAGACAATGGAAAACCACGATATTAGGAAAAGACAGAGAAGAGAACTGACAGAAACTGTGGGGTAGAAAAGACCTATGTGTCTACACCCAGGGCCTCAGATTTCAGAATTTCAGGATGTCAGACAATTCTAAAAGTCACTTAGTGCAGGCTGAGGGGCATAAACTCAGGTCATTAGAAATGGGTGGCAAGTACCTTTACCACTGAGTCATCTTGCTGGCCTGTGGGGACTTTACAGATAAAAATACCTGCAGCTGTTTAAAAAACAAGCAGGACGCTCATGAGACTCTGTGAGACATGCTGCAGCCTGCTTAAAATGGAGGAGGTAGAAGGGCACATCCTAGAAAACATGGCTTTGTAACAGTCCAGTTCTAATCCACTGAATTTCATGGGTCGCCAGGCAATCAATCAATCAATAGGCAATATTAAACAATAGACAGAAACACTGTGAGGTTAGTTCATATTATTTCATGTTTGAGCAGTGCCGGTATTTCATAGGCCAAAATGAATAATATCAAAATGAACATTAAGACAAATCTGTGAGGTTGAAGAGATGACTCATGTTAAAGCACTTGTTGCTCTTACAGAGGACTCAAGTTTTTCCCAGCTCCTGGAAATCTAAGACTCTTTTTTTGGCCTTCAAGGGCATACATGTGTATATATATTCACACACAGAAACACATACATGCACATGAATAAAAATAAAGTAATATTTTGAAATATCAGTTTTGGTTTATGAGGTATATTTATAAACAACAGTATGCATGCCTTTCAGTTCATTGAACTTTGACAATTATGTATTCTCATGTAACTGTTACAGTCATTACAACAATCAAGATATAGAATATTTTCATCAGTCAAAAATTCTCTGATGGAGCCGGGCGGTGGTGGCGCACGCCTTTAATCCCAGCACTCGGGAGGCAGAGGCAGGTGGATCTCGGTGAGTTCGAGACCAGCCTGGTCTACAAGAGCTAGTTCCAGGACAGGCTCCAAAACCACAGAGAAACCCTGTCTCGAAAAAACAAAAAACAAACAAAAACATTCTCTGATGGGGCTGGAGAGATAGCTCAGGGGTCAAGAGTACTGGCTGGTCTTGAAGAAGAGCCAGGTTCAGGTATCAATATCTATAATGCAGCTAATAACTATTCTGTCTTAGTTAGGGTTTCTGTTGTTGTGAAGAGACACCATGACTATGGCAACTCTTATTAAGAAAAACATTTAATTGGGGTGGCTTATATTTTCAGAGGTTTAGTCCATTATCATCGTGGTGGGACATGGTGGCATGCAGGCAGACATGGTGCTAGAGAAGGAGCAAAGATTTCTACATCTTGATCAGTAGGCAACAGGAAGTAAGGTGACTTCCACACTGGGTGTAGCTTGAGCATAGAAGACCTCAAAGCCCATACCCCCAGTGACATACTTCCTCCACCAAGGCCACTCCTACTCCAACAAGGCCAAACCTCCTAGTAGTACCATTCCCTTTGGGGGCCATTTTCTTTCAAACCACCACATACCCTAACTCTAGTTCCAAAGGATCTGATACCCTCTTTGAACACAAACACTCATATTCATTAAAAAAGAAAATGTTCTCTGATGGGACCAATGAGAGAGTTCAGCTGGCAAAGAAAGGTACTTTGCCATCCAGGCCTGACAACCTGAGTTTTGTCCTAGGGCCTCAGGCAGTAGCAGGAGAAAACTGACTCTCAAGAGTTGTCCTCTGACTTCCACACAAGCATCATCCTTTCCCTACATAAAATAAATAAATATAAACAAAACAGTTCATGTCAGCGTTTAGGAGCCTGAGGTAGGTGACTGTGGTAAATTTGAAGTCAACTGTGCTACACTTGAGTTTCAGGCCAATTAGGGTAGAGTGAGACCCTAACTCAAAACCAACAAATAAACCAAAAGTTGTAGATTTAATAATGTTTTGCTCACTAAATATTGTTTATATTTCCTAAAACTGTGGATTCTCTTATATGACCACAGGACAATTATCCAAACCAGGAATTTTACTCTGAACAGTATTTTCCTATCTTCTACAGACCAGGAATTTTACTCTGAACAGTGCTTTCCTATCTTCTACAGACCAGGAATTTTACTCTGAACAGTACTTTCCTATCTTCTACAGACCAGGAATTTTACTCTGAACAGTACTTTCCTATCTTCTACAGGATAGGAAATTCTATCTTATTAAATTCTAATTCTACCTTATTAAATTTTGTCAGCTGTCCCGGGGCTGTCTTTTGTCTTTCATAGCAAAAGGAACTCAAAATTTGAATTCCATCACCTTGCTCCCATCTCTTGGGATTCAGGACAATTGAGTATTCTTCTCACAACAAGGTGGCTACTTTACACATTACTCCTCCATTCTCTTAGGCTTGTGTGTTCACTCAGGCTGGATCTAAGAGATCCTCCTTTGACAGAATGTCACAGGAGAGATGCAGAATTCTTCGGTAAGTTCTGTTAGAAGACACCTGCAGCTGAGAGGTCACCATGCTACAAGGTTAACTTCAGCCATTTGGTATGGTGGTGGCTGCCAGGTTTTCCCATGACGGTGGGATTATTGCTTTATTCTCCATAATTACAGTGTGTGTGTGTGTGTGTGTGTGTGTGTGTGTGTGTGTGTACATGCGTGTGCACACACACACTCACTCCTGTCTTTCTTAAGCTCCACTATGCTCATCAGCATCTATATTGGTGAGCTTTCTTCTCCTATGGGAGAAAAAAACAGCTCAGTTGGTGGGAACCAAATAAGTGAAACCCTGAAACTGACCTCTGCCAAACCTTTTGTTGTTCTCTGCCATCTGATAGAAAGAGACAGACCAGGAATGCTTCAGAGCTGGCAACAGGGATTTCTGTCTCCAAAAAAGTTTTCTGGGGTCTTGCTTGATATTGTGATTCCTGGCCCAGCAGCTACTGTAGTTGGCCTGTTATCGCTGAGGTTTAGATTTCTCAGTCCTCAGGGATTAACTCGGATGTGATTATTCTGAGCTCAGGAATGTAGGAAGGGTTAGTTATTTTAGTAAAAATTCCAACAAAACACATTAAACTACTAAGAAAAGAAGTTCTCGTTCCCTATGTAGACTCAAATAAAAGCTTTCTGATTGAGGCTCTCTAGCATATAACAAAGCTCATTCCTAATTGTTCACAAATGTATTTTTCCCATCTAAGTACTAAACAGGAGAGAGAAATCTTCAGAGTGGGATGACCGTAGAGGGACAAACATACTTCTAAGAAACATTGTACTGTTTGCTCATTTACATCAGTTTTGACTGGGTGTGTTTTGACATTGGATGTTTTACACTTTTGTATGCCGGTGACATTATACTAATAGACCCTTAGATTTTTACCACAATCATTTCCCTTCTGGGTTAAAGGTACTTCCATGACCATTCCTGCTAGCAAGTCATGTGACAAGCAATGGGCAGGAGCTATGTTCATTATCTAAACTCATCTTCTAGAATCTCTTTTTCTTTTGTCTCTCTAGAAGTGTGGGAAAATGTGCCACACACATTTCTCAGTGCCAGGCTGTTCCCACTGAAAGGGGCAGGGGCGGGGCAGACCTAAATGTTCAGTCCTCGCTGCAGAGGTTTTTGCATCTTTGCCTCTGTTGAAGCACTGGATCTTCTGGTTCCAGATGTCTCAGCCTTCGATCGTGCACAGTAGGAAATAAAGATTGCAGAGATGGCTCCACGCCTGGGCTGTATGCAAGGGGAGTCTGACTTCCTGTTCAGTCTGACTTCCTGTTCGCTCTCCCTCACGAACAGACCTGGGCCAGAAGAGGAAGCCCTGTCTGTTTGCTCTTTTCTTTCTTTTGTAGATTTATTATTTTTAATTTTTATTTGTGTGTGTCTTGTCTGCCTGTGGATATGTGCACATGAGGGTAGGCTTCTGTTCTGCTTGAGCCAAATTTTTCGTTCTGCTTTGGTGAACTCTTTCTGAAGATTCTCCAATCAAATCCCTGTCTTGGTGCAGTCCCATCCATCTGGGATTTGTTTCCTTCACATATTTCCCAGGCAAACAGTCAAAAGGCTTCATGCACCCCAGTTATCCGTCAGCATGGCCACATGCGAATCCAAAGTTCTCTCAAAATCTCAACGTTCATTATTTCCTTCCTGCCTTGCTGCCTCCCTTCCTTCCTTCCTTCCTCTCATTCTTTCTTTTTTGGTACGAGGTCTCATATAACCCAGGCCATCCTCAAAGTGGCCAGATAGCCTGAAATATCTTGAACTCCTGATCCTGGTGCCTCTAACTTCCAACTGCTGGGATTACAGTATGTACTACCAAGCCTAGCTCTGACAACTAATGTTTAGAAATGGTGATGTGATAGTATTTATAAAATTAGCTATGTCCATGAGCATCTATTCGACAGTTTTCTGTATTTTGAAGCATGAAATTACTTTATGAAATAAACAAAAGTTTTGAGCCCAGTGCAGTAATCCCAGCTCTCAGAAGCTGAGGCAGGAGGATCATGAGTTTAAGATCATTCTGGGGCTACATAGTGAGCCCTTGTCCCAAAACAGACAAACAAACAAAAAAATAAAGTCAGACTCAAGTAAAATGCTCCCTTTACTCACTGTCAAGTAGAACTATGTTAATTACTCTTTGATTTTTTTATTTTTTGAAATTAAAATATAATTATAACATTTTATTCTTTCCTTCCTTCAGTCTCTCCATGTATCCCCTCCTCTTGCTCTCTCTCAAATTCATGGCTTCTTTTTAAATGTTGATATATTGAAGAGATACCATGACCACAGCAATTCTTACAAAGGGAAACATTTAATTGTGGTGGTGGCTTATATTTCAGAAGTTCAGTCCATTACCATCATGACAGGGAGCATGGTGGCATGCAGGCAGGCATGGTGCTGGCTACATCTTGATCTGAAGGCAACAGGACATGGTCTCAAGTGGGACCCTGAGCGCAGCTTGAACAAAGGAGACCTCGAAGTCCACCCCTACAGCAACACACTTCCTCCAACAAGGCCATATCTACTCCAGCAACCACAACTCCTGATAGTGCCACCCCCTATGAGATTATGGGGGCCAAATGATCAAACTACCACAATAATGTATTCCTAATAGATGACTACAATCTGTTCAGTTTACATTTGACTTGTGTGCGCATGACTTCAGAGCTGGCCGCTTGGTACTGGATAACCAAAACTAAGTATTCTTTCTCAGCTCCTACAACATAGATTTGGAATAGAACATCTTCTATCAAGCACCCTTTACTCCTTGGGCTCTTACGCATCTTCCAATAATTTCCATATCCACCACAGTGCCCTGATTGCAACTGTTATTTTTTAATGATCCTGTTACTTTTGCAGAGTTTGCTATGTCTGAAATCATTAGGCAGGAAAAAAAAATACCACAGAAATCAAGTCATTTCCTAAATAAATAAATAAAAACCTAGCTCAAAACAAATACACCGAACGTTAACGATTTTGAAAGAAACTGTTATGGTATTGAAGAGTACACACAGTGTGCTGCTCTCTTTCAAAGCAATCCTTTGCCCAAAGGCACAAAATGTGGTTTATGAAGTAGACATGGTGGGTACTCTAGGGAACTCCCTGTCATTCTAAAGATCTTTAGTGTCCAGGAGAGACAGTGGACTTAACTGGCTTTTGCAGTGAGAAAGCATTTTTGACTCAGAAACTGGTGTGTGGGGAGCAACGGTAGGGACGATGGAATCCAGAGGCTGCAGTTTAGGTCCCCCACCCCCAGTCTTGCTTTCTGTGGGTGCTGATATCAGTTCTGTGCTAACAGCCATAGGAGGGGGCCTCAAGTCCTTGAATGATGGTACCCTGAGGGAAACAGAGCCATTTCCTAATCTGGCTTTCTCCTTTGCCTAAGGACCCTTCCCAGGAGACCCCAGAAGACCTCTCCTCTGAACTCAGCTTACATGCCCACACGGGCATCTAAGATGGATGGATCTTCATACAGCCTCCCAGGGGCTCAGCTGCCCCTGCGGAACTGTGGACTGCCTTGGAGAGAGGTATTGCTCAAAACAATTGACCAGAAGTAATGAAGGCTGGTCATGAGGTCCCTGTCAACCCCCAGTTAGGCTATGGCTTTTAGTTATTCCTCTCTTTTTTTTTGCAAATTATCTGAGTATTGGTTTCAGCATCTAGCTGGCCTAAATGTAAGAAAATAATATACGGTTCCACTATTTTCAGTTCTTGATGACACGTGTGCTAATATGACCAGAGCAGTTAGGTGAGAGAAACAATTGACAAAGCGCATGTGCATGAGAGTGTGTGTGTGTGTGTGCGCGTATGTGTGCGTATGTGTGTGTGTGTGTGTGTGTGAGAGAGAGAGAGAGAGAGAGAGGGAGAGACAGAGAGAGAGACAGAGAGAGAGAGAGAGAGAGAGAGAGAGAGAGAGAGAGAGAGTATTTTGGTTTGTTGATGAAGTTAGGAGGTAGTGCTTTGATTCAAAGAGGGAGATAAGCCACAGAACAGTTGTGTTAATGGATCTCTGTTAACAGGCCAGAATGTCTCTACCTCTGAGAACCTTAGGGGCATACATCAGACACAGCAATGTGTCCCCAGCAGGTGTTCAAGAAACAAAAATGTATGCTCTTGAAGAGGGCCAGGGTTCAAATCTCAGCACCTATATGGTAGCTAGCAACTGTCTGAAACTCCATGAGCTGACATCCTCACACAGGAAAAACACCAATATAATGCATGGAAGGGAGGAAGGGAGGAAGGAAGGAAGGAAGGAAGGAAGGAAGGAAAATTATATTATAGCCAAAGGAGACAGGCTAGGACAGTGGCACAACCCTGCTTTAGGATTTCAAGGGTGGTTAATGCAATCATTTGAACTGTCCTCCAAAGTCTCCTGTGCTGACCGCTTGCTTCCCAGCTAGCAACATCACTCTCTGAGGTTCTGGAAATGTTAGGAAATGGGGCCTAATTACAGAAAGTAGGCCACAGCCAGAAGGGTACCTTCAAAGGCTCTGCCTAGTGCCTGGTTCTTCCCTCTACTCCGCATCCTGCCCATTATGAGGTGACGAGAGGCCTCCAGTGCTCTGTGGCCATGAAATTCTCCTTTCCTATGGACCCAGAGTCAACAGCACTGAAGACAGTGGACAGAGGCCTCAGACTGAGGCAAGACAGGCCACATCACTGAAACTAGAGAAATAACTAGGAGAATGAGATATCTGCAGATTGATGCAATGAGAGGTTCAAGGCTATGAGACCATCCCCCTCAGTTCTGTGATCTGTTAGTTTTTATGCCAGACCCACACAGACGCCACGAACAATGTTTTTTTTTATGTTTTTACACTGAATTTTAATTTTTTAAAATTTTATGTTCACGTGTCTGTGCAGGGGTGTCAAGGTGCCATGGAATGTGTGTCAAGGTCAGAAAACAACTTGGGAGAGGCTGTTTCTCCTTAGTCCTGAACTCAGGTCATCGGACTTGGCAGCAAATATCTTTACTGACCAAGCCATCTTGCTGGCCCAACAATCCTGGTTTAAGACCCCACTTAATTCCGGTAGATTAAGCCCTCTTTTTAATCAAGACATCAATAAAGTTTCTTTTTAAATTTTTATTTTTAATTGATTTGATACTTTAAAATCTATTTTATAAACTTCATTATTGTAAAAGCTTGCAAATAAGTGAAAAAAATTCAAAGAAATTGTGAGCAGGCACTAAAATAACACCATCAACAGAAACCATTGAAGGCTGGCAAAAATCATTTGGTTTGTTACACAAAGTAATGACCATCTCTTACATTCTCTGATTGTTTCCCCAATTTCTTTGAAATAATGAGGTATTTCCAGTACTGGCCTGGTAAAGGCTTTGAGGCAATATATAGATAGTACCGCGAACTCTGGGGAAAAAGAAAAAGAAATTGGGGCATAGAAAAAATATAATTTTTCTATTCTTCTCTACAAACCTCTAGGTGAACTTATGAGGGACTATTAATAGTGCTGAATGCCCAGCACTGGGGCTGTCAGTAAAGAAAGGGAAAGCTTGCCTTTCTTCTCACCCTGCACCATCTGCATGAGAAGTATATACCATGGACATATAACGTGGCCGTTATGATTCTCAGTAAAACAAAAAGAAAGAAAAGGAGCTTATTAAATGTGCGCCACAGTTGATAAGGTTAAGTCCCTACTGATGGATTCTTAGTTCTGCTGGGCTCAGCAGGCCTGTCTTCTCACTGAAGCGCTCATGTTTGAGTTACCGTTGGCAGCACCATTTGGGATGAGAAGAATGTGACTGAGTCCAACAATGAGGACCAGGTGCTTACCACTGTGTGCTCTGTCCAGACGCTTTAAATACTAGCTGTCATCATAAAAGTCTCCTCTAATCCTTGGCAGCACTGTCCGCACGAGGCCCCAAGAAATGCCCAAAGATCAGATGTAAAGCTAGCACCTTACAAAATGGATAGGTGATAATTACATTAGCAACAGATTTTAATTTACCTCAACTCATTGGTTCAACCTTTGATTCTGTGTGAGGGGTGCGGGGTAGGACACAGACAAATGCCACACCCTAGCAAAATTTCAGGGTAGAGATGGCTCCTATACAAGATAGAGGGCTGATGTAATTCATTTTTTAAATGTATTAGCATTATTTTGATAATGATCCTGTAGCGAGGACCACAAAGATAGGTATGTGCGTGTGTATATATATATATATATCAATGTATTAAGGGGTGCGAGGGAGAACAGACTCACAGAGTTGGGAATGAGGGAACTGAGAACTAGCCATACACGCCTCTTCATAACACCTCACTGGTCTTCTCAACCCAAGAGAGCCTGCGAATTGAGGGAACTGGGAACCAGTCACAGGATGCTTCATAACACCTCATGACCCGAGAGTTTAAAGATACCTATACGCAAATATGTCTAACAAAGATTCTTGTTGCCTTCAGCTGGTTTTTCAGGTTTTTAAAAATGTCTAGACGACCCTGGGATTTGCAGCAGCTCTTTGGTCTTCGGAAAAAGTGACTTTTAGTTTCACAAAACTAAACATTTGCAATTATGTCGTGGAGGGGGGCACATCGTTTGGTCTGATCCCCCCTGATATTTGACAGTGAAATATACATTAAAGACGAGATCAAGGCCAGTGCCAAACTAGCTGGACAGAGCAGCCAACCAGGAAACGTTTGCTAGCCGAGGTCCTTTCACGGCTGCAAGAGACAAAGTTTAAGTCTCTCTCTCTCTCTCTCCTCCTCCTCCTCCTCCTCCTCCTCCTCCTCCTCCTCCTCCTTCTTCCTCTTGTCCTTTTCTCTTCCTTCCCCACCCCTTCCTGAGTTCTATCCTATCCCTCCATCCTATACTCCAGTCTCCTTTTCTTTCTTCGTAAAAAAGAACTAACAGTGGGTATGATGAGGGTGGGCAACCACTCGATTCTCTTGGGATAGTAGTGTACTATGAAAAGTTTCTCATTGGGCCTCAAAGATCTGCTGTGTCTATAAAACCTTCAGTTGTGCAGTCAGTCTGAGAGCAAGCGAGGCTCTGTGAGACTCTGTTGAAACAAACAACCAACCAACAAACCAAGCAAGCCGTGAGGGTAAGAGAACTGTGTTCTTGCAGAAGACTAGGTTTTGGTTCTTAGCATCCATGTGGTGGCTCACAACCATCGCTACCTCCATTTCCCGGAGAGGGGGGAGTATTAGCAAGAGACAGCCGTAGGTTCTTTGCCTCAGCAGACTAGGTATCGCTTGTGGGGGGCACCTTGTGAAATATGGATACCCAACAGATCCCTGGCCTCTGCTCTCTGGAGATAGGCAGAAAATCCACCACCACCACCACCACCACCACCACCACCACCACCACCACCACCACAACCCCTGCCCCCCACTGCCAAGGACACACACGAAAACAAGTCCAGATGTTGTCATATAGCCCTCACATGGGGAAAAATTCCCTTGAGCCAGGACCCATTCCCCCAAACTCAGAGATAGAACCGCCTTCCCATCCATTTCCCTCTGAGTAGATAAAATTTTTTCAAATAGTAAAAGCTGCACAGGGTCAAACTTCATATGGCAAAGTTTTCCTCCATCCCTGGCCTATGCCAGCCTGTCACTGTCCCCCATGGGAGATGTGGCCTGCTCCCGAGATGAACTCTGATGGCCTGATAGATCTTTTCCTGTCTCATATTCTGCCTTGTGACAGCATAAACGACACGCTGATGCTGAAAACACACCAGGGACCACAGAACACGTTCTCTCGGGGACACCGCAGCACATGCCAGTCCACAAAGGAAAAGTCACTGGTTCAGTCAGGACGAAGAGTCGGCCTTCAGATCAACGTCACCTGACCTCTGTGTGCGATGCACGGCACCCTCCCAAAGAAATAAATACATCTGATTCTTTTAAAGCAGAGTAAATATGTCATCCTTGCTGCATTCAAGGCCAGGGTACCTCACATACCAACGAAGCTAAGATACAGTAAGACAAGCATAAAGATGGAAACACACCACCAGGTGGCTTCACAATCATAGCCAAGCCTGCACACTCTACGTGGCAGCTTCCACTTGCAACAGCCTTCTTCCTGTTTGGGACACAAATCATACTGCGTTCCTAGCGTCTACTGAATTGTGAAATGCAGAAGTAGAGACTTGGTCATAAAAAAATGTTTTTTTTTCTCTCCTCATTCCCGCTCTGTTTTATTTCCACCCCCTTTCCTGCCCCCACTTTTTTTTTCCTGACAGTGTTCACACATGCATGGGAGGAGTTGACTCAACACATCTGGATTATGAAATAAACCATGAGGTGTGTGGATGGTTTCATGCAAACTGTATGTGTTGTTGATGTTCCTTTGAGCGCTTGAAATCCAGCAGCTGCCTTAGCAAGTTCTGGAAAGAAGGACACACAGATTTTACTAGCCACTCTGTCATCAGAATGATTTTTTTTTAGATCCCACTCATCAGGTCTCATTGGAAAAACTTGACATTACTCTATAGATTGCCAGCTGGGAGGTAACATTGGTTCACTACTTAACTCCTAGTGCCTTTCTCTGTGTGGACCCATTTTCAGGGTTTGCTGGGGTGGAGGTTCTCACTAATGTCTGGTTATCGGGAATTCATCCCATTCAAGGGGACTTACCAATGCTTGTAAAGTATCAATAGAAGCCAATGAGTGGTTTTTGTTGCTATTTTGCTTGATTTATTTGAGAGAGCCCCACCACCCAGTCCAAGCTGGCCTCAGATTTGTAATCCTCCTGCTTCAGTCTCCTGAGCACTGGACTTAAAGGTGTGCACTGTAACACCCAGGCAGAAATTAGAGTAAAAAGTTCAAAACCATCTACCACCCACCTTCTGGCTGTAAACAGACCTCTCCTTCTGGGTTCTCATGTTCCTATGTGATTCCTAACTGTTTGTCTTGTTCCTTCTGCCTGAGACCTTTCTTTCTCCCATGGCCACGTGCCTGTCAAGTCCTGCCACGTTCTTCACAGGATCTCCCACCCCCACAACCCCCACCCTCCCAACCCCTACCGCCTCCTCACCCCCACCCCCACCCCTGCCACCTCATCCTTCTAGACCAAGAAAATTGGATTTCGTACATTATCTCACTGCCTTGTGACATTTAAGATTATTTACATTCCCTTCCCGCTCCACAGAAAACCCTTTGAGACAGGCATGGCATCCGGTGACTCCTTCCACTCCCCAACACCACATAGCACTGGACTTTGTACCCCAAGTTCAGCAGATAACGTGTTAAATAAATGACCCATTAGACATCACGTCTCTGCCTGATATTTGCTCTGCCCTGAGCGCGTCCATCTGGAGAGTGAGATAATGCAGTTAAGTTCCCCTCCGGCCCCATCAGGCGTCCCAGGTGAGGCAAGGCAAAGGCCAGCTCCAGATCAAACCTCGGAGCTGATGTTGCAACCTCCCCGTGGCAAGCACGTGTCAGCATTTCTGCTTCCGCATCTCTCTACGTATCTCCAGAAAGCAGGCTTCTTAAAGAGAACATCTGGTTACTGAAACGGGGACAGTTACTAAAACACAGCCGTGTTCTCTCCCCCGCCCCCATCCAGGGTTTTCACAATTCAAAATGAAAAAAGGAATTACATCACCTAGTCTTACCCTTCTTTGTAGGGATGGCTGCCAGAGAGATGATGAAATGACATTATCCTGGACCTGAAAGCCATTGCTGGAAGTGAATCCTCAAGGAGGAGGAAGGCCAACAGTTATAGTTTCTTACATGTGTGCGAAGCTGAGAATGAAGCCACAGAGGTGAGTTTTAGATAGATGTCTTCATACGTGTTATCAAAAGAACTCATATGTTTGGCCTACACGGTCCCGAGTCTGCTTCGGAACTGCTGATGAATGTGAACTTCTTAGACTGATAAAGAAAATAAATTACTTTATTTTTTTTTTTAAAAAATGTTTCCTTTTCTCAATAAAAAAAAGTTAAAAAAATGATGAAAAAAATGTTGTCCTATTGATTTATATAAACCCATATTTCAAACAAAAGATTTTTTTTCGCTTGAATATTTTCTCTCACAGAAAGAGTTAATAGTTGAGGGCCCGGCTTTCGGTCACTCTGCCTTCTTCTTTCTGAAAAATTGAATTTAGACAAGGCAGTTTCATAGTTTTTTAGGCGCTTGTTTCTTTGTCCTCACTGTTTCTTTAGCGGCACCTGAGAGTCATATAAAATGTGTTTTATTGTCAATGCAGGGAGCCATGTTGAGTCTCAGATGGTCCTAGGGAAGAGGTAGTGGGCTGTGGGAGTCTGTTGAACAGCAGCCGGGAGAAGACTTGCCTGCCTGTATTTGTGTTCGGGTTCTATTACCGATGGCAGTTTGGGTTGGGGACCGCCAGTTAACCTCTCCGCCTCTCAGGCTGCTATCTGAAAACTGGAGATAACAGGGATGCATCCCTCAGATGGACAGGCCCTGTGAAGTATTCAATGTTGATTCTTTTTATGAATGGGACTCCAGCATCCAAACAGTATATTCCTTTCAAACCAGTGCTTGATGTTTCATCTGAGGGGCAAGGCAAGAGAAAGCTAAGCAAGAGACACTGGTCCAAGGGGTTGAACCATGCTTGCTTTGTGAATCCAGCAAAAGAGCGCATTCTCTGTGAGCTCTGGTTTCTTCACTGTCAGATGGACACTGTAATCACTACTTTCCATAACAAATGAGCCAGTCTTGGTGGTGCATGCCTATAATGCTAACACATGGGAAACTGAATTAAAAAGATTGTGAGTTTGAGGCCAGCCTGGGCTGTGTGGCTATGCATAACACAACTCTGCTTTAAAACCATATAAAACAAAACAGAAAGAAGGGGGCAGGGTTAGGCAGCAGAAGGCATTGAGGCCAGGCGTAGAGGTGTCCACCCTTAATCTCAGCACTTGAGAGACAGAGGCAAGCAGATCTCTGTGAGCTTGAAGCTCCTGGTCTACTTGGAGTTTCAGGCTAGCCGGTGCTAAATAATAAGATGCTGTCTCAAAAAGAAAAGCATTGAGCCCAACATCTGTCAAATCTGGTTATTCAGTAAGTGGTACCTATCTGATGAATAGGTGTCACCCTAGCATCATGAGAAGTCAGATAACCAAAGACCAGCACATCAGCTAGAAAAAAATCTGGGGATGGGGCTGGAGATGTAGCTCACGTGACATATACTGGTCTAGCATGAAGCCTGGGGTTTGGTCACAGCATCATATAAAACCAGACATGGCAGTGCACACCTGTAATTCCAGTATCCAGGAGGTAGAAACAAGGAGATCAGGAGTTCAAAGCTAGTCTCTGTTACATAGGGACTTTGAGAACAACCTGAGTCATAGAAGACCCTATTCTTTCAAAACCAAGACTGGAGAAGTGCCATAGAAGACAGGAGTTGGCTAGAGCCTTGATAAATAGATTTCTACATTTGAAGCAGCCGTAGATAATAAGTTTTATGTCTTTTTCATTTATTTTCTTATTTTGAAGTTTTGTTTAGCTGCATATGTGCACAGTGTTGGGGGTAAGGAAGGGTCAGAGGGCAGCTTGTAGGGTCAGTTCTCCTCTTCTGCCATTTGGATCCTTTGGAGTGAACTCAGGTCAACACGCTCGGTGACTAGCACCTTTGCCTATTATGCTATCTCAGACGCGCATGCCCTGTTCATTTAACACTTGGATGTATTTAGTAATGCTGTCTGCATTCTAAAACAAGATGTAGGCACAGAAAGTTGACATGATCTCCCTAAAGTTCCACTCATGAATCCTGGCTGAGCAGGGAATATACACAAGAGCCTATGCCCGCAGCCATCACTTAGAATGGAACAGGGCAGTGGGGATAAGGCAGGCATGATATGAGAACAAGCCTGGGAGGACCAGAGAGCATGCTTTAAGTCTTATATTTTCTTTCTCTAGAGAGGTAAGTTCAAGTGGGATGAGCTATCATTAAAAGAAAGCCCCCATGTGGTGGAAAAGGTTAAAGACGAAGGGCAAGTGGGACAGAGTTCTCACAGTCACAGGCCACAGAGAGGTTACAGAGAATGGCTTGCCTTCTGCATCGGTGAGGACCATGACTTAAGTGAAGGCGTTAGAAGGAGGACCTGGGTTTTGTGAAACCACACTAGCCTTTTTCGAAGGCTGCCTGGGGTTCTCACAAGGTCACCTCGTCTAAGACACCAAAGCAGTTCTCTCCTTTGTCAGCAAAACGCTGCTGTTGCTTCTCATCAGGCAGAAAAACCTTTTGGTACTGCCTCTCATCAGGTCTCGGCTATTACAGGCATTTTTTTTTAAAGGTTAGACTCAAGATATTTTTCAGATTTAAGCTGTAAAATGTCATCTCGTGCATGTTTAATTAATCGTGTCAGCGTCAAGGTTGTGAAAAGCAACCTTGCGGAGCATGTTGAAGCAAACAGTAAACAGTCTTCAAATCCCTCAAAACACAAACTGGCACCAGAAAGGCATGTTTTTCTGGGCTGGGGCAATAGCACATGATGAGACAGAACTCTTGCCTAGGATGCAAGGAGCTTGGTTTATTTTGCCCAAAAGCAATGGCGAATAAAAAGAGCACGTTTTCCTTTAATCATAAAGGCTCCAAGTGTGTCTAGTGTGTGGTATTATTTTGCATGTGTGCAAAAGATCTGCTCTCTGCTTTCAGAGTGTTACGGACACAACTTTAACTGTCCTTAAGCACCGGGCCCTGCTTGAAAATTGCAAAGTTTTCTTTTCCCAGCCTTGTCCGGGTTTAGATGCCAAGCTGCTGCTTCTCCTCAGTTAGATTCGGTGGCAGTTACTGAGTGATAGGTGTCACCGGCTTAGTGTGACCCCTAGTCTGTCTGAACAGTCTAGACGGCAAGTTTCACTGAGGCTTTTTGGCTCCCAATCACATGCCCTCACCTCAGTATGCAAGATGCTTTCAGGCATTAAGAGGCAGTTAGCTTAAATTATTCAGTGATTTGGCTCCTTGCTCTATCTTCTGCCCCTCCGACTCCCATTAACCCACTTCTCTTTCCCAATTTCTACTCTTTTCTATGTCTATTTAGTTAGTGACCCAATGGGTCTCATTAGGATTGTTTACAAAGTGGGGGCAGGAGTTTGTTTTTAGGAGTGTGTGCATCTTTCCAATGGCTACACCACTCAAGAAAATGCCTTTCTCCTTTATCAATGATCATTTACACAAAAATTCTCAGAGACAGGTGGCACCCCGTGAAATATTTGAATTTTAAGTAAGTTCACTGTATATTAGTTTCTGTTTTCTATAATTGTCATCTAGTTAAGAGAAATGTGACATTTCATCAAATTTCTCTCTACAACTGACCTTTCATTAAGCAAAGGAGGCTGAAGAGATGGTTCAGAGTACCCTTCCAGGGGACTTGGTTCAATTACCAGCATCTACATCAGGTAGCTCACAACTGCCTATAATTCCAGTTCCAGGTGATCCAATACCTTCTGGTCTCCTTGAATATGTGCCTACACGCAGTGCACATAAATTTACATAGGCACACACATGTACACAAACACAAAAAAATCTTTAAAAAAATACAGCTTTATAAAAAAAAGAATTACCAGACAAAATTGCTCCCATCAAAACATAGAAGAAGAAGAAGAAGAAGAAGAAGAAGAAGAAGAAGAGGAGGAGGAGGAGGAGGAGGAGGAGAAGAGGTACAAAAAAATTCCAGAATGGACTAGGGAGAGACCAACCCCAATCCCTCACCCCTATTGAAGACACCACTGACATCTGATGGCTACTTGGGAGGAAGTCACTCTCCTTTGGGAGTGTGGCTACTGATAGACGCTCATATTTCAGTGGGTAGGCACACACCGTGTGCATATGAGTAGCACTAATTGGACTCAAGGCATTAATACCAAGCAAAGAGGACATGAAGCTGAGAGGCAGATGCGCTGGGTCACCAGGGTGGTGTGAGGTGTAAAATCAAAAACTCATTTTCATAGGTGATCCCTTCTAAGATGAACCCAGCAAGAATAAATAGACTACTGAACAGGTGGTCAACACTTGCAGATGAAGTAAATCCAACTGAATGGCTGTTTTTCTTCTTAAGCTTCAGAATACATCTTTTGTGAACTGTAATGTTCTCACTTATTTTTCTGTATTCAGAATGCGTATATAAGAAATATATTTGTTATGAAATTGAAATGTGGAACATTTGGGGGAGACAGAAGATAGAACAAAGAGAACACGTGTCAAGAAAAAAAAACCCAGGTAAACAAATCATTGAGCATATACCAAGTAAAGTGTAAGTGGTATCTACCACTGTGTTCAATCTTTTCTGCTGTTTTCCACCATGTCCTTCCTTCCTAACCCTTTTAGAGGTGACATTCTAATTGCTAATCAGCAGTCAATGAAGAACCAAGAGGTTGGTGACTCAACCATCATCACACAGTAACAGCCCTCTAAGTGCCTCGCCCCATTGAAGGCACTTAGAATACATTAGAGAAAAAGCACAAAAGGCTCCTGCCTTCTTAGACTTTATCTCTCATGGGGCATGGTGAAGACATCAAACATAATATATGAGACGCATATTTAAGTGGAATAAGGTTAAGAACGGATCCATATAGGGATGGTAAGAAAGGTTGGATTGTCCTAGTAAACAGGGTCAACAGTAGAGAGGCCCAGAGAAAAAGCTGAGATGGCGAGAAGGTAAGGTGTTATCCAGGGCAGCACCTGGCTAAAAGCAGAACCAATAACTAGCGGAAAACCCTCAGACAGAGGTCTGGTTGCTGTCTTGGTTTGTTTATGTATATGAAAGTTCAATCGGCACACACATCTTTGTATTACATTCATGCCTGATGTTGTAGAGGCCAGAAGGCACCAGATCTCCTCGACAGGAGATATGGATAATTGTGAGCAGCCTTTTAGGGGCTGGAAATAAAACCTGACTTCTCTGGAAGAGCAGCCAGGGCTCTTGACCACCGAGCCATCTCTCCAGCCCCTGGTGAGTGTTTATGTAGGAACAGGACACAGGCACTGAGCAAAGGTTGGGTGTGGGAGTTACCTGGTTGGGCAGCAATGTGGCAGAAGCCTATTTCCGTGTTGAAATGGGCTCTTCCAGTACTGAGTTAGGATGAACGATGGTGGGGATCAGCGTAGAAAGTAGGGGCACCAAATTACTACTTTCTGAGTTCCCATCAGAAAGTGTGAAGATCCTCTAGGATGTACACTGTTTTAAACCAAGAGCCTGCAGTTGGGGCTCAGTTGCTACAGTGCTTGTTGGGCTACCCTGAAGCCCTGGATTCCACTCCACAGCATCACACACATCATCCAGAGTGGTGCTACCCGGAATCCTAGCAGCCTCAGGTAGAATAAAAGGATCAGAAGTTCAAGATTATCCTACGCTCTATAGATTGTTTGAAATTAGTTGGGATACATGAGACTCTGTCTTTTTGGGGGGACAGGAGGAAGGGTTTTTCTATAGCTTTGGAGCCTGTCCTGGAACTTGCTTTCTATACCGTTCTGGCCTTGAACTCAAAGAGATCTGCCTGTCTGTGTCTCCCGAGTACTTGGATTAAAGGTGTAAAGCTGTGTGCTACTAATGCCTGGCAACCTGTCTTAATAACAAACAATAGCAAAAACCCCACAGACAACCAGGCCATGGTGGCACATGCCTTTAATCCCAGCACTGGGGAGGCAGGGGCAAGCAGATCTCTGTGAGTTCAAGGTCAGGCTAATTTACAAAGTCAGTTCCAGGACAGCCAAGTCTACACAGAGAAATACTGTCTTGAAAAATAAAAATAAAATAATTTAAAAAATGTGCAGACAAAGAACTAGAAGAAGAGAGATGGCTCGGTGGGTTCAAGCAGGTACAAGCTCTTGCCTAGGAAGGAGTGCTGTGACTCATGGAACCCACATAAAGGTGGAAGTAGAGGGCAGACTCCACAAAGTTGTCCTCTGACCTCCACAGGGGCACCATGCATGCACTCCTTCCCCTAGTAATAATCAATTAGAACTAAAAACAAAAGAACTACAAGACGAAAAGCAACCCAACCAAGCTCCTGCTTCCTTGTTTTCTTGGACGTGTTACTCCGTTGCCTGGGAACTTTGCCACCCCCCCCCCCCTTCCCAGGTTGCATCAAGCTTTGTGTGCACTTTGGAGGAGTGAGGCACCTACACAGCCCAGACCTGTCCCTGTAGGAGTAGAATGGCCGTATCACAGAAGACAAGCTGCTTCAGTGAACACCGAGGCAAACACGAAGCTGGAAAGTTCTGGAAGTGGTTTTGGAATGCTGAGTGATGTGCAGAATGGAATAATGACATAAAACACAGATAATACTCAGCATCTCAAGAAAACAAGCAGATTGTGGTCCCTTACTCTGCTGCCTTCTGGGAATAATTCTTTTTGAGAGAGGGTGTTCTAGTCTGTTCTCTTTTGCTGTGACTAATACTGTCACCAAAAACATCTTGGGGGAGGAAAAGGGGCTTATTTGGCTTGCAGTTGCAGGTCACAGTCCAAAAGGGGAAGCCAAGGAAGGAACTCAAGCAGGAACCCAGAGGCAGAAGCCAGAAGGGATGCTGCTTGCTGGCTTCCTTCCTCTGGCTTACTTGGCTACCTTTCTTCTACAGCCCAGGACCCTACCCTGGGATGGCACCACCCATAGTGGACTAGGCCATTTGATATCTATCAGCAATCTAGAAAATGTCCCACGGACACACCCACAGGCCGAAATCTTAATTCGGGTTTCCATTCCCCTAAGCAATTCCTCAATTAAGGGTTTCTTCTTAGGTGTGTCAAGTTGCCAACCAAGATAAGTCACCAGGTAGGATCTCACTATGCCGCTTGGAGTGACGTGAACTAGATGTGTAGACCAATCTGGCCTAGAACTCAAAGAGATCCTGTATTTCTACCTCCTAAGAGCTGTGGTTAAAATTATATACCACCATGGCCAGACTACGTTTTGCCTCCAAACTAGTGGTTCTCAACCATGCTGCAACCCTTTAATCCAGTTCCGCATGTTGTGGTGATCCCCAACCATAACATTATTTCATTGTTACTTCATAACTGTAGTTTTGCTACTGTTATAAATCGTAATGTAAATATCTGATATGCAAGATATCTGATATGTGATCCCTATGGGGGTCGTGACCCACAGGTTGAGAACTTGTTATGGTGTAGCTTAGATTTTGCCAAAAGTCTAATGTCAAGAGTACAGGATAGGGGTGGGGAAAGAAAAAGAGAATGTAGGTGAGGGAAAGAGAAGGAGGGGGAAGATTCTGACAGGTAGATAGATTTAGAGGAAGTGAATGAAAGCATTTACTGATATGTAAGAGAGGTTCAGAAAAAATTGAGACAGAAGTCCTAAGACCTTGAAACTCCCAAAGAGTTGTTCCAAAGAGTTGTCCTAGCCTTTGTCAACCTAAGAACTGTTTAAGCAAGGATGTTCAGGGAGGGCCCTTAATTATTCCAAATGGCCACAGATGTAGGAGTACAGCTATTCAAAGAAATCCTGGGAGAGATTGCTGCCCTAGAAAGAGAGATCTCTAGGCCTCAGATGCACCAAGGAAAGCCACCGGGAAGTTTAAATAGAACCACAGAGATCCAGTCACGTGAGAACAGAGGCAAGGTCAGAGGATCTTTAGGCAAACAAGGGCACAGCTCCCAGTCACCTGGGATCGTCGATCTGGTGTGGGTGAGGAACTGCCCGAGAGTGAGCCCTGCCCATTTACAGGCATTTACAGTCCGGGCAGGACATGAGAGCACAGACAGCATATTTAGCATTACCGAAGAGGCTCCTCTTGTCTTCGTACCTATCTGCAGTCCAACCGCAAGAGGAGGGGCTAATCCAGTCTGTAAAAGGCCTGAAAAGGACAAGATATAATTGCACTTCAGAGGTGCAAAGGTTGCTACTTGGAAGTTTTCCTGGCATTGGTGGAGAATGCAGGTATGTCATGCCCCAGGGAGCCACAATAGAGTCCTTGCTGTTATCTGTGTCAACAGTGGGAATGTTGTGCGCATTTGCTCCCCGTCCTAAACCAGGGATGAAGGGATGAAGTCATTTAACTTCCATAACAACTTCATGAGGTTGGTAAGATTCCTCCACACACACACTTTTCAAGTGAGGAAACTGAGGCACAGGAGAGTTCAACATATTAAAGGAGAGATTGGGACTGAGACTGAACCAAAGTCTGTCATCGCTATCCTGTCTCCTCAGGGGCAGGAACACACAGGAGATACGGGGCCAATTAAAGGTGGACGCCATTTCCGAAAAACACACAGACACAATACTCCACTTCCTTCCTCCAGTTAAACATTAATACACAGACACGCCGTGTCGGTGGTTAGCGGTGTGGGGGGCATTTCATCGGACAAAGGGACTGAACTGAACTTCATCAGATCTTTACTCTGAACAAACAAAGACTGAGTAGGGACTGAGTAAAGCAGAGTCCTTGATGGAGGCCACTGAGTGACCTTCAGGCCACTTGGGCCGTGGTGACTCCTGCCCTTCAAAGTGCAGCAGCGCTCTGGTCAAAGAAGAGCAGGGAGGGCTTTTCACTTCCAGAGGCTTCCGGAAATTGCAGCCAAACTGACTTTGAGGTGACACCCACTCAGCGGAGGACGAGTTAGGTGCTTTTCAAACCCGGAGAGTTCAGGGTGTGTACTCAGGAGTGGTAAGGGGGCTGCACTGGAGGTATTTCCTCATGCAAGCCCAGCCGTCACCTTCTGAAGCTTTAGTTGCCTCGGGGCCGAGATACTAAGTAATCAAAAAAACAAAAAAAGCGGTATGCTCCTGGATCCTCACTTCAGGGGTCCCCCCATTTCTCTGGGCATTTCACTCTCATCTTTCAGCACTGCACGGGAAGCAGCTCTGAATGTGAGCAATTACCAGAGTGGCTATTCAGAGGATTTTCCCCATGGGGTTTTTGGTGTGTGTGAATTTCAGGTAACTTCCCTGATTTGAATAAGTCTTCAAGTGAAAACTCTTTCTCGTGAGCAGTCTAAGGCTTTGGGAGATGGGCAGCATCCTTCCAGAACCGCAGTTCTGGTCAAACACACCCAGTTAAGAGTTGTCCCCAGACTGAACTGCGAAGAGGGACACTTGCCTTTGGACTTTCATCACCAGCCTTTTCCTGGTCTGATGCAGAACAGGGTTGGATTCCTTAAGAAGAGGTTTCAACAGAGACCAGTCTGTCTGCGGACTTTACTTCTTATGGCCATGACAAAGTACTGGCAAACGTCACTTAAGGAAGAGAGGGTTTATCTTGGCTTGGGTTTAAAAGTCCAGCCCACTGTGGTGGGGAAGGAAAGCAGGAGGAGTGTGAGGCAGTTGGTTACTTTGTATTCACAATCCGAGTGAGGCCTCTCTCTACTCCTGGGAATCTCAGTTCAGGGAATGGCACTACCCACGTTTGGGTGGACATTCCCACACCGAATATCATAGGGTAGAAAACACCTCTCAGAGATGCCTAGAGGCTTGTCTCTTAGGTGACTCTAGATCCTGCCAGATTGACCATCGTGGTTACAGTGGTTAAACTATGGCTTCCACAGCTGAACTACCTTCTTTCTAACCCCAGCTCCATGGCTTCCCAGCTAATGGACCTCGACACAGTGATCAGCTCACTTGTAACCTTAGTTTCTTATCTATAAAATGATCAAAGCAATAAAATCTACCTGCAAAGACTGCTGTAAGGGTTAATGGGGGGTCACTTTACAGAAGGTGCTTAGTAGCAGGAAGTGTCAGACATTATTATGAGGTGTCAGGTATGCAGTTCTGGGAAAAATCACATCTCATTTTAGCAGTGATGGCAACATCGGTTGTATCAAAAGCCACTGCGCGAGCCGGGCGGTGGTGGCGCACGCCTTTAATCCCAGCACTCGGGAGGCAGAGGCAGGCGGATCTCTGTGAGTTCGAGACCAGCCTGGTCTACAAGAGCTAGTTCCAGGACAGGCTCCAAAACCCCAGAGAAACCCTGTCTCGAAAAACCAAAAAAAAAAAAAAAAAAAAAAAACAAACAAACAAAAAAACTAGCCGGGAGATGGTGGCGCACGCCTTTAATCCCAGCACTCGGGAGGCAGAGGCAGGCGGATCTCTGTGAGTTCGAGGCCAGCCTGGTCTAGAGAGCTAGTTACAGGACAGGCTCCAAAGCCACAGAGAAACCCTGTCTCGAAAAACAAAAACAAAACAAAACAAAACAAAAAGCCACTGCCCGTCGCTGGGATTTGGTGAGAAAAGCGATGTGTGTTTCAGAGACCCATGTTTAAGATACCTCTATCTGGGCCAGCGATGGCTTTGCCCCAAACTTGACAAGTTGAGTTTGATCCCTGTGCCTTACTTACATGGAGGAAAGCAGTCCAGAGCCCCACACAGACTCCACATGGTCCCATGTCACTTGTGTGTGTACATGCACACACACACACACACATTCACACGTGTGTACACAAAATGTAATAATAAAGCATCACTCTCTGTGTTCCCTTCAACACGGAGGAGTGGGAAGGGTCCATTTGCCTTTACAGTGGGACCAGAAAGCCCTGAGGGGTTTTTCCTTCTGACAACTAGGGCAGGTTTTTTTGCCCACAGGGGCCTCTTTCTTTCCCCTGAACCAGAAGGGAAGCTCCCCTTTCTCTTTTCAGTCCTGGGCAAGAACAACGTTCCATTGACAGTGTGAATGGAGCGTTTCTTACCCCAGACTCTTCCTGTTGCAGAGGCAGAGGCGTTTTCTCTTTCCCTTGGCTGCCACAGACTGTGATTCAAGTTCTGTGCCGGCCAGCAGGGCAGCCTGGGAGCCTTGATTTTGGCAGAGACCGGCAGAGAAGGAAGGCTGCTGGGTTCAGAGTCTCCAGGCTGGCTCGTCATTTCTCAGGTGGGAAACTCTGAGAAGTGTCCCTTCTTTACCTGCCCAGGACTGATCTGACCAGCCCGTGCAGCCCGCTTCTTTCTCTGTACATTCCATTACCATGCTTCATTAGGCATCTGAGCTATGTGGCCCGTTACACTATACACGGGACACAAGCCTCCCCCTTAGATGAGCCTCCGTGTCTCCTTTCCTGTCTGGCAGATAGCCGCTGCTCAGTACATAGGCTCTGGCTGAAGACTGGAAGCCTCTTCTGGCTTCCCCTGAAGATCTAGGACCTGTTTTTCTGCTAAGTGAATAACGAAGGAGATAGCTTAGGGTTTCTGGAATGGCCTTCAATGGGATCTGTTAACCAACTGGAGTATCTTTTATGGCCCAGCAAATTAAGAAACACAAAGGTTGTGACCAGGTCCCTTAAGTCTCTGAGCATGCTGGATGGTGAGAGAATGTTGAAAACGAGTTGAGAAAAGAGAATTCAAGGAGAAGCAACAAGGACAGGAAGAGCTTAGTGTGCAGGCATCGCAGAGCGACAGACACCTGCGACAGAGAGGCGGCAGCCCGCTGACCACCTGTCAGCTTTGGTGGTGAGGAGTTCACACCTTGCAGGTGTCTGGCTTTGACACACGGCACCCAGAAAGCACCCTGTCTTTCCAGGAAGTGCACGCGACTGCTGATTCTTAGTCATTTCTGCCCTCGTCCCCCTTCTCCCCCTTTCTAGCGCACTGCTTTTCGAAAATAGAAGAAAGAATAAGCCAGGAAGCGATGTTAAAAAAAAAAAATAATCAGACCACAGCCGAAGGGAGGCACTCTCAGAAGAGGAGGGGAAAGTATCACATTGAGTCATCTTCATTGGTGCTTGATGCTTGAGCGACTATTCGCCACGTGGAACCTGCGGGGGCGGGGCTGGAGGAGTTTGTGGGGCCAGGAGGGACCAGCATTAACGTTTCCCTTGCGTTATACGGGCCATAGAGATTAGTATTGGTTCCTTAGCCAAAAGCAGGAAAAAGTCAAGCCACGAGGAGGGGAAAATGGTCATCAGAGGGGAAACCCCACAACTCTGGCTTCCCTACCCCATATACTCTTCTTGCTGCCAGTTGACGCCTGCCTATTTGCAAAGCCAGCTTCAGTTATGGGACGATTGCCTGAGAACGAGGTGAAGGAACATCTGAAATCTAAGAGAAGGAAGCTCTCCAACATCCAGCCCAAACGGAGTGCGTGGGAAAAGAATGTAGAGGCCTCTTAGAGGCTCTGGGCTATAAATTCTGGGGCTAGGCGAGACAGTCAGGACTTGGAAGTGATAGGGTGAAGGGAGCTAACCACAGAGAGAACTCATGCTTACTTGACTTTTTTTTTTTTTTTGAGGTTCTAAGAAGAAAACAAAGCCTCAAAATGGAAATATCTTTTAAAAAGCAATTAATCTGCCATGCTTTTAATCTGAAATGTCCCCTGTAGACTCACGTTTTTGGATGATATGTGCTCAGTAGGCAGCGTATTTATTGATAAATTTATTTTTCTGTGGTACCCCGGCACATCCGTTCCTTTTCAGTTGCTAAAACACCATGAACAAGGCAACTTACTAAAAACCGGTTTGTTTGGCCTCATGGTTCCAGAGGGGTAAGAGTCCAGGACGGCAGGGACCCAGGGCAGCAAGTGGCAGCAAACTGGCAGAGCGGAACGCTGAGCGCTCACAACCCTTACTAAGAACCAGAGGCCGAGAGAGCAAACCGGAAGTGGGATGAGTCTATAAGCACCTAAAGCCCACCCCTAGAGATGGATTTCCTCCAGCAAGGCTCCCTGTGCCAAAGTTTCCACAAACTCCTAGAGGGTACCACCAAATGGGGATCAAGTGTTCAGATATCCCAGCCTATGCTGGGCGCTCTCGCTCAAACCCACACACCAGGGTTAAACCTAGGACCTTGAGTGTATTTGGCAAGTGCAGGACCTGCCATCAAAGAAACAAACCAAACACTAAACGAAACAAACAAACAAAAACCTTTGAGATAGCTGCTTACTAAGTTGCCAAGGCAGGCCTTGAATTTACCATCCTCCTGCCTCAGTTTCCAGAGTGACTGGGGATGCAAGGCTTTAACACCATGCGTGTGAGGACCACAATAATGATCTCTATACCATCCGAGGTTAGGAGAAGTGGTGCAGAAGCATCCAGGGCATTATTTTGAAGGCTCTGGAGTCCTTCCACAGGGTTGGGGTGGGATAGGGTGGGCAGAAGTGGGTCTCTAGGGGCAGGCTTCTCAGTATCTGGCCCGGTTTCCAGCCTGTTGTTCTGTTCCCTGATTTGTGCTGTGTGAACAAACCTTTACTACACATTCCTAGTCCCATGAACACAGCCATGACTTCCCTGCCATGGTCGATCGGCATACCCTCATAACCATGTGCCAAAATAAATATATAAATATATATACATACATATATACACATGTGCATACATGCGTACATGTATATATATATATCAGGTATATACACATATATGTGTTTATATGTATAAATATATAGTCACATTAGTGCAATACTAAGTAACATAAAACTTAGACCTTGCAGACCCAAGAAAGCAAAATAAGGCAACATCACTATTCTCTACCTAAGTCCCATCCACTAAAAATGTGAACTTAGAAAATACTGTAGGTAGCAAGGAGGGCCAAGGGGACAGGTTCGTGCCTGGCAGCATCTTTGCGTTTTGTCAGTGGATCTCTGTGTCACTGTGGAAACAGACATTGCCAGAAGTCTGAAGCATGGTTCTCCATGGAGGGGAAGCTCTCTTCTTTCCACTCAAAAGCTGTAAGGGCTGAAACCTCCACCAGACACAGGGTAAGATCTGCTCTTGCTTAGCCTGTGTGGCTCTCCAAGCGCCACTCAGCCTACGGCATGGAGGGCGGGGCAGATGAGGATGTGTTGGCAGCTGGCTTCTGGCTCTGTGAGGCCTCTCCAAACATTAGAGTTTGCTCAGGACATTTTCTCTGACTCACCCTGGGTGATAAGACAGGAAAGGGCCTTGAAGCAAGCCAGTCAGCATTCAAGATTTTGTGGTTTTCTTTTTTCTTTCTTGCTTTTTCCCCCCCAACCCATTGGGGGTTTGATTTCAGAATTTGCAAGTTCCTTAATAAAACCTCTGTAGCTTTAGCTGAATGGTCGCCATCCTAGGAACCAAAGCAGCAGAGAATGCCGAACAACAAGCAGAATGCTGGGCCCTGCTGCCTCTGACTGAGAAGAGCTTTACTGCTTGGCAGTCAGTAGCTGCCTTTACTTATTCCCTCAACGAATACTTATTGAGCCCTTTCTAAGTGCCATGGCCATGCTAGGTGCTGGAGGAATGCAGCAGCTCTGGGACCTGGGACCTGGACTCTTTCTCAATAAAGTCCACATAGTGTGTGTGTGTGTGTGTGTGTGTGTGTGTGTGTGTGTTTGGGGGGGTGTGTCTTAAAAACAAAACAAGATCTGAGCTGGCCATGATGGATGTGAAGGGAAGTCTTAGCCACTTTTGGACGTGAAACCATCATGTGTGCAAAGGCCCTTTGTGGGGAGGGAGGGTATATAAAACTGAGACACAGGGCTGGAGAGCAGTGGTGCAGACTTAAGATGGTACCCAGAGCACATGGGGCTGGACCAGGGAGAAATTTGGTAGGTAAGGAGCCTCTTGGGAGGCGGGGGTTGTAGCTCAGTTAGTATAGTACTTGTCTTGCATGCAGAAGGCTCTGGGTTCAATTCCCAGTACAGCATCAAACTGAGCATTGTGGAACAAGTTCATAATCCCACATTGGAAAGGTGGAGGGGGAGGGACCAGAATTAAGGTCATCCTAGACCACACAGTGAGTTTCAGGCCAGTTTGAGCTACAGAAAAGAAGAAGCCCCCTGGCCTTTCATCTTAAAAGAAACAGGAAATCACTGAAACGGCTTCATTCACACAGGAGGGGGTGGGCTTTCAGTGGGAAATGCCTGAATTACATTTCCATTTCGAAAAGATTATTCTGGCTGCAGAACTAACGTCTTTTAAGGTAATTTCTGCTCAGCAAATCCAATAAACACAGTTTGCCAGGGGAAGTAGAAGCCGGTTCGCAACCAGTTCTGGGTTTGAGTCCTGACAAGATGGCATTTCAAAGCCTCAGTTTCCTTGTCTATAAAATGGGATACTAATATCTCTGGTGTTCTTGCAAGGGTTAAAGGAATGACAATAAATAAATAAATAAAGTCTTCCTACAAGTTATTCTCTGAAGTAGTAAGTGGTGTTGATCTTATGTATTACCTAACATTCAGTGAGCCAGTTATTCTTAGACAAGACAGACTTCACATGAGTTTCAGTTGGCTCCACATTCATTTGGAAATCATCACTCCTGCCTCTTCAACGACAAATGCACGGCAAATACAGCCACTCATTTAGCTGGCTGTATAAGCTGTGGCTATCCACCCTTCCTATCATGGTCTTTGTCAGATGAGCGACCGGCACAGAGATGAGCAGCCAGGAGGCAGACAAATGACAAGGGCCTGAATAGAGGCCGAGGGCTGTGGGAAGGGGTGTGTGTGTGCGGGGGTGGGGGTGGTGGGGGGAGGCGTGGGAGACTATGGTGGCGTCCTCTCGTTAGAGTGGGGTTAGCATTTTTATTCTGTTCTGATAGCCCTTATGTCTGTGTCAGCCTGGGGTCCTGCCAGAACACAATTCAGTGGCTCTTAAGTCTAGGTGTTGTCAGAATAGACAAGAGCCTACTCACAGTCTTCCATCGGCCAACGGCGAGATGATGCCAACAACGAGGATGTGTAATGGGTGGCATAGATCCATCTAGATTCTTGGCTTATACATGACGATACTTAAGAACAGTCATCACTGTGAGAAGGTGAAATGAGGCCAATAGAGGACCTTGGATATCTGAGAGTAAAGGCAAGGAATCAGACATTTATCTTGCCTTCCTGATATGTAATTAGTAGATGTGGGGAAGATTTTTTTTTTTTTATTGTTTGATGAACTGAGGCCACACCTCCCAGCAGGCAGTTCTAGCTGGCCTGGAACTTGCTGTGTAGACTGGGCTGGCCTTGACCTCACAGAGACTCACCTGCTTCAGCCTCCTAAGTGCTAGGATTAAAGGGACATATCCCATTTTGACTATTTTACCAGAAATATTTCAGCTTAAAAAAAATGAAGACATGGGAAGGACAGAGTCAGAATATCATTATTTTGTAGTTGTGACTGTAGGCATTAGCTGTCAGTGACTGCTAATGTCACGGAAAGATGCCCCTGTTATGTGCCTCCCAATGGGAAAACAGTGCTCTTGCCTACACTAAACCAGATGCAAATACACTAGATCTAACCTCCTATTTGTACAAAAGAGAGACTGGGGTATGTTATATGACACAGTGACAGCCTATAGAAAAGAGAGTGAGCAGAGAGACTCTATGACATATACTACCTATTTAACTCTCTAGAGGTGGTGGCATCCAGGAGAATGGAGCTGATAAATGAGGCCGACTGAAGTCTCATGCAATAGCCAGCTTTATTCAGAGCATCAGACAGTTTATACTCTGGGGGTTAAGAAGAGTCACACAAGAAAAGTGTCCATTCACATGGGCAAGCAGCATGTGGAGGACAAGCCTCCGTGAACAAACCCTAGCCAGCTGTACTGAGTAAGCAACAAAACCCAGAGTAAACTCACTCCTGTAAGCTACACCCGGGAAGAGCACAAGACATGTTCCAAGAACCATCCTGTGGTTTGGAAGAAACGCAAGTCCCCAGACTCTTGGCTTCTTGGAGTTTTCCCATAAGCTCTCCGAAATCTCCTCATAGGATTCCATTCTTGGACCCTGCTCCGATACTCACCTAACTACAATTGTACATTAAGGAGCCAGGGAAAGTATGAAACTCTGTAAGTGGATGCATTTGAAGATAAATGATTCAATAGCTACAGTTTAAATTAGGAGAGGGGACAAGGTATTAATAAAGCAAGATGAGGCGTGAGCTGATGGTTGTTGAGGGTGAACAGGGCTTCTAGGTTGTCTTTTTCATAGAAGAAATAGTTCAGAAACCCATTAGTCAACCTCTCTGTCCTCCTCTTTTAATACTAAAGGCATTTACTATTATTAATAGCATGATGCCAACCTGCCGGCTCCTGGGCTGACTCAGCATTTCAAGCTTTATAAACTTGAATTCTCCTCCGTCTGTGGTAGGGGCAGGGATGGTATTCTGTAACTCTCTGACTCTTCCCATACTCCTTTAAGCAATGAGGGCACAGACGGTGGTTGTTAACTTTCTTGATTCTGTGACCCTTTACTACAATTCTTCATATTGTGGTGACACCCCAACAATAAATTATTTTAGTTGCTACTTCATAACTGTAATTTTGCTACTGTTATGAACAGCAACATAAATACGTGTTCCGATGGTGTTAGGAGACCCCTTTGATAGGGTCATTTAAACCCCCACAGAGGGTGGTGACCCATGGGTTCAGAACCACTCACTGCCTTAGGCGCTGGCAGTGATTTTGATTTCTTGCAGAGACAAAGAGGTGTAGGTGTCGCAGTTGGACAGGGGTGGAACCCCAGCTTGGGTAGGTGATTACCTAAATAAATCTAGCCTAGTGTCCCATACTCCCAATTGGTGACATGGAAATACCAATCATGCTTAGCTCAAAGCTCAACCATGAAGATTGTCTGTTAAGTGCTATGCACTCATTCCACAAACAAGGAGCTCCGAGCCTTCAGTTCTGAGAGGCGTACCGAGTGGAGCAGCGAATAAAATACAAGGGGTAGACCATTTGGAACCTGAAGGGCGAGTTCAGAGCAGGTGGGAAGCAGTAAACATAGTAGCTTGACAGGGAGCAGTTCCCAGAGAGCCTAGATGCAACCTTAGGGACAGATCTGGGTCAGTCTGGCTAGAGAGCTGCTTGAAACTCATATGACCTAAGTGACTTAGCTTGCTAGGAGTGTTCTTGCCTTGCCCGAAGTAGGACTGCGCCCACTCTGCTCAACCTCCCTGGACGTCTGGCAATGTGTAAGGAAGGATTTTTGGTTGCCATACCTTGGAAAGAGAGGGGCCATTTGGTCAGGGCATTTAGTGGGTAGAGGTCAGGCATGCTTCCCTCCAAACTATGGGACAGCCCCAACGCCAAAACTAAACTCTTCCAAAATGTCAGGAGCGATGATCTTGATAACCCTTGCTTGCTATACAGAAAACAGTAAGGGCAGGAATGAAAAAGAAGCTGCGCTCGCTGTGTGGAGGGAGCAAACCTAAGTCTAGAGTGGCTGAGTAAATGGTTATGAAGTGAAAGGAGGCTAGACCCTTGCTAGTGAGGAATTTGGGGTTGCCCCTAAAGCAACGAGAAGCTCTCGGAAACGTTTCTGCCGGGAGCGTGCGAAGCGCTGAGCACGTACAGGCGACCAGTGGATAAGGTCTGTTATTTATCCTCACCATTGTGTCTTCCCTACCTACCCGCCCAGCTCCAACCCCTGCCGCAGCGTGGCGGCAGTGACTCCTCCCGGCCAGCAGAGGGCACCGGCCCGCACTTGGCCGCTGGCCGCCCGAGGCGGGCCTCCTCTTGCCGCCCCCCCCCCCCCCCCCCCCCCCCGCCTCGTCTTTTCCCCCTTAGGAGAAGTCGGGAAGGTGGCGGCGGCGACGGCGGCGGTGGTGGCGGTTGTCCCGGCCGGCCGGTTGGTGTGACCGGTCGGCGCGCGCTGCGCAGCGTCCGCGCTTCGTCCAGCCGGGCGGAACCGAGCGGAGGGCCGAGGCCGGAGCCCGCGCGGGCGGAGGAGGGCGGAGGCGGCGGCCAGGGCGGCCCGTGGGAGGGAGCGCGGGGCCCCGGCATTGCCGCCGGCTCCCGGCCCTGCCGGCCTCGTCGGTCGGAGCCGCGGCCATGGCGGCCAGCGCGAAGCGGAAGCAGGAGGAGAAGCACCTGAAGATGCTGCGGGACATGACGGGGCTGCCGCACAACCGCAAGTGCTTCGACTGCGACCAGCGCGGCCCCACCTACGTGAACATGACGGTCGGCTCGTTCGTGTGCACCTCCTGCTCGGGCAGCCTGTGAGTGCGGCCGGGGGGCCGGGGGTACCGAACCGGGGCGGCGGGGCCCGTTGGGATACGGCCGGCCTGGGCCTCGGGGTCCAGGATGCTCTTTTCGCTTTGGCGGGGCCTTGGGGTGACCGGCGTGGGTGGGGCGTGGGTGGGGTCGGGGTCAGCGAGCGACCGGCCCGGCTGAGCATCCCGGCTTCCCGCCGCTCAGCGGGCGTGGCCCGCACTCGGGGGGCGCAGGCCCGGAGAAGCCCCAGGAGGGTCTTTGTGCGTCCCGCAGCTTCGCGGTTCGGAACCCGGCAGCTGCCCGGCGCCGCGGAGCCGGTGGGGAGGGAGAGAGTAAGGAAGCCGAGACTAGGGATTTTTCTCTGGTCCACGGCACCTAGGTAACTGGGACGTGGGGGCGGGTGGGGGGGGGGGCGGGCGGGCGGGGATCACGGGCGGGCGGGGATCCCCACGACTCGGTGGCTGAGATGTGACTCCCAGGAGAAAAGTTCTCCTTTGAGGACTAACTGCGTGAGGGGGTAGGCAGCAAAAGCACGAGGGTTGTGACTGCGTGGCTCCAAGTGTCCCAAGTTGGGGAAAGTTTTACTGGGAGTGGGATATGAGGAGTTGTGTGGTTCAAAATAAGGATGGAGCTCGATGAGATTTCTGAGTCAGTACCCAGGTGTCCTGACTGTATGGAGAAATGGGGACAGGGGAGACAATATTGAGAAAGAAGGAGCTGGAGGTGGCCGCCTGAAATTACTCAGGTAGCTTATGTCTGGGCTTATCTGTTTAAGCTGTGTTTTGCTGGGAACTTTTGTTCCTTGTGAAATTTCATTTGGAAAGATTGCAGGTGATTGTGAATTCAATATAAGTTACTAATGAGCTTGTAGTTAATATTCCTTGGGTCTTTAAACGAAAATCTTACCGTGTGTGTGTGTCTGTCTTTCTGTCTGTATGTCTGTGTGGCCATGGGTGCATGATTTGAATATTGGGGATTTGGGTTCACTTTGACCGGCTGAGCCTTCTTGCCGGCCCTCCTCCCAGTTTTTGTTATGAGATTAATAACAAAGTACACAACACATGGGAAAACGAATTTCTAAAAAACTGGGAAGTGTTGGATGTGGCCAAAAGACCAGTGTTGGCTCTTATTTCCCCAGTTTTAAATTTGGGCAAGGAGGTGTCCTTGGTTCTCCAGGAGCTTCCCAGTATTTTGGGTGGTATCTATTAGGTTTCGCAGGAAGCTTAGGGTGTGGTGATAAATGCTTAGTTGGCCAGGTCTCTTGGCATTCACATTCTAATGGGGCAAAGGGAAAAGTAGTAGGAAAAGTGACAGGGAGCCCTGAGGTGCTGGCACTTGCCTTTATTTAATGCCTTTAATTCCCCTGCACTGGGAAGCCTAGGCTGGAGGATCTCTGTGAGTTTGAGGGCAGCCTGATCTGCAGAGCAAGTTCAGGAAAAAACAAAACAATATGAAGCAAACAAAAAGAAAAAAAAAAGAAAAAAGAAAAAGGACTGAGTGGTGAATTTGGGAGTAGTGTAGTAAGAGAGTCCCAAAGGTTCCTTTCAGGTTTGTAGGTAGGGAAACACTCAAATTTGCCACAGCTGCATGGCAAATAGGAGCTAGTATGTGTGGCTCATGATTTTCATTTATAAATGAAATAAAATTAGGACATTAAAGTCACTTAAGCTAGGCAACGTTGGTTCCAAAATTAAGTTAATAATCTAATTTCTAAGTGTACTTTTTTTTGTTTATTTTTTAAGTCAGGGTTTCCCTGTAGCTTTGGAGCCTGACCTGGAACTAGCTCTTGTAGACCAGGCTGGCCTCGATCTCACAGAGTGTTGGGTAAAGGCGTGCACTTAAGTGTACTTTACTTTTGATGTGTGTTTAAGAAGTATGTTCTATTTTTGCCAAACATGAGGTTCTTTGATGCATTTGAGCCTTTGGGTTGGAATACATATTTACGTTTGTATAATTTATTTACTTTTTTTTTTCAAAATACAATTTCTGTGTGTAGCCCTGGCTGTCCTGGAACTTGCTCTGTAGACCAGACTGACCTTGAACTCACAGGGGTCCAGCTGCCTCTGCCTCTGAGTGCTGGGATTATAAACTTGTGAGCCACCACCATCCAGCTAGCTGTATGTATATGTTTGAAGTCAAGTCTTGAGAGCTCTTTAAAAGCACAAAGTGCTTCCTTGCAGCAAGTGTGTAATGAAGAAAATAGGAACATGAGACATAGAGGACCTATCAATGTAAGGTTTTTTGTTTTTTTGTTTTTTTTTTGTCCTTACAGGGTTTCTTTGTAGCCCTGGCTGTCCTGGAATTGCTCTGTAGACCAGGGTGGCCTTGAACTCACAGGGATCTGCCTGCCTCTGCCGGCTAAATGCTTGGATTAACGGTGTTTTCACCACTGCCAGTTTTATTGGTATAATTTTTTAAAAGTTATCCTTGTTTTTATTGTTTGCACACATATACATTTATTTTTTTGTGCACATGTGTGTGCATGCATTTATATGCAGTGTGACACTTGCATGGCTTGGGTGGCTGTGCACGGATGACTTGAGGGACTCAGCTCTGCTTTCCCATTGTGGATCCTGGGGATTGAACTAGGTCGTTTGGCTTTGTGGCAGGTGCCACTGAGCTCTCTCTGGACTCCTAGTATAATTTTTTATTTTAAGGAATATTTTTTCCTTTATGTGTGTGCTATCCTTGGAATATGAAGGTTGGCTTGGAGACTTTACAGAGGAGTTGATGTCTGAGGAAAGATCTTCAAAGCTCTTCAGGTAGCAGCAGCTTCATGTAGTAGAAGAATGGCGTACTTTGGAGCTAAGTGACAATGCTTTTCATTTTGCTTCTAAAAGCTGTGTTATTAATATTGAAAATATCCTCTCAGCAGTTTCTCATATATGAAGAATAAAAGTTTCTATTTCAAATTTGTTTTCCATACTGAAGAGAACCTCATACAATGTCTGGAATACAATAGATGCCCAGTAGGTATCTATCCCAGGGATTGGGAACAGAAAGTTTGATACTGATATGAGAAGCACTTTCATCAGACTTTTGTTGGTCCCAAGTTTTGGGCTGTAACCTGAAACCTGACTCAAAAATACAAAGACAATTAGCTGATAGGTTTAAATGATATTTCATTCCTCTCATCTGAAAAGATGATTACCCCTAGCTCCTGGAGCCACAAACTGCACTAGCCTAATTGCGCCAGCCAAGCCAGTCACTGGCTACCCTGTGCCAGTGCCCTCTGCATGTTCCATCCTCAGATTCTTGCCAAGAAAAAGTGATGCTGCAGTTTTGGCCATGGAATGTTTGCTGTAGCATTTGGGGAAACTAACACCTGAGGATGTTTGTCTTTGAAAAGCCATAATGCTGGAGAAACAACTCAGGAAGAATGGAATAATAATTCTGTATTTCTTACGTAGATGATATAGTATGTCATGTATATGTTGGCTTGGATCCATCCCCTGGTCTTCCGATTTTAAATTTGTGATGACAGCATATTGTGTGTGCTCATGGTTGTTAAGTGTACTGTATAATTTATTGAACACATTGTATTTGAGAATAGGGCTGACTTTACATGATGAGAAGAAAATACATTACTTTATTGTGGCGACAGGAAGCATGTTTGAATTGTTCAAAACACAGGGAATGATGTGTATTTTAAAAGTATGAAGGCATTGGTGACCCAGACCTTCAATCCCAGCACTTGGGAGGCAGAGGCAGGCAGATCACTGTAAATTCAAGGACAGCCAGGGCACACAGAAACTCTGCCTTGAAAAACAAAGTTGGAAGGTAATTAATTCGTTTAAGACTTCTCAGGAAAGTATTACTCCTTTTGATTAATATCATAAATGGTTTGAAGAAATAGAGGTCTTAATTATACCCTTCCATGATAGTTGCTTATGGTCAGAGGTACCTTAACAACCTGGAAGCACTAAGGAATGTGATGAAGACAGAGATTTACAGGAGAGCGCGATGAATTTAGCAGGAATCTGATGCTGTTATCTTCTAGAAGAGAGGATGGGAACACTGTCTAGACTGTCACTGTAGATAGTGTAGGCCTGTTGTTGTGGAAGAGTAATGAATTTCTTCTATGTTATGTTCCTAGGGGAAGCACTGTACCACATGTGGAAGGAAAGGAAGTTTTCTTAGACTTGTCATGTCTAGAGCTTCTTGTCTTCTCTACACTTTTTGTTGAATTCTGAAGGCCTCTTGGTGGATTAGAATGAAAATTAGTGAGGCTAATATTGTAGGAATATGGGAAAATCTCTTTAATTTTTCTTTCCAAGCTTTTAATTTTGTTAGTTCTGTCTTTAAACACATGTTCAATACTGTTTTTTGTTTGTTTGTTTGTTTTTGTTTTTTTCCGAGGTGGTTCCTTTGTAGTTTTGTAGCCTGTCCTGGAACTAGCTCTTGTAGACCAGGCTGGTCTCAAACTCACAGAGATCTGCCTGTCCCTGCCTCCTGAGTGCTGGGATTAAAGACATGTGCCAGTACCACCTGGCTCAGTAGTGGTTTCTTAAAGGTTACTAGTCAACTTGTACAATAGAATCTTGAAATTCTTGAGTTTTGTAAAAGTCCTTAAATTTTATAGGACTATTTTTCCTGGCAGCTGAAGAAAATAATATGTAAGTATATGCTAGTTAAGTTTAAATTTGAAGAGTAATTTGAATTTGTTTTATTTTACAGAATTTATTCTCTCTCTTTTTTTAAAAAAAAAAATAGAATTTACTCTTATTTAAAGAACACTACACACGAGTTTAAAAAGTAGGGGCTGTGAACAATAGTCTTGCCAGAACAACAAGAGCTCTTAACCAGCCCTGACCCTAATTTCTGATGACCATAAAAAAATACTTTAAACCCTTTCGTCTTCTTCCATATTTATTGGTTTTAGCTAACATAATATTCCTATTCTCTTTTTCCTCAGTTTTGGCTCTTCCTAACCCCCCCCCCCCCCCCAGACAGGGTTTCTCTGTAGCGTTGGAGCCTGTCCTGGAACTAGCTAGCTCTGTAGACCAGGCTGGCCTTGAACTCACAGAGATCCAGCTGACTGCTTTCCAAGTGCTGGGATTAAAGGTGTGTACTGCTGCCGCCTGGCTTCTTCCCAGTATTTTACTGTAGGAGGAAGGTAGGATTTGGCCTTCCTGTTCTCACCATCCTTGCCTATATAGCCGATCCTCTCCTCACATTTGTAATTGTCTAGTTTCTTCCTTTGGAATTGTTTTGCTTTAGTGGATGGATAATTACTCAGCTTTTAGATATTATCTGTGGCTAAGCTACAAAGCTTCTTTCAATGTGATAAGACACTTTAGTTTGCTTCCGAATGGGTGAGTGTTCGTGTCTGGAGGCCATAGGACATTGGGATGCCCACTCTCTTGCTCTCCCCTCATTTCTCTGAACCCAGACACCCACTTACCACCTCCATCCCTCAGCCCTGGGGCTCCAGGCCTGTGTTAGCACCCCAGCTTCTGAAGTGACTGGAGAGGGACTAAAGTGGGTGCTGTGCTGGCAGATGTTCTTACTGAGTCATCCTTCCCCAGCCCATATCAATTACAGTACTGTTTTTTGATAAATATTTCTGGGTAATGTTTGTAATCTGCTTTGGCAGTGCTGCCTTGTAGGCCTCTGTACAGCTACTCTTTTCTGGGCCCTCCACTCTAATATTTCCCCGATTAAGGATGAATGGGGAGTTACTGTTACAAACGAGGTGGCTGAAAATCTCTTCTGTTGTTTAGCGTCGGGGTCTTAGGTGGTACCCCCCCCCCCCTTTTTTTTTTGTTTAGTTTGAGACAGGGTTTCTTTGTGTAGCCTTGGTTGTCCTAGAACTCTCTCGGGCCTCAAACTCACAGACATCTGCCTGCCTCTGCCTTCTGAGTGGTGGGGTTAAAGGCGTGCCCAACACCATCTGGCTTGGTGATAACCATTTTTATTACTGATTCTTTATGTCATGTTTTCTTCCCTTTTCAGAACAAACATTTGTTTGTTTATTATTATGTTGGTTTTTCGAGACAAAATTTCTTTGGATGTTCTGCAACTTGCAGTGTTGACTAGGCTGGCCTTGAACTCACAAAGTTCCACCTTCCTCTGCCTTCTGAGTGTTGGGATTAAAGGCGTGCAACACCACTATCTGGGTATTTTTGTTTTTAATCTCTGCTGTTCTGAACTGTGTTTTGAAGTGTTGACCATTGATGTAGGTCTTTTGTTCATTTGTGGTAGGCCTTTTCTTTTCAAAAGCAAAAATAATGAGATGGCGAGGTGGCTCAGTGGATAGAGAGAGGCACTTGTTAGGAGGACTGACAACCTACCTGAAGCCCACATGGTAAGGGAAAACTGAGAGGTAGTTGTCTTCTGCTGCCACGTGAGAAATACATATATAAAAATCTGAGACTACTGGTCAGTGTTCATTCACTGTTACTTACAGTAAAGTTAACTACACTGTTAAATCATTCTAACATAAAGTTACTCTTCTGAATACTAACCCAGATACTGAAAAGATGAAGCCTACATCTAAAGAATGAGTTGGTGAAGAAAAAAAGCAAGTAGTTCAATGATTTGTTTGTTTTTCAGATCAATTACTCATATTGTAAAATGTTTACATTTATGTCACTGTGTCAGTAGGCTCTGCTGCTAACCTTCCAACCATGTGCTTGAATTTCCATAAGCACTCTTAGTTACTGAATCATAGCCTTTTAAAACACAAATTTCAGCTTTGTATAAAGAAATGTTTTACCTACAATTCCATTTAAATCTCAGCCAAATACAGCAGTCTAAATGAGGATATATCTACCTTTTTTGTCTGATGGCAGTTTGGTAGTGATAACATTTTGCAAATAAATTGTTGCATTTATGTGATGATAGAAAAATAAATTCTGGTGTGACTGCTTTTAAACTATCTTGCCCAAGTTATAAGAATCATTTATTTAATATCAAATGTTAGGGCTTTAGAAAAAATTAAGCTTAACATAAATGAATTTGATACAGAGGAAATCGGGGGTCTCTTTATGGCATTCTTAATCTCATAAAAGGATTTAAAAATGGGCTCACGTGGAAGCTCAAAGAAAATTTGATTAGAGTTTAAAAGAAAAACTCCAGGACAGGCAAGCTGTGCAGGAGGAGAGAAAATCGTGCCCTTTAACTGGCATGAAAGCCAGACATGTGGTAGAAAAGCAGTCACACGGTGGGGAGGAGGACTCAGGAGACTGGGCAAACCTGGTGTTAGGGGAAGCTCGCTTATGAAAGAGAAAGAAGTAGGGAGAAGTCACACTGTTTCTCAATGATTCAGAAAAGTGGGCGGACTTAGGAAGCCACATGGCTAGTGGCTATAGCCTAGTAAGGTGCTTCAGGAGGGATGGATTCTAGGGCAGAAAGTACAGTCCCCAATGAAAGGACTATTTATTCCACCTATCTCTTTAGCCTTCTAGGGATGGTTCCGTTGTCTGGGTGATTGACCTGGCTCAGCCGGAATTTTAGGTCTCCACATAGGCAAGAAATTTTATTCCCTGGGCCAGAGGAATTTCCCTTAATGGGCCTTTCTTTATGACAGTTTCTTAGGTCTCTCTGAACGATGGATTCTCATGGATGTGGACTCTGAACCATGGTCTTTGTTTTGGTGAAGTACCATTTATTAAAAGATTATTTTAAATTTTAATTGGGTGAGTGTGGGGTATGTGTGTACACATGGGAGTGGGGGGTCCTGTTGGAGGATGGAGATAGCAGATCCCCTTGGAGGTGGAGAGTTGTAGCTGCTTGACATGGGTGCTGGGAATTGAACTTGGTCCTCAACAAGAACAGTATGTTCTCTTAACACTTGAGACTTAACTGCTGAGCCATGCCTTCGGCCCCGTTTATTTGTGTAGTTTTTTTTAGACATAGTCTCATTATATAACCCCAGCTGTTTTGGAACTTGCTGTGTAGACCACGTTGCTCTCTAGCTCACAGAGATTCATCTGTACAATACTGGGGTTAAAGGCATGTGCCACTATAGGCTGGTGAATATTTTTAAAATATTTTTTATATAAGTATTTTATATATCTAGACAAACAAAAACTACCAGAATGGTCCTTCTGCAGAACAGTTAAAAATAAGTTTTAATTGAGTAGTGACTGGGAGATTTCCTCAACGTCTAGTAAATGCTGCTCTGCAGTATGGGGTACATCATTTTATCAGATAATTTGATTTTGCTAACAGAGCCATCTCTGGAAAGCTTTATTTAGTTTACTCTTAACTGATGTTTTTGATGCAAAACAAAAACCAAGAAAAAATTTGAAACAGCTGTCAGTACTTACAGGTCCAACATCCCACACTTGATAGGTTACCCAGATTAGACACACATATATACACACACACATACACACACAGTCTTGCTAGAATTTGTATTTATTTCTGCCTCTTCTGCCAGTACCTGCCATCCATTGGAATACTTTATGTCTGGAGGTTCTTGGTTTGTCAGCAGCTTTGCTATTGAATGAAGAAAAGGACATAAATAAGGAAGGACATGACTCCTAGGTATGGTGGAGGAGATGGTTTACTGTAGATATGAGGGAGAGCACAACCAGAGGCAGAGACATCTGGGAGCCTCCAGAGTCTTCATATTGTATTGTCCAGGCTGATCTTGAACACCTGCCCTCAGGTGACCGTCCTGCCTTAGCCTCCTTAGAGGCTGTAACTATAGGCCCTGCTTTGGCGTGTTTGCTATTAAAGAACAGTGTTGTTGGGAGGGTCTCTGCAGTGTTTTTCATTCCTTGTTTCTTTTTTTTTTTTTTTTTTTTTGGTTTTTCGAGACAGGGTTTCTCTGTGGCTTTGGAGCCTGTCCTGGAACTAGCTCTGTAGACCAGGCTGGTCTCGAACTCACAGAGATCCGCCTGCCTCTGCCTCCCTGGGATTAAAGGCGTGCGCCACCACCGCCCGGCTCATTCCTTATTTCTTTTGGGCTAATCTTTTTACTCTGCTGTCCTTGCAGTGGGGCATTGCAGATCTTTGCGGATCTTATGCTGTTAGTTTGTTCATCACTGGTCCCACTGTGCATCGATCGCTTCATTACTTGAATATTGGTTTCTAGATGATTGCCCTGAGTATTGTAAGAATCTTGGGATTGTGGATTTCTAAGAAAAAGCAAACAAACAAAATAACTATTGTGTCTAACATTTATTTACAGAGAGAGGGAAGGGGGAGGGAGAGGGAAGCTGAGTTTGCACTCTGGGTGAATGAACATAGGTGTCCAAGAGCCAACAGTTTGTAGAATCTTAACTTACTAAAGGCATCTTCTGTTTTAGATTTTAAATGTGTAATTTTTATATTATGAAATACGAGATTTTTTTAGTAAATAACTAGGCTTAGGATATACCTGATGTCAAATTAACTTTATTACTTTCTGACAGTAGTATTAACAACCACATACATTTATTAAAATATTTTAAGCAGCTTCTCTCTCAGCAGGGGAACAACAATTAATAAATCAACGAAATGAGCTTTCTTACTCATCTAGCACAGATTGGTATTTGAACTGAACAAACGACTATTTGCAAGATTGAGACATAGTTAGGAGCATACTGGCAGACATACACAGTGAGTCACGCCATCTGGTTACAGTCATACCTGGGTGGTGGTCATTAAAACAACTCCTGGGGATCTGTATATGACTTAATTATACTGCAGAAACATTGGGTTGTACTGGCAGGTTACTTTGGAACTTAAGGCCAATTAACTGGCGGACATGCTTTCAAAACATCAATGTTACACTTACGAAATGAGTATAAAAATGTTGGCCCAAATTTGGAGACTTAAAAATGTGTGTTTTTAGAGTTCGGGGTGGGCATTGCTATTAATACTGGCTCTGAAAAAATGATGTTTTTTTTACCCAATACTTTCATCAAATAGTATGAGTCATAAGCTGTTTAGTACTGACTGTATTCATCTGATGACTAGCAGGAGAAGTGGCATCAGCTGCCAGGAGTACATGTTAAGAATATGTCAATTTTGATCCATTTCTTCCCCTCCCCTCCCCTTCCCTCCTCTCCCCTCCCCTCCCCTCCCCTCCCCTCCCCTTCCCTCCCTCCCTCCCTCCCTCTCTTTCTCTCTTTCTTTCTTTCTTTTTCCTTTTTGGGGCAGGCTTTCTCTGTGTAGGAACTCACTCTGTAGACCAGGCTGGCCTCGGACTCACAGACATCCACCTGCCTCTGCCTCCCAAGTGCTGGGATCAAAGGCCTGCACCACCACTGCCCAGACCAGGATTCTGTTTTAAAGAGATTTGGTAGGTAGAGAAGACAGGCTGCTAGCTGGGCATGGTGGTGCACACCTGTCATCCCAGCACTTGGGAAATGGAGGCAGAAGAATCGGGGAGTTAAAGCCAGCAGGCTACAGACTGAGGTGTAGATGGAGTTGGGCGTTGTGTGACCCTGTCTCAGGGAAAACATTGCCCACAACATTGTAACTTCTTCAGATATCTAGCTATGAACCACCCCATCCCCAACACTGTTATTTTGTTTGTTTTTTTCTTGTAACTGCCAACTACCACACTCTAAACTAGTAGGCTTTTTTGCTGCCCCTGGCTAGGGTCCTTGGTTCTTTGGGAGAATAGCATGAGGATGGAACCAGGCTTTCTGATTGCTCACTTTATGTATGGTTAAGCCAGACTTGCCTGCAGAAGCTGGCCCCTTTCCATTTTTATTTCGCCGTATTACATAAGTAGATAAGTTTGGGGGCAAAATATCTCACTTGTGTCCTTTACTAAAGGTCAAGTAGCAAGTGTATGTATGTTTTTATCTTATTAAAAAGTAACGGGCCTGTCCTGATGTTCTCTTTCCACTGTTTTTGGAAACTACGTATTCCATACTTAATAATCACTGTTGACTGTTGTTCATACTAGTCATTCTGTGATTGATCCGAATTTTTACTTTGATAATATTTAATTGTTGGAAATACGAAATGCTTTCTCAAGTTTTATTAATGCTAAAACCTTTACATGTGTCCCCCTTTACTCTTACAGATTGACCTTGTATATTTAGATTTGCCTGTCGGTTGGGGCCTGTGTTTATTCCTTTGCATCTCAAAAACTTTGTATAGTTTCCTTCCTTCCTTCCTTTCTTCCTTCCTTCCTTCCTTCCTATCCCCACCTTTCTTTCTTTTTCTTTTTTCCTTTTACTCCCACTCAGAGTTTCTCTGTGTAGCCCCTTTTTGTCCTGGAACTTGCTCTTGTAGACCAGGTTGGCCTCGAACTCGTAAGAGATCTGCCTGCCTCTGGCCCCCAAGTCCTGGGATTAAAGGCATGAGACATCAATACTCAGCCTATAGTTTTGCTTTTTAAATTGTGTATGATGTAAGAAGTTTCTTTACTTAAAAGTCTCTTGGGTAACATTTTTTTTTTTTTAAGTCTGTAATTACTGCCATTTTTCTCTTTGCTTTTCTGGATCACAACATTTATTTCATTTCCACATGAAGATAATATTCTCATTTCCTATGGAAAGTGGTTTTAATTTAATTTAAAATCATTAAAATTTTGACTGTTTCTAACTGTAGATTTTATTTTCTATAGTTCTATTAAAGTAATTTATTGGATCTGAAAAATCCCAGCCATTATCTCTTCAGATTTATCTTCTTCATTCCTTCAGCTCTGTAGCTGTAGAACTGGTTTTAGATGTCCGTTAGGCTTCTTAGTTATAGTTTTCCTCTGTCTTTATGTTACCTTCTGTCTTCTACTTCATTAATTTTATGTTCAGGTATGTTTATTTTTTATTTTTTTGAGACGGAGGTTTCATTATGTAGTCTAGGCTATTGTGGAACTTCCTAAGTAGACCAGGCTGGTCTCAAATTTTTAGAGATCCATCTGCTTCCGCCTCCTGAGTGCTGGGATTAAAGGCATGCACCACCACGCCCCGGCCTTTGTTCAGTTATGTTTAATCTGCTTTTTAAACTGGCTTGTTGAAAATTTAACCTTCACGTTTCTAAGTTTTCACGTCAGAAAATTGGAGTTTGAAAGGTGTCCCATCTCCCTCCTTGACCTTTCCCCACTCCTGGAGAGATAGCTAGAAGAATGTGCTATTCTTGCAGAGGGCCTGAGTTTGGTTTCCAGCCCATTACACTGGCCTGCAGCTCCAGCTCTAGGGATTCCTATGCCCTATTCTGGCCTCTGGCACCTGCACTGGCATCTACATACCTTCCAGGCACACACATACACACATTATTACAAATAAAATTAAACAATGAAACCGAAAGAGTGTCTTGTCTGACTGTCATACTGTTAGAAATACTAAATACCTGTGTAGGTGCTTTATAAGTATTTTATTTTACATTATGAACTTATATTTTTCTGGCCAGTTGCTTTGCATAATATAGTTCATTCTTAGTTATTTGTTGCTGATACTGTTTTTTATTCTTTAAAATTTTTACCATTTATTTTGGGTATGTGTGTAGGTGTGTGTGTGCTGCACATGTGTGGAGGTCAGAGGTCATGTGTGTGTCTGGGAGTCAGCTGTTTTCATGATGTGAGTTCCAGGGGTTGAGCTCTGGTCACCAGGGTCCTGCCCTGCTGAGTCAGCTCACAGCCGCATATTTTTAACCTTAAAAATCCCCTGCCCAATGCTTACTTCCTCTCACTTTGCTACTTTGCCTCTCCTTATTTCAGAAAAGCCTTTACTTTTCTATCTTCCTTGTAAAAATCTTTTAAAAAGAGTTTATCTGGGCCAGCTACATAGAACAGTGGGTAGAGATGCTTGCTGCCAGGCCTGATGACCTGAGTTCCGTCTTAGGACCTGCACCAAAATGTTGGAGGAGAGAACTGCCTACTGCAGATTGTCTTCTGACCTCCACACATGCTGCTCTGTGGGGACAGCATGTGCACCTGCTCACGATATATATAATTTTTAATAAAAATCAAAACTAAGTGTAACTCAAAGGCATGTTGTGGCTGTTTGAATGCTAATGCTGTGTAGTCTAATTAAATTTGCTTTGTATGTTAAGCAATAGTTTAATATTAAATCTGTTTATGGAATGAAAATACTTAGAAGTTTAAGTATACTAAAATGTTTTGAATAATTTAAAAATAAGCAGTAGTAATTTTGTAAAATATTTTATCTTTTAGGAGAGGATTAAATCCACCTCACAGGGTGAAATCTATCTCCATGACAACATTTACACAACAGGAAATTGAATTCCTGCAAAAACATGGAAATGAAGTAAGTATTTTGCAATTTTTAACTTGGTTGCGGTCATTTTAATATGATTTAATAAGTTGCTTAAAATAATGTATCCTTGTCTCCGTGTTATTTTTGTAGTCTGTATTTAGATATTTCAGAAAGTTCCTATTTGATAATGTGTTTGGAATTAATGCCTGAGTGTTTTACATAAACCTAGGTACTTAAAACTTTACTTAGAGGTAAGACATGGGTATTTGAGACTTAGCAGTGTTGGCTGTAGAAGGCAGTTTGAGGGGAAGGAGAGAAGGAGAAGTGCCAGCTCTGTCATGCTGCACTAGTTACGTGATGAGCTCTCAAGACCTTTTCCATCCTTTCTAACTAACATCTTAATTAGGTGTTTGTTATGTCTCCTGCTTAGCTAGGTTGTGAAGGGCAGCATAGTGTCCTAGGGAACTGGTTCCTGTGACCTCTAATGGGCTCTCAGTAATGCCATGCTGTTGGCTTATTTCTTTTTAGATCTGAGTTTTGTTACTAATAAAAGTAGTGATCTATTGTTGTAAAACGGGTGAAGTTAATAGAGCATGGAATTGCTTTGTTTTGTTTTTGAGGGAAGGTATCAAGACAGGGTCTCGCTATCTGTCTAGCTCTGTCTGTCCTGAACTCTCTCTGTAAACCTGGCTGGCTTTGAACTCACAGACATCCACCTTCTCTGCCTCAGGGACCAGAAGTGTGAACCACTATGCCTGGAGGGAATGCTTTTTAAATCTTGGTAAGGTTGAGTGGGTCTGGCGTACCATTCTGGTTGCGTGTCTGTAATCTTAGACACAAAAGACACAAAAGAGGTTGAGTATTAAGATTTTATTGGTTTTAGTCACCTCTTAGTTCATTCTTAGAAAAATGTATGCAAGAGTATTCTCTTTCTTCTCAAATGCTTTAGAATGATTACTTGAAATTTTTTACCTAATCAGCCAAGCATTGTGTTGTTCAGACGTAAACCCAGCACTCAGAGATAGAGGCAAGAGGATCCGAAACTTAAGGTTACCATTGGATGCATACCAAATTCTGGACCAGCCTAGTCTGCATGAGATCCCTGTCTAAAACCAAAATGGAATAGAATTATTTGCCTACTGTGATACACATGTAGTTTTGTTTCTAAAATGTTGAAGAGTGAATTCACAGTTGTGAACTATTCTAAAATACATATTTAGAGAAGAGACTACACTTTAAAGTTTCTCAGTTTGGCCAGTGATGAAATATTTTGAGTTAGTAGATGATTTGAGTACTATATAGGAAACTACAAAGCTGGATGATAGGGCTCACCAGTTAAGAGCACATACCGCTCTTACAGGGACTTGTGTTCAGTTCCTGTCACCCAAGACAGGTAGTTCACGACTGCCTAGAACTCTAGCTCCAGAAGATGAGGTGCCTTCTTCTGATCACCAGGGCACTGTGCTCTATCTGTCTTGTCAGTTTGCCTGATTATCCCCACCCCTCCATCTTTTTAAAAAAGGTGACGTACTTAAACACATATATTTAGGCTTAAAATGGCAGTGTCATACATTTTGAACATGAATGAATTTATGTTTGGAGATGAGTGATTCTGAATCAGGAGATCAGAAAGTATATTGTTTTTTTGTAATGTTCCTACGTCCTCTCCCTCTGATCACCATGCTTGACTTGAGTTTCAGTGTGCTGGAGGGAGTGTGTTTGATTGTTGTTACTATTGGAAAACATTGTTAATTTAATCTGGAAAACATCATGGATGAATGATGTATAACTTGTAATAATGTATTGAACAGAACTCCCCTACATGCCATGTGCTATATATGATCACTCAAACATTTATATAATGGGAGGCATCAGCTGGGTGGTGGTGGTGCACACCTTTAATCAATCCCAACACTCAAGGCCATCCTGATCTACAAGAGCTAGTTTTAGGACAGGCTCCAAAGCTACAGAGAAACCCTGTCTTGAAAACCAAACAAAAAATAATGGGAAGCATGTATACAACCATATGCACATATAATTTATTCCTGTGTTACATATATTACAGATGTATACATGTTAACTACTAAAGAAAACTATGTGCCCCACCCAGAACCAATGGGGAAGATTACTAAGATTCAAGGCAAAAGGCATGGAAACATGAAACCCTCAATGCATTGACTTATCACATGTATTCATCTAGGGAGATTATCCTGTGTTTCAGAACTTGGTCAAGAATTGTTCACTATTTTGAAAAATTATAAAACTAATGGTTAAAGTCATAAGTGAAGTACCTCTGTATTGGGCTGCTGATATGATGAGCAATTAATACTGGTACTTTAAATATGCAGCATGGACAGATTATGTCTTTAGTTTCTATAGATAGGCTTTATAAATTATTCAGCTTTTAAGTGTGTTTAGACTCTCACAGAACAGGAGCAGATGTAGTGGAGTATATAAACCATAGTCTTAGGGCATGAGATGCCAGATGGTGAAGCTATACATGATTCCACTGTGTCTATTTTGTGTTTTTGGCCAACAAATTACTTCACATACTTTTTCCGTACCTTATCCTGAAGCTCAGTCAACTTTTTGACACTGTAATAATTACCTGAGAAGCCTATGAAGAGTAAATATTTACTTTGACTTTTAAATTTGTTTTTGTATTTATGTATTTATCTTTTTTTTTTTTTTAATTTGAGTTTTTGAGAAAGTTTCTTTGTGTAAGTAGCCTTGGCTGTCCTGGAACTCAATCTGTAGACATGGTGGCCTTGAACTCACAAAGTACATCTTTTTCTTTGTTATTTGTGTTTGATTCATCACCTTCCTCCTTTTCTGTGTGTGTGTGTGTTGCTTGTGATGGTCCCAGGGCTTCATGCATTCTAGATAGTCTACCAACTAAGTTATGCCCAGCCCCTTCCATTCTTCAGTTTTGAAAGTGATTTATTAATCACCTCCTTTATTCAAGGCACTGTTATTGAGTGCTAATGTTACTGTGAACAAAGCTTGTCCTCAAATACTAAGCATGAAGAGTATGTCTTTAATTTTGATAAGTACGCTTACACGAGACATACTCTGATACTTTTTAGCTGTGCGATGCATTATTGCTAACCCTAGGCAAAGACACATTGTTATTCAGCAGATTGCTTTGATTTAGCCTTTCTGGTTTCCTCCTCAGCTCCTGGTGGCCACCATTCTGTTTTAGGTACCTTATATAAGGGGAATCATATAGTGTTTGTCTGTCGTAGACAAATTATTTTAGCTGTTGTTCTCAAGATTCATCCTTGTTACATAGAGCAGAATTTTTGAAGAAATATGTTTTAAGGAGGTAGCAAAGTAAATTTAGAATGTGTAAGAAATTCTTGATTGTCATGAACTGACTTATCTAATAGATGGAAGCGATGCATAACCACTAGGGATGATTGGAGTGGCTTCTTGTCTCCAAGCTCACTTTCTTTACTTTATATTTTTGAGATGACCTCACTATATAGCCCAGATAGAACTCTAATTCCTGTTTAGCTCAGGTTGGCCTCAAACCACAATGATTCTCTCTCATCTCTGCATTTTGAGTGCTGGAATTATAGGCATGTGTCTCCATGACTGCCTACTTTATCTGAATTTTTATAACTAGAACCTATTTGAAAAAACTAGTAGCTAAAGTTTCCACATTGAGACTAGAAAAAGAAATATTCGGTTTTTATTTCATTGACACTAATTTATGAAGTTCGTGACATAGGCAAATCATTTTTTCCCTTGAGCATCATTTTCCTTTGTAATCTATAATGAATTCTGTATTATTTATTGTCTGAGGCTAGAAGAACTATATTTTAAAAGTTGATACATTATGATTCTGTAAGCTGGCACTTTTATGTGGGAAGATACTTCTCTGATTGATTCCTAAGTTTAGAAAATAATTATCACAAAGGAACATGGTGTGCTTTGAGTAGAATGTAGTATACAGGGAATTTTGCAGGAATCTTTCACTAAAGGCAAACAGGAATTACTGTAAGAGACTGTCATTTAAAACTGTCCTATTTATTTCCCCCTTGATAGTACCATGCAATGATGTCTGTTTGCCTCCAATGAAAGACTTCCTTCATCTTCTAGCATTGTTTCCGGTGTGCTTCAGTTATTCTCTCCAAATGTTATTCTTGGATGCTTCAGTGGTGTCATCATTGGTCCATGTTCCTATGCCAGGAATCATCAAGAACCAGCAGATGTTTTCTATGAAGCATGAGATGTAAATATTTTAAGGTCTTTGTTGGAACTGATCAATACATATATTATAGCATAAACTAGTCAAACCCTAGGAAAGCAAGTAGGCATGGCTATTTCAATAAAACTTGGTCTATAAAGAAGACCATAGACCAGATTTAATTCACAGGATGTGATTTGCTGACCTGTGTGGCCTATATATATTGAGAATTTGGATCACTGAATTTATTTCTGCCTAAATAAGTTGGGAAGCTAATGTTCTAGGTCAGTATACATATTTTAGGTGGTACAAAGGAGAAAAACTTCACTTTACAGATGCTGCAGGGAGGTAGCTTTTTAATGCTTTTGCTCAAGTGTCATGTGCCTGCTGATCCTCAGGGTGGCAGAGGAGTAATAGTGTGTTAGACACGAGGTTCTTTCATCATGAAATATACTCTTAAGAACTGTCACATAGGGGCCATGAGTAAGTGACACGTCCTACAGTGTGTATCCCATCTGGGATTTCATTTTCCATTTGGGTTAGATGGGCAGGGAGAACTTGCTGAGCAGTGTGTCTGGAAAGAGCAATCAGTTCTACAAGATTGTCTTTGAGGAGTTATCTAGGACCTGGATGTGTTGGGTCTCATTAGTCAGGATTAAGTACTTAGATGTATTTTTTCAATGAGGTCATTATAAGGTAAGGAATTCTGTGCTATAAACTAAAAATGAAAACAAAACCCAAGGGGAAAATAAGGAAGTTCGATTTGTCTCTCTGAAGCCTCGTGTTCTCTCATGATTATAGAGCTGGGTTATAAATCTGTCCCTTGTCTGCACAAACTGTTTCTGCTTTTTTTCACTCAGTTGTGTATGCAGTGATTCTTGCTAGCACATTATAAAAAAACAATGTTAAGGTGGAATATCATGTTTTCTGAAATGTATATAAATGTAGAACTGTTTATTTCTTTTTCATGAGATGTGGGTCATAATGGTGATCTTTGTTTTGTCTCTGCAAACATTGTTCAGTGTATATATCATTTGAATACTCTATCGCTGAGGAATATGTATGCATATTAGCTGGTAGATTAAAATACTAGCATAGTCATGCGAGTTAAGCTTACTGAGTGGGGAAATGTTTATATTGTATATCTTGGACCATGATGTACTTGGAGTTTTTCTTATTACAGACTCCTTCTTACTTGTGTTTTCATTTGTTTTGTATTTGAAACAGGGTTTCACTATTTAGTCCTACCTGCCCTGGAACTTAATATGTTTGCTATGCTAGGCTGACTTCAAACATAGAGGATTCACTTGTCTTTGCCTTCCAAGTGCTGGAATTAAAGGTGCATGTTACCACATCAGTTTACCTTAGGTTTTTCTTAGGAAAGGGATGGGCAAAGTAATAAGTTGGTGATAGACTGGACTGTATCTGAGAGGTAGAGAGAGGGTCTGTCCCTGTGCACAGGACCCTGAGTTTGATTTCCTAACCATGGGGATGAGGGTTGGTAAGAGAACTGGGTGTGGTAGTTAACATCTGTAGTGCTATATGCCAGACTGAAACAGGAGGATTGCAGGTTTGAAATCAGCCTAGGCTATGAACATCACCCTGAAAGTAAGTAGATAGAAGTTTGCAGTAGACTTTTGTATAGGTTCATAGTAACTATTTAAAGAGTTTCTACTAGCATTTCCTCTGTAACTAATACTTTCTACTCTTTAGGTTTTTTTTCTGTTTCTAAAAAGTTGGAATCAGGTACTTATGAAATTTTTAGCGTTTACTTAAAATTATTTAACTTTTTTGTGTTTATAGGCAATATTTTTTTGATGTTGATAGATATGGGCAATATTATTAAATATTTTACTATGTATTACCATTGGAAGGAGACAGTACTCCATCTCTAGAAGACTGAAGACAAAAGACATTTTGAGAATGTTATTTATAGAGATGGCTTATTGAAAAAAAGATGTTCCCAACTCCTCCTGCTCTTTTCTCATCTAGAAGTGAACAGAATCATACCACATTGTTTATTCCTTTCATTAACAATAAATATTTGTTTTGATAAAGGGGGATATGTATGTTGGCATTTCTGTACATTTTACTTTCCTTGAGAGGATTAAAAGCAGTAATGAGTGATCCTGTCCTTAGTGGACCTCCATCTAAAGCTTGTAGCTGTTGTAGCTCTTGCCTACCTTCCCCCTTTTTACAAGTGTTTGGGCATTTATGACATGGGCCTGTATGTTTGTTGTCATGTTTTATTTGTTTGTTTGTTTGTTTGTTTTCTGTATCAACAACTGTCACCCCTGTTCTTGGAGCTCTTTAGTTTCGGTGGCAAGCCTGCCTGGACATATACAAAGAAGGAAGCCTTTGTTTCTGGTCTCTGACTGGGTTCTGCTGTTGGGATGATTGGATTTCTGCAGCATGGTTGAATCCTTTAAAGCTCACAGCTACCATAAGGTGGTCTGGTTTTTGAGGCTTTATCTTGTGTTTTATTGAAGTGACTGGTGGAGTGCTGGAATGTTATGTTTTAGCTCAGTGGTTTTAAACCTCTGAGTCGTGACGGGGGGGGGGGGGGGCGAATCACCTTTTCAGAGATCACCTAACACCATCAGAAAACACAGATACCTATATTGCAGTTCATAACAGCAGCAAAATTGCAATTATGAAGTAGCAGTGTTGTTTTTTTTGGTTTTATGGTTGGGGGTCATCACAACATGAAGAGCTGTATTAAAGGGTCATAGTATTAGGAAGGTTGAGAGCCACTGCTTTAACTTGAAGTTTTCTTACAGCCAGTCTGTGCTTTGCAGTAGCGTCTTGATTAACTTCCAGTCCACATTGAGTGTCCATTTACCAACAAACTGACTGATGAAGTATACTTTACACTCTGTTATTGGTGGTCATGGTGGCAATTCTAAAATGAGTGTGCACTAGAGGGAAGAAAAATAACTCAAAGCTTTAAAAACTTCTTTGTTGGCGATTATCAGTTCATTTTTTCTAGATTTTATTTTTGATTCTTACCTAAGAGTGTTTTTAAGTCATTTTGTTTATTGAAAACTTATGGCTCAACTTATAAGCATTATAAAGGTTAAGAAGTGTTTCATGAGGCACATACTTAAGAGCAAATCTAACATGTGATAGTGTGTCGTGAGCTTTTTCTGTAAAAGTACAAAGCAGTTTGCCTTCAGCGGAGCTTGAATATTGAAGACCACTTAGATTCTGTCTACAGCAGCAGGACTAAAGGTGGACCTAATTTCTTGAATTCCTGATAAGACTTTCCCTTATTAGCTGATGCTTATCTAATCACCCACCACTGAAGATTTCTCAAAAATAGCACAACACTAACACTCTTAGTACATAATTGTCAGGTGTGTTAACTTATGGAACATGCCCAGTATCCATAGCAAGGAAGTCCCAGTATTATTTACATTTTACATAAGAAGACATATCAGACAGCTAACAAGAGTTGGCTGAGCTAGTTCAGACTGTCAACCACCATAGCCAAGTTAATTAGTATGATTATCCACTTCCTTTCTACAAAGGTTATCAGAACTGATCTCATTATGTGTTGAGTCCTTACAAATGATAGCTTCTAGGGACTGTTATTATTCTTCAGTACTACCTCTAGCCCACACCTCATGTTCCTCATGTTAACAGATGTTACTGCTTCGTGTGTCTTCTTGTCACAATACTTGTTCTTTTAGACGTTAACTCCTTAACGCTTTTCTTGCTGTCTCTGAACTCCCACCAGTGTCCACATGGGTCATTTCCACAACCCTGGAGTCCTCCACCTTGTCTCCAGTGGTCCTGCATCCCATGTTACATTTCCATCCATAACTCTCACCTCCCAGATTTGGAATTTAAGGATTTTGCTGTGTGACCCCCACTGATCCTTTATTCGCAGTCTTTTCCTATGAAGCTTAACTACAGTAATTACTAGAACCTTCATTCTACTAAACACTTTGTCTTCCTCTTTTTCTTGGCCTAGCTTAGAGTCTGTGGTCTTTTTATTTAGCCAGAATCAACACTGTGCTTCTTGTGTTCTTAAACAAGTGCATTCAGGCTGCTCTCCCTCCTGCAGTCACCAGCACACAGCACTTTTTTTCAGTTTAGTTAACAGAATAAGAGACTGCTATCAGCGATCAGCCAAGGCTTATCGAGAGCAGTTTCAATGTAGTAATGGGGAAAAGACTGAACTTCTCAGGGACCAGAATGTGAGGGTAGTTCACCAGGAGGCAAAGTGGGGAGTTTTTTGATGTGTTGGGAAAGCTTAGTGACACGTTTTCTGACTAAATTTGACAAATACTTGTTTCCTTATTGGTAGAAAGAGTACCACATAGAGGCCATTTTAGAAAATTAGTATATATATACGCCACCTGCCTGCCGAGACTGGGGAGGTCAGAGGACAACTTTCAAGAGTTTTCTTGTCTATGACAGTGGTTTTATGGGTTGATTAGGCTGGCCCCAGGCATTTTTACTGGCGGGCTGTGCTGCTCTCCTTTATCTTTGGTGATTTCTCCACCAGCATAGTTATCTTGAAGTTTCTTTATCATCACATTGTTCCTTTTATTTGCTGTCTAATATTCTGCTTAGGCTATTGCTATTTTGTTTTTTGAGATAGGGTTTCCCATTGTAGCCCTGTCCAACCCCAACTCACTCTGTAGACCAGGCTGGCCTTGAACGCAGAGATTTACCTGCTTCTGCCTCCCTAGGCTGAGATTAAAGATGTGCACACACACCCCTTCCCCCAGCGATATTTGCAGGTTGTTTATCCTTCACCTCTTATACAAGACTTATTCTTTCCAATTTGGACTTTTCAGTGAAGCTGCTGTGAAGAGCTGGGAGTGTGCTTTTGTATTTCGGGGGCAGATACCTCCAAAAATGACTTGATTGCAGGGTAGCTCAACTGCCTTCTATAAGTGTTGCATCGTTTTACATTTGGGAGAGTTTCAGTTGCTTAGCATCACAAGTATAGTCAGCAACTTCCATAGTGTATTATGTGTCTGTATCCTGTGAGTGTTTCTGCCATTGGTTCTCAGTGGCATATGGTGTTACACTACTTACCTGCAGTGTGAACATCTTTGGTGAAGTGATTGTTTAGAGCACCCACGTTGTGTGTGTTGTTTATATATTTTTTTAATTTTTAGTTTTGTTTGTTTTGTTTTATTTTTTTCACCAAACAGGGTGTTTCTGTGTAGCCTTGACTGTCCCAGAACTCTGTTGGTCTGGAAGGCTTCAAACTTGCGGAGATCCACCTGCCTCTGCCTCAACAAGTGCTGGGATTAAAGGCGTGCGCCACCATTACCCCACCCTATGGTTTTGTTTGTTTACCTTTTTTGTGTGTAGTGTTTTGTTTGCATGTATCCCTGCAGGCCAGAAGATCTCAGTACAGATGGTTGTGAGCCACAATGTGGTTGCTAGAATTTGAACTCAGATACCTCGGAAGAGCAGCCAGTACTCTTAACTTCTGAGCCATCTCTCCAGGCTCAGGTTTTATTCTTAGCAGTTGTATTCTTAGAGTTTCTTACATTCTGGATTTGAGGGCTTTCGTAGTTCTTTAACATTGTATTACTTGGTTCTTGTCCATTTTTTTCCTTTTTAAGTTTTTTCAAAAACAGTTTTACATTTTTTTGAAACCCAACCTTATGATTTTTCTCTTTTATAGTTCTTTCTTTTTTGTGTCTAATTTGAGTAATGACTCACTTTATTTCTATTCAAAAGAGTTAAATGTCTCAGACTGTTGTCTGGGTAAAAAAAAAAAGCATGTTATAAGTCTGAAATTTTTCTGCTTGTATTTATATTATTGTTATACTTTATTAGCAGACTGTTCAGGATTTTGGTAATTGTATTTTTTGGGGGGTTGGTTTTTAGCTTGCTAAAACACTCCTAAAATTGCTGTTGATGAAGTTACTGTTTTATGGGTAAAGGAACCAAGGTTCCCATAGATTATTTGACTGCTATGGTTCACAGCTAGTGATCATGCCGAGACCAGAAGAGCCCCAGTGCTCTCAGGTCTAATTTGCTGCTTGTTTTCTTAGGAAGTTCTCTTCATAGGCTGTTGTTCTGCAGCATATGCAAGTGAGTTAAGATTGCCAGGAATATCCTCATGGAAAGCAGCATTGTTAGACGCTTTCCAAAAGAAGCAGAATTTTCCCTTTAAATTTTATTAAATGAAGAGATTGAATGTCACACGTTTTTCCCTTCTTTCCTAAGGTCTGTAAACAGATTTGGCTAGGATTATTTGATGATAGATCTTCAGCAATTCCCGACTTCAGGGATCCACAAAAAGTGAAAGAGTTTCTGCAAGAGAAATACGAAAAGAAAAGATGGTGAGTAAATTGTTTTAAAACTGCCCAGACTACAAGTATGAGTGAGAAATGATTGACTCTGTTAAGATAGACAGGTGGAACAGAAGGAATTATTGATGTTTGGTGGGTACAACAGCCTCATTACTTTTTGACTTTTCATTAGATTTGGTTTCCAGAAACCTTTGCTTGTACTTTTATCTCCGTGTATCTATGCATGTATCTATGTCTAGTAGCGAACAGCCTTTCATTACCATGTCAAGACTTCTGCCCAGGAAAGCCAGTGATCTCTACTAATTTCTTCAGATGTTTATCCTGTAATGCTTCTTTCCTTTCATTCTTTACTTTTTAGTGTTTACTGAGTAGTATTTTCAGTCACTGTTAACACAGCTCTTGTGTAGTAGTAGTCTTTCCAGTTAATTATGTCTTGCTGGAAGTCTTTGCTCTAAATATCTCTTCCCACCCAAGAAATTAGCTTGCTGGTTGGGCAAGAAGGGAAATTTTACTCCCTCTAAACTACACTAAAAGTATGGGTTCTAACTGTAGAGCTAATACTCAGTATTTGGGGCTCCTCAGCTTTAGCTTTATAAGGTACAGAGAGTTGAGGATCAAAGGATAATTGGGAAGCAGATGGACTCTTGTTTCCCTGAGGAAGAGTATTTTGACCCAAAGAGTGATGTAGTCAAAGGTAGTATTGGTGGGGGAGAGTTTCCTGTGGCTTATGGGACAGATGTCTGTGAACAGTAAGCACATTTGCTCTGAGTTACACGTCTGTATAAGCTGTATTTCTTAACATTGTCTTGTAAGTTTAGATTAACTGGGACTAGATTAACTAGAACTGGATGCATTAGGAATGACAAGGTAGAAATCTACCAGTAAAATTTTAGTTCAGAAAGAAAATATTAGAAGGTCCCCAGGGTGATAGTTAAATATGGTACACAAGTGATTTTTTCTATTTTAGTTTTTTGAGACAGGTTTCTCTGTATAACAGCCCTAGCTGTCCTGGAACTTAGAGATCCTCCTGCCTTTTTCTCTTAAGGCATGTGCTGCTACATGCAGTTTGTTTATTTATGTAATTTTACTTAACTCCCTCCCCCCCCCACCTTTTTTTTTCTTCGTAGACAGAGTTTCTCTGTGTAGCCAGCCTGAGTGTCCTGGAATCCACTCTGTAGATCAGGCTGGCCTTGAACTGAAAGAGAACAAAAAAAAAATTTTTTTTAAACAAAAGCCATCATCCTTTTATCGTTCTTGTTTTTTAGTTTGTAGGTTTCCCAGCCTATGGATAAAACTGTTCTCCTTGAGTAGTCCTACCTTGGCTGTTGCCTTTTGCAGCAGCGTTCATTTTCAACAGTTCCGAAAGTCAGTTAGGAGCTAGCTAGCTGGGATTTTAGTGAGCTTAGCTCTGCCTACAAAGAGAAGCAGGACTGTGAGAAAGAAGGAATGTGAAAGATGCTGGTACAGTCAATTCCTCTCCCACAATTTTAACAGGAAGTTCTTTCTTCAAGCCACAACCTAAAAATCCTGAAAATCTCAAATAATTGTGTTATTTTTTTCCCCTTTTCTAAGAAACACAGTAGTCACACGTAAGACTATTATAGATACAAGCTTTCTAAAAGTGATGGGTTGGTCTGGGCAGTGGTGGCGCATACATTTTTAATCCCAGCACTTGGGTGGCAGAAGCAAGTGGGTCTCTGTGAGTCTGAGGCCAACCTGGTCTACAGAGTGTGTTGAGGATAGTCAGGGCTACAAAAAAAAAAAAAGACTAGAAAAGTGATGATTGGAATGTGTTGGCCATTATCCTCATGAACCAGAATCTGCTCACCTGCCTCGTGCCGCTGTAACATGATCAGAGAGCAGTGAAATGGTTTGGCACGTGGTCTGACCAGTGGCCACTTAAGGCAGCCTTCCTAAGAACGTTTGTTGTAGGAAGCAGCACAGCAGGAATAAAGTTGTATGAAGTTTTGAGATGGTTCTTTTCACTTAGATATACATTCTTTAAGTGGGGCAAATCATTTTAGTCATAAACTATTATTTGCCATATCTTGTGAGCAGAGTTGTCCAAACCCAAGAATTCATATACCACATCATTGAAGAGCATAAAAGAGTGTTTTATTCTCAGATCATATCCTGTATTTACCTGATATGGCTAGTTTAATTGTTTGTGATTGTTATATGGTTGGATAATAGCTAATACATTGGTAACTAATTCTGACCACACTACAGATATGTTTAATCCCCACAGCAGCTTTATAGGTGAATGTAGTAATAGGAGCAGCGGGCCGCTTCCCGCCACCTGGCTAGCTTTACCCGAAATAATTACACGGAAACTGTATTCATTTAAATACTGCTTGGCCCATTAGCTTCAGCCTCTTATTGGCTAACTCACATCTTGATTAACCCATTTCTAATAATCTGTGTAGCACCACGAGGTGTAGCTTACCAGGAAAGAGCTTAACCTGCATCTGTCTGTCTCGGAGAGGAGAATTATGGAGAGGAGAATTATGGCGACTGACCTCACTGCCTTCTTCCCAGCATCCTGTTCTGTTTAGTCCGCCTACCTAATTTTCTGTCCTATTAAAGGGCCAAGGCAGTTTCTTTATTTAATCGATGAAA